>NC_064306.1:11195667-11869201 GCF_023373825.1 Bactrocera dorsalis | reverse complement strand
CGCTCCGCCGCAAATTCCTGAAAGTTCAACATAGCCTGCAATACTTTGCGATGTCCGCCTGGCACCAAACAGACAGCGCCCAGAATCTCCAACGCCGCAATTTTCGTTTTGACATTGTCCGCCACCAGTGAACGTGCGATCGTGTCGATCGACGTGGGATGCGCCAGTACATGCGCGCGTCCGGTCTAGAACGTCAAAAAACGACAGGTCTTCATATATGTTTTTTTCACATGTTGACACTTAAACTTACCGAGTTGTTCATTAACGCTTTGATGCAACCAATAATTCTCGTATGCAGTAAACTATTCACGACGCATATGTCCATCTTCTGCAGCAGATTTAGTAGACAAGGCAAACCGTCCAGATCGACAAAACGCAAGACAAAGCTGTGTGCCGACGTGCGTAACGCCGTTTTCAACGCGTCAAGAAACGGTCCATGACCCTCGATACGTATATAATATTCATGACTGTTGGAATCTTCGAAGCTGAGACTCACATAACGCACTAAGGTCTTTAGGTTTTCAATGTAGTACTCAGCTGTGGGTGGTTGTGTGATTGATGTGGTGTTACCATCAGTGGTATCGATCGGTTGTTTGCGTGAACAGTATATTTGCCATTTCTTTTGTGGCGGTAAATTGAGCATGGCCTCTTTATTGGGCGCCGTCAGATCGAGTTCTTCGACGAGCTCGGCAAATTTCGCATCCAACTCGTCCACGGGTGGCATTGGTTGAGTGGGTGTGAGTGTTTGTAGCGTGAAGGCGCCTTCAACCACACAAATCTCCGGTGGTTCGTCATCCTGAAAGTAAATAAAATATATAGTATAAATATTTGTTAAGACTCTGAGACTTTGAGAATAAAAAGAAAAGACGTTACACAACTTAAAAAAGCATTCAAAGAAGTTTATAATGTTGGTTGGCACTGATTCACTGCTAATATTCAAGTTTAAGAAAATTTTAAAAAGTCTCCAAACTCTCCACTTATACAACTTTATTTATATCTACATCTACACTTTTCTATACATCTTAAATATATAAATTCTCCTCATTTTAAAAGTCTCCAAACTCTCCAATAGCAAAAAAATATCATTCGATATTTTTTTTAATGAATGTACATATGAATATAGTAAACCTTCGTATGCGACGTGCGAAAATTTTTTTGTATACATACATATGTACATATGTACATATGTGTACATATGTATGTATGTATGTACATACATTCAGTTAAATGAAAGTTTTAATAAAGTCGCGTAAATATGAGGAAATGCTATTCTTTTCTTTTTATTATATTAAACTTTATTGAAACCTAATTTATTTAGAATTATTCATGCTTATGGTATAAAAAGTAGTGTTACATCAAAATTGTATGTAAGTGGCGAAAGTCTCCAAAGCTCTTATTGGTTAAATTGTTACTATTTCGCGTGCTAGTATATAATTTTTTTGGCTTTTGTTATATTTTTGTTGATAAACTACTTTTTTACAAACTCTCCAAAGTCTCCAAAATTTTTGTTTACTCTACTTTTAATTTTTCCAAATAGTTGTGGTGACTAAACATTTTTGGTAGTTATATTGGTTTTCAAAAAGTCTCCAAAAGTCTCCAATAGTGTTAAATTAACTTTCCGCGGTGAAAAATCCGCCTTAACTATGTCAAGCGCTAGTTAGTTTACCAATTAATTGTTTTATTATCAAACTCATTCAAATATATTTAACATTCCACAGCAAGCTAATGTTTCGGTAATAGTTTCTGCACTGCCCATTATTCGGTTTCCCCAATTCGTGCACTATGTGCAAATGGCCAAATCAGCGCGCCAAATAAGCTAATAAAGGAAAAATCACAACAAATTTCAATAAATAACGGTAAATCAAGCAGCAATAACTATGCCAACACCTTAGAAAGTAACCGAACCATAATATGGAGACTTTTACTGCACGCCGAGCAACAAGTAGCCATAACGATAGCCGCTAATGCATTTTTGATCCGCTTTGTCATTACATACATACCTATATAAGTATAGTATGCGGAAAATATGTAGTAGCAATCGCTTGCGAATTTTCATTGCGTTTACTGTTATTGTTATTGCAATTTAGCGGCTGTTGCAACTTTCGCAGTCGTTATAGTTGCTGACGTAGTGTGCCCACGGCAAGTTTTCCAATACAAACAGATATTATGCCATCACATTTCGGTGTGAAAGTGAGTATGGCCTTGCAATGTTCACTTAATCGTTTTTACCGTTACTTTAGCGAAATTTGATAACAAATAGCAGAAATCGGTAAAAAAAAAGCTATACGTTTAATTCTGAAACAAACTTAAGATATTTTTTTTTTAACTTCAATGTCGGTGATAAACTGAAGTGGACCTACGTAAAATGGAAAAGTAATGTGCCATAAAAATTTAACGAACTGGAGTGAAGAAATATGTAAAAACTTCCTTATGTTTCGTTGAACTATTTTTTTTCTGAAAGCTATCGAGAAATAATCGATATTTTTAATAAATTACGATCGATAGTTATTCAGTTATAGCGTCTGTAACGGTAGACTTTATGAAAATAATCGGTGATTATATAATTTTTCAAATTATCGATAAATAATCGATATTGTATTTGGCGTTTCGATTCTCTCGTCCGTCAGTATTTATTATCGCAGCAGAAAAGTCGATGACGTTAGAAATTTCATAATCATTCATTCATCGGATATGTTTTTTGAAATCATCGAAATGTTCGATATTTATGATTATCGACATTTATGCAACTGTATACCGATAAGTAAGGATATTGTAACAGGTTATAGAGAATATTTATCTATTGCTTCGATAATCGGTGGTTCTACAATTTTGTCCACGATCGATAAGTAATAGTTGTTTTTTCATCATGGTATCGATGTATAAAAAATCGAGAATTCAATTAAAAAAATAATGTTTCAATAAGTTTTCTCATTATCGATATTTTCATTATAAATCAATACATGAAATAATTGTTTATACATTTATTTATAATTATCGATTAATAATAGTCAATGATTTTTGAAATTTCATAATAATCGATATGTTATTTTAAATCATCGAAATTTATTGAGAGTATTTATCGAATATAAGTATTATTCAACTGTATTATTTATCGAATATTGTTATAGGTTAGAGAGAATATTTATCGAAGCAGTAGACTAATCGATAGTTCTACAATTTTGCTTATCGTCGATCGTAATCGTTATTGTCTTAATCACGGAATGTAAAAATCGAAAATTCAATGAGGAAATTATGGTTCCAAAAGATTTATCACTATCGATTAATAATCGATATTTTTTAAAATAAATAAATCGATAAAATTTGCGATGAAATATTGTTGTTTCTCATTATCGATTAATAATCGACATTTTTTATTGAAAAACAATCGATAAAATAACTGTTGTTTCGACAATTTTTCTAATTACCGATTAATAATCGATAATTTTTGTTATAAATAAATCGACGAAATTTGCGATTAATAAATTTATGTTATCATTATCGATTAATAATCGATATTTTTTGAAAAACAATCGATAAAATAATTTTTGTTTCTATAATTTTTCCAATTATCGATTAATAATCGATATTCTTTTTTAAATAACTAAAATCAGCTTTATTGCAAGTAATATTTTTTTATCTTTAAAATTTTACAGAAAACAAAGTCGGCTCCATCTTATTAATAAATCATTTTTATATACTAAATGCAGGCCTTGAAAGTCAAGAGCTTTGGTGGATTATAAAAAAACACTGACCCTAACTGATTAAACTTTTGTTCTAAATAAATTTTAGTAGGATGAAGGGCACATTTGCTAGATCTAGTCCAAAACGCATTCCATAAAATTGCTAGTTTTATTTATTTTTAAATATTTAGTAAAAGAGAGTCTAACACTAAAAATAATCCGAATCCACACAGTCGGTATTACTTCGGGAGAACAAATCCATTTTTTTGGTCAAGAACTGTCAATTCCGCATTGTTCTACAAAAATCTATCTGAAATCGTTTTCATATGTTTATGGCAAACAAGAATTCAAATCTTTGGGACCTCTGAAATTATTTTGATACTGGCTAGAAATTTTCTGGAAACTTTCTTCTGTCTGTAAGCACAACTGAGCCATGAAACCGCGCTTCGCATGAAAAATGGTCTATTAAGGAATATTATTAAGGTTCACCCACAGTAATTAGAAGGCAACTTTCAAGGAGTTTTCCAATTATCAGCAACCATTACTTGCTTACATTCTAAATAAAGGGTGATTTTTTAAGAGCTTGATAACTTTTTTTAAAAAAAAAACGCATAAAATTTGCAAAATCTCATCGGTTCTTTATTTGAAACGTTAGATTGGTTCATGACATTTACTTTTTGAAGATAATTTCATTTAAATGTTGACCGCGGCTGCGTCTTAGGTGGTCCATTCGGAAAGTCCAATTTTGGGCAACTTTTTCGAGCATTTCGGCCGGAATAGCCCGAATTTCTTCGGAAATGTTGTCTTCCAAAGCTGGAATAGTTGCTGGCTTATTTCTGTAGACTTTAGACTTGACGTAGCCCCCACAAAAAATAGTCTAAAGGCGTTAAATCGCATGATCTTGGTGGCCAACTTACGGGTCCATTTCTTGAGATGAATTGTTGTCCGAAGTTTTCCCTCAAAATGGCCATAGAATCGCGAGCTGTGTGGCATGTAGCGCCATCTTGTTGAAACCACATGTCAACCAAGTTCAGTTCTTCCATTTTTGGCAACAAAAAGTTTGTTAGCATCGAACGATAGCGATCGCCATTCACCGTAACGTTGCGTCCAACAGCATCTTTGAAAAAATACGGTCCAATGATTCCACCAGCGTACAAACCACACCAAACAGTGCATTTTTCGGGATGCATGGGCAGTTCTTGAACGGCTTCTGGTTGCTCTTCACCCCAAATGCGGCAATTTTGCTTATTTACGTAGCCATTCAACCAGAAATGAGCCTCATCGCTGAACAAAACACGCGCGCGAAACACATTTCGAACCGAACACTGATTTTGGTAATAAAATTCAATGATTTGCAAGCGTTGCTCGTTAGTAAGTCTATTCATGATGAAATGTCAAAGCATACTGAGCATCTTTCTCTTTGACACCATGTCTGAAATCCCACGTGATCTGTCAAATACTAATGCATGAAAATCCTAACCTCAAAAAAATCACCCGTTATGTCGATGCGAACAACAATAAAAGCAATAAATTGCATATTTTCACGCTCTAATTTGTCGAGAATTTGCTAAGACTTTTAGCAAAGCGCAGCTCAGTGTGAACATGGGCATTTGAGGCAACATTACCAACGCCATTCATTCGGTTTTGAATGAAAGGAAAAGAACACCAATGACTTTCGTTACACTCGAACGATTTTCCAAGTCGGCAGCGCGTGCCAGTTTACTAAACACCCATTACAAGAAAATGTGCTTCATAGCAACAAATTTGAAGGCACAAGTAAGAGAGGTCCAATTTAGGATGATACCGAAACAAATAATGGTTGTAATGATTACGGAAATTATGGCAGCTGCCATCGATTGGCGAAAAATGAGAAAATATTAGAGAGTGGTGAAACGAACAAGCAACTGGCATAAATCACGTAGATTGGCATAGCGTAATGGATTGAAAATAGCTTGGCTTGAATGAAGTTGAATGAAGCTTCGGAGTGAGTAGGCAATTGAGAAGTAAAGTTCTTTCTCGAAGAACAAAGACAAAACTCTACAAGTTACTCATCATCCACGTCCTGCGCATTACCCGCCCGGGGAAGCAGAGAAAGAGGAAGACTTCCACTTCGTTGAAAAGACCAAGTGGAGAAGGACCTGGCTTCTCTTGGATCCTTTAATTGGCACCACATTGCAAAAAAGAGAAACGACTGGCACACTGTTGTTAACTCGGCTATAACTGCGTAAGTGGTGTCTACGCCAGTAAAGAGGAACAGTTTTCAGTCGTTTCCCAACTCTACTGGATTTTATAAGAACATTTTAAGGCAGAAATATGTTCGACGTCACCTGTCGAGGAACTTAGACGTTGGTGCGGTCAGAATCTGTGTCTTAATAGTTCGCGGTATTTGTACCGCATATGCTAGAGACTCATGCAGAAATTTGAGTACAAAAATATGGGTGTAAGAACCGTTAAATGAACAAATCAAAACTACTTTAGTAAGAAATTTTGCGTGGGTATAAAAAATAATGCCTCTCGCTGCATTTACACGAGATTGCGCGTAAGCCTCACTTCGGCAATTACCGCAGCGATTGCGTATACGCCTCGCTGCACAAGCCTTAATGACTGCTGTTGAGTGGCAATCGTTTAGTTAACCCAACGGACGGACGTTGTAAATGCATTAGGCAACACTAATAGTGGCACACTCACCTGAAAGCACCCACACCAGCCGCGTCTACCACGAAATGCTGGCATTTTCTTCTGTTGCTGATGGCGATAGAACTTTTGCAATGGTGTCTCCTTGGCGCCGTCCGACTTTGGCTCCTTGCCGAATGGATAACTGATGGTGCAGCCTAATATGTTGGTGGTGTAATATGAGCTGTTGCCACCAGCGGACTCATCTCTGTGTGACCCGGTTAAGATGTCACTGTCGATGTTCTCGTTATGTGGTTGTTGTGATTGCTGTTGTTGTTGCTGCTGCCAATAACGTTGCAAACTGTGTAGACAATTGAGTTCAGGCAGTCGCGCCTTCAAACGATTGAAATCGAAACGCTGCTGGAAGGACGCTGATGATGTGTCACTTGTGGCGCTGTTCGATAAGTGACTGTTGCTTATGTGATTGTTGTTATTATTGTTGTTATTATTATGGTTATTATGATTGTTGTGCGCCTCGTTGTTGCGTTGCTGCTGGGACGGCTTCTGCAGTGTGCTATCCGGCGTCGTCTGTAGGCTGTCGTTGTTGGCGCTGAGTGTGTCGGGTTCGTTGACACAGCTGATGGGACACGACTGAAGAGTCTGTGGAATAAAATAACGGTTTATTAGATTTTTAGAAATTTATTGAAGTTTGAGAAATGAAGTTAAAAAATTTTGAAAAAATTGTTATCCGAAATGAGAAATGTAGCTATCAAATGCTGAATCTTTTTTATCCGAATGCAGCATAATTGTTAGTTTCTACTTTGGTTTGGATGGAAAGGTCGCCAACGTAACAATAAATAATTTATCGAAAGTCTCCAAATTATCAAAAAATTGCATAAATTGCAAGGAACTTATAATTGTCTTCCGGCTTAGAATTAAAATACACACAAAAAAATGTCTACAAAGTTTATAGTAAGATCTCTCCAAAGTGTACGGACAAAATCTGATTGAGATATTTTTTTTTTAAACACACTAATTCGTATATTTCTACTCAAGTAAACCTTTAACTTAAAATAAACTATGTTGAAAAGTCTCCAAATTCTACACTTACAGCTAATTAAACAAAAATTAAAATTTTGTTAATAAATTGATAATTTGGAAATAATAAGCGCTTTAATGTAATTGTCATTCGCAACTGTAAAAAATTCTGCGCTGAAGTGTAGAGTTGATTTTTTAGAAATTATTTTACACAAAATAAAATGTATACAAAGTCTACAAGAAAATCACTTCATAGTCTACGGCAAAATCTGATTTAGACTTTTTATCCATAAAACTAAGTCTGTGCAGAAGTCTCCAAACGCTACATTTACAACAAAGTAAACAAAAACATATATTTTTGAATAATTCGTGAATGAAGAAATGTGTATTCTTACTACATTGAATAATTTTAATTTAAAAAATTATTTAAACTAAATAAAAATTATTATCTAAAAGTCTCCAAAATCTATGCTCAAACTCCAAGACATATAAACTTGACTTTTAAATTTAATTGAGTTCAAATTATAGTTTTATATGAAGTGGAATAAATCATAACTGATTTTTAAAAAGTCTCCAAATTCTACACTCATTGTCAATTTCTAGTAAAATTGTTTAATGAGCTAAATTAAGTGTAAACTATAGTGTATGAATTTAAATATGTTAATATTATGTTAGAAGAGTATCCAAAGTCTACACTCACAATGAGTTGCACATACAATTAATTTTTAAACTTTAATCTGTATTAATTACATATTTAGGTGCATTCGCATGAGTAAAAATTAAATTGGAAAAAGTCTCCAAAAAAAGTAAAATGTTAAAAAGCTTTTTTAGGTTTGGTTAAGTAAAAAATTAGCGTTTTATATGGCACTTTACCAATCTAATTTCTAAATGTGCAACAATGTTCTTGCTCATGACTAATTTTTGTTTTTTGATATGTGAAGAATATTTTCATTTTGAACATTTTCCCAATTAAATATGCCGAAAACAGCGCTGCGCAATCTCAATATTACAGCCTTTAGCAGCAGTGGCCTTCAACCGTAAATGTGCATATCTATGTACATACATACATATATGACTATTATAGTGGTTTAAGTTAACCCAAGTAAGGCATGACAGCAACCGGTTCTTCCTCTTCTTTTTTGCACGCGAGTTGAATGTCAATGTGCCAATGCATTGCAGTTAAAGAAAAAATTCTAATAAACATAAACAATTGTAAATGTTGCAAGTACATACATGTGTATGTATGTATATTTATAAAGGAAAGGAATTAAATGGCTATACCCATATACATAAATGGTGCACCATTCTTACCAATTGCATAAATTGCAAGTGGAGCAAATAAACCGCGCTATTGTGGAAGCAAAACGCTTCATCAAATGGTTCTACTTCTTCCACTTTGATAAATGTCTATGCAAATTAAAGTTCAAGAATGAGAAATCTATAAATGTAAATGTCGAAGGAGTACCTGTGAACGTAAGAATGTGAGAATAGTGCACGAGTTGTTATGCAATTGCATGTTGCTATGTATGTGTCAATACAGTGCTCGTAAATAAATATTTTATGCAACAGGTGGGCTTGCCTTGTGGAGGCGTCAAGTGTCGACTTCATTTGAATATATGAAATATGTGCTGGCTTTTAGTTGCATACATATGTACTTAAGTGGTGCAACTTAATGCCTTTTAATTGATATTTGTAGCTATAGATAAATGTCTAAAGACAGATTATAAAACTATGGAAATAGTTTACAACAACTACAAGAAGCTAGTTCTAACATTCAGAATTTATAACATCTTACGTGCTGAATGAGAAGTCTTAGCAAATTTATTACATAGAATTTTTATTAAAAAAAATATTTTGCATAAGTCTACATTCGTTTGCAAAGTTATTATATAACTATATACGTCGAAATACTTACATTTATCAAAACTTTTTAGTAACAAAAGATAAAAAAAATAAAAGTCTCCAAACTCTCCACTAGCTTAAAATAAAATATTTAATGTTTTTGAAAGCGGCTTGATAAGTGCAAACTTGTCATTCATTTTCCGTAGTTAAACTAACAACTCTCCACTACCTAAAAGTTAACTAACATTTTTTAACCAAGTATTTAAAGAGATAAAACAGTCTACAAACTCCCCACCAAAAAATTAAAAAGTCTACAAACTCTCCACTACCTTGAAATATAATATTTAAAGCTTTTCAAAATATCTTGATATATTAAAAATTTTCGTACATATTTAGCTCTCAAAAAACAAAATTAAAGAAGTCTACAAACTTTGCATCTTGTAGACTTTCATAGTTTATGAAGTTAATGCTGTAGTTAGAATAAAGATAAACTGTAATACGAGTATACACACATATATGCTTAATGGAATACTTTAAGTAAAGCATATATAAATATTACATAAAATGGAAAAAAGTCTCCAAAACCACATTGCTTTATATAAATAAAGCTATTTTATTTTTTTAATAAATTTTTAGATGTAGCATGTAAAAAAATTGTGTCCTAAGGAATTACTTCCCTGAGTGAGCCTATAACTCTGCGGATTCCCTAATCTGGAGACTTTAAACAAATTCTTCACTAGTAAAATTTAAAATCTAATAATAAATTGAAACTTTTCAAGGTTTCCACATTCGGTATGCCACATCGTCCACAACACACACACTCAAACAAAATCTATAACGTCATATCTAACAATAATTTTGTTGTGGTTATTTGCCATTTACTCCCACTGTCATTAGAACACCGTTTGTTACGTTAATTAATCGTTTTATTACAGCTCATTAATTGCTAGTTTTCAAACATATTTGTGCAGAAATTTATCAATCAACGTTAACATTTTTAGATTTTTTTATTTGTCTTATGCTTGAGTTTGAAAGCGAAAGTTGTTGCTTATAGCAACAGTTGTTTGCTTAAAGCGAAAACCTTAAGTATGTGCAGTGTTAATATGTCAATTTATTGCAACCATATTTGGTTGTAAAGCTATTAATTATCGAATGACAATTGCATCTAATTAGCGCTGTATGTATGTGATTGTCATAGCACTTGTGATTTATATTGATCTGTAATATTTTATGACCGTTTTAGAGCTACATTTGATTAGTTGTTTCTATCCATCATTACTGTCTAGATTTGTTATATCTACTAATTAGCGCTATTAATGGCGCAATCCATATGTATGTATGCTTCTTTGAGCAAACCATTAATTTCGCACATAATTGCTTGCATTATTAGCACAAAAATTATTTTTCAAAACTCTTCAAACAACAAAAAATGAGCTGTGTAATTTTTAAAATTAAAAAATGTGACCAATATTATGCCTTTATGTTTTTTTAGTTTTAACAAAAAAGTCTACAAAGTCTCCAAACTTTCTAAAATTACGCAGATGTACTCAGCGTGTCTTCTAATTAATAACACTAATCAAATAAATTAATACGTAGCAAATGCAAAAGTCTACATTACTCTCCAAAAAATTTAAAATGTTGCAATTGCCATTTTATATGTTTTCTAATATTTTTGTCAATATGCTTTTAGTTATAATAATGTTTTTAAACTCTATTATTGAAAAGAAAAAGGTTTCTGTGTAAACAAGCCCTTATGTATCAGCAGTGTAACAATTTCTTTACAAAGTAACTTTACTTTCGCCTATTCAAACTCTTCACTATTTTCCGCTCAATTCCCATTTGGCCATCACATATTGCAGGAAACTCTCGAAATTACTTTAAAAACACATAAATAATTTTTATCGCTCTTTCTGCTATTTACGACTATCATTTTTTGCGTTTTCTCAAACCATCTTTTTGCCGGCATTCCATTGAAAGCCGGCGTGATGGTCATTGTTTTAAGCGCGCACATTTGCTTTAGATGCGGCAGAGCTTCAATAATGCAGCCACCCAAAAGCCAAACATTTATAAAAGTGGAAACAGTTACTTTCACTACTTATATATAGATACATATGTTTTTGCATGCAGAAATGAATAAAAAAGAGAGTAAAAAAGACTTCAATTTCCTGTCGCTGCGGTCAATTTTTAGTATAAAGAAATGGCTTCAGCCACTTGTCATACGTGTGGCGTAGGCCCTCGCATGTATGATCGTAGACATAGCCATCGCATAATGCATTAGTCATGCCCTGTTACCCATCTTACAAAATTTTTTACAACCACTCTCAGTGTAATAATATGTCCATTTGCCGTTTATGTTATAAACATGAATATGCAGGTTGTGAATGCTTCAAGTACCTAGTGTGTGTTGTTGTTAACTGCAAAAATATTGACAATTACAAAAAGTTATGTAAAAGTGAAACAATTTTTTCGCGACTGACAAATATTTGCACCTAATCATGATGACGGTTCATTTGCATTAGAGTTTCGAAAGTGCTCACTTTTATTGGCGAAATTAAGGTCCGTATAGTGGGCTAACCTGGCTCGTTACATACTACATAAATATATGTATGTAAATATATAGCAGATATGAAATTAGTTGAGACAAGTTTTTACAACTTAAATTGCAGAAAAAATTGACAGCTTAATCTGAAAATATGTTTTTGAGACTTACAAAAATTTTTAAATTCACAAAAAAAATGTGAAAATGTGTACGCATTTCTACAATTAAAAGAAGCTTGAGCTAAACTTTTGTAGAGTTACTGTTTTTTTAAAATTTGTAAAATTTCAAATGTTCTTCATTTTTGGAGAGTAGTGGAGAGTTTGTAGAATTCTATAGAAGATATTTTTTGCTGTTTCAGAACTTTGTAGACTTTCGAATTTTCGCCACAGACTATGAGTATAAGCCTTTGAGGCCTCCGGGATATTTAAAATTATGATTTTATTTACTTTTAAAAGAAACAAAACGTTTTGGAGAGTTTGTAGACTTTCGAAATTCCTGCGAAAAATGTGATTTTAGACAATACTTTAAATATATTTATGGAATATAATAGTGAATTATTTTTCTGAAGCGATTTGGAAAGTTTGTAGACTTTCGAAATTTTTGCAAAAATAAAATTTTAGACATTATTTTTGATATACTTAAAATTTTTCAGATCTTATACGTTTAAATATGTATGTATATGTATAAGGATTTACATTTTCGTCAAAAATTCAAAAACTTTACTAAATCGTGAAATCAAGCCACCTTGTTTTCACTGCTTAAGTAATTCATTCACATTTTAGTCTCAATTACTTATCTTCGCTTTTCCGCGTAAATAAAAAGTCTCCAACAATTAGTCAGGCGAATTAGCACCTTTTTTGTTGCGCACTTCTTCCATGGACTGTAGGAATTGTGATTAAGTAAAAGCCCGTTCATTTGCATCCCACACAACAACCAATGAATAATTTGTTTTTGCCTTTAGCTAAAAATTTTTCCTGCACAGCTTTAAAAAGGTCTTAATCGCCGGCATAATCGAATGCAACTTTCCGGCATAACAGGCGCTGGCAGCAACATAACCGTATTGCCAAATGCTTTTGCTACACACACACACACATACCTGTCAACTTCAGGTGTTGAGTAGGGAAAAAATCGTGCTCGTGTTGTTAACTCACAAGTTTGTTACTTTTGGGCCAAAATGCCGAAAATATGTTATGTACACATATCTACATAACTGCACATATTGTTGTTGCATGCACAACATTAGTGATTTGCGGTGGCGCAATTGCTATGCGGCAAAAAGACAGTCAACTAAAGTACGCTAATTGACCGCTGGCGGTGGTGACGGCGGCACGAGCCCGGCCGGCGGACTTTGTCAGTATGTATGTTGTGTACATAAGTCAGCCGTGACAGCAGTCAGCGCAAATTGCCACAACAAAAACGAGTGTGGAAAGAAAAGGAGAAATATTTGCAATGTTGCAACATTTTTGTTCGAAGCTACTTCGATTACTTTGTAGCAGCGGTAAGCAGTTGCTAAATGTTGCTTTATGAACCAAAACGTAGTCGGATACTTAAGGCAAGATTAGCCACCCAAAGCGAAGGAGTAACGAGCGTCTAATGGTTATACAAAGGCTGGGGGTTTACTTAAGTGCTGCGCATATTTTCGGGTTGCAAACCATTTTCGGGCGTTGTAATGATATGTAGACTCTTGCATGTGTGCAACACCTGGTTTGATTTATTGATTAAAAATATAATTGCATACACGAAATATGAAATATTTAGAGGATTTAAAGGATGTGGGGTACATAACTGTTTATACATACAAACAGACATACATGTATATAAAATGTATGTAAGTACACATTATTTACATATATGCAACTGAAAGTTGTTTTTATAGTAACTTCTATCTTAGGACAGCAGTGGAGAGTTTTTACAGTTTTATAATAAGCAAAATAAACAAAAATTTTTTTCTTGTAAACTTCTGTAGAGTACTTTTTTTAACTTGGCATATTTTCCCTCTTTGGAGAGTAGTGGAGAGTTTTTAAAATTTTATTTAAGGTATTTTGTGCTGTTTGAAAGCAAATAAGCGGAATATTAAGCTATTGTTGTTAAAAATTTTGCACAATTGACATATTTTTAATTTTTGGAGAGTAGTGGAGAGTTTGTAGAATTTTATAAAAGATATTCTATGCTGTTTGAGAGCAAAATAGACAAAATATTTATGTTGGAGAGTTGCTATTTTTACAAAAATTAAGAAGAAATGTGCACTAAAAATAAATAACTGATATGACAAAAGCAAGAAAAACAAAAACATAATAATAATAATAATAAACTCTGCAGACATAAATAGGGAAAAACTATTTTAAAGAAATTGTAGACTTTTTGTTCATAATATCATTTATTTGTAATTTTATACGTTTTGAATAGAAATAACTAATTTTACTAAAAATAATTATAAAAATATAGCAAATTTCAACTTTGGAGACTTATCCTTTATGAAATTTTCTGTATATCTTAATCAAGGATGTTGAGTCAATTTTAAGCAAGGAGGTCTGTTGTTAAGAAATTCTGTCTATTTAAAAGTGTGTAGACGTTTTACAGTTGTTTAAAATTGGCAAAAATTTAAGATCTTTTGATTTCAAGTCTGTGGGTCCAAATCAAGAATGTGCTCAATACTTTCGTCAGTTTGAAGCAAAGAAGTGGAGTGGAGACTGTTAGCTTTTATGAAATTAAAATAAAATATAATCGAATTATAACTACAACTAGCGGAAGTGCAATAATACTTTGTTTGCAGAAAAGTTCATTATTTCTATTAGTTTGTAGACATTTTACAACTGTTTCAAATGAATAAAAACAAAAAATTTTGAAAAAATATTATTACAGTTTTAATCTATGAGTCTAAATTAGGAATGTTGCTTGTATAAAATTTAGTGGAGACTTTGTAGACTTGTTATTTACAAAACAATTTTTAACATATGAGTCTAAATTAATAATTTTACTTGTATACATACATATAACTAAAATTGAAGTAACAAAATTAAAATTAAATTTAGTGGAGGTTTTGTAGACTTATTATTTTCTACAAAATTTTAATAACAGTTTTTAACCTTGAGTCTAAATTAACAAATTTGATTGTAGGGAAGTAAAATTGTAATAATAAAATTTAGTGGAGACTTTGTAGACTTCTCATTTTCTATAAAATACGTTTAATTAAAGCTTAAATGTCCTTACAGCAACCACTGTTTTTAATCAGAAGTATTGAGTATACATTTTTTTGGCATTGGAGATTTAAGTTATTATACAAATTTAGTAATTTTCCGAGCAATTAGTTTAGTATTTTTTATAAATTTTTTACACTTAAATAAGCCGCACATAATTTATAGCAAATTAGTAAAACTGAAAGCTTCTCAAGCGACAAAATGCTGCGACCAAGCCTCCTACACCTATTAAAGGCGCGCTTCAACTGTATACATATGTATCTATGTATGTAAGTATGTGTGTAAACATTTTTTTGTGTCACTCGCTTCGTTGACGACGAAGGTGGATCAGGTGTTGCGCTTGTACGACTATAGTCAGTGAATGCCAATTCATAGCGTGTTGCATGCCTGCTGGTGACAAGCATCAACCAGCCAACCAGCCACCGAGTGTGTGGCATTTGAGACGACATTGCGAAGCGGTGCAATAAAAGTGAAACCAGTCGCCAACAAAGTGGTCGGCAAGTTGTCTGCTTGGCGTGACTGGATTTCTGGTATTGGGTGCATGCATGCAAACATTTGTGTGCCCTTTAAAAAATGCTAACAACAACAACAGTGCAACAGATGAAGGTATGTGCTTGAGCGCAGCGCGAAAAGTAGCAGAAGTTAGCGGAAAATGTATGACAGCATGCTAATTTCATACAAAGAGACTCATATATAGACATATACAATGCATACATATAAATATATATTTGAAGGTATGCATGTCTCTCGGTAGCTATGCTTAATTCAGTAGTTGGAGAACAAGTTTTTCCGCATGCCACATGCGCCACACGCCAGCACATGCAACAATTGCCACAATATAGCGATCAACCAGCGACGAAAAAATTACAAAAAAAGCAACAAAAACTAAGGCAAAAAACTTAACAACAATATTTAGCACTTAATGCGCAACTTTTTAGGTTTTTTTCAGTTGCAAAGTGCAGTAAAAATCAGAAAAATAAGTAAATAAAGTAAACAACAACAACAGCGAAGAGTCTCCGCAACAATCAAGTGTAGTCATAATGATGGCTAAAATGTTACCAGTCACGCTTTGTAACTGAAAGAGGGCAGTTTGTGGTTAAAAAACGGTGAAAATGCAGCATGAAAATCACAGCGATTGACAGGAAAGATGCGCAAGCGATGGGGAGAGCGGAGGAGAGGTAGAAACTGCTCACACACGCTGCAAGCTGGAGGCTGCAAATCGGTATGACAAACAAAAAACTCGTTGACGACTAATGAAAAGTGAGTTTAAGCGCATCTTTACCCACTTTTCAAACGTTGATTTACCACTATGACAACAACAAAGCAACAACATGTGAAAGAAATCAACAAAAAATGCGCCTGGCGCCGGTTAGCTTGCCGTGGCTGCTTCCGCACGCTAGCAAAAGTGACACATAAAAGTCGGCACGTCAACAGCAGCGCCAGCGAGCGCATCTGTCAACATTGACAGCGGCGTAACGGCATTGCAGTCAGGTGTAACAGAAAGGCAAATACTAGCGCTGCAGGCGCTGAAAAAAATTTAGCTTTCAGTAAACTATGCAAATAAAACTTTTTCTTGCAGTTTTTTTTTACATTTTGGTGAAATTTTTAAGCGCAAAGAAGGAAATTCAACAAATAAATAAAAAAAAATGTTGCAAGTTGCCAACTGTATGAAAAATTTAAATAAAAGTAAATTGATAACATATAGCAACATAGTGCAAAGTGAAGATATTTGCGAAAATCTTGTATAGAATTTTTTTTCTTTTTGCAGAGGTTGCCACCTTTTAAAAATTTTGGTTAAAATAAAGATTTTTAGTTGAAGAGCTTATTAAAATGTGGAAATTAAAACTGAAATTTTTACAACAGCTTCAGTTAAAAAATATTTTTCTAGCAATGTTGCCACCTATCAGTAAATTGAAATGCAGTAAACTGTTTTAGATAAAGGATCATAGCAATGTGGAAGTCAAAATTGAATATTTTTTGTAGCTGCAGTTTAAAAATTTTTTTTTTTTAAATGTTGCCACGTGTTAGTAAATTTAAATTCAATAAATATTTTTAGTTAAAGGAATTACAACATTGTGGAAATGACAATTAAAATTTTTACGAAAGCTTTAGTTCAAAACTATTTTGAAAGGAAGGTTGCCACCTGTTTAAACATAATATAATAATATTTTTTATTTAAACGAAATGACAATGTGGAAATCCAAATTGTAATTTATACAGAAGCTTTCAAATAATGGTATTTAGTAGGAAAGTTGCCACCTGTTAATAAATTTAAATGTATAAACAAGTTTTAACTAAAGAGCTTATAACAATGTGGAAATCAAAGTTGAAATTTTTGCGTCAGCTTTTGTTTAAAAGTATTTTTTAGGAAGGTTGCCACCTGGTTAAAAATTTTGCTGAAGTTAAATTATTAAACTAAAGAGTAGGCATGAAAATGAAAACATTTAGGAAAGCTGAAAGTTGAAAATATTGTTTGAAGAGTGTTGCCACATGTTAATAAAATTAAATACAATAAAAATTCTGAGAAGAGCAAAATTTTACAAAAGAGGCAATAAAACTAAGTGGCTAGTGAGAGCGTATAGCTTAATTTTTTTGGAGTTGCCACATATTTAAAATTACAATTAATAAATTCATGAACGAATTATTACGATATGGGTTTAATGAGCTTAAGAAAACGTACATTTGAAAGTATTTTTTGAAGAGTGTTGCCACTTGTTAATAAAATTAAATACAATACAAATTCTGAGATAAGCAAAATATTACAAAAGGGGCAATAAAAATAAGTGGCTAGTGAGAGCTTATAGTTTAATTTTTTTGGAGTTGCCACAAATTTAAAATTACGATTAATAATTTCACAGAAACGAAACGATTATATATAATATGAGTATCATGGGCATGAGAAGGTACAATTGAAAATATTTTTGCCAACTATTTGAAAAAGTCAATTCAAATATTGTATTTATTTGTGGGATAGTAAGTTTTGGCGAAGTTATCAAAATTATTTGATTCAATCAAATTAACGAATTATGGTTCGAAAAGTGATAAGCTGTATATTACATAAAAATTTAGCGAAAACAGTGCAAAAAACTTTTGCACTGAGAACAAGTTTAACTTAAAGTTGCTAAGCTTAGATTATATAATAAATATTTAAACAAGTGATATTATTATTGTTTCTAACTAAATAATTGCTGTTAAAAAACAGTTGTTAGTACACAAAAAACTATCAAACTGTCACACATACAAGTCAATATTGATATTGCGGCAGCCCGTCCGTCGTGAAGATATCCTCAACGACGTTGTAGAAAGTCGCAGAGTTCTAGCTGTACTTGGTTATTGTCAAACAAAAGTTTAGTAAACAATTGTTATGCTTTAACATACATATACAATTAACGATGAAGGCGATTTGGCCGTTAAAGTAGAATTGGCAAATACTTGAGGCATTGCCTACATTAGGACATGTCTCTTTAGCCATTAACTTAACCAGAACCATTGTGGAGTACAGAATGGATTAATCTTTTCAACTCTCTAAATTATAAGTGAAAGAGCGTAAATAAAACCAAACTTAGGGATTATTCTAAGGTTACAAAAAAATCATTGTTTCTAAATACTAAAGTTTCTATGTAGTGAAGTTGTCCTTACCGAATTCACTATAGGGGAGTTCGACTACATTACTCCGTTAATAATTTATTTATTTATTTAATAAAACATACGCCAATCGGCTTTATGTATATATCGAATAGTTAGAAAAACAGAGTCAGAAACCTTCCGACGCGATGTTAAGCTGTTGAGTCTGAAACGGGAGCGGATGTACTCAGTGGTGAGTCCCTGCATCCTTAACGATTGATGGAACAACAATGTCTTGCAGAATTTATTTTGTATTCTCTCAACTCTGTTGATGAGTGTATCAGTATATGAAGACCAGATTACACAGCCATACTCTAGTATTGGCAGTACAAGTGAGCGGTATAGACTGACCAGAGAATTTGGGTTGTTGAAATCCCTTCCAGTTCTTATGATGAGTCCTAGCATTTTAAAAGATTGCACAGTTATTTTGTCAATATGCTTTGCAATTGTGAGTTTGTTATCTATTATAATTCCTAGATCCTTGATTTCGGTTAATTCCTGCAGATACTGGTTGTTGAGTTTGTAGTTGGTGACAATGTTGTTATGAGAGCGTGAGAAGGATATGCCAGCGCACTTTTTAGCATTGAGATCGAGATTATTTTTAAGGCACCAGGTTGACAGGCAGTCGATATCATGTTGTAGTTGTATGACATCGGAATCGTTAGAAATAATTCTAAATATTTTCAAATCGGTATATAGCAGACATTCAGACTGTATGCTGTTTACAATGTCATTGATAAAAATATTAAAGAGTAGTGGTCTTAAATGCGATCCCTGAGGAACTCCAGAAGTGACCTCATATTCTCTAGACAGATATCCGTCAGCCCTGACTTGTAGGAACCTGTCAGTTAAATATGAGTTAAGCCAATTCAGTGCGGTGCCATTGACGCCATAGTTATTGAGTTTTGAGACGAGTGTCATATGGTCAACACGATCAAAAGCTTTACAGAAGTCAGAAATAGAAAAAAGTTATAACGCAAAGTTGTAGGTAATGAAATAATCTACAACTTTTGTATTGACAACTTTCTCACAAAACCTCAAAATTTATGTGAAAAATACAAATATCCAAGTATTTGAGCTTTTTCTATTATTTTTATACTGTAAAAAAAAAATTCTAAAATTATTTACAATATTTTGCTACATTAATAAAAAGTACGTAAACACGTATCTGACTTTCTTCAGCTTCTTTTTTTTGCATTTTCTTTCACTTTTCTTACACTTCTATAAGAACTCTTTAACTAATTTAATTAAAACCCACAACCAAAAAAGAGAAAAAAGCAAATGATTAATCAAAAACGCTAGAAAAAAGAAAGAAAACGGCAAATCCAGTCAATTAAGTAGCCAACAAATCATTAGAAATCAGCAGCGGTCGCGCACCGCCATTCGTCAATCAAAAGTCAAAAACAAAAAGCCGTCAAAGCCGCGTTAATTCTTGAGCTGCGTTTTTACTCTTCTGTTGTTATAGCTGTTGTGCTCTTGTTGCTGCTGTTATGCTGTTGTTGTTGTCATTCCTACTTTGGTTGTTCTTGTTATTTATTGCCTGGAAAAGAATAAAAGTGGCGTGGCATGTGCGCGTAATTTTTTGCAATTATTTCTTTAACGACTATTTTTTCCCACTTTTTGTTTTTGCTGTTACTTTGTTTTTAGATGCTGAAATCATTAACCTGCTTGTCACTCGTAACATTTTTTATTTGCATTGTTGTTATACACTTGTGTGTCTGTTTTGTATGCTTTTGCATATTTCTGTCGCTTTTTTCGACTTGACATTCCAACTTAATGTGTTCAATGCCAATTCGCTATAGTAGCCGTTGTTGCGCATGCGCAATGCAGTTAGTTAATGTGACTGTTCAAAGAGTTTTTAATGCGGTGTATAATACTATTTATATTAAGTTATGTCTCAAAGTATTAGAAAATAATTGAAAAAAATTAAACAAAAAACAAATAAAAAATAAATATAAAAAAACTAAAAATAAAAAAATTGAAAAAAAAATATTTATAAAAATAAAAAAAAAAATAAAAATAAAATAAATTATTTATAAAATAAATTAAAAAAAAAACGAAAAAAATTTAATTATTTAAAAAAAAATATTTGTAAAATAAATAAAAAAACCAAAAAATTAAATTATTTTAAACAAAAAAATTCAAAATAAAATATTTTTTTTTTTAATAAATTTTTAAATATTTTAAATATAAATTTTTATTTTTAAAATATTTTTCAAAATAAAATTTTTTTTTTTTTTCAAATTTTTAAGCAAAAGTTTTGAAAAGTTAAAATTTTTCATGTAGAGTTGTTGGTGGGCAGACCAAGATGCAGAAGAGAACTTATTAATCTGCTAGAGTTCAGCACAGGCCACCTACTCCTAAGATCATACCTTCAGAAAATTGGTAAGCTGGATGCGGAGAAAAACAGAGCATATGCGGCAGGTGATGAAACGTTGAAGCATTATCATTACGAATACCCAGCTTTCAGTTGATTGAGACGAGATATACTCCACGGTATATCGCCAAAATCCTCCAACTTAAGAGATCTTGGACAGCATGAGTAGAAAACATATCAGGTTATTTTACCAAATCCACTGAGCTACTGGATAAGGTTTAACTTGGTGACCACCCGGAAGCACAATGCGCTTAACAACGACCTAAGTGCGAACGGCTGCGGTCTGCAGCTCCCGAACTTCTCTTTTCAACCAATCAAGCTACTAATCAGGAAGGCAATACAACGCACTGATTTAATTTTATGCCAGATTTTTCAGCATTTTAGTAAATTATCGTTTAAAAAAATTTAAAAAACGAAAACTCTGAAAAATAATGCATCATTTTTGAAAAAAAAAGTACTAATGAACACTATAAGCAGCATGGAAAGCTGTTGCTCTTCGTTGCCGAAGGTATGACAACAGAAAAAATAGAACTTTATGCATTTTCTAGGATTGTTATCTTGTCGCGATGGGAGATCTCTGTAATTCTAATGATGTTGAGAGCGATGCCGGCAGTAGCTTAGCTCCTGACAGATTCTCTGAAGTCGCTAAGGTTGAGAGTGAGTACCGAAGTTAAAACAACACACCATGGAGATCGTAGTGTCTGCTGAAATGAAAGTGATGGCTACATCGGGCGTCTGTCTTGCAGCAAGCGGCCAGCGTGTATATTTTTCTAGCAGAGGCAGATCCACGGGGGGGAGCTGGGAGAGTTCCTCCCCAAAAATTTCAAAATTATGCATTATTTAAACCAGAAGTCATATTCTGAGAAGAAGTACTTTGAGGTGCAAGTACAAAATTGTACAGTTCAATCACCCCCTCCCCCCCAAAATTCTACTCTGGATCCGCGCCTTTTTCTAGTGAAGAAAATATAGAAGCCGTAACTGATTGTAAGAACTGAAGCCGCTTCACCTTCCCACGCGTCTTCGCTTCGCTTTATGGGCTCTTGAAAAGTTCCAAGAAGATCGGACATTTTCGAGCCAAATATTGTTTAGCGATCTGGCTCAATGGGCATGTAAACAAGCAAATTTGCCGCATTTGGGATGAAAAGCTATCGGAAGAGATTCAAGAGCTATCATTTCATCAAAAAAAAAAACAACAGTTTGATGTGATTTGTGAGCAGATGGAATCATAGGTCTATATTGCTTCAAACATGATAATGGAGGGAGCGTAACCATTAAAGGCGACCTACCTGCTCGAGGCGACATTTAGTTTAAACAATAAGGCGTGGCGCCATTCTCACACATCGCATCAATCAATGGATTCGGATTTTTTGAGACGAACAGTTCAAGTCGTCGCGACCTATCATCTAAACAATTATTACCTAGAACTAGAACCGTCCTCAACGTATAAAGCCAGCATTTCGGAAGCAAGATTCTTACAATCCTACCTTTGCTTTTGGGTACCCGAACTAAAGAGCATTTTTATTGTGTCTTTCTCCAGAAAACTTAATGTAAATAACATAAACCACAACGCATTATTTTGGGTTCTGAAAGTCTTCTCACACCGTGCGCTAATGAAAATAATCACCAAATACAATCTCACGCACTAAAGAAGCCATTCTTCAATACCAAAATAATTATTCTTTAATACAAAAACAATTAACTCGTCAAAATTGATTTCAACCTTTATAGTTAGTACGCCTCAAGAAGAGCTGACCTCGTTTCGTACCATAACTATAAAGGAAAAAATAATAATTGCCTGTGAACTGACACGCATTAAGATTGCCCCAAAGATCAAGGTGATCAAAGATGTACAAATGTGAATATGAGAATGCATTGCAGCACAAATCTACGAACGGAAATATCTATCTTGGGCGTACAACGCACACAAAAGACATGACTACACGTTGGAAATATGCTTTACGGTCTAAGCAATCTGACATAAATGATCTACGCATGTCATGCCACAGCTGCGTGTTGCCATGCTCTCATGTCGCTTGAGGAAAAGTGAAATTCTACGCGCGCGAAGTCGTTGCCGCGCTGAGGAGTTCAATGATATAATCGCCTAGACGCGTTGGCGCATTCTTGAAACTTGCCGGCTGGCTGGTTGGCCTGTAGAACGCTTCGCTAGTAGCCGGTGTGCCACATTCTGATGTTGCAGCCACCCAGCATAGTAACTGCGTCTATATAGAATTATGTATCATAATATTCTTAAACAAGTTTCACGCTCCAACTGTAAAAGGTCTGAGCAATTCGCTCTGCCGCAGCTGTGTGCAAGCCATACAGATCAGCTGTGGTACACATTGACCTGCTTTTGCCGTCAAGTATGTATGCGCGCGCGCGCGTTCAACGAGTCAGCTAGTCACGCATGCGCATAAGGTAAAGTGTAGTAGTCAGTTTAGAAACTTTACTGCATGCTTTTGTTCTATGTCATCTGTAGCAAAGTTGGGAAAAAATATTTTAGATGAAAATCTGGTTTTGCTAAAGCAATTTTTTGTGTTGATAAATGTTGTGGACTGGATATATGCATATTAGGGCGGTGCTTAGAACAAGAATATCGAAGGTTTTTCAGGTTCGTCATCTTTTATTTGATATATACCCAGAATCGTTATTATTGCCATCACATATATCTCTTACTTATACTTTTTCACCAAAAATTTGATTTGGAAAATTCTTTGGGTATTTGACCTTGCCTATCGTGGTCAGTTCGATCTCTGCCCAGTATCAGCATTTTTGTAATTCCTCGACAGTCAATGCTGTATACCCGATTGATTTTCTGCACCGAAAAAGTTACTCATAAAATCTATTAGGCTTCCGCAGTCGATTTAGTATATACATATAGACCCTTCCATCCCACTCACAACTCTCTCGCCGGTATATTGGTAAAGAATGAGCCGCCAGTGTACGGTTTGTCGACTCCATGATCCAAGTGATCCGGCATGAAGTCAAAATGAGTGAAGATTTCCGAGTGTTCAGACACGTGTTCTTTTAAGAATCCAGACATACACCTTCCGACGGTGTCTACGGGAAATAAAATATGTGCAAGATGGCGTCAAGTGCCATGGATGAAGTGGACCTTAAAGCACCACAGATGCTGATGAGCGCCGCCCGATGAACGCTCTCGAGTTCCTTTGGAAGTGTGGTCTTTTTTAGAGCCCTCCATCAGATAAAGACTCCATAGAACATAAATGGCTTAACTATGGTGTCGTAGAGCCAGAGGATAACTTTCGGTAAGAGACGTCATCTTTTGCCAATGGCTCGTCTACAGCAGTATAAGGCCTTTTTTGCTCTCTCTTCACTATTCGGCTTCCATGAGAGCGTTATATCCAGGATGAGCCCATATTTCACTGTATCCGCTGGTTGCAGTCGCATGTCTCCCATTTGCGGCAGCGGTGCCACCGGCATCTTGTATCTTATAGTAAATTTCGGCTTTCATGAGAGGGCCCTATCCAGAATGAGCCCATATTTCACTGGTTGCAGACGGATGTCTCCCATTTGTGGCAGTGGTGCCGCCGGGATCTTGTATCTTATAGTAAATTTCGGTTTTACTTGGCCAATTTGTTACGATGCTGAGATACCCCTGACTCAACTCGTAAACGGTACTGAGTTTCTACTCGGTACTATTTCCTGTGACCATAAGCGCTTCAACGTCTGCATAGGCAATCACCCGGCAGCCACGATCTTCAAGTTTTTAAAGCAGGTCATTAACGATCGACTAGGTCTTAAATAAAACGAAGTGTTATACTTTCATAACTCTAAACAAAGTTTTCGCCTACTTTCATTTATGACGTCACGAACTGAGGTATATTTGCTGTCCAAAGCTTTTCAAAAAAAGTCACGCTTTAAACTCTATTTCACTACTTTTTGTTTTTGCTCTATTTTACGGCGTGCAAAACCAGTTGCTTGCAAGTGTTGTAAGCTGTCACACTGAGTCAATGTCGTTCATACAGTTTGCTCTTTTTAATAATTAAAATAAAATTTCTGCAATATTATTGTCAACCCATCAACAGCCAACCAGTTGTCACAAAATTAATCCGCTGTCAGTTGCACTGACTTTTCAGCATACGAGTATTTTCAATCGCACAAATCGCTTAATCGTTTACGACGCACTTGCTGCCTAATCAGCTGTGATTGTGTGCAATTTATAGCGCTGTCATAGTGGCACACATTGACAGTTATACATATGTACATATGTAAGTATGTGCATGCCGACATGACATTGATTCGCTGCCAATATTGCTGGCGCATGATTGCCAACTTCCAAGTGCCCATTGCGATTTTCGCTTCACAATTCACGCACGCTCATGCGCACCGTTCGGTTCTGTCATTAGCATTCACTCAGCAGCTGATTGATTGTTCCGTACAGGTGAATGAATACTTTGCTTGTAATCACGTACAACATTTAGTAAACAACATTGCTGGCTTTACAACTAATTGAAGCCTTCTTATGCAGCGCTCGTAGCCTCAAGCGTCTTGCCGTTTACTGCTACATTGTGGTCTCTGTTATTTTCTGCATTCATTAATTTCCTTTATTACACTCACCTCACTGGGTTAGTGGGTTCCCGCAATAATAATCTTTCTCAGAGCTGAAAAGCTTGCGTACTAATCAATGCTGATTAATTTTAATAACTGTAACTGTTTCTAAGCGGAATTAAATTTTTTCTTGATTAGATTAAATCATGCATAATTTCACGAATAATAAGCGTGAAGTGTAAATCTGAGATAATAGTTTAGAATTAACATCATAAGAATACAGTAAAAGTCTTCTATTCACTTGTAATATATTATATATCATTTGACAAAAGAAATAACATTAAATATAAATTTATTCTAATGTGGAAAATTTATAATGATTTATATGATTTCGTATTCATTACAAAGTCAAAGGCTTATTTCCTATACTCATTTTTATACTTCCTCGAAAGCTCGGCAATTTAATTGTACGAATTTTAGCACTGTATATTTTTTTCTTTTAGAGATGAAGTCATGAGAAGTAGAAGTTTCTGCAATTGAGGAAAGTTCTCTGAGCGCCATTCGCTTAGGAATGGGCAGAAACAACTCTTTTACATATGGCTCAAAACTTCCAGTATTAGACCAAGTATCCTCTGGGTAGCTAAAGAACATCCGTTTGTAAGAGAGCAAAAGTAAGAAGGCGACACATCCCTCCGCAGGGTGCATAAGCGGTGTTTACGTCAATAAAGAAGAACATTACATTTTGTCTTAGTTTATTATAAATTCAAAATGAAATTTTTTAATTTTTTTAAGTTAATTTCATGTTTAATCCAAATAAGAGTTAAGCCATAAACGAATTTCTGACAGCTTCTTAAATGAGTCAATTAAAAATTTAGCGGATAAGTATTAGTGCAGCCAACATCATAAGCGATGAAATGAAGTGCATGTTAGAAGCGCTTTTCATCTGACTCAATTAAGACCCTTTAGTTCATTTGGCTAAAATTTTGAACAAAAAAAAAAATCATATATCAGTTTTAGTGTAACAAATTTTTTGCTTCAAAGATATTCATAAAAAGTATTCAATATGTGAAAAATGTATAATAAACGCTAATAATATTTTAACAATAAAGGCGAAAACGAATTTTGCGCGTTTAACGCGAGATTAGCCGGCGTTAGATAACCATTTCATCAAGCCATTTTTGAACAAAGCGGGGTGTCCCACATAAGCGGTAAGGTGGCGAAATTGGCAAGATAATGTCAGAAAGTCAAAGAGAAAAGTGGTGATGATTATATTGATGATGTCTTTTTGATGTTTAGGAGCGTTACCAAGACTAAAAAAATAATGATAATTGTAAAGACCTTATATGCATGAATACATGGTAATTTCTTTAAATGCTTGTATCTTTATGTGCTTTCAATAGCCAAAAAAGGTACATTTCCTATTTGTTTAAAACGATTCGGTTGTGTCTTTTGTCTTATTGTTTTATGATCGCCGGCAAGCATGCTCATCAGCAGCCATTCAGTCATTTCCTTTGCAGACAAACAATTAGCTGCGGCTGTCAGTAGAGGAAGTAAACGAGGTTATTGACTTGAAGCTGTTGCCGTAGACCAGAAGACCGAATATCTAAGCTGAGCAAATTGTTTCTATTACGTCAGCTGATTTTTTTTTTATTAATAAAATTTTTTGTGGCTTCAGCAGTTAGTGTAGAGAGATGAAGTGAAAATATATGGCTAATATAGTACTGTTATTTAAAAAAAATACAAAAAAAAAACAAAAAATAAAAATAAAAAAACAAAAAAGGAATATGTTATAATATTAATAAACTTTAAACGTTGAAAAGTCGTAAGCATTTAAAATTAAAAAATTAAATTAAAAGATACAAAAATACCAAGTATAAATTTAAAAAAAATTAAAAAAAAAATTAAAAAAAGAAAAATTAAAAAAAAACCAAAAAAAAATTAAAACAAAATAAACTTTAAACGTTGAAAAGTCGTAAGCATTTAAAATTAAAAAATTAAATTAAAAGTTAAAAAAATTCCGATTATAAAATAAAATTATAAAAAGGAAAATTAAAAAAAAAATTAAAAAAAATTAAAAAAAAAATTAAAACAAAATAAGCTTTAACGTTGAAAAGTCGTAAGCATTTAAAATTAAAAAATTAAATAAAAAGATACAAAAATTCCAAGTATAAAAAAAATTTAAGAAAAAAAAATTAAAGAAAACAAAAATTTAAAAAAAAATTAAAACAAAAATTTCAAAAAGTAAGAAAAAAAAATTATAACTTGCACAACCGCAAAAAATAAGCTAAGCCTCATAATAAAAAAATATTCAAAAAGTTATAAAAAATCAATAAAATTAATATATAATAGAACAACAAAAAAGTTAATTATACTAAGTTGTAAAAATTAATTTAAATAAAAAGCGATCCAAAGAACTTAAAAAAATAAAAACAACGCTGAAAAATTTATAAAAAACTACAAAAATATAATTTTGAAATATGCGACCTTCCCCTTAGCAAGTTGAAATTCCACAAATACTCTATATAAACACTACAACTCACATACTGCCTCCCAAACAGGTGAAAAACATTAACACAAATTAAAAATTGTAAATAAGATAAACTCGAAAAAATTGTGCCAAAAGCTAGAACGAACACACTGGTTATGTACAGCAAAACCAAGCGCAAACGCAATGCGCAAACTCCACGGCATACAGCAAAGCCAAGGCGCCGTGGAGCAAGCGTACAAATCACGTCTGGCCTGTTTATAACACTGCATTAACGAGATCTTGCGCATTTTGCTTTTGCATTTTAGCCTTAAGTCAAGTGGCAGACATTGAATTAGTTTCAATTAAAATGCTTAAGTGGAAAAAATGCAACCATAAAATGCGTGTACGACGCGTTTTTAGCGCGTAAAAATATGTTGCTTGGAAAAATGAGCGATTAAAAAAAAAAACAACTACAATAAAAAACGCTGGAATTGTGGAAAATGAATTTGTTGACTGATGGCATTACGAATTCCAAGCGTGTTGGCGCAGGCCGTACGGCAAAAAGTGTGTTAAGAAAACATGCGAAAACGTGTAAAGGTCGCGAAAAATGTGTCTACTAACGTAAATAAATAAACTTGTCATCTAAGTGGGCGACGTGCGTACAAGTGACAGTACAAGTTACTTAAAATAATTTTGTACTTGAAAATTTTGAAATGTTTTTGGAGCAAATATTGCGAAAGAACTTTAAATAAATGCGAGCGCTAACTAGGACTTACAAGGGAAATCTGGATCATATGAAGCAATAACGTTTATATGAGTGTTAAGAATTTTTTGCTATGTGGTTCGTTGGACTACCTAATACTCTGTTTACTAAGAATAATTTTTATAATGGGCGATCCAAATAGAGGCACTTTTCTCAATAACCTTTTTGTTTAACAGATCGCGCGTAAGTCGTGTCAAGTTACTTTCAATCGATCTTTTAAGCGTACTATTCGCAACACAATCCACCATCTTGAGATCCAGCATTCATTATTGGAAAATATTCCAGCGAATAGACCATGTCCAGCACGTAGTGAAGAAAATATAGCAGCCGTAGCTGAGAGTGTATATGAAGACCGTGGAGAGTCGCTGCGGTGCTGTTCGCAGCAACTCGGTCTAACGTATGGAACGACTTGGCATTTTACGTCGGGATCTTAAATTGAAAGTGTACAAAATAGAGCTTGTGTAAGAACATAAGTAGTTCGACCTTCTTAAGCGACATTGCTTCAATCTATTGGCTCTTGAAAGGTTCCCAGAAAATCCAACGTTTTCGAGCCAAATTTTATTCAGCGATGCGACCTATTTATGGCTCAATGGTCATGGCACGAAGAGCAACCTGAAAAGTTTCAAGCTGCCATTCTATCTAAACAAAAAGGTTTTGTGTTATTTGTGAGCCAGTGGAATCATCGGTCCATATTTCTTTAAAATTAATGCCCATGAGAACGTAACCGTCTAGGCGATCGTTGTCACGCGGTACTGAGTAACCGACTATTTGATGCCTGAAATTGAAGCTCGTGATCTTCGCAACATTTTCAACAAGATGGCCATTTTTTCCCACACATCGCATCAATCAATTGATTAATGGAGAGAACACTTCGGTAAGCAGATGATTTCCGTTTTTGGGCCGGTCGATTGGCCACCAAAATCGTATGATATTATACCGTTAGACTTTTTCCTGTGGGAATATGTGAAATCTTTAGTCTATACGGGCAATTTCGCTTCGATTCAAGCCTTAGAGCAAAACATCACGCGTGTTATTCGCCAGCTACCAGTCAAAATGCTCGAACGAATTATTGAAAATTAAACTCAACGTAGGGACCATCTGACACGTAGCCGCGGCCAAAATTTGAGAGAGATAATCTTCAAGAAATAAATGCCGCAGAATGTTCTTGCGAATGGTAATAAACATTCCCCATTAAATTTGAAGTTTCTGTGTTTTTTCTGTAAAAAAGTAGGGAGTTTTGAAACAGAGCATTCTTTATAATTTCGGAACATATTTTTTAGATGTCTCTCCTTTAGCATATAACTGTCATTAAACTTGTTGATTGGTCAGAAAATTATCTTTTATTTATACTCTTCTATGCTATAAAATGCAGCTGTGACGGATACTAAGCTTGGGTGCAGCCGAGTTAAAAGTATTTTCTAGTTTCTGTGATATTAATGTTCATTTTATGGTAGGCGCCCAAAGCATTAGTATATGTGGAAGGTAACTAAGTCATATCGTCAATATAACAGTCAACAATTTAATTACTTCCCATTGCCAAAAAAAACACTAACTAGTTAATTAAAAATTAATTAATTATATTTTATTCGCAAGCAACAAGTCAATTTGAATATATTTTCGGAGCTTGTTTACAGTTATGTTATTATAAAATTTTAACTTTATTATTTTTAGCTGGCTAATTTTAATTAATTAATTTTCATAATGTATTAGCAGCAATTAATTGGTTTATTTCCGATAGTTGGAAAAATAATTAGTTGTATATCATTATGTGGGGAACTATGGAGACAGATAATTAAGAATTTATTATTAAATATTGCTAATTTGACTGACATTTTGTTTTTGAACAATTCCTATGCTAATTGGTTGTCAAAGAATGCTTAAATCGAGTGGCAATTAAGAAATCGTATAACAATTAAAGATAGACACGTGTCATAAATAACAGTTTAAAGAATAAAATATATAAATATACATATACAAGTAAATATACAATATTTATATGTACATATATATTGTCATATTACATAGTATAGCTGAGTTATCTATTTATATCTAACGCTTAATGTGCCCCCAGCCCTTATAAATGTCAAATATGTCTGCCGTTTGCACTTTAAGCTTGATTTAGTAATTTTGCCAAAAATCAGCGAACACAAATTCGCAATCACTACACAAACACAAGCCATTTTATCGCTTTTATTGCTGCAATTTTATTTATTTATTTATTTTTGCCCACTTCAACGTTGCGCGGTTTGCCATTGTTTTTGCACGTCATTTGTCTTATCTGCCAGGCAGTCTTTTGTATTCTTTTTACCTTTTAAGAATAATAATTTAAAATTGTTTGCCAATTCGCTTAGCATTTGGCACAAGCGTTTTGCTTTCATTTTGTTTGCGAACGTGTTTTGCATTGCTTTGCATTTGCTCGGTGATTTGCCTGGCGAGCTATACGGGCTTATGGTGGCGAAGTGGTGAAAAAAATAAAGGCAAGGCTTTCAAACATAACACTGGCAAGTAAATGTCTTTATTGAGAAGGTTTTGTGAACAAATACATTTTTTATTGCTATTGTTTTTGTAATTTATTCCTTGCTTGCAGCGTTTAAGTGTCTTGTACTTTTTTTTTGCTGCAGTTTTCGTGGGCGAGTTGAATGGTGGAGTTGAGTTTGAAAGGGGGTAACATTAAATTATTAAATGGAAAGCAGCAGAAAATAAGAAAAAATGCAAGCTTCGGTTGCAATGAAGATTAATAAACATCAAAAAATACAAAAATTCCACACAAGAACTTGATATTCATCGTTCAGTTCGTATGATAGCTATATGCTACCATATATGTAGTTGTCTTGGACAATAATGTGTGCCAAAATTCGTAAATATATCTTCTCAACCAAAAAAAATATCATATAATTGATACTTATCGGTCAGATTGTATGCCAACTTTATGTCATAGTGATCCGAACTGAAAACATTGGAAGCAGATCGAAACTTTGCCTTGGACAATAACCCATCCATTTTTAGAAGCTATATTGTAAAATAAAAAAGGTTTCGATGCAAGGAGCTGATTTTGATCGTTCAGTGTGTATAACAGCTATATGCTTCAGTTTTCCAATCTGAACAATTGGGTCGGATATTATACCGTTGGATGTATAATATTTCTTGCCAAATTTCGTTAAGATATCTTGTCAAATAAAACAGCTATTCATACAAGGTTCAGTTTGTATGGCAGCTATAGACTAAACGGGTACCTCCTTGCGGAGAAAAGGACGTGCGCAAAATTTTGGACCGATAACTCAAAAAACTTAGGGACTGAGTAGTTCGCTTATATATAGACAGACACACAGACATAGACAAAATCGTTTCAGAATGTTATGCTGATATTTTATATATATATTTTGTATACGGTTTCCGACAACTTCTAGTAAGTAGTAAAAAGTTGTTTGAAAATGATAATTATTAATTTAATTAATTTTTATTAATGAAAATGATTATTTTAATTTTAATAATGCTGGGAAGACGGAGTCATGTGTAGAAGTTCACGCAAGTAAAGAAAGTTCTCTGAGCGTCATTCACTTGAGAAAGGCCAGAAACAATGCTTTTACATTCAAGCAGCTCAAGACTTTCGATCTTAGACCAAGTATCCTCTGGTTAGCCAAAGAACGTTCGTTGGAAGGCGAACTAAAGTGGAAGGCAAACTACTCCTCCCCAGAAGAGCCTCGTTGTTGTAAACTCGGCGTAAACGGTGTGTGCGCCAATAAAGAAAAAAAATCATACCTTTACCTTAATTAAGTCAATTAATTAATTGCCTAAACGTGCATTAAGGAACCTAGTTTTTTTAATTGTCTTAAATTGTTGATGTATAATATATTATATTTATATATTTTTTTTACAATTTATATTGAACATTTTCTACTTCAATTAAGCTCACACAAATCACTAGAGAAAAAATTAATGAACACTCAATTAAGTTGGGAACACTTTGTTACTTATAAGAAGGGTGTATTCTATGTGAAATTACGGCACTTTTCTAGTATTTATTATATTGCTAGTTCTACTGCTTTAAAACTGGTTGTAGAATGTCTTGAGAGACCATTTAGTTTAAGCAAATAACAAATTATTTTATGCCCGCAACGCAAAAATGCTAATGGACTCAATTAGCGAGCAGTTTGAAAAATGTTTTAAACCCCCTTTTGATAATGTCATGTCATTGAAAAAATGACTCTGTTAATTAGTCGGCTATCATATAGAGGATGAAAATGAGGTTGTTGGATTTATAATAAACTGGAGAAGGAAGTACACATCTGTACTACGAAAGTTATATGCGACCTGGTCTACGAAAAGGGAGCTAACGTGCGAAAACTAGTTTTCTGGTTTCGTCAGTTTGGTTTCTCGTTTCGTCAGTTTCTCGTTATCTCATTAATTGTTGTTAATTTTGACACCTAAGCCCCCTTTCCGTAGACCAGTCCAATATATTATTTCTCAAAAAACTGAATTCTGATTTATTATGGGTTCTTCGTTATAATGAAAATATTTATAATTCGAAAGGTAGAACTGAACAGGACTTAGTAGACATAAATCTATTTTATTTAAGAAATTTTAATTTAGTTAAAATATAAATTAAAATTCAACTTTCATACCGTTATATGACTCGTCATATTTTGTTTTTGGGCACATTGGCTTACCTGAAAAAAAAAAATGGATTATTAGTTAGAATTAGATTTTATTATAAGTTTGACAAAAATATAACTTAATTTATATATATCTGAATACATACATATATATTATTAATATATAATAATGATATATGGAAATTTATTAGACTTTTGTAAGGTCAATTCTAAAGAATACAGACTTTTTATATTCAATTATTTATTTTGCTGAGATAAATTAAATAATTATCATAAATTGTGGTGTCCTTTCCCTAGATTTGAAATTATGAAAATTTCGTTAAGAAAGTAAACATATTTAATATAATTTTAGTTCTAGGAAAACCATGAGCTAATTAAGAAATATTAATTTAGGTCCTTGAAATACATTTTTTTTCCTAAAAATGAAAGCTTGTCGGCGGTAAAATATAAATACTTTATAACTCTCCAAGCAAACTACTAATTGAAGGCAATTAAGAGAATTTTTAATGTTAATTTTCAAAAATGCTTTGTACTTCTAAGTTTAGCAGAAAAGAGGTGTAAATACACATCTTACTGCATTAGCTAATTGGTCAAAGAAGATTGAAGCATCAAAAATATATTTAAAATTGATTTGTCTCAGTTAAGGGACCAAAGTTATATGTCTTCAAAAAAAAATTTGATGAATGAGTGACTAACCTAAATTATATTTGCATATTTTTGTATAACATTGTAACTCATTTTAGCTCCAAACTCTGCCACCTTAGGCATAAATCATAAAATAATTTAATTAAAATAAATTATAGCCAATTTACTGCGAAAAAACTCTAACCATAATTATATCCGTAGCGCTCCCTGCCGCCACACCCTTTTCACAGCAATAATAGCTCATATTTCGTGCTTGTTTACACTGTAATTAATTTAAACTGCTTCGCTTAAATAATAATAGTGATTCATTATACCTATATTTTATAATTTTTCCAGCCATCTGATCTCATTTGGTGTTAGACGCGTCAACTGCGCCAATCAAAAGTCTGGCCAAACACGCCTCTTCGCACACTAATTGAGGAAATTAGCAGCAAACGAAAATTATAATAAGTAGTATAATGATTAATTGTGCATATTTGCGCTGCTCAGCATGTCGGGAATTTTATATTTTCAAGGTTAGTTTTTAGTTTAACATTTTTATGTGTTTCAAACGCATAAACAAAGTGTAGCCAGCGTTTTTCCGCTTCGCTGGGTTTGGCGTTGACGTTTATTGCCGTTGATTGTTGTTGTAGTTGCATGAAAATTGCTTAAACTTCACCAAACAATAGCCGCAATTATGCGTATTTTTTATTTAATAAACATTTTCAATGTGGTGTTGGAGTCATGCAGGAAGTTCTTGTCGATTCCCACAGTTAAATCTTGCACAAAATGAGGGGTGTGCTTGAAAGGTGTTGCTTTTAATGTGTTCTGAGTTTGATTTGCAAATGCTAGCAGAATTTGAAATTCGCAGGTGCTTGACTAGCCTGAGGTTGGGCGGAATATATAATTTTTAATAAGTTAATTTGCATTATATAAGTAATAATAATAGATATTTTAATGTTGTATTTTTAGCTAATCGCTTTAAAAATGGCATTCGTAGTCAAGCAAAGAGAAGAAAACATATGAAAATAAGCTATTTAAATACACAGAAATAAGATATTTAGGTTCTCTCTAACTTATTAAATAATAGTGATGAAAATAATTTAAAATCCCGAAATTTTTATCGGGATCCCGAAAAATAATTTTTACGACTAATATATATTTATATCATAAATAAGATTTTTGTAATTGGTTCCAACGGTATTTTTGAAAAATTCTTACAAATCCCAAACTATGTATGTATGTATTTGCAGAAGCCTCTATGTAAAGAAGAAAAACATATAAACTTAAGCAAACTTATAGTTTAGGGTTACCAGACGAAAAGATAATAATATTTAAAATAATTTTAAATCCCGAAATTTTTATCGGGATCGCGAAAATTTTCTTTTTCAAATATTATATTTTTAAGCTCATAACACATCAGTAACACGTTATTTTAATTGGTATTGAAGGTATTTTTGATGTACATACATACATATGTATATTTCGAAATCCCGAATTGTGTATTTAGAGTAACTTCGAGGCAAAAAGAAAAAATATGAACTTAGATAATTAAAATACACAGAAATGGGATATTCAGGAACGACCAGACGTAAAAACTAGTTGTATTGAAAATAATTCAAAATCCCGAAATTTTTTTCCGGGATCCCGGAAAATTATTTTAACAGCATACTTACATATGTATTTTAAAGCTCATAAAACATGAGTAACATAAAAAAAATAATTTGTAATCCCGAAATTGTTTTCGGGATACCGAAAAATTTTATTATTTCAGCAACTAATCTTATGAACACATTTATTACACTCAACAATTTCGAAATTCGAAATTTTTTTTGTATGCATCAACATAATCCCGAAAGAACTTCGCCCCCAATCAATAACGATTATTTTTCGCATTTTTTTATGTATGATTAATTTCGAAATTTTATTCTTTAAAAAAGAATGTATAATGTTGTGAAATCATTCTCTATAATTATATCAAAATTCAGCAATTTTCGGGATTTATCGAAATCTATTATTTTTTGAGTGAAATTCGAAATTTTTTTTGACTACAAATGTTGAGCATTCAACAGAAGACTAATCTTGGAATTATTATAATAATGGTGAAATTAAACTAATCAGTGAAAAAAATTAAAATGAAATGTTTAATCTTAAAACCTAAATCTTAGATTTGTTTTCGGGATTTTCGGGATTATGGTATTACACCACTAACAAATCAGTTTCAAGATTCGGAATTTTTTTTGCTCCCAAATGTAAAGTATTCATAAAAACATGATTCCGAAAAATCCCGAAAATTTTCGGGATTGTTATATTGAAGTTGAAACTAACGGAAAATTATTATTTATTATTATTTTCTGTTCACTATTATAAATGCAAAATATTACAAAAAATAGATGCCGTTAAATCCCGAAAATTTTCGCTTTTATTATATGAAATGAAAAACTAAACTAAATTTTTATTTTCCGTTTGCTCTTTTATAAAAGTAAATAATTGAAGAAACGATCCGCTAAGTCCCGAAAATTAATGATAAAACTAAGGAAGAATATTTATATTTTCTGGTTTCAAATATACGCTATGATAAATTTAAATAAATCAGGAAACAATCGAACATTTACGTTACTATTTTTCTAAAATTATACTAAAGTTGAAACTAGCGAAACAAATTATTAGTTTTCTTTCTAAACGCCCACTATTAAATGTTACGCAAGTAGTTGCCCACATTTGCATTTTCCGCACAGAAAAGTTATGCAAGATTAGAAACAATACCTGTGGCTATGCTACATTCTTGTATATGAAAGTCATTTCATAACTAATTTATCATATCTAGTTATCATAAAATTTATATACCAGTTTGCAATCACAATTTGTTCTAGCTTGATTTGAGTTAAATAGTTTATTTATACAGCTTTCGACACAAAGTGCTTACAAATCAATACAAAATAACAAGCGCCACATAAGTTGTCGCATTTAAAAAAACGTTCTAAACTATACTTATGCAAATAGCTTATTTAATTGCATAATAAATGCTTTAAGCGCCAAAAACAACAGTGACAATTGAGGGCTTACCATAGTGGCTGCTTAGCAGAGAATCAAAAACTGGCTGCGCCGCAAGAAAAAACAGCAAAAAAACTTAGTTGTTTGCACATAAATTTCAGTAATTATACGGTGTGTTTTGCAAGCGCGTTTGCTTTTGCATTTAAATGTTTAATGCTGACATGTGCATATGCAAAAAACGTTTGCAAGCAAATCTTATTAAATACACAATGTTACTCATACGCCACGGTGTCGCTGTGCTGCCTATACAAGCCAGAGGTTAAAGGTTTTATAAAGTGCAAATCAAAGGCGAAATCACTGCAAATCGATGCCACGAAAGTGTTGCGCTAATGTGGCAACATTTAAGTTAACAAAAAACAAAACAACAACAACACTTTTTTATGAAAATGTTTTACTTTACATATTACAAACTAAGAACCCGCTTAGTTGCCGACTAATTTCAATTATTCATGCTAACAAACACTAGCAACACATACAAATATCTATGTATGTAGTATATGGCGCACCGCTATGCTTTATTGCCGTCACTTTATGAAAATAATTTGCAAACAATGCGAATGCGCGCGCGTCTACAGACTCGCAGTGCTTTCAGAGCCGCTTTAGCGCGTACGACTATGCACCGTTATTGATGACTGGCTTTTGACTAGATTTGCGACAAAATTGTTGCGGTATCTATGCACATGTGTAACGGTACTCAAGTGCATAACGCATTTGTTCCGCATTGCACATAGGGTCGAACGTACAAATGTATGTATGTACGCGTATGTATTATGTGTTCGCAAGCGATCAAATTTTCTGCACTTAGGAAGGAGGGCATGAATATTTAGACTAATATGTGTATGTATGCATGCAAAAGCATAGATTTGCGACTTTCGGCGTCTCGAAAAATATGTAAGCGAAGCAAAGTTGCGGTTTTGGTTTTACCCTCAAGTGCTTGTTGTATTTATGTATAAGGTATTGAAGACAATGGGAAGTAAAAATGGCAAAAAAGTGCTAAAAGTATTGCGGTTATAGCATATACATATTTACAGACAACCATATATGCATGTGTCTACTGAAAATATAATATATTTTGAACCGCAATGCCTGTGAAGCTCAGCTGACTTATGGATCAGCTGATAAATATCAAATAACTGCACTTGTTGGGGACTACTATTATGTGAGTGGGTATATTGGCACAAAAAAACGTGCAAACAGAATATAGTTAGGGTTGCAAGTACTGGTTGCCAGATCTTTACAAGTTTTTTATTTTTAAATTATAGTCTTTATCGTTGGTGAAAAATTTAAAAAAAAAAATTTGTCTTCAAAACAATGTTGCTTTGCTTTTAAAATATGTTCAACAGTGTTGCCAGATCTTTGCAAGTTTTTTATTTTTAAATTATATTTTATCGGTGGTGAAAAATTAAAAAAAAGACGTTGTTTTCAAAACAATGATGCTTTTTTTTAAATATGTTTAACAGTGTTGCCAGATCTTTACAAGTTTTTTATTTTTAAATTATACAGTCGTTATCGGTGGTGAAAAAGTAAAAAAACAAATGTTTTCAATACAATCTTGCTTTTCTTTTAAAATATGTTCAACAGTGTTGCCAGATCTTTACAGTTTTTTACCTTCTTAAATTAAATAAGATTTATGTTATAAGCATGCTGAAAAAAATTATCAGGTTTGTATGATTTCATACCAACGTGTGCTCAACTGTGTTGCCATATTAAATAAAAATTGAAATAAACCGTTGCTTGTTTTAAATTGTATGTAGTTAAAAGTACTTCGACTTAAAAATATATTTTTTAATTGGATCTTCTTTTTTAATTTTTAATAGTGTTGCCAGACATTTACAGATTTTGTTTAACTATATGTGCTTTGCTGTTGTTACCTTGCTGAAAAAAATTAACAAGTATATCTTTTCATACCAACGAGTGCTGAACAGTGTTGCCATATTAAAAAAAAATAAAAAAAAAATGTAAAAAAATAAAATAAAAAAAAATAAAAATATTAAAAAAAAATAAACTGTTGTATTAAACGTATTTGGTCTTAAAAATATATGAATATTTTTTATGATTTACTTGTAATTATAACGTTTTTTATGGTCTACTCTAAAAGTCTTTAATAAACCAATGGTCTTATTGAATTTTTTTTTATATACAAGGTGCGTTTCAAAGTAAACAGGACATAAAAAAAAAGCAGAACATATGGTTTTTTCGGCAAAATCAATTTATTTTACTCAAAATAGTCTCATTTTGCTTCACCACAGCTTTTTGCACATTCCAAAAGCATGACGAACGAGTGTTTGAGCTTGTTGGCCGGTATGGCCGCCAGTACGTCAGTGCAAGCGTTTGAATTCGGCTGATGGTTGATGAATTCTCCCAGAGTTTCTATGGAATTTCCGGTGATCCCGGATTTTGATTGATCGTCATTTATGCCCTCACGATCACTTTGAAAACGTTGAATCCACTCGTGCACTCTGCTATGGGATAGGCAATCATCGCCATAAACTTGTTTCATCAATTGAAGCGTTTTGGTGAAAGTTTTACCAATTTTAAAACAAAATTTAATGTTGGCTCTTTGTTCGAAGCTCATTTTCGCACCGATAACACAAATATACTGACACTTAAAATGCAATAACTTTACTTCCAATCTATGAAATGTCATGAAATTCTCACTGGACAATCGATATAGATAGTAGATTCTAACGCAACAGTCGACATATATATGGCGTCATCAGGGATGTTCGGTTTAGTTTGGAATTTAAACATTTTTTCAATTCTTTCAATTATTTATTATTTTTTTTTTGTTAATTGATGTCGCAAAATATTTACCTGAAATATTTTTCAAAAGTGCCATAAAGTTTATTTTTACATTTATTTATATTTTATATGAACAAATACTTTCATGACTTCATACTACATATTTTGTCAAGAGCATTACGAGTTGACGTCAAAAGTCTTCAAAATATTTTTTTTTTTTATTTGTAAACTCATATTTCGGCACATATTTATTTTTATTTATGTATTTTTTTTAAGAAAATATTTTTGTTAAGAAAATATTTAAATTTCGCAAACTTGTTAAAATAGATGTACAATTTTTTAAAAAAATATTGACTAACATGTGCAAAGCTTTAATTGTACAGTTGATAATCAAAAACCAGCTACTCACCACCGCCACCTACTTTTTCTCGACGGCCGTCATGACATTTGTGCAGACTTGCCTTTATTATTTAGTTCTTAAACATTGAAAATGTGCGACTCAAATAATTTTGGCTGAACAGAAGTTGCTAAGTACGAGGACATGAACATGAATGGTATAAACGGCTTACAAAAATATGAATGCACAATAAATTGAATTCACAGCAGTTCGACTATAAATGTTTCTTAAAGGCAATAAAACTGATCTCCTAGGTATTTTTTAGTTTTAGAAAAGCTGCTTGTTGTAAAATGATGGTTGATAAAAAGAGAAAGCAAACTTCCCTCGAAGTAATAATTTTTGGTATATTTAATTGAAGTTCTCAAAATTATAAAATGGCAAGACCTAAAGCTAGTTTAGGTTAGTCTGGTAGGCCAGTGAGCCACGCATAAACCAGTTTTGGTTCTTGGTTGATTCTGATACCAGTTGAAGTTCAGTTACTAGATCCATGAGGAGTAGTTATTTTTTAGCATACCTGCACTTGACGCGAATTTAACAGACTCTGTGGCCTCACTATCATTACCTCTGCCAGTGTGTCATACCGTGGGGACCTCAGTTGCTTACAGCTTAGTCTTGCCAATGCGTGACAAGTGCTAAAGCGATGCTTCATTGTTTCCCTGATGTCTAGCTCTAGACATTTTCTGCACGTTTCTCGTTCGGTTTGTCCCATTCTGCGGGCGTGTATCTCCACCAGACAGTGGCCAGTTAGTACTCCTATCTTGTTACTTATAGTCTGTTCCATCGAGTTCGAATAACAATTTTGTGTACTTTCGATCTGCCGTTGCTCGTTCCATCGGGTTTTGACTTTCTTTACCATGCTTCTGGCCAGATCGTCGTATAGACAATGCTTGGGTTGGCCAATGTTTATCACGTTTTCGGGTGTTAGCCGTAAGCCATTCCTGGCTAACTTGTCCACTATTTCATTGTTCTCGCTGCAGTTTGCTGCAGTGAAGTTGTTTGCTTCTGGCATGGCAAGACTTAAACGACACTGACTCCATATATCTTGTCATTAGCGCCACCTAGTGGGCAAACTTTTTAGAAACCCTACTTCCAAACCAAATGTTTGGCCATTGGCTTGTCAAATATTTAATATAATAATTGCCAAAAATATTTTCCTAGCTTACAATCACACCTGTGCGGAAAATTTCGACAATTCGCAACGCGCAGCAGATACTTGCTTTTCTAGCCAACATTTACTTTTAGCCCTGAAGTATGTCTAATTTTAGCTAGTACTTAGTAAATATTTTTAACATTTTCCTTAGTTTAGTTTACTTAATGTCTTACTAATTTTTAATTGTTTCAAGTAAATATTGATATTCTTGCACGACTCATTTACTGTCTGTCTATTTTTAAGCGGGTAATTGACGTTTTACCGTTACGATGATATTTGCACAAGTTTTTTAAATGTTTAATTATTTTCAAGTAAATAATTAAATGCTGCACAAGTAGTTAACATACGCACATTTCTTGTTTCAATAACTTGTGCGAAATATTTGGTAAAAAATATAAAAAATCAACAAGTCAACTCAATGTCAAGCCGCACCAAAACAGCCAGCAATTCAGCCAAAAACGAAAGTGTGGAGGAAATGGGACATAAATATAATACAAACAAAAAATAAATTAAAAATAGAAAAAATATTTTTGCTAAACTAAAGAAAAGGCAAAACAAAACTGCAAACTTAAATCAACAGCAACACCATCAAAGCCTTCAGTTTCGCTTTCAATGATGATTATCTGCGCGTGCGGTTGTAAGAAGGCGCAAAAAGACACAACCGCTAAAAAAACAGCGGAGTCAAGCGAGTCGAAAGGCAGCACACGTTGAAATGCCAAGAGGTGAAATGAACCGATGCGCAAAAACGGAAAAAACAACAGCAAAAAAAGCTTGCAAAATTTACAACAAAACTAAGGAATCTAAGGAAAATAAAATTAAAATTAAAGTAATTTATAAATAAATAAATGTACATATGTATATACAAGAGAAAAAATAAGAATCACTAAGAAAAAAAATTTAAAAACAAGAAAAAACGTTAACTTTGGCTGCACCGAAGCTAATATAACCTTCACAGTTGCATTTCTTTTAGGGACTATGTATTCAGTTTATATGGGAGCTATATGCTATAGTAATCCGATCTCAACAATTCTTTCGGACATTATATTATTAACTTAAGCAGTAATCGCATATGGAATTTCGTGAAGATACCACTTCAAATGAGAAAGTTTTCCATACAAGAACTTTTTTTTGATCGTTCGGTTTGTATGGCAGCTATATGCTATAGTAAGCCGTTCTGAATAATTTCTTCGGAGATTACTTTGTTGCCTTAGAAAATAATCTGTGGCAACTTTTGTGAAGATGCATTGTTAAATGCAAAAGTTTTCCATACAAGAACTTGATTCCGATCGTTCAGTTTGTATGGCAGCTATATGTTATAGTGGTCCGATCTCGGCAGTTCCGACAAATGAGCAGCTTCTTGAAGAGAAAATGACGTTTGCAAAATTTCGAAACGATATCTTCAAAACTGAGGGACTAGTTCGTATATATACAGACGGACAGACAGATGGACATGGCTAAATCAACTCAGCTCAACATACAAATAAAAGGTTCATATTCTTCTTCCTCTTTAATGGTGTAGAAGCACTTGCGTAGTTATTGCCGCGTTAACAACAGTGCGCCAGTGGTTTTTTACACTATTTGGCACCAATTCGATATACCAAGTGCAGCCAGGTCTTTCTCCACTTAATCGGGTTCCAGCGGCGGGTACTGAATCGAAAACGTTCAAAGCTGGAGTGCTCTTTCCCATCCGGACAACATGCCCTAGCAACAGCGACTGCGCTGGGTCTTGATTCGCTGAACCAATGCGTAAAGGACTATAAATCTTTCCTTCGAACACTCCAAAGACCTACTCATCAGATGACAGACGATGTCATTATCCATGCCTCCGCAAACATATAGCAAGACGGGGATGTTGAGGGAGTCTGGAGAGGTCCTTCTTGACCCTGACGGAACATTTCATCGTTGCTCAACTTCAGCTAACATAGCCGTATTAGCCTTGCGGTGATATCAAGTTCAGACATAGCGGAATAGAAGCAGTACCTTTTTGTGCTGTCGAAAACGACTTTAAAATCGACGAAGAGGTGGTGTGTGTCGATCTTCCATTCACGCGTATTTTCGAAAATCTGGTCGATTGTAAAGGTCCATCGGTCCCTGCGCTTTGTTGTTCTTCAGATGTTTAACTTCTGTTCGAGAACCTCACCATAGTCAGGCTAGGAACATCTAATCCATCGTCATCAATTGTGGAATCGGGTTCGGCATTTCCAGATGTTGCACTTTCATTGCCGTGAAGGTGAAGAAGTGTTCCCTCCATAACTTAAGCACGCTCTGAACATCAGCCACCACTAGGTCACCAATTTGGGTCTGACAAGAGCATGCTTCGGTGTTGAAACCTTTCGTTAGTCGCCGCATTTTTTCATAGAATCTTCGAACATTATTGTTGTCGACCAGTTTCTTAAGATCTTCATACTCACCCATTTCGGTCTCTTTCTTTTTTGTGTCCATATGCGTCTCAACTCCTTTTCTTAACGCTTGGTATCTATCCCATCCCGCTCGCATTGTGTTTGATCGCAACATTGCTAGGTAAGTAGTCTGCTTTTTCGCCAAGGTCCGATGAGGACCTTTCGACATTTGCGAAAACCAATGATTCCGCTTGCAGCTCTCGTAAGGAGCTTGAAATTCGGTCCATTAGCTCACTTATATCGAGTGCTGATGAGTGCTCTCAGTCAGCAGGAGTGAAAGTCGACTAGAAAACCGTTTCTCTATCGATTGTAATAGTAGCTTCTCGACGTCGGAATTTTTCTGTGTTCGTTGACGAGCGTGCTTTGCTGTACTTCGCCACAACAAAATAATGGTCCGAGTCGAAATTAAGTTCTCGGAGCTTACACATGTCAAGAACACTGGATGCATGTCGTCCATTCATCACAACATTATCGATCTGGTTTCGAACTTTTCGATCCAAAGGCAGCCAAGTACAGCTTGATGAATTTTCTTGTGCTGGAATCTAGTACTACAGACGACCATATTAGGAGCCTATGCTAAGTTGAGCCAGAAATGGACCTCTTCTGAGAATATCTCATTTACACAAAGTACACAGTAACCACCGGAGAACATAAATTTGCATAATAACTCAACAAAACTCAAGAAAAGTTTTCGAGTGATGTGCTAAGAGGTCTGTGGTGTATTTGAGATGTCCTAGTAAGGAATTTGAGTTCAAAAATGTTCCATCACATACAGCTATTTTTCTAATTTTTGTAAATGGTGGTGATTTGAGCCCTACACTCGGTGACTACAACAAATTTTTACTATCATTTTCGATTTTATCAACCGAAAGTTAGCAAAACTGCCTCTTACACAGTCAAAAAATGATACAAAATCAAAGAAAAGTAACCACAAAACAAAATTTTAAAACCGCAAACTCTTACTGCAAAAAAGCAATAACAAAAAACAGCAATAATTTACGCTGAACAGTTGTAAACAAAAATATAGAAACGAATCTCTTATATTTGTTAGTGTTGTTGCTATTTTGCCATTGGTCTTGCCTTAGTCGCCTAGCGCTCGCAATACAGGTGCCCATTAACACTTGTAAGCGCTCGCTGCTGTTGCTTAGCGGCGCATAAATTTTGTTTGCTTTCGCCGCTGACGCTTTCGAATTTCACGAGTACACTTGAGCGCTTTTGGTGAAGGTCCTCAACTGCATCCCTACCACAGCACACAAGCTACAAATGCTTGCAGCGTCAAGTGCGCAATTTATAAACAAAATTTTTATTTAATTTTAAATAACAATTTCGTTTACTTTTTTCGCCTTCAAGTGGCGTACATACAATTTTAATGCGACCTTTCAGCGCCACTGTTTTTTGTTTTTGCACTTTACTGCATGCGCTTGTGCTGCGCATGCGCGGCTGTCGACTGCAATTATCCATTTGACACTGCGCTAAGAGCCGTCGAGAGTCGCCGCCAAATTGGTGAATGGTCACTCGAAGCATTTATGAGAGAAGAAAAGCAAAAAAGTTCGCCTGCAAGGTGCGCTTAAGTGGTGTCTGCTTCATTTTCGTAATTATTTCGGTAATTTATAGTTGCTTTTATTGAAGGCTAAAGCCAAATGGCTGCGCAAAAGTGGTAGCGCTGATAATGGTGACGCAAATGGTCGCCGTTATGCTGAAATATTGCGACTGCGCAGGCGCGCGGCTGCATTTATATGTATGTGAGTCTTGTGATAGTTTTGGAGGGACAAGATTTAGATTTTTTTTTACATTTTATGAATTATAAGCAAAATTATACAATTTCAGCAGCCTATCAGTTTATTTGATAAAGTTATCACGGAAACACGTTCAGTTAGGCCAATAAATTAGGGTACTAACCCAGGTCTTGAAGATCTTTCGTGAATGACAGTACTAGATTCTTTTCTACACTTAACTTTCTTCCAAAATCTTTGGAATCTCGAGAATGTCAAACTAATTTCCTTCCAGCATTCAAGTAGTAGTTAAAATGAGTAAACTTTATTGTCTGCTCGAAACGCTTTGTCAATAAAAATCTATATTTATAATTATGGCATTTCAGCGGACCGTTGCTTCAGCGGTACAAGTGGGAACCCAATAATGTCCCAAAGCAGAGACCAGCCTCGAAACCTAACTAAACTGTGTTAGAAAGACAAATATTCTCACTATTAATAAATGCTAGTGCTCTATACCAACAATTTGTTTATCGAATTATGCAAGCCGTCGATAGTTGATAGAAGAATACAAGAAAACAGACCATATTCGACTTTAGAAATAAATATTTGCTTAGTATCGATGTCAAAACAAACTGTTCTTTTCTAATTTTTTTTGGAAAGCATTCACTATATAAAGACGGTGAAATATCTGCAAAAGTCACAGTTGAAAAAATGAAATTGCCCACGAAGTTGTTCTTAGTGCTGGTCGCATGTTGCGTGTTGCAACAAGTTCTTGCTGCTAATTCTACCAGCAGTAACTCTACCTCTCCCAGCAGCAACTCTACCTCTCCCAGCACCAGTAGTAATTCTACATCCACGACTACTTCCTCGAACAGCACAAGTACAAGTGCTTATAAAGCAAGAATAAGAAAATTAAGGAAGGAATTAAAGGCGGAAAGACGTCGCGAAAGGAGAAAGCTCAGAAGGTTGCGTCGTCGTTTGCGCAGAAGAGAATTGCAGGCAGAGCGCAGGAATAGGCTTTCAGGAGGAAGAAGGGTTAGACTGATCAACAGACGAGACAGACGTCGCGGATAAACCGTCGCTTCCGATTGTGTGCGAACCCAAATACTTAGAAACACGTAATAATATACTTATGTACCTATGAAATATGGCTTTTGGAAAAATAAATGTATACATGTAAGGCATAAGAAATGGGCTTTTAGTTTCCCATTGAGTTTATACACTGGCGTCCGGAGATTACTTTTTCGTTATCGCTCCCCAGGTTGTCTGTTTATTCATAAATGAATGTCCGATATAAGTTTATAGATCCACCGTCTTTGTCGATAATGAATTCGGCGCTGATGCCTGTTCTGGATGGATTGTTAACTCTTAGTAGTTTCTTATTAAGTATTATGTATGAATCCTTTGTCGGGCATTCTTACAGGCGAATAAGTTAATTTTGATGGAGAACCAATTCCAGTCGCTTTATTGTGTTTGAATTTCTTTTCCATGGCCAATAAGTTTTCTTCCGTAACTAACGGTGGTGACTCAGCAGTTTTTTTTCGTCGCTTAGCATAGTAAATGGGATCGTGTTTTGGAAATGAACTTTTGATGGCTTTTTACACAGACCATGTGCTGTTAAGGCTTGGGGGGTCGTCTGTTTGTTCGTCTGTCTATTTATATGTCTGTATATGTGAAAAGTAGTCGTTGACTAGGTCATGTTATCCGAACGGAAGAGAACACTCCACCTTTGAAGACCAGACTTCATAGTAGTAGCTCCCAAACAAACTAAACAATCGGAATCAAGTGTCTGTATGGGAACCTGTTTTCATTTTCCCGGATATCTTCAAGCATTTTGTTATGGATTATAACCAAAGCAATGGTTTAGACCTCCAAAGTTTTCTTTAGATCGGATCGGCCATATAACCTCAGCGATCGAATGATCACTGAAAAACATTCAGCTAGGCCAATAAATTATGTATATTTGATCAAAGAACACGAGCGGCTCAAATTTCAGTCTGATATCTACATAACTGTACGATTAATAGGCTCCTAAAAAGATAAACGAACAATCAGACGAGGCTAAAATGACAGCTCCCGATACAAACCGCTTCTGCACATTACGTTTTGGTTATATGTATATCTTCTTCTTCTTTACTGGCGTAGACACCGCTTACGCGATTATAGCCGAGTCAACAACAGCGCGCCAGTAGTTTCTTCTCTTCGCTACGTGGATATTCCAAGCGAGGCCAGGACCTTCTCCACTTGGTCTTTCCAACGGAGTGGAGGTCTTCCTCTTCCTCTGCTTCTCGCGGCGGGTACTGCGTGGAATACTTTCAGAGCTAGAGTGTTTTCATCCATCCGGACAACATGACCTAGCCAGCGTAGCCGCTGTCTTTTAATTCGCTGAACTATGTCAATGTTGTCGTATATCTCGTACAGCTCATCGTTCCGTTCGCCGTGACCAACGCGCAAAGGACCATAAATCTTTCGCAGAACTTTTCTCTCGAAAACTCGCAACGTCGACTCATCTGTTGTTGACATCGTCCAGGCCTCTGCACCATATAGCAGGACGGGAATTATGAGTGACTTATAGAGTTTGGTTTTTGTTTGTCGAGAGAGGACTTTGCTTCTCAATTGCCTACTTAGTCCGAAGTAGCACCTGTTGGCAAGAGTTATCCTGCGTTGGATTTCTAGGCTGACATTGTTGGTGGTGTTTACGCTGGTTCCAAGATAGACGAAATTATCTACAACTTCAAAGCTATGACTGTCAACAGTGACCAGAGAGCCAAGTCGCGAGTGCGACGACTGTTTGTTTGATGACAGGAGATATTTCGTCTTGCCCTCATTCACTGCCAGACCCATTTGCGTTGCTTCCTTGTTCAGTCTAGAGAAAGCAGAACTAACGGCGCGGGTATTGAGGCCGATGATACCAATATCATCGGCATACGCCAGCAGCTGTACACTCTTATAAAAGATTGTACCTGCTCGATTCAGTTCTGCAGCTCGAATAATTTTCTCCAGCAGCAAATTGAAAAAGTCGCACGATAGGGAGCCGCCTTGTTTGAAACCTCGTTTGGTATCGAACGGCTCGGAGAGGTCCTTCCCGATCCTGACGGAGCTTTTTGTGCTGCTCAACGTCAGTTTACACAGCCGTATGAGTTTTTCGGGGATACCAAATGCAGACATCGCGGCATAAAAGCAGCTCCTTTTCGTGCTGTCGAAAGCAGTTTTGAAATCGACGAAGAGGTGGTGTGTGTCGATTCTCCTTTCACGGGTCTTTTCCAAGATTTGGCGCATGGTGAATATGTGGTCGGTTGTTGATTTAATCCCACGGTATGTATATCTTACTCTTCTATTTCTAAACTCACTTCGGGGATATATTCCTGAAGTACCGTGCCAAGGATCCACTTTTGCGCCACTTTGTTCAGTATAGTCGGCCTTATCTGGGCAATAATCTGACGAATTTAAGTTCCAACTGATCATCCATCGCTTTTTAACAAATGAAGATATCGGCTTGGCGTATGCCCCTCGAAAAGTAAGATATAAGTCTGATCCATTCCGATAGCTGAGCTAAAAGCTAGCGCATGAACTCAATAGCTGTAGTATCAAGCTGCTTCTGTATTAAAATTGTTTGAGTGGAATCGTCGGAAACTGTTAAGCCGATGAGCTTAAAAGAAAGGGCACGCTTACCAAAATAGATCTCGGACGAACTCAATAACCATTAGTCGGATTAGTCCCGGACTTGTTGGGTTGTGAAAGTCGTTTGGCCCAGAGAACAACATAAAAAAGAACTAGCACTTAGCAATTATAGGTGTCTTGAATCGGCACTAAGGAGGAGAAAGCAAAGATTTTGTTAAAGTAAGAAGGTGCAGCTTTGGCTAGACTAAGGTTGTATCATCTGGATTACCATACTTGCTACGAGCCCGGCGGTTTCCCCTGAGTAGATATTTGGTATATTCCTGGCTATAAGTGCTTTGTAGATATGCGACGATTTTTGTACCACACCTAGGTGTTTTAGGCATGGCAAGAGTCAAGCGTCTTTAGTTGTAGAAGTGGGATTATTCGTGGCCTCACGAAACTACTATCCTAACTAACCTTAACCTAAGTGGTAGTGTAGTATTGCCAAGCTGCAAGCTAAGCACCTGGAGAGGTAGAGTTCAAAAGCTTAATCATGTGCTTTTCTCTGTCGATTCTGGGCAGTAAATTGAAGCTTTCTCACTGGTTTTGGTGCATACACTGATCTTAAACGATCAAAGACGTTCCTAAAAATCTTAAAACGGGTCTGAACGAGTCAAGCACGGTTTGCTTTGAAGCAGGATCAAGAAAATAGGGTACTAAACCAGGTCTTGAAAATCTTTCGTGCATGGCAGTACTAGATTTTTTTTCAACTACACTTAACTTTCTTCCAAAATCTTTAGAATCTCGAGAATGTCAAACTAATTTCCTTACCTGGGAAACATTCAGCATTCAAGTAGTAGTTAAAGTGAGTGAACATTATTGTGTGCTCGAAACGCTTTGTCAATAAAAATCTATATTTATAATTATGGCGTTTCAGCGGACCGTTGCTTCAGCGGTACAAGTGGAAACCCAATAATGTCCCAAAGCAGAGACCAGCCTCGAAACCTAACTAACCTGCGTTAGAAAAACAAATATTCTCACTATTAATAAATGCTAGTGCTGTATACCAACAATATGTTTATCGAATTGTGCAAGCCGTCGATAGTTGATAGAAGAATACAAGAAAACAGACCATATTCGACTTTAGAAATAAATATTTGCTTAATACGAGTATCGATGTCAAAACAAACTGTTCTTTATTAATTTTTTTTTGGAAAGCATTCACTATATAAAGACGGTGAAATATCTGCAAAAGTCACAGTTGAAAAAATGAAATTGCCCACGAAGTTGTTCTTAGTGCTGGTCGCATGTTGCGTGTTGCAACAAGTTCTTGCTGCTAATTCTACCAGCAGCAACTCTACCTCTCCCAGCAGCAACTCTACCTCTCCCAGCACCAGTAGTAATTCTACATCCACGACTACTTCCTCGAACAGCACAAGTACAAGTGCTTATAAAGCAAGAATAAGAAAATTAAGGAAGGAATTAAAGGCGGAAAGACGTCGCGAAAGGAGAAAACTCAGAAGGTTACGTCGTCGTTTGCGCAGAAGAGAATTGCAGGCAGAGCGCAGGAATAGGCTTTCAGGAGGAAGAAGGGTTAGACTGATCAACAGACGAGACAGACGTCGCGGATAAACCGTCGCTTCCGATTGTGTGCGAACCCAAATAATTAGAAACACGTAATAATATACTTATGTACCTATGAAATATGGCTTTTGGAAAAATAAATGTATACATGTAAGGCATAAAAAATGGGCTTTTAGTTTCCCATTGAGTTTATACACTGGCGTCCGGCGATCACTTTTTCGTTATCGCTTAATATCTTTCCAGTGAGCATTCTCTCGAAAATGCTTGTTCCATTTTGCAGTCTGAAAATTGGAGTATTTTTTATCTCATAATTTTAGCGCATAATTAAATTTTTTTTGCAGCTGGCCAGTTTTTGGCTTTTGGCCTCACTGACAGCTTTCCATTCCCAGTAGACTGATACATGAGTGTCTTCAAGATAGCAATAAAGACTGAATGCGGCGCTGACGACTGTTCGGAATAGATTGTTAACTCTAAATGGTTTCTTATTAAGTATTCATACATTTACTCATTTGTCGGACATGCATACAGACGAATAAATTTATTTTGATGGTTTGATGGTAGGAGAACCAAACGCTGTACCTTCCAAGTGTCGGAGATCAACTTTTCTATTATGTTACTTGTGGTATTCATTTTAGGCTATGGTTTTGAGGTTATATTTTTCGGCTATTTGTTGGATTCGCCATCAATTCCAGACACCTTATTGTTTTCGAATTTCTTTTCTATAGCCAATAAGTTTTCTTCCGTAACTAACGGTGGTGACTCAGCAGTTTCTTTTCGTCGCTTAGCATAGTAAATGGGATCGTGTTTTGGAAATGAACTTTTGATGGCTTTTTACACAGACCATGTGCTGTTAAGGCTTGGGATGAATTTATCTCTCAGTCGTCTGTTTGTTCGTTTGTCTATTTATATGTCTGTATATGTGAGAAGTAGTCGTTGACTAGGTCATGTTATCCGAATGGAAGAGAACACTCCACCTTTGAAGACCAGACTTCATAGTAGTAGCTCCCAAACAAACTAAACAATCGGAATCAAGTGCCTGTATGGCAACCTGTTTCATTTGCCCGGATATCTTCAAGCATTTTGTCACGGATTATAACCAAAGCAATGGTTTAGACCTCCAAAGTTTTCTTTAGATCGGTTCGGCCATACAACCTCAGCGATCGAATGATCACTCGAGGCAGTTATGAGAGAAGAAAAGCAAAAAGGTTTGCCTGCAAGGTGCGCTTAAGTGGTGTCTGCTTCACTTTCGTAATTATTTCGGTAATTTATAGTTGCTTTTATTGAAGGCTAAAGCCAAATGGCTGCGCAAAAGTGGTACCGTTGATATTGGTGACACAAGTGGTCGCTGTTATGCTGAAATATTGCGACTGGTTAGGAGCGTGACTGCATTTGCCATTTTGGGAGTCTTGTAATAGTTTCGGAGGGAAACTATAAAGTTTTGATTTTTTTAGATTTTGTGAATTATAAGCAAAAGTATACAATGTCAGCAGCGTATCAGCTTATTACATAAAGTTATCATGCAAAAACTCAGGACAATAAAAAATCAAAGAACCTGAGCGGCTCAAATTTCAGTCTGATATCTACATAACTGGATGATTAATATGTGAATACAAACATAAACGAACAATCAGAAGGGGCTAAATTGACAGCTCCCGATACAGACCGCTTCTGCACATTACTTTGTGGATATATTGTATCTTATTCTGCTATTTTTAACTGAGTTTCGAACATATGTTCTTGAAGGGAGAGTAGGGTCTTTAACTTTCGAAAAATCGATTTTTTTTGTCTTATCTTATTTTAACATTTCAAGAATATGTCCTTAAAATTTTAAGTCGTTAGAAGTAGTATTTTTAGAGTTATCGTCTTATTAGTCTCCTGGCCTTTAACGCTCTAACTCTGCGCGTTTTTCTCAAAACTACTTTTTCAAAGTCCGTGTTCACTGTCATTTCAAAACTACTTGATCGATTCATTTCAAACTTTGAACACATTTTTAACATATAAAATTCCGTCCCAATGTTTATTAATTTTTTCATTGTTTTCCACCCAGAAAATGGCTTAATTTTTTGTGGAAAATAACAGTTTATACTTTACATGGCCGCCAAAATTTTTTGCATGTAAAAAAAAAATTATCAGAGACCGTGGAGGGGAGGGGGTTGGGTAAGATTTGATTATGGTTTAACTAAATTTTCTTGGGTTTTTATTTTTGGATCATTTCTGGGGAAAGCACTTTTACCGGCTTATGCCTCAATATTCATGAATGAGAAAATTACTTTACATTGCCAAAAGTGTGCGCTATAATGTGCAAGAGGATTACTGGATTACTCAATCCAGATTTGAGAAAGGCGTCAGTGTTTCTCTCTCTTCATTCACTCGATCCATAGATTTACATATAGGATCTACAGATCTAGGACGAGATCAATAAGCAGTAGTCGGATTAGTGCCGGACTTGTTGGGTTTTGAAAGGCGTTTGGCCCAGAGAAGAACATAAAAAAGAACTAGCTCTTAGCAACGTATCCTTTGGTTGCTATTATAGATATCGTAACTGGGTCGCACTGTCCCATTGGCACTCATGAGGTGGGTAAACATTTTGTTAAAGTAGGAAGGAAGAAGATGAGGTGGAACATCTAGACACTTTCTCCTCCACTGTCCAGGTTTGGCCAGACCAATGTTGAAGCATATGAATTGCCATACTTGCTACGAGCCCGGCGGTTTCCCCTGAGTAGATATTTGGTATATTCCTGGCTATAAGTGCTTTGTAGATATGCGACGATTTTTGTACCACACCTAGGTGTTTTAGGCATGGCAAGAGTCAAGCGTCTTTAGTTGTAGAAGTGGGATTATTCGTGGCCTCACGAAACTACTATCCTAACTAACCTTAACCTAAGTGGTAGTGTAGTATTGCCAAGCTGCAAGCTAAGCACCTGGAGAGGTAGAGTTCTTAAGCTTAATCATGTGTTTCACTCTGTCGATTCTGGGCAGTCAATTGAAGCTTTTTCCTGGTTTTTGGTGCATACACTGATCGTAAACGATCAAAGACGTTCCTAAAAATCTTAAAATGAGTCTGAACGAGTCAAGCGCGGTTTGCTGTGAAGCAGGATCGAGAAAATCGGCTACTAAACCAGGTCTTGAAGATCTTTCGTGCATGGCAGTACTAGATTTTTTTTCAACTACACTTAACTTTCTTCCAAAATGTTTAGAATCTCGAGAATGTCAAACTAATTTCCTTACCTGGGAAACATTCAGCATTCAATTAGTAGTTAAAATGAGTAAACTTTATTGTGTGCTCGAAACGCTTTGTCAATAAAAATCTATATTTATAATTATGGCATTTCAGCGGACCGTTAGTTCAGCGGTACAAGTGGGAACCCAATAATGTCCCAAAGCAGAGATCAGCCTCGAAACCTAACTAACCTGTGTTAGAAAGACAAATATTCTCACTATTAATAAATGCTAGTGCTGTCTACCAACAATTTGTTTATCGAATTGTGCAAGCCCTCGATAGTTGAGAGAAGAATACAAGAAAACAGACCATATTCGACTTTAGAAGTAAATATTTGCTTAATATCGATGTCAAAACAAACGTTTCTTTTTTAATTTTTTTTTGGAAAGCATTCACTATATAAAGACAGCGAAATATGTGCAAAAGTCACAGTTGAAAAAATGAAATTGCCCACGAAGTTGTTCTTAGTGCTGGTCGCATGTTGCGTGTTGCAACAAGTTCTTGCTGCTAATTCTACCAGCAGTAACTCTACCTCTGCTAGCACCAGTAGTAATTCTACATCCACGACTACTTCCTCGAACAGCACAAGTACAAGTGCTTATAAAGCAAGAATAAGAAAATTAAGGAAGGAATTAAAGGCGGAAAGACGCCGCGAAAGGAGAAAACTCAGAAGGCTACGTCGTCGTTTGCGCAGAAGAGAATTGCAGACAGAGCGCAGGAATGGGCTTTCAGGAGGAAGAAGGGTTAGACTGATCAACAGACGAGACAGACGTCGCGGATAAACCGTCGCTTCCGATTGTGTGCGAACCCAAATAATTAGAAACACGTAATAACTTACATATGTACCTATGGAATATGGCTTTTGGAAAAATTTAAAATATAAATATACATGTTTGGCATAAAAATTGGGCTTTGGGTTTCCCATTGAGTTTATACACTGGCGTCCGGCGATTACTTTTTCGTTATCGCCAAATATCTTTCCAGTGAGAATTCTCTCGAAAATGCTTGTTACATTTTGCAGTCTGAAAATTGGAGTATTTTCTAACTCATAATTTTAGCTAAAAATTTTTTTTTTTGCAGCTGGCCAGTTTTTGGCTTTTGGCCTCACTGACAGCTTTCCATTTCCCAGTAGACTCACACATGAGTGCGTTCAAAATTTCCACCGACTGTAGCATTTTTTTGTACTTAAAAAACTATAGCAGTAAAGGAATAGGTGTTGAGAGTCCTCTATTAACTGTATGCATGTCGGATTAATTACAGCGGTATTTTCTAAAGCAGCCATGTTCAATTAGGGCTTGGGTCAGGATGTCTGTATATGTGAGAAGTAGTCCCTCAGTGTTTGAGATATCGATCAGAAGTTTTGCACAAGTGCATTTCTCCCAAGAAGCTGCTTTTTGTCGGAAAATCAGATATCGGATCACAATTACATAGAGGTACCATACATACTGCACGATCAACATCCTGTCCTTGGAGGCAACATCTGATGAGCCGGTGGCTACGTTGACTAGGCCATGTCGTCAGAATGGCAGAGAACACTCCAGCTTTGAAGACAGGACCTCTACAGTATAAAGCTCCCATACAAACTAAACAATCGAAATCAAGTGCCTGTATGGGAACCTGTTTCCATTTGCCCGAATATCTTCAAGCATTTTGTCACGGATTATAATAAAAGCAATGGTTTAGACCTCCAAAATTTTCTTTAGATCGGATCGGCCGTACAACCTCAGCGATCGAAATCAAAATAGAGAGCTTTTTATAACTTTTACGTGATAAGAATGCATTTGTAAAGGGTATTGTACCTTCAGTGCAGGCAAAGTTAATATTTAAGATTTTTATGTTATTGTTTTTTGATTTTGTTTTTTGATATCCAATTTCTACCCCACATTTTTTCATTGCCAAAACATGTTCATAATTTGTGCACGCTAATCAATAGCATCAAGATTTCACCGTGAAACCATAAAATTCACTGAAATTTCTATTTAATTCAATATGCAAACTTGCCGGCTTAATAGTTTTCACCAAACCATTAACTATTTTTAGCTCAACACAATGGGTGCATAGTTTTAATAAAATATTATTTTTTCGTTATCTTTATGGGCCTAAATGTGAGTGCGAAGATTTGTCAGTGAAAATTTTAACAGCCTCATAATTAACAACAAACACAGGCGAAGTTGAATAAGAAACCAATAAAATATATTACAAAAAGTAATAAAAAAGCAACAACAAAATGTGAAATAAGAAAAAAAATTGTAAGTGGAAATAAAAAAAATCATAAGTGGATTTGAAGAAAATCATATATTGATGAAAGAAAAATATGTACATATGTGAAATTGAGAAGAAAAAAAATATTTTGTGGCATTAAAAAAATTCAGATGCAAAATGAATAATTAAAAACACTTAATTTTATTTGAAAAAAAAAAGACAAAAAACTCAACCACACCACACGAAATTAATTCACACTCCACTCCAATGCGCATGCCAATCGCGCAGTGTGATCGCCCAAAGCGGTTTCTCAAGTGACTTGACCCTCATTAATATTTCTCCGCAAGAAAGCTGGTAAACGATAGGCGTTCACAACAAACACACGCACCGACAAGGCAGAAACACATAAATATTCAATAATCACGAGAAATACAAATAAAGTTCAGCAAGTGAATCGAAAGCGCATGCCGACAGCACAGCTGCGGAAGATCGACCGTCGAACGCCAGCGCCATTGGCACGCAGCGGCCGCGACACGCATAAATACGACGGTGATTAACTTACGTTAATTTATTTAAATTCATTGCTTTTATACACACATTTCTATATTTTCACTTTCGTTGCAAATGAAATCGAAATCAACAGCAATAACAACAACAATAAGCCACTGTAGCGACAATAATCAAGCAAGCGCAGATCAACCGAATGACCGGCCGCCCAACGAGTCATCAAAAGCAGGCAAACAAATATACATACATGCATAAACACACACACACACATCCATACAAAACGTCTGTTTGCCCCGCCGGCTGACCAGCTCGCTTGATTTGCCTGTGTCCGCAGCATCCAGACCAGCGATCGAGCAATAAAAGTTGAAAACGAAAGTGAAAATCACAGCAAACAGCGGCGCTTAAGCGCAGCTTAGTTTGCATGCATGTGTACGTGTGTATGTGTGTGTGTTTTAATCGAAAACAAACCGCGAAGCAATAATTTTGGTGCAACATAAAATTGAAGGTGGTGGGTTCAACTTCTTTCTCCACAGCTCGCCAACAGCTGTAGATATAAATGAATAAGCTGCTGCCGTTGTTGTTATTATTTTTGTTGTTGTGTTTGCATATTTGTTGTTGGCTGGTCGAACGGTCGGTCATTGCTGCGTATCATTGGCGCAATTTGCGAAGGAAATATTTATTTTACACATGCGCCGACAGACGTGTATGTTTATTGTGGCAAAGTTGGAGCTTACGAGAGGTGATCAAAGAGTCTGTGGGTCTTACAGCAAAGCTGAAAGCTAAAATTTTTCTTGTGATATACAAAATCAAATAGGACATCTAGAAAATAATTGTTCAACTTTTTCAGAATGTTAAAAGCGTTTAAGTCGAACTAAGTTAAAGTGAGTACTTTGATTGCTATCAAAAATTTATGCCCTGATTATTAAGTTTACCAAGTAACACCGAGAAAGAAACATCAGACACTCTATAAAATAGTTCTGAGTTTGCTTAGATATATCCGCAAAATAAAAAAAGGAGCGAAGGGAGAGATCACATGCGAAGTCTGGACCTCCCAAACGCGGGACAGCCAAGAAGGAAGTGTTGAGTTGTTTCCACCTCGTCTTCTTCAATACAGCTTTTGCAGATGGCATCTGGTAAGATTCACAGCTGTACAGCATGGACGCCAACAGGGCAATGGCCTGTTAAAAGCTAGTCTTACTGAGGACAAAAAGATCACTAGATCTCTTGCGAGCGATCAAAAGGACTTTGCTACAGCGCATACTAATCGTGGTCCAGATATAGTAGGAGAATACAAGAGAATTCGGGAGCACCTACCCGCTCCCATTCTACTGATAGTGATGCTAAGGTGCCTCTGCCTGTTAATGAGTTCAAGGCTAGTATCTATGTCCTGCTATTTGAGTGGTTGGACACTTCTCTGATGGAGGCAGAGTTCGTTTGGCATCTCCATGATCTCTTTGAACGCTCTCGAGTTCCTTTGCAAGTGTGGTCTTTTCTAGAGTCCTCTACAACAAAAATACTCCTACAATATAATTCACTGTATCCGCCGGCTGCAGATGGATGTTTTCCATTTGCGGCAGCGAGTTCAGCGGCATCTTGTCTCTTCTAGTAAAAGAAGCCATCTCGGTGATGGTGATACCATTTCCCACTACCCAAATTATTATCACGCTGAGATACCTTTGCGTCAATTCGCATAGGGTAAAATGGAACTTTCTCTTGACCACAAACACTACATCGTTTGCATAGGCAATAACCCGACAGCCACGATCCTCAAGTTCTTTAGCAGGTCGTTAGCGACCAGGATCGATAGAAGAGGAGAGAGAACTTCACCTTGCGGTGTTCCCCTACTCACATTTCGTCGCACACGTGAGTTGCCTCATTACGTTTCAATCCCTTTGCTGCATAGAAGACTGAAAATAAGGTATTTGAAGTTTGATTCAACCCACAGACCGTCTAGAGCAGTTACGACTGCTTCTGCTTATTGAAGGGAGCGAAAGAATAATAAACTTCTAGTCGAGTCGAAACATGTGCGTCTGAAGTAGTGAATTAATATATAGGATTTTTCAATAGGGAGCTAAGAAAGTAGACCAATAGGGGCCGTAAACGACGCCATATTCTTTCCCACTCTTTTGACATTTCTCTTCAGTAAAGTTTTCCATTTCATCATGGTAAGATATACGATTCAACAACGAGGCGAAATTATTGAAATTACTATCGAAATTCACAGTCAGTTTCCCCTTATTTAAGGTTTAGAACCGTACAACTAATATACATACATATATCTCTACTGTATGTATATCAGTTGTGCAGAAGTTCAACCCAATCTCTCTTTCATACTATTACGAAAAGTATTTTATTGAACTGAATCGACAGCTGGTTTGAGTACCAGACTGTTTCTAAGTCAGTCAGCGAAATCATTTTAACAATAATAAATAAGGTTAGCCGACTTATGGTAACTTCTTAGTGAATAAATTAATCCATTGAGATTCTAGGTAGGTACTTTTAAGAATATTATACTACCGGTGGTTTCACAATGTGCCTATAAAAGGGCTGGGTGCATTGTCAAACAGCCACTATACCTCCTTACCTACCTTACTACTGGAATATCTTAATAGTTAGAATGACAATGTGTAAGGCTAATAAGTGATAGTTTTAAAAAAGTAAAAGTCATCAACAATGTTTGACTTAAGCTTTCTGGATGGCCGATATTACGATCAGGGATATGTAAGACTGAATTATAGATCGTAAGTATCTTAAAGTTATAGAACAATAACGTAAATGACTGGACTTGCAATTAGCATTCGGGATTCAAAAGTTTATAAAACTATTTGTTGTGATCGCCATTGCTATGGAGTTAGGACACGAAGACTGTATTTTAAACATGAAAAAATACCTTAAAAAATCTATGAGTGATTTGGAGTTTAAAATTTACTGCGCAGGTGCTACATTATAGACTAAATTACACGAAGCGGAAATGCTTTTGTCTAGCAAAGACATGAACGAGTAAATAAAGGCTTAAAACGACAAACGAATTTTTAAAGCAGAAGAAACAGCAGTAAATACGGTATTAAATATGAAAAAGTGTACTTTTCCCACAACCCTCGTACTTTGCCACTTTCATGGGCGTAAGCTGCATAAAATTTTGACCAGTGAAGGGTTAAACGTTGCCACTTAGCTAAGGTGATTTGTTGCGGCCACGGAATATATGCGCAAAATTATGTTGTGGAAAATTTTCAATCAACATAAGTACGTTACGCGAACGTACATATATACTCGTATGCATATGTTGAGGGGCGTGTCGGCGTGATAAAGGTCAAATGAGTGTCAGAAGTGTGTAAAGGCTGTTGCATGGCGAATTGATATTAAAAATAAAATAAAAATTGCATGCAACTGGTGAAAGTGGCAACCTTGATTTTGAGATGATGTTGTTGTTGTTTATTTTCCATGGTATATCTATTCCATATATATATATATTCCATATATTCCATATATATATGTATTACATATACAAAGCGTGCGTAAGCTATATTATTATATATGAAAGGAAGTCGGCTATAAACTAAAAAATTGTATGAATACGATAAGTTTATGCAAGAACTCTTCGGCAGTTTACTGACAACTGTTATAATAGTTAGGAGTGTCTTCAAAAATTCATTTTTATTTCATCTGCTATAATCTAGCGTGGTTGCTAAGACAAATCTGTGCATATATTGCCATTTGTGAGATACCTTCCTTTATTAGCATCTACTAACAGCTAAGTTGCTGTTATTTACTTCTATGTAACGGTATTCATTTAGCTAAAATGCAAAATAATCTTTTTCGATAAACACTTCTTATCTGCTTTCTCCGACTTTATTTATTCTGTTTGTTATATTTTTGCAAAAAAAATTATTTTATTATCTTTGTGTTTTCATTTCATATTTTTAATTCTGTTTTCTCCTTTTTGCTCTAATTTGATTTTTTTTTTAGCCCCGGCCGCCAGATAGCCTTGACGGTTGCTGATAACGTTGTCTAAACGTTAGATAAGCTGCAATATTTTCGCGTTGAGTTTTGCTATAAATTAAAGGTTATGCAAATGACTGCAGTTAGTTCGGCAAATGACTCATTGCTAGCACTGGATTTGATGGATTTATGCTCAAAAGCCATGGAATTAAGGTTCACATATGCGATTCTTAACGATAATTCAACGGGCAAGGAAGAAACGCAAAATGTGTTAGAAGAAGAAGAAACATTAACTTCGGTTTCAAGGAAGCTATAATACCCTTCAGAAATGCCAAAGATGCTTTACAGGAGCCTTTTTAGTATATTTGTGTGACAGTTAGATGCTACAGTTGACAGATCTGAACAATTTCTTTGGCCATTGCATCATTGCCTTAAGCAATAAGCCACGCCAAATTTCGTGAAGATATCTAGTCTAATAAAAAAGTTTTTATACAAGCATTTGATTTTAATCGTTCAGTTTGTATAGCAGCTCTATGATATAGTGGTCTAATATCGATGAATCCGATAAATAAGCGGATTCTTAGGACGGAGAAAATCTTTATCTCGTAAAATGAGGAAGCAGTTCGTATATACATACATATACAGACAGACAGACGAACATGGGTAAACCAACTTGGCTAAACCTGGAGATCATTTCTATGTATTTATGGGGTATTCCATACCAAATCGACCACTTTTGAACCCGACCCCTTTAGATTTTGCTGAAACTTATCCATCCTTTTCTACCCTTTGAAAAACATTTTTGAGAATTTTTTCAAAATTTTTTGTCCAACTTCAAAAAAGTTATGAATTTTTCAAAAAAATGGCTTTTTTATTTTCAAATAGCCATAACTTTTGTAGAAATTGACTTTTGAGGACCTTTTTTCTTCAAATTTTTGTTTTTGAATGAACTTTTCGAAAAAATACACGAAAAAAATTTAACACGATCAATTATATGTATAAAATAATTTTTTTTTTCCTCAAAAAAAACTTCAATTAATTTGACAACTATCCCTCCTAATCCCGGAGTAGGTCGATTTTTTTTATATTTTTTTTATTTATTTAAACAAAAATTGTCGAATTTTCAAAAATGAAAAAAAAAAATTTCCTTAAACTTTATTTCGCAGTCTAAATAAGGCTCTCTTTATGCTTAAATATCTTAAATATAATTTTTGTATTCAGTATTACACTTTTCGACTAGAATAAAAGCCTTCGTTAGCTGGCAGGCTTCAAAAACCATTACTTAAATTTTTCAAATGTTTCTTTTTAAACCAATTCAATGTAATTAATTACTTTTTGTTATTTATGATTTGTAACTGCAATAATTATACCTCAATCGCTGCTGCTTCACGCTTTATGTGCTGTTTCCGCATTTTTCTCGCTAGCCCTGCAGCTTCCGCCACATATTTTCAAACTCAAATTAACACAGCAATTATCTTTTAGCGATCTTCCAGTTCAAAAAACGCGTAAAAATATGAAAAAGTTAACTGTTTCTTAACTAAATCGTAAACCGATCGCGCACAGAACACAGACTGGCTTCGTAAGGCCCTCGAGACGTTCTCATGCTAATCTAAAAACCAGTTACACAGACAACTGTGCCAGTTAGCTGCACTTGGTATAAAATATTTCAGCATCTTTATACAAAAATATATATTTTAATTGTATATATTATATATATTTATCATTGCGCTTGTATGTGTGCTCATACACAGCTTTAGCAGCTTTTTATCAGCAATTTTTATCAAAGCTTCGGCTCACCAAGTAGATAACTGCAGCTGGATTGTAGCTTTAGATGCGTAATTTGTTTATATCTTGATATAAAGTGATGGTTATATGTATGTATATATGTATGTATGTATAGTATATGAGCATGAAGGTATATAAGTAACTCCAATTTGCTTTATAACTGTTTATTTATTGTATATACCCACAGTGCTTGAGTTACACTTGTCTAAACAGTTGTTGTTTTGTTTGTAAAATAACGAAATATTTCAAGTTCAGTGGGTAGAGCAAAGCTTTACGCACGTCAGTATGGAAGCTTACTTTGGGTGCGAAAAGATTTCCTTGAACTTAGAAAAATACAAAAGTAGATGGTGTTCAATAATCTTTCTGATTATTGATGGAAGATGGCTCTCATGAAATTATTTGAATTTTAGTTGTGTTAGGGGACATTATAAAAAAACAAGGTAAAATGAACTTGGTTTTGTTCGGTTAGTTAGTATGGCAGCTACTAAAGTCCGATATCAATGGTTCTGACAAATTAGCAGCTTCCTTGGGAGAAAAGATGGTATGAAAAATTTCTAATCGATTTCTTCAAAACTGCGCGACTAGTATTATAAACACATTTTCGCAAGTAGTTAAAGCTTTAAGGGATTTTCTGGTCTAAGATTTTGAAAAATTCATTTTTTTTTTTGCATATTTTGAAAGTTTAGACTTTCAAAAATATGACCTTGGAAGGATTTTTCAAAGTTCTACTTATTTTCGGAGATACAGCCGATTTTGTGACGTAGCATCCGTGTTCACTAGAATTGTCTCATAAACTTTAAACTCATTTTTCTCGAAACTACTTTTTTTGAGGTGGTTGACATGATATCTCAAGTTCTACTGAACCGATTCCTTTGAAATTTGGTATATATCTTCTTTATACAATGCTCTATCGTGTCTGCCTTGGATTTCCAAAAATTTTGATTTGAAGTATTTTTAAAAAATTCGAAAAGGTCGAAAAAATCGGGTCAAAAAATTGTTTTCAAGTCGACGCCATTTTGTTATTTTCTTATATTTTTTTTTGAAAATGGTCAACCCGATAACGACATCCTTACTAATGAAGAATCTTATTGTTTTTTGTGTTTTAGATCTCTACAACGGTTGAAATCACGTCACCGTTTTTTATGAAGCCCCCACTCCACCGGCCCGTATCTCGACGAATTTTAGTTTTTTTTTCTTGCAATTTTTTTTTTTTTTATATTATTAAAATGTCAATAAAAACATATAAAAAAGTGGATGATAAAAATGTTTTTCATTTTTTTTATCTTAGTTTAAAAAATGCCTAAAATTCATGCGTCTAGTCCAGAATACCCTCTTAAAGGAAAGAATTCGAACGTTTTTCAACTTGATATCTTCAATCCCTTTATAAAGCAAAAACATCAGCACTTTGCCTAACTTGTCAGTACATTGCATGTGAATATTTCGTACGAGTTGTCATAGAGGATAAAAGTAGTGATTCGTATCCGACCGTTGCCCAATTTTTGGCCAGTGGTGATGCCGATTAATAGCTCAAATAAATATTTCAGTGGAAATTACATTTCCTAGTTGTACTCATAGTAATAGCTTCTTTTTTTTATAGCAGAGGCAGCAACGAATGACAGGCCTACTCCCAAATCAAGACTCTCGCATGGAACTACCGGTTAAGTATTACTTCGTGAGAGAGGCAGGACATTGAAGTCTACCCTACTGTGAGGATTGGCGGACGCCTAATCTGTTGAATAGTCCCACTTTTGTCATTATGAAACAGACGTTTCGACAGCTTTCCATTCCTCAGTGGAATGGCACATGAGTGTCATTAATTTATTCACCGCAAAACTACCAACGAGTGTGATTTTTAGTTTTTTCCTTTCGTTTCAAAAGCGAGGGCAGTAAAATAATAAGTTTTCAAAGTCTTCTATATACTCTGTATATGTTGAACATTTCGGACTAATGTGATAGTGGAGTCTGTAAAGTTAGCTTCTGTTCACGTCTGGCACTAGTATACTTACTCGTTACTTATGTGTCTATGTTATGGAAAATGAAAAGCACTAATTTCAATGGTTTCAACGCAAGCACACTTTAGAAAAGTTTTATTATCATGTGAACAGCTTCTAAAGCAACTATATCCACTAAGAATTTGGATCAGATAGTCCAGGTCCCCATGTTCTTTTCCTTTGTATTTGCCAATAGTACTAATTTAGGCGCTGATAGCTGTTATAATCGCTCGAGTTCATCTCGCTGGTTGTCAATGGCTGGCTTACTGGCTAATACTTCAGCAACGTTAGTTGATATTGTCCAGAAAGCACATATTATTCGAATTGCAGAAAGTAATTATTTGTTTAGCATACGTTTTTATATCCCGTCCTTGTATCCATACTGTTGTTGCACACAGTATTAATACAACTCATTGCTTTTGCTATTAAAAATAGCCGGCTGAAACGTAAACAGCCTCTATTGGCCATCATACTCGATAGAGCTTTTTAAATTTGGTTTGCTTTACTGGTTGAATACGCTGGTGTTCTGTAAATTTTAATTTGGAATACAATATTACTCCCAGTTACTTCAGCTGCGGCTGTTAAGTAACCTCGTACTCCCCTATGGTGAGCTCTATTCGTTCTTCCACCCATTTTTGCAGCCTGTCATACATGAGGTTCCATAATAGTGAGCCTAATACAGAGCCTTGGGGTTCTCCACTCGAGATAGATTAGAGTATAAATACAAAACTTGTCACTATGTGATAAAAGTGAGAGAAGCCATTCTTGAGTTAAATGTGGAAAGTAAATAATAAGTATGTACTTATGTTATATACGGCGACGAAAGTTGATACAATATTCATAATTATGTTTTAGTTGATATTATGGTATTATTATATTTCTTTACCTTGAACATAGAATAAGAGAACAATAGACCATATGTTGGATCATTTGCTAACTTAAACCTTCGAATTGACGTTAGCAAAAATTATTTGCTTAACAGTGATGTTAAAATAAACTAATCTTTTATAAAATAATTTCTTTTCCGCAAAGCATTCACTATATAAAGCGGTGAAATATGTGAAAAAGTCACAGTTGAAGTCACAGTTGAAAAAATGAATTGGCCCACGAAGTTGTTCTTAGCGCTGGTCGCTTGTGTGTTGTTGCAACATGTTCTTGCTGCTAATTCTACCAGCAGTAACTCTACCTCTGCTAGCACCACTACTAATTCAACATCATCGTCTTCTTCCTCGAACAGCACAAGTGCTTATAAAGCAACAATAAAAAAACTGCGGAAAAGGCTGAGAAGGCAAAGGCGTCTCGCAAAGCAACGTCTCAGAAAAGCACGTCGGGCTTTCCGAAGGAGGGAACGTCAAATACAGCGTAGGAACAGACGCAGTTCATCAACAAGTAATAGAAGCAGTAGACGGATTAATAGAAGAGCCAATAGAAATAGACGAATCCGTCGTGGATAAACTAAATGAACGCATTTAAGTGTATGTTAAATATGATTTTTGAAAAAATATATAAATTTGTAGCTTAAAAAATGGGTTTTTAATTACCGCTTCGAAGAAGTTCTTGAAGTAATACCGACTTTCCAAATAGGTTGCTTTTAATTTCATCGGGTAAACAGCGAGCGTTGACTCGTTTTTTTTTAATCTAGTGAAAAATAGTTTATTTTATGTGGTCGATCCTAACAAGAAACTCATTTTAATAGCTTAGAACGCCAGTTCGTTGTGTCTTCCAAATAATATCATAAGGCCCTTACAAATCGACAACGCGCTTTGTTGCTATCAGTGATTGATATGGCTAATATCAGTTTCGTATATATCTTCTCGTTCGCCGAAGGAAAGATTGCTTATATGTTTCAACCTCAGTCTTGCAAAAGCTGATCAATGGCGGAGAATCTATCACCACCAACCCTCAGCTTCCTCCACACAACTTTGAGAACTTACGTCCGTCAAAATTTTTAGCCTTACCGTATGAGTGCTTAGCGAACAAACTTTAGTAAGAATGCCTACTATTGCGGCAAGATGAAATTTGCCAAGGACAAGTAGTTCAGAAGATCTCCTGTGTTCTACTCTATTCCAAAAGTCTCTTGAGGTCGCACAGAATCATTCCGTCAACCAGCATCTCTTAGGCGCACGTGAGGTCCATCCCTCCACTATTCTCGTGTATTCTATTACCTCTCCCTAGTTGTGGGAGTTCTAACAACCCATTGACCTGACTGCATTCAAGCTATAAGGTTGGGTAGCTCACCAGGCGCCAATTGAAAAAACTGTACCGTTCGAGGCTGAGGTTTCCTGGGCGTACCATTGGATGTCGTCGTTAACGACTAATCTAATCCTTACCATCCTAACGGGATTAGGTACCTGTTACAATAACGAAAAGAACAGTTGAAAGCATTTCAAATCTCTAATTCAGTCTCTACAACTTTTCCTTACACCAATTAAAATATATTTTTAAACCTATCCTCAGACAAATGAAAAACTTCTCTATAATTTTATGCATTTATTAACGAACTTCTACAACATTGAGAGGTATGTATGTGTTTCAAATAAGTTTTTTTCCAATAATTCAAGTAACAATTTTATTTTATTTTATTTAGTGAAAGTATGGATGCTTTTCCGAGTTCACTCCCAACATATTTGGACGCCTTGGGCCTCTTGCTGCTTCAGCTCGTTTAAAATAAATTCCCTGAACTCTGCATATGCCTCATCAATTTCGACATTATGTATGATCTTGTGGAAGTTTCCAGGTTCCAAACCATAAGCTATCTCTGACACGGCAGCGGCAAGCCGCTTCTGCAGCGTCTCCTCGGTTTCGCTTTGGCGCTTGCGCAAACGCAACTCCAAATCTTTGATGGTTGGTGGATTATTAAACACCAGTATGGGATTCAAATCGGTTTTCTTAATTTGCTCCACACCCTGCGGTTCGATATCCAAGATACACACTTTGCCGGTGTTCTGGATCTCACGCACTGCGGCCTTACTGGTGCCGTACATATTACCACTAAAAGTAGCGGTTTCTATGAACTCATCATTCGCTATCTTTTCGAGCATCATTTCCTTGTCAGTAAAATAATAATCTTTGCCGTGTTGCTCACCGGCACGTGGTGTGCGTGTCGTATGTGAAACGCTGAAACCAAAGGTGTTCGGATACTCCTCGAAGAGTCGCTTAAGCAGAGTACTTTTGCCGGAGCCAGATGGACCGCATAGCACTAATGGACGTGGTCCTTTATTGGCCAGTTGGGTGTACATTTTAAGGGCGATTTCTTTCTTTACTCCGGTTGCTTTTAATGCATGCAACATACTATGTTGCAGAGTGCTTTGTGGAATTTTAAATTGCCTGCTGGTTGTTTGTTAATTCTTATTAAGCGGCTCACTGCTGTTACGACGAACTTTTTATTGTTAATCAAAATTGCTGACGTAGTTCCTAAAACGATATAAAAAATTTACTTGTAGCCCAGTTGCGCAGTTATTTCGGTGCTATTGCTACAATACTCAGAGAAGCAGGAGCTAAAATAAGCTATTTCCTCAATTGCTAATTATAAACATAATAAACTCGTTGCAATAGATAGTGCTAGTAAGAAATCGAGCCTAATAAATTCAGAAAACTGTATTGGAAGTTTGAGTAATCTGTTAAACAGGCATACACTTAGGATTAATCACAAAGCGGGACTGTCAATAATGACAGTTCGAACTGTCTAATCGGAATATAGCCAGCTTCCAAAACAGTCTTTGAAATGCTTTAAGCTGTACATATTTTTAGCTCTAACATATTCTTTTTAATGTGAACAGATGAGAGACTCAACCAGCCTAGCATAACCTCTACTTCCTGGTGACTTTTGCTTGACAATGTATTATGACTTCTGGATATATTGGGTTTCTATAAAAGATATTGGGTTTCTATATGCAAATACGCTTACCAAAATGAGTGAGTATTATGTATATGACAGACCTGAACAATCGTCGATCCGATGGTTAAAATGTTTTTATAATTGCCGTAAGCTAATTTCTTTTTATTTTAGGTAAATTAATTTTTTGAAATTCTGGGTGTTACCAGGAAACACATAGCTCATAAGACAGGAAGGACACCGCTATAAGCTTTAAGGACAAGAGGTATTTGAAAACTGTTTGAAATCGGATTAATGATGATTAATGATGGTAGTTTTACTAGTTTTTTAAGAGCATCTTTATACTTACATAATATATTAGAGAAATTTACGACTAATTCGCTTGAAATCACATGGAAGAGATATTTTTGAGAGAGTTTGAAATAAGATTTTAGAGGAATTTGTGACTCATTAGTTTGAAATCATACGAGATAGAAATTTTTGAGAGACTGTCATTGCCTGTCATATATTTTTATGAAAGAAGAAGAAAAGATTATAAAGCGAAGTAAAAGGATTGCTGAAAAAAACAGCTGATTGTGAAAGAGGGAAAAAATGAAAGGGAGAATAGTTGACATGGAAATGGTTACCTGAAATTTGAACACACAAATTGGATATATAACTGTTTATAGCCGGTCAGAATAATATTTGGGGCACAGAATTTTTATTTTTGCTATTTCTGCTCTTCCTCCCTTTCTCTTCAAACTAAAATATATTTCACTCGCAAGAAACACGCTCAAAAATGAAATGTATAGTATACCATTTAAGAGACAATCGAGGAAGGCGAAAGAAAGAGATAGCAAGCACTTTTCCAACAGAGTTGTCCGCTTGGCGGATTTTTACTTTGGATATTGATGATGAGAGAGAAAGGAAGAACAAATAGTTGTTTAAGCGGTGTTGCCACATTAGCTACGATGTTTATTAGATGAATATTTCAAGTTACTATAATACCATGTTCAGACCGAAAAATTGAAAGATTAGATTACATTTAAGCATTTCATAACCCAACAGTGTTCTCACTGCCGTTAGAAAGATCAAAAAACAGCTGTTATTGTCATTCAAGAAGTCACATCGCTTAATATTTATCAAAAGAAAAGGTTGTCATATAGTATTTTGAAATAAAAGCCGTCTTTTTTCAAATATTTTCCATATAATAGAAATAGTGAATGCATTTTTTTCATTTGTTAAGTCGATTTTCAGGTGAAATTAGATTCATTGCTTTAAAAAAAAGTTGTTTGTTTACATTTTTTTCCCTTTGTAGTGTCTAAATCAGCTGTGATAATGTAACAGATTTCCAATGCTGACAAGTAGATGGCGCAAAATCCGAGTCGCACAGAGAGATTTTGCGTGGATCAGTTTCAAACCATTTCAATGAAGTGATTTGGAAATGTCATTTTTGTATGGCGAAATCTTGATAAATTTTTAAAGATTAGTGGGATAATCCATTCAGCAGCCGAAATCGTGTGATTAAGTGTCGGTCTGAACATGGTATAAGCTACACAAATAGCGGTCGTATGTTAAAACGTGCTGAGTAAGCATAACTTCAAAAATGTCCAACTTTACGATAAAGTTGTGGGTTGCCAGATGGCAACACTAGGGTTGACAAACCCCGAAATATAAAAGGCAACCTACGTATATTGCTCATAAATTTTATTTGTGGTTAAACTGTTAATAAAAAGTATAAAAATATATGCATATGCCACCAGAATTAACGGCTCATGAATTTTAATTTTTGACTTGCAACTAAAAATGCATGATTTATTGCCAAAAAATATGAAAACTGTTACGAATTTTGAATAACTAAATTGTTTATTATTTTATTTCATTTTTTTTTTTAATTTTTTTTTTATTTTTTTTTTTTTTAATTTTTTATGATATTTTTTTTTCATACGAGTATCATTAACATATGCTCGCATAAACAAGTCCTACCGCTTGCGAAATTGCTCCAAATTTACACGAAATTCATCCACCAGCCTTAAGTCAAGGCTGACCACTACTAAGCTTAGTGTTGATTAAATTATTATTCTTTCCTTCTTTTTTCGCAAAACTACTAAGGGTAATATTACGTAAAGGCAGCACTTCTAGCATAACTAGAATTGCGATTAATTTTAATTTTTATTTTAATTTATTTTGAGTGATAAATAGTTGCCGTTTCGATTTCACTTGTCGTGAGTTGGTTTTGGCTGGTGTGTTGTTGCATTACATCACCGCTACGTTGCAGATGTCTTGCAAAGTTGGTCCTTAACAAACTGGTTGCATTAGACTAAAGCTGTTTGCTTAGCAAATACTTGAACGCTTACATAAATTGGCATTTGCATTTAGTTGCAAGCTTGTGGCATTTTTAATTAGAATCGTATTAATTAGATTATGTAATCAGTGGCGATTTCTTAAGTGATTGTGTTTGACTGGTTGATAGAATAATTAAAAAAAAAACTCATAAATCAGCTGTTAGTGAGGTGTTTCAGCAAGAGAAAGAATGTACTCTTTTATATAAGCCTCCACATGGAACGTTCTAAGTTTAAGAGTAAGATTAGTGAGGAAGTAAATTGCTGAAAACACGCTGTAAATATAATGTGCGGTCTTCAGACCACTGTAGTTTTTTAAGCAGACACAATTTAGTTAGTAACTGAACTACTGTAATGACTTTCAAAGAGGTTAGATAGTAGTACAGTCATACTTATACTCGTAGAGTTGGTTGATCTTTCGATCAAGTAAGCATTTAAATTTTAAATTGACTCCCGAATGTATCGAGCTACTTTGTATTGGGACCCATATGTGATTGGCCAATAGGCTCCCCCAGCGGGCAGGGTTTACAAATTTGTCCGCAGTAAGTTATGTTTGTCGTAAGAGACGACTGAAATCCAATATGCACTATGTGTGTTATTTGACTTGCCTCGAAATTCAGCATAGTCTTGCCAAAAATAGTGCTGAATACTCAGCTTAAACTGATATTATAGACTTTGAATGAGATTCCTTATAGTGAAAAAAACATTTCAAGTTCAAGCGACAAATGTCAACAGTCATTGGGTTTGATTTGCGCTTAACTGGTAGTAGCAAAAGCTACAAGGTCTCACCGGGGACTTAAATCTGATAGCACGAGAAGCTATTATCCCTTAGAGTTCTTGGAAGCAGGTGCAGTGAAAACAACTAGGTAGTTTCTACTCTATTGTCCAGCTTTGAAAAGATGAGCTCGGTGGTCATACTTTGAGCAAACCAGGAGAATGTTTGATTGGCTTTATGCGCTTTGTCAATTTATGAGATAAAAATTTAAAGCAGTTTTAGATATCGCAACGAACAGGGATTTTAAGCTGACTAACTTAGATCATTGTTACCATCAATCATTTATCGTAGCTTAACCCAATCGACGCCAAAATATTCAAAAGCAGTATGGATGCTCAACTGGCTGTAGTTTCGACTACAAAGTCTGACCGAATACTGAGTTCTGGTACCATGGGGAGCAGGAGCCATTGGAGTCTAATCGGCTCATGCGGACTGGACCTTCGGGGGGAGTATCGTGGTTGTGAGGAACTGACACTGTCAGTTGAATGTGGAGTTGCAATGCAACCAGGTGTCTGACCCAAAATAACGGCAAAGGTTTTAGATGAGCTTTGAACCCTACCAAGATGGTTAGCGTGTTCATTGCACACTGACAATTGGTACTGAACAAAGCGTTGATTTGATCTGCTGTGCTCTTAAGTGGCGGGAGTAAGGCTGTGGTCAGCCGGACCCACGTTAAACATACAGGGAGTTGCTCAAGTAAGAACCCTAAAGGACCGATCATTCTATCCAACTAAACTTAGCCTAACCATATGGTGTTTTGAATTTTAACGGAATGCCTGGAAACTGTAAAGCAAATAAGTTGGTATGAAAGGGTACCTTCGTCGAAATATTATCACCCTGGGAATAGATGACAGTTAGCTTAGCGCCTGCACGGTTGACTATTAGAGAAAGCTTTATTCAAAACGGTCTCACAATCTATAGTCAGCAGCTATATTACTTGTACCAGTGCTCTGGCTTTTAAAGTAGGGGTTGTTCCAGGCTTTCCCTTCTCCGTGGTCATAGTTATAGTATATGTTACAGCTCTAGTGAAATTTAGCAATCTGAGATGAGCATGTTAGGCGTCCCTACCAAAGTCTAATATCTGGTTTAGTATTGATCGAGCACCATAAGATGATAATATCAATGATCAATCGCTACAGTTTTGCTATCAATATTCTCTGCGTGGTTTATTTGAACCGACTGTCACACAAAACTCATATAATTCTCAAAACTGTCAGCTCACATCCACAGTGAATCACAAACTGGTTCCAAATATTATTTCATTCAACTATTTACACCGAAATCCATTTCATTAATCATTTTAATGAGCGTTAAATTCGCAATCAATTCATTGAATTATAGATTTTATTATGCCGCAAAGCCAGAGGGAACAAATAGCACAGTTATGAAGTAATACTCAGAAATGCTTGAATTAATTGAGCGAAATTCCAGTTGTTCGCCTTCGATAATTTATTACAGGCAATTCATAGTGTTGTCATTGACAGTTACGAAAGAACAGGTGGTGTGGGAAAAAGAGAAAAAAATATTAAAGCAAAAATGCCATAAATATTTGTAATAAAAAACAGGCAGACAGACATATTTTTATTGATGGAATGCGGATCAAGTGTGGCATGTCGCAGAGTTCTTTTGTAATAATCAGAAAGTAAAGTTCAATGGTAGCAAATGTAGCTTGCATAGATTTCGCGAATTTTCATATGGAAGCATTGTTATAAAAAAATACAACTGTGAAGGGTATTATCTCTTCGGTGCTGCCGTAGCGAACCGTTTTTGCTTGTTTTCTTTTCAGTTAGCGTTTAAGTGGCAGCAACACCTGCGACTGCAGCATATGAAAATAAAAGATACCAAACTTGTTGAGGAAATTGAAAGTAGACACTTTATTTTCTTACAAAAAATCACTTCCTTTACAAATTTCTGCGCGAAAATATAATTTTTTTTATGAAAACGAATTATTTTAATTTATCATTTCGCGCAAAATTCAAATTTCCTTTCACCACTGGCATGTTGCGGACAGCAGCTGTGCGTATGCGGGAGACTTTGAGGGTGAGCGAGTTGGGGAGCGCAGGTTAGCATGACAAAACTGACAGCTTTGACCGCAGTGACGGTTGATGGATGGGCTTGTGGGTGCCGGCGGCTAAATTGTAGTTTCAATATTTTTTTTTTGTTTTTCGGTTGTGGAAATTTTTTGCAATTTAAAATTGTGTTAGCTTTTTTCGACAATGCGAGTTGCGTAGTGGAGTTGAGTTAATATGAGCATGCTTAAGAGTTTGAGTTAAGTGAAGTTAGAAGTGAATTTGTTGTAAAAATTAGTTTTCGAGAAAAAAAGATATTAGTTTTCCCAAAAACAGTAGTTTATTTTATAGTAATCTCAATACATGTAGGCAGGACTTTATGTTGTTTTGGAAGTCGTTGTGGTGAGGTCAGAAGCATTTGATGGATCTGTCATGAACCCTAAAACCTTTTGTTTCGAATCTGCGTTCTCATGAGTGAAACCTCACTGTTACCCAGATTAATCCGTTTTACTTTTAAGGATCTCTCATCAAATTTATTTAGGGCTTATTTTTATACTACGAAAATAAAAATTTTTGTAATTTCAATCTATTCATTTATATAGTGTCCTCATCTTCATATTATCTGGCTATAAAATGGCTGCACATCTGTTACAATTATATCTAAATCAGAGGAAGATTCTGTTCAAGGTACAAATAGAGGTAGTTCAAGGGGGTCTCATTCGCTTTGAACTGCCAGTTGTACTAAAAGTTCATCTAAGCCTAGCTAAGTCTATCAGAATCAGAAAAATATAAGACTCACATCATCGGTATGCTCGGTCAATGTTCCAGTCCACATGAAACTCGAAAAAAAACTTCAACAGCCGAGATCTACATCATAATAAAACACCTGAAACTTTAATAAACCTATTTTTAACCACAGATCATTTCTGGCTCACAGCAAATTTTAGCGCATATTCAAAGATTTCCGCTGAAGGTCTGCTCAACCGCTCATAACCAGTCAAATAATGCTTCATTTATCAACAGAAATTTTTCATGTCACTAATGGAGTTAAGAGCTTCACCAGGAAGTGCCGCGTTCCACACAGCCAAACTTCACAAACTTTAACCGACAAGTAGCCACCTTTCCGCAGGGTTAATCGCAAATAAATAATAATTATCTCACTGCCGGTTGCTTTACGGCATACTCTTAGCTTCAGCCGCTGCGCAGTCTGTCAGTTAGCGCAGGATTAGAACTGTTAAATTTACGCAACCGCCAATTAAGATTAACGTATACAGTCAGCACTACGAGCGATTACGGCGAGGACAGCAGTGGCAGCGGCGGCGGCGGCTTTTAAGAAGCTTTGAGATTCTAACTGTGCTTGCCGAAGACGCCCGCTTCCGCTGCATGAATGTGGCAAATAAGAATGAGGAACTAACTCGGCGTGCTGGCGGCGCTTAAGCGGGAAAACAGAAGAAGTGAAGAAGCAGCCTGCGGTGTTGTTGAACTATGAAAGAAGCTAAGCGGCTTATGAGCATACAACGTGCGCTCTTCAACCGCTGATTAAATTTTTTTTTACGCGCTTTACAGAGTCGCGCTGCAGATCTGCCGTTAGCTGAGTTCGACTTCTAGTAGTTGGTGTCAGTGGCTTGCGCGTGAGTTTGTGTAGAGTCAAAGCGTTCTGTGTCAAATGCTGAGACGCTCAGTTCGTTGAGTTCATAATAATTGCGTAAGTTTACAATTAATTGCAGTGCGGAATTTTCCTCCTCTAATTTAGTTAACACTCGCTTTGTGTTTAGCGGCTAATCATTAGCTAACTTGCGGTGGCGTTATTGAGAATTAATTGTAAAAAGCCATTAGCAAATGATTGATATGAACCAGAATTCTATGACTAAAGCTCATACCTTGCATTTTACTTATAACAAATAATTTATTGACTGATTCCGAGAAAAATATGTGAAGTTAAGTTAGATTACAGTGATTGGTGCTTGATGGCAGAAGAAAACGGGATGGGCTGAGACATATCACATATAATGCTGAAACTCAACCCTCTGCGGTAGCCAAAAAATATGCCTAACAATGGAGCTCTTTAGTTCGCTGAGACCCGCAGTGAAGAAAATTAAGTAATGAACACCATTTGTATCAAATTCTGAAAGAGGTCGTGTGACTGAGCATTCCTTCCGATCTTACAGCACAGTTCTAGAACATGCAAATGATTTATTTAACATAGTTCATCTGTGGGAAGAAGAGTCTGTATGGTTGTCTATCAAAAATGTCGTATAATTTATATATTTCCGACGGCTGATGAAGCCCTAGAGATAAAAAAAAAATAAAAAAGAAGTTGTGAAATCAGTAGAAGAATACAGTAAATATGAGCTTGTTCTGATCCCATCTTTCTCTATATACGACCTCAGGGCATTTATAGATTTACGGTATATTTATTATCTAAATATATTCATTCAGCAACGAGCAAGTGCGAATTGCTTGCAAAATTCTGCTAAAACATTTAATAACAAACTAGTTTATTTTCCGTTCTTTTGAATCAAAACATGGACTTCTTTTGATTTTATTCTCCGTATTTTCAGCCTAAATATACAATAGATCTTAGTAGTGCAATCATCATTTGCTAATCCTAAATATAGGCAACAATAAATTTATATATTTTTTAACAAATATATATTAAAGAGAGTACCAACTCAACTTGTGTTCTAGTAATGTAATTTTCTTCTACAGATACTTTCTGTGTTCTATATTAGTAGCACTTTAAATTTCTGAACTTAAAATTCTAAATTTGGCAACTTTTTATTAATCCAATACTTGTCTAAATAGCCTAAATGTAGGCAACATTTTTTTCTTTTATTTCTTAAGAAGAATTTTCATGAATGTATGATGAGCAGAAGTAACTCAGGAAGTACATGGCCTAATTTTCTACTATAGCCTTTTTATATGCTCTATATCTTTAGTCTTTTTAGTAACGTACCAAATTTTGGCATATTCGGCCTTTTCATTTCAGTACTCAATAATTTTAAGAAGTGCACAGCTCAGTAGCTCGTTGTTATTCAAAATGACTGAAAAATCCTAGTATGGAATGGCAGTTTTAGCTTTATCAACGGCACTTCGGGTGTATGTCTGTACTAAATTTGTGGTTGTGCGCTTAAATGTAGGCAAAGAAAATTTTGTATCCCTTTTTTGACTGGCTAAGTATTAAGAAGTATTTTAGTTAGTGATTTAGAAGATTTTTCGGGCGAGATATGTATGTACATAAGTACATATTGTATATCTACAGTTAACTAGTGACACTGATATTTTTAGCTTTAAATTAAGTAAATTGTTTTAAATTAAATAAATTGTTTTAAATAAAATAATGATACTCATACTTTTTGAGCTTTAAATTAAGCATGAGGATTTCTGCATAAAATTGCTGATGACTTCAAAAATAAAATTTTCGAGCGTTTATTTTTTTAACTACTAACCTGCCGCTTTTTCTTCTAAATTACTATTTTTTGTTGCTTAATTAATGTATTACTTTTTATAAAAATTCCCTTAACTGTCATAAATCATGAAAATGCATTTAATTTGGTTTTCAGCGAAAATTAAATAAAAATATAAAAAATACATATTATTTTATCCAAAGTAATAAAATTTCCATTACGTTTAACTGGCGGCATTTTAAAATCATGTTACATTTTACATACGTATAAATTAATCATAGTATACCCGCGCCTCAATCAAAAAGCTGCCGCTTCTCCAACAACATCGTAGTGCCGAGTGATTGAATATTCAATCGGTGAAAACTTGAACAATAGCAACTAATAAACGCTAAGCGTGCAAACGAAAATGGGATGAAAACAATAAGTCAACGAATGTGTGACGTTATTGCATTTGTTGTAAATATATATTGCATAATATGTATAAATAATTTTCCATTTGTAAAATGTTTTAAAAACTCAAACATTTCAACGCCTCTCTGGCCTTAAGCTTATATACGAGTATCTTGATATATTATCTATACAGAAATATATTTATATATACAGCAATATATTTATACATACAAATATATATTCAGATATATATTTTCTGCGCAATATATCACTTAGCCATCATTTCAACGCTGCATTACATAAATTTCTGTTGATTTATGTTTATAAATGATTTCATTGGTATTTTGCTCAAGGCTAATATGGTTGTAACATATTTCTTTCTTTCATGGTATCTCCAAAACTATTTTAATGCATTTTTTTGTGCGCTTGATTGACATGTCAAGAAACTAGTTTGATTTAAAAAAGAAGTTAATGGTTTTGCGCTTGTTTTAGTCATTAACTGGGAAAAGCCATTAGCTGAACGAAGTTACCAAGTGTTTCAACATATTAAGCCGAAAGAAGTCTTTAACATGTATTCAAACTGAGAGTTTCCAGACAGCAGATGAAGAGTTGTCATCTTTTTATAAAAAATTTTAAGTATGAGTTGGAAGAAAAAAACAAAACAAAGCCTTTACTTGAGTTGCAGCGAAGTTTTAATAGCCTTCAGAAATGCAAAAGGCTTTCATAGAAGATTTCCATACAAAGACTTCATTTACCTTGTATGGAAACCTTCTATGGACTAATAATGTGCAAAAGGTTTCCATACAAGGTAAATGAGGTCCTTGTATGGAAACCTTTTGCTCATTATTACCCACTTAGTTCAGTTTGTTTGTATGACAGCTATCTTATATAGTGGTCCGATATCGGCGGTTCCGACTAATCAAAGCACTTAAGCAAGAAACTTTCACACTATGAAGCACCATGAGGTTAGAACACTCAATCATCATTCTTTGCCACAAATTTTGCGCATAAAAATTAACATTAAACACTGACATTAAATAGACACTTTGTTGCAAAAGAGACGTAGCGGCAAACCGTTAACTCAAAATGCAGCGCCATAAATCTGCATGAGTGCCGGCAAGCCAGCGAACGCAACTACAACACAGGCCTTTGCAAAGAGCGAAACAGTTTTTGAACACACGCACATTCGTTTTGCAATTACGGTACATGATTGAACAGCCGCGCAATGGTCAAAATATTAAATGACGGCAATAAAACTTGATAAGAAATGCAAATGTATGCAAGGCGCAGCAGCTTGAAAACAGTTAAGCGGCTTGGCTGATGTTTGGTAAAAGTTGCGGCACTATTATGGAAGATATGATTTTTTTTAGAATTTCTTATTGTAGATATACATATATTTTAGAAACTAAAAAAAAAAAAAAATTTTTAAAAAAAAATCAAAAAAAAAAAATTAATTTAAAAAAAAAATTTTCAATTTCTCAAATGTAGAAATTGGAAAAAATTTTGTGAAAATTGTTGGACGTTTAAAAAAAAATTCTTCAATTACTCACTCAAATTGAGAAGTTGGAAAATTTTTTTGAAATATTCTTAATATATATTCCTTTTAAATGTTCACATTTTTTACAAAGCAATGTTGGAAGTTTTCAAATTTTTTTCAATTTCTCAATTAGAAGAAATTTAATACATTTTTTAAATAACTCAAATTTTAAAAAGTTGCAATTTTTAGGCAACATTTTTTTTGTTAAAATAGAACATTTAAAAAAAAATATATTTTTAAAAATCCTCTACAAATATTTTTTTTTGGTTAAATTAATGAAAAAAAAAAATAATTTTTAATTGAAAAATAACAATTTTTTTTCAATCCTCTTAAAATAAATTAATACTAATTTTCTAAAAAAAATTGTTTGTTTTTTTTTTAATAAATTTTGTAAAATATTTTAGTTTTTACTATCTGGAATATTTAACAATTTATTTTAAAAATTTGCTTCTAGAGATTTTAACATTTCATTAAAAAAAAGTATTTTTATAGAATTAAAAAAAAAAACATTAAATTAATAAAAAAAATATTTTTCAAAAATTCGCTAAAAATAATTTTTTGTTAAATTTTTTAAATAAATTTTTTCTAATTTTCTAAAAAAAACTGTTTGGTTTTTTTTTTTAAATAAATTTGCTAAAATTTTTTTTTACTATCTGGAATATTTTATTTAAAAAATTTACTTCTAGATATTTTTACAATTCATTAAAAAAAGGATTTGTATAGAATTAAAAAAAAATTCATTAAATTAAAAAAAAATATATTTTTCAAAAATTCTCTAAAAATAATTTTTTGTTTAATTAAAAAAAAAAATTGTTTGTTTAATTTAAAAAAAAAGAAAATAATTTTGTTTTAATTTTCTAAAAATAATAATATTTTTTTTTCTCAAAATCAAAAAAAAATAAAAAAAAAATTAACAAAAGAAATTTTTAGAAAATTTTTGAAAAAAAGTTTTTGCAAAAAATTAAAAAATTTTTATTTTGTTTTTATTTTTCAACTGATGCAACAGATCTCAACAATAACATGTCTAAACAGGCTTCTTGGAAGTGCGTTTGGTGTGTGCGTCACTTATATAACCCCATTCAAGCTAAAAATAATCAATAACAAAAGTGGCCACGAAAGAAGAAGCAGCAGCAATCGAACTCTCGCAAAACTTGGTCAGAATGCAAGCAAGCCTTATCTTCGTATGCGTGTATGTATTGGTCACGACAATGTGTGCGCTGGCGCGTGCATTTCTAGTTGTTTCGCCACTTCCATAGCGCTAGTTTTCTTACCGGTTCCACGCGCCGTGGCGCAACGAGCGTTGTGTGTCAGATCGAACGTTTTACTGCGCGGCGGAACAGGTCGGCGCTTACTATGTTCTTGGGTGCTTCGCTTGACACTCGTTTGACCGGTGCTGCGAAAATGTATGTTAATGTTGGCCATGGTTATGTGGAAATTATATAACTTTTGTGCAGAGTTAAGCTTTTTTGTTTTTGTTTTTATTTTTATGTTTTTCTTTTGGTGATTCGTTACTGTGGCACTGTGGCAAGTAACAGGAAAGAAAAGGCAGTAAGGAGACATCAAGGAGATACAGGGTGCTTACCATTTCAAATCGACCGAGAGTAACAAAATGGTGTAGCGCAGCAAAATTTGATTCCGCAACGAAATCTCGTCACGCTCGCAGCATGTTGAGTAAACGTCGACATAATAATGGCTAAAGCGTGTTCATAATTTTTTTTTTATTGTCCATTTTAATTCCTGGATCTTTTAAAACAAATTAAATTTTGTGAAGTTGCCACCTTTTTGAAATTTTTCATTAAAAAATTTTAAGTTTAAAAGTGAAAACTACTATACTTTTCTTTTATTGTTCGATGTAATGCCTGGATCTTTTAAAACAAAATAAATTTTGAGAGCTTGCCACCTTTTTGAAAATTTTCGGTAAAAAAATTTTAAGTTTAATAGTGAAAACTACCACGCTTTTCTTTTATTCTTCAATGTAATACCTGGATGTTTTAACAAAAAATAAATTTTGAGAGGTTGCCACCTTTTTGAAAATTTTCGGTAAAAAATTTAAAGTTTAAAAGTAAAAGCTACCTTACTTTTCTTTTATTGTTCGGTGTAATGCCTGGATCTTTTAAAACAAAATAAATTTTTTGAGGTTGCCACCTTTTTGAAATTTTTCGGTAAAAAATTTACAGTTCAAAAGTAAAAATCAACAAACAGCTGAGTTTTGATACTCTGACAAGTATATAAAACGTTTTTTGAAAAGAGCTGCCACCTTTTCAATTGACTTAATAAAATCGAAATTTTTGAAATACTACAATATAGGCATACAACTGATGAATTTCACATAAAGCTAATAATTTAACATATTTATTTATATTTAAGGAAAGTTGTCACTTGAAAAGTTGCCAAAATGCAACTAAACAGATTAAGATGACTTGCAGCTGAAAATATCAAAAAAAAAAAAAAATTGAGAAAAAACTAAAGAGATATAAATTTGAAAATTTTGTGTTAGAAAATTCTATAATGAAGAAAGATTGCATTATGGATAAAATTTGTAGAAAACTTACAGTAAAAAACTGCTGAAACTATAGTCAAATTAAACCATAATTATCACTTGATCTTGACAAATTGAAAATAATGCCAGATCTCAACTTAAAAAAGTTTTTTCTTTTAGAAAGTTGCTTCTCTTTGCCAACTTCGAGCTGAATTCACGATATAATCTTCACGTGACGACCTCTGAACTTCGTTAATTCATCGTACTAAAAGATGCAATTAAACAATATAGTAAGTTGGGTTAGGCAGGAAATGCATACCATAGTAATATACTGAGGCTACTATGGTGTGAAGCCTATTGTGAGACCATCCATTTATAAGAAAATTGGCCTATACAGCATTTTTTATAAAAAGAACTCTCACGATAATAGTAAGTTACCAGAACGCTTTCTCCAAAAATCTGAAGAATTTTCCATTGTTCTCATTAAACTACGGTGGAAAAGCTCAAGCAAAGGACGGAGGACCCACAGGGTAATCCCGGACATCCATTCGTGGATAGATGGACAATATGGGGACCTAGACTCTTTCTTAACCCAAATACTGAGTGGATATGGATGCTGTAGATGCTATCTCTTCCGATTTCATCGCTATCTTACAGTCCGACATGTACTGAGTGCATAGAAGACTTTGAGCATATATTGTTCAATGCCCTCGCTTTTCAAATGTAAATGAAAAGTTAAAAACTGCAGATCGATTGAAAATTTGACATCTCTCATGTGTCAGTCCTCTGGTAAATTGAAAGCTGTCAGCAAAGCGTCAGCTCTAATTATGGCAAAACTAAGCCATACACAGTACATTAGGCGTCAGCCAGTCCGTAAGATATATGATTACTTAATCCGCTGTTTCCGTGAGAGATATATGAGTTGGGAGTAGGTGAGGTTTAGCGGTTTAAAGTTCCGAAGTCCGGCTTTCGATGCTACTTTCGACCTACTACTGCTATAACAAAAAAAAAATAATCTGGCGCAGTGGAGCTAGTTTTACTTTATAAAACAGTTCGCAGAGCTAATAAACTGTCTCAGCAAGATTTTTTCAGAGAAACCTTATATTTCCTTCTCGTTTTTTGTACTGAACTCATATAACGTTACTGATAGCACCGGTTATGAGTGCAAAGAAGAGGAAGGGTCAGTATCTATATGGTCAAGTAATCAGTGAGAATAAAGATTAAAAATCTGTCAATAAGTCTTTAATAAAAATAAGTTAGAATTAGAATATTTGGTATTTTTTACAACAACAATAGCAACAAGAAATATTTTTCATTGCCAAGGCTTCAAAACTAATATCTACAAATTTTTTAGAGGTCAATACACAATTATACCCCAAAAAATACAAAAAGTTTAAGTGAAGCAAAAAACTTAGTAAAGTACACAGTGAAAAATTTCTATTTGTTTATATTCTTTTTTTTTTTGGTTTTCATTGCTTTGCACTTCCTCTGCTACAAAAAAAAAACAATAAAAATAATATTTTATTTATTTTTTCACCTTACGCTCAGCCATAGGCCTACTTGCCCACCAACTAGTACGTGCCACTAAATCACACTGCGCCTCCCTGCCATTGGAGCGCAAAAATATGGGTTAAAGCGCATTCAGTTGCTGGCGGTCACACGCTGCCATCCGCGTTATGCTTTGTAAGAATTTTATTATTATTGGTCAGCGTGTGTATTTGGCTTGTCATTGTTTTTGCTATTGTTGTTGTGCATTGCGGAAATGTGGGAAATATGTGTAAGTATATATGTGACTATGCCGGCATTCTTATGCCAGATACCGTTAGCATATATTGTGCTATAAATGGCAACAAAATAGTCGCTTGACTGGCAACTTTGTAGGTAAGAATGTATATAAGTGTCTGTATATATATTTAATTGTGTGTGTGTGTCATGGCAAGGCAGAGAACAGAAAACTGAGAGACACAAACGCGTTAGCTGTCATTAATTACATGGTATATATGGTATGTATGTGCGTATATATGTATGTTTGTATAAATTATATGGTAAACACTTTACTGTTGCGCTTGGCACTTATTTTTGGCAAGTAATGGCATATATTTCTTTTAATTTCTTCTTAAAATGCAAACCGTTTATTAAATTCACACACTTATTTTTTATTGGTGAATGTAATTTTGCGCATTTTTATAGGAAAAAAAACGTAACTAAGTATAGATATTAGTTTGATAGTAGCTTTTAATTAACTTTTGTTAAATTTCGTGCGAAATTACGGTGAAAATTATATGCATGCGCATTTAATAATTCATTTGGCAGTCATTTAACTTTGTGACGCTCTCGAGTTGACCAACAATTGACTTTAGTATAATAAGGCTAGATTCACAGCTTGATATAAATTATTTAATTTAGCATATATTAGGTAATTTCGAATGAATTATTTTATTTAGGATCTATAACACAAGGTATGCTACTTGATTTGCTATAAATTACTCCGTTTTGATATCAACTAAATTATTGAACTTCGGGAGTACAAATAATTTATTTCAAGAATATTTTGAGTCTAAAATGTTGAAAGTAAAAACTATGCTGATGTTAAAAACAGAGCAAAATTTTAAAATTTATTGCAACCTTGCCACTTTTTAAATTTTTTTGTGCAATTAAAAGAATGCAATAAATAAAATATTACCATGGAAGTTTTATAATGTGAAATTTTAAACAGTTTTAACAAAATTATTTTTACGTAGGGCTGCCACCTTTTGTTATGCAATTAAAAAAGTGTAAAAAATTAAATATTACTATAGAGGTCTTAAAATATGAAGGTTTAAAGAGGCTTAACGAAATTATTTTTTAAGTAGAGTTGCCACCTTTTGTTATTAAATTAAAAAAAGTAAAAAATTAAATATTTATTAGCAGTTTTAAAATATGAAGGTTTAAACAGTTTTAACAAAATTATTTTTTAAGTAGTGTTGCCACCTTTTGTTATTAAATTAAAAACATGTAAACAATCAAATAGTACTATAGAAGTCTTAAAATGTGAAACTTTAGACAGGCTTAAGTAAAAATTAGTTTTTAAGTAGGGTTGCCAACTTTTCTGAATTAAGTAAAATAATGTAACAAATTAAAAATTACCGAACAAGTCTCAAAATAAAAAAATTAAACTGTAAGTCAAAGTTTATTTTTAAATAGGGTTGCCATCTAATTAAAAAACGAAATGTAGCAAAAACAGGTGCAAAAATATTGCATTATGGAAATTAAACTAAAGATGTCAAGAAATTTTTGGGGAGAGTTGACACCTACAGTATATATACATTTAATTAAATATTTTAATGGTTATGAAAAGAAAAAATGTTTCAATGATGCAAATTTTTAGAGGAAAAATTGATAAAATATTAAAACATATCGCTCATTTGCTGCAAGACCGGCATAATTTAAAAAACGTGATTTTGGAGTTAATGATGCAGAATTGTTCGTTATATCATACTTCATGTTGAGTGAAAAATTCATATGAATACCTCTTATATGCTCCGCTTGAGAAGAGGTGTAAGGTTGGAGTCACTGTGTAAGGTTGTAGTAAGTTGAAAACTTTAAACGCGTTTTCTGGCGAATCGATTTTTTTGACTTATGCCGTCTTGCAGCAAAGGAGCGATATGATAATATAATATTTGTATGGGCTGCACATAGAAAAATTGTTTTTTAGCTGCTTTTAGAATATTTTTAGTCCAAGATATTTACAAAAACAAACTATGCTGATATTAAAAACAGCACAAAGATTTTGTGTAGAGTTGCCAACTTTACGATATTTGTGCTATGAAAATAATTTAACAAATTAAATATTAAAATACCAGGCTCAAAAAAAAAATAAGCAGTATTAAGTCAAAATTAATTTTGGAGGATGTTGCCACATAGTTTAAATTCTAAGTGTATGAAAAAAGCATGGAAATGTTGCATAGTATTTATTAAACTGAAAATGTAAAGCAAATTTTTAGCGACAAAATGAGTAAAATTTCGAAATTTTTCGTTGCCACCTAGTTGAAATTGGAAGTATAGAAAAAAAAGCATAAAAATGTTGCATAATATTTATTAAACTGAAAATGTAAAGCAAATTTTTAGCGACAAAATTAGTAAAATGTAGAAAGAATACATCATATGAAACTGATGATGTAAACATATTTTGGAGCAGAGTTACCAAGACTTTTATATTTTTAACAGAGAAAAATACTAAAAAAAGTAAAATAAATGTGAAAATCAAATTTGATAAGATGTAGAAAGATTACCCAATTTAAAATTGTTGTAACATATTATATTTTCTGGTAGAGTTACCACCAGTTTAAAATTTTAATAAAGAAAAAAATGGAAATAAGAAACATCTGATCAAGTTATTTTATTATATAATATGCTTTTATATCAAACAGAAGATGTAAACATTTTTGGAGCAGGATTACCACCTGCTTTCAAATTTTAAGTAAAATAAGTTAGTTGAAAAACATAAATATTGAAGTTCATATAGGAAACTGAAGAAGTTTAAGAAAAAAAAAACTCATGGAAATATTTTTTGGAAGGGTTGCCAACGTTAAAAAATTATTTTAATTTCAATTAAAAAAATTTAAATTCAAATAAATTAGTTTAAAAGCTGTTATGGTATATTAAATTGGTGTAATAAATGATAGATTGCCCTATGGATAACAAACTGAAGAACTTTTTGAATTTTATTTTCCTTCAACGTTGAATTTTCTGAAATTTCCAAGTGTTTTCAAGCTTTAATTCGATGGAATGGTAAATATAAATACCATATTAAATATTTTCGAATTTTTCTGCATACTATGTATTCTATCTCACCATTTGTCTTATAAATTTACTTACGAAATAAGATTTTGCCGTTTGATTTTATAAAAAGAGACATTCACATACCTGCAAAGAAAAAATCAAAATTATACGGATAAGTCAATATTTTATATTTCAAATATTATATAAAAAATATAAGAATTTTCTTTTTAATTTTCATTTTTGAAGAAATCTCAATTGTCCCATACTCTTTCCTACTTTTAAGAGTTCAATAAATTGAATTTTAGTTTTAGAGAATTAATAAGCCACAGATGTGCTACTGAATCTTCAATCTTAAGAATTTAGCGACACAAAATTTTGCACATAGGGCTGCCGCTTTGTGCTAAAAAGAATGATTAAAAGTAACATAATTGTTCTTGCTATATAGTGATTTTCTTGCTATCATGAGAATTATGATTACTGAACTTGTGAAACACAACATCCATTACCTATCCTTACACTCGTCAGATTTTCATAACCAAACTTGTAAAATACTACTTACATTCTATAACTAAATTTTCGACATTTGAACTTGTGAAACACAACGTCGCCATCTCTTTTTTGCACAACTGAACTTGTGAAACAAGTGATTTTATAATTAAGTTTTCGACAACTGAACTTGTGAAACACAACATCGTCATCTCTTTTTTACACAACTGAACTTGTGAAACGCAAACTTACATTCCATAACTAAATTTTTGACATTTGAACTTGTGAAACCTAACTTAAAATTTACTGAATTTGAACTTTTTTATAAATACTGAAATTCATAATGACTCATAATTCGTTTATTTTCAAATAACTATATAACTTTAAGCCTCATAAGTTTGAAGCCTGCTTCAAATATCACAGCTTTTACCCAGTTTACTCATATTCAAAGCTTTTATTTTATACTAGATATCTTTATTTTAATATATTATATTAGAATCTTTTTCCAAAAATCCGCCCACATAGCTGTACTTTATAAAATTTCTAAAGGTTGGATAAATATCTAATCAATAAAGCGTGTGACTGAACCCTGAGTGTCGATTATGAAATATTATCTATTTGCTTTGTTCAAAAATTAGTTAATGGGCGTGGCACTGCTAACTTTTGAAAAAAGCACGTTGCCTAAATTAAAGTATATTACTAGGTACTCTTTTCGTATTATTTTTGTATAGCTCCATTGCCCCAAATTATCAACAGCAATTTACTGTTGAATTGAGATTATTTCCTGTTCTTTCAAAGCACTTGATAAAAAAAAGAACCAATAACAACAACATGATTAAAGCGCTATTCTTTGCGTGCCGCTCATTTAAATGTTTTATTGCAATTTAATTAACTCATTATGAAGCATGAAATAGCCTCAGCTATGCTGTATATTAGTAGGAACAAGAAAAGACTTAAGCGACGAACTCGCTTTGCACTTCACGACACAGATCGCTTTACAGCAGGAAGAAATGCCGTAATAATGCCACTTTTGTTGCTGCAACATAAGCAATAGGTGGCGGATTAACAAAAGAATTTTCTAATTCTAATTATACCAGCAACAACAAAACCAACTAGTTTGAAAGCGTTTGAGAAAAGCGCTGCCGTTGTTAAGCTGGCATTTGAATAATTATGCAATCGCATGCGGCGGCACACGCCAACCCAAGCAAAGATGATAACCTGCCTGAGCGGGAAATCAACGTGGGTAATAAAATGTCTGCTGACACTGAAAAATAAAGCAGCAAAAAATGCTGCTAAGAAAAGCTGGTGAAATGTAAGTGAATGTGTATAAGTGTGTGTTTGGGCATTGGAGCGGCAACTGGCACAATGGCACTTGTTTTTGTTGGCACTGTTATGCACACACATGTTTTTTTGTGCATGTATGTGTATCATATGTGATGATTAACACCACAATGCCATATTAATAGCGCAGCGCAGCGGTAGAACCGGCTCCCAAACCGCTGGTCCATATGTCGCGCTGAAAAGCAGGAAGAGGAAGCAATTTGTGAACGCTATAAACTAAAAACAAAAAAATTAAAACAAAAATACAAAAAAACGAATAATGACTTGACTTGCTTTCCACATAAATTTTCACTAAAAAGTGTTTATATGTGCAGGTGCCTCATATATGCCAAGTGTGCATGTGACATATTTACATAGCAGCAAAATCACTTGTTGTTGCCTGCATTAGCATAACTAATTTTGCTTTTACTTGGCACTTTTGCCGAAATCTTTCGCGCGTTGCAGTGACAGTTTTTCGTATGCGTGTGAGGGTTTAGATGTTGATGTTGTTGCGTGGGTTTGGTAGTGTGTCAGGGTGGCATAACTCGAGCACTGGGCCAACTTGTGCGAACTGGATGCGATGGCGTTGGTTTCCTCGTTCGAAATTGGGCCAATTTGCAAAGTGTTTAGTCAGTAGACGACGTGTTAGGTAAGAAGTTAATGGAAAGTTTGTTTGTGGAAAGTTCGAGGAAGCAGAAGCGGGCGCATTAATGGTTTATATAACTTACTTGCAAATCAGAAAATTTACATAACAGAAAGAAATCCTAAGAAATTAACCCTGATGGACATAAAAACTTATATACTTTTATAATATATTATTATTATTATTTCTATTTGGAAGGCACATTCATAGCATGGCAAATGTGAAGTCATCTCTATACTTCCTTGACGTATTATCCAAAGTTTTATGAGATCAGCGAATTCGAAAGCCCACTACTACTCTAGTCCTACTTTTGCGTATATAAAATTTAAAGGTTCTTATGCAGGCAGTCAATTTTAAGAACTTTAAAAGTTCTTAAGAAAAAATTATGTTTTTTTTATACCTAAAAAATATATTTTTTCTTATTTTTTTATGTTTTAATATTTATTATATTTAAGAAGAAATTATACAAAAAAAATATATAAAAGAAAATTAAAAGAAATATTTATTTTTTAATTGTAAATTATAAATAAAAAATGTTAAAATAAAAATATTAAATTTACAATAAAATTTTTTTTTAACATTTATTAATATTTTTTATATTTAAGAAAAATATAGTTTTTTAGAATAAAAAAAAAATTAAATAAAAAATATTAAAAACATATTTTCTTTTCTTAATTTTTTTTATGTTTTAATATTTATTATATTTAAGAAGAAATTTTGCAAAAAAAATATAAAAGAAATATTTGTTTTTTAATAGTAAGTTATAAATAAAAAATATTAAAATAAAAATATTAAATTTACAATTAAAAAAAAATTTCACATTTATTAATATTTTTTATATTTAAGAAAAATATAGTTTTTTAGAATAAAAAAAAAATTAAATAAAAAATATTAAAAACATATTTTCTTTTCTTAATTTTTTTTATGTTTTAATATTTATTATATTTAAGAAGAAATTATACAAAAAAAATATATAAAAGAAAATTAAAAGAAATAATTATTTTTTAATTGTAAATTATAAATAAAAAATGTTAAAATAAAAATATTAAATTTACAATTAAAAAAAAATTTCACATTTATTAATATTTTTTATATTTAAGAAAAATATAGTTTTTTAGAATAAAAAAAAATTGTAAAAAATATTAAAAGAAAAATAAAACAAAATATAATATTTATTTATAAATTATAAATAAAAAATATTAATTTATTTTTTTCTTCATTTTTTTAACATTTTAAAACATTGATTATTTTATATACAGGCCTAAAAAATATGGCGAAAATAGTAAATTTTCTTATACAGTGTGTGACAAAAATAAAGCACGTAATCAATAGGCATTAAATTTTATTTTTTTTTTATTTTCTTATTAATTGTTGTTAATTTTTTTTTACATATTTCTATATATTTTATTTTTAACTTTTTACATTAAAATTTTTTAAATTCATTTCAAAATTCTAATTTTTAAAGAAAATTTACAGGAATTTAAATTATCTCGTGAAAAAATGATAATTTTTGAATTTTATAAATAAAAAATATTAAAATTAAAAAAAGAATATAAAATAAAAATATTAAAAAAATTAAGAAAAAATTATATTTTTTATTTATACTTGATAAATATTATTAATTAATTAATGAAAATATTATTAATAATATTAAACTAAAAAAAAAATATATAAAAAACAAAGAATTAAAAAAATTATATAAATAAAAAACATTAAATTTACAATTAAAATATTAATCAATTTATTTTATTTTAATTTTTTTTATAATATTTCAAGGCATTGGACATTAATTTTCTTTTTTAATTAGTAAAAATTATACAAATTACATGTATGAAAAATTTCAAAAATTTGGTGTGAAAATATTAAAACAGTAAATGCTTTTATTTGTTTTTTAATTTTTTTTTTGTATATTTTTTTTTAATTTTTTTTTTAATTATTATGATTTTTTTTTAATTATTCTTAATTTTTTTTCTTAATTTTTCTTTAATACATTTTTTTTAATTATACATTTTATTTTTAATTTTTTTTAATTGTAATTTTCTTTCATTCAGATTTGAAGATTTTAGCTTTTTATAAAAAATTAATAGGAACTTATCATGTCAGTTAATTTTGAAAGGTTTAAACTCTTTTGTTAAGAAGTGATTACTGTTTTTAATTAATTGTACATTATTTTTTCAACTTTTATTACTTTTTATTTACATTTTTTTTATTTTATATTTTTTAATTATTATTTTTTTTATTTTATATTTTTCAATTATTTTTTTTTTTATTTTAAATTTTTAATTATCATTTTTGATTTTTTTCTTTTAATTTATTGATTGAAGTTTTTTTAATATTTATTTCTTTTCTCCCCGCTGGCAAGGCTATTCCGCAATAATAAGTTGTTGCTGCCATTGCGTGTCTTAAGCAATTATGTTACTTCCTCACTAAATGAGAGAAAATGTTAATTAAAATAACAACAAAACTTTCATGTTTTGTTTTGCTTTCCAAAATACTTGTAAGTCAGAAATATATTGGAAAACAAATTTGAGCAACAAATGTATGCGATCTTCGTGCAAAACGGCAGTAAAATTGTTTAGAAACCTAGTAAACAATAATAACTCAAAAATCAAACATTAATAACATTTTGAAAAGCAACATGCAACATTATGAACATTTGTATGCAACAACGCATGCAGCTAATGTAAAGTAACAACATAAAAAATAACTAAAATAAACAAATCAAATTTCACTTTCAAGAATAATTTTCACATTTTCACTTTTCGCTAATTTCTCGTAACAAGTCACAAATTTTCAATGAACATAAAATAAATCAAAGCGCTAATAATTACTTGTTGTTATTGGTTTTCTCAATTTATTATTACATATTTTTATTTTTGTTTTTGTAATTTTCATAATTTATATTCGTTGCTGCGTCATTTATTAGAAAGTAAATGGCAATTATTGACTGAGTTCATGCACATATGTCTTGTGTTTGTCAATTTCAAAAAAAGACGACATTTTATGAAAACTAACGACGTGCGCTGAATTTCTGAGCACCTAGTATCGCCTTGAAGGTGAAAAAAAAATTTTAATTTCAACACTCGCAAGCCAGTGGCTGAGCGATATTCACATTTCAAACGCAGGCGAATTTGCGACATTCACTTTTACACTGAGGCGCTCTTCAAAAGTGTTGACTCAAATACCAATCCAAAAAAAAAAAAAATCAAAAATAATGTTAATGCGGCTTAGTGGGTTAAGAATGTTTGGCATACTAATTTATGCGCGCCAACAACAGCAAGCACCTGTCATCGGTAAGGGAAAGTGTTTTGCGTTTGAAGTGTGCCGATTATTGGCTGATTTCATGGTGAAATTAAAAAATTATAAATATACAGCATATTATTAATTAATAATAATTTAAATTACAAATATGAGAATAGTTTTCACTTATGACCACTGTTTTAGCTATTCACGGCACTGTTTTTGCTATTCGCGCGTATGATCAACAGTCAAGTGTGCTCCTCAATTTCTATTAATATCCAAGCTGTGGAAAGCAGATTCACCGGAAGACCTTAAGATCGTTGGCACCACGCGGTATATTAATTTACTCGAAATTATCTACAACAATATATTAAAAACATAAATAATTTATCACATAAACATTTGAAAATTTGAAACAATAACAAAAAATAATACCAAATTAAAAAACACTCAACTAATTTCAACACAAAAATTCGCCTCCACACATCTAATGTGGTTATCAGCTGTTTCTGTCAGACGGCAAACCAGCTGTTTACGCAGAGTTGTACCAGAGAACGTATATTTAAATAAATATACGTTCTCTGCTATAGGTGGACAGGGACACTACATTATCTGCACGTACAGTCGGCAAAGCAGTTTGTAAGGCAGTTTCTTTCACTCAACATAACAACAATTTAATAAGATCATGATGTATGTACATACAAACGACGCCACGCGGTGGGGGAGCACAATGTAAGCAAATAGGTGGTATATTGCTCGAACGCATTAAGAAAATAGAAACATTGAACAATGAATTAAAAAATGAAAATGCGACACTTAAACTTCAAAATGAAAACCTAAAGAAATCGCTAACCAAATATACCAATGTAACGTCTTCTTCTCCATCAAAATCGACCTTTGTAGCTGAAACAGACGAAGAAGAGCTTGGAAAAGAAACAAATTGACTATTAAAAAAGGAAAGAAAAGTAGGGAAAGTAAGAAAAACCAAGCAGATTCATCACCGGATGTAACACTGAAGTCTCCGCGTCCGGATGAAACAGCAGAAGGTAAAATAGCTACAAAAGTGGAAGAAAGGAAGTTTATTCGTGCAATCTTTTTACACGCGATTGGTTGTAATGTTTTGGTTATGTTTTTGTTATGAAAGCTCAAAGTTAAAAATATATTTTAAATTTAATTTATTAAGTTTTTAGAACTAGAATTTCGTGGACAGAGCTTTAGAAGCTTTCATGTATGAACAATATTAAAAAAGCGAAAGCATTAGCCTTGAATCGTTTTATGATGCAGAAGCACTAACAAAATTTGTCAAAAAAAAAACAAAATTTAGCATTTGTCTATAATTTAGACCTACCATAACTTCAGCCTATCCTCTACTAACAACACGCAAAATTAGCACATTTTTGTTACTCAGTGTATTATACTAAACATTTCCCGCCACACTTCCCAGCTACCTTTTGAGGTACTCCTTAGAGACACGAGTACAAAAAATATTTTAGCGGACGTAATTGGCATACCTGTGGTTCGTGCCATTACCAACATCATTCGTCTATGCTTCGCCACATTTTTGTAGTGACTTCGAATGCACCTAACGGTGTTTATGCGTTTTGATTGTTGCACGCTTTTTGTTTGGTTTTTTTCCTTTTGAAAACTCTTTTTGCTATCTCATAGCGCAATCATTCGATGTGTGCAAAATACTTTATTGCAAATTAATTACAAATCAAGTGGGGCGGATGTAAGAGTGCTGGCTTCCTTTGCTTGCGGGTTTTGGTGGAGACGGAAGTCGCTTATGGAGAATCATATACATTATATTTCTTTCAGTGAGAATTGATGTTGCGCATGTTTTAATTCGACGCTGTTTTCGAAATACACTAAGTAGGAGAGATTGAGGCTATTCAAACAAAGCTTATTATACTTGTTTCGGAACTCTTAAAAATATCTGTGTGTTTGTTTTGTCGTCGTCAAAGTTTATTCTAGATCAGATCTGAAAGTAAAATTTGTTCCTTCATAGGATATCTCAATTATACTGAGTTATTTTAAAGGTTATTTTTTTAAGTAGTTTGCGAAAATTCTACTCGCGCATAAGGAATAAGAAAAACTAAAAATTCCAGCATATTTTCGCAGTTAAGTTAAATATTCGACAAAGAGAGGTCTAACAAGTTTCGAAATACTCCCAGTTGAAAGATTTTTTATGATGTACGTATCTAACTGGTTCTAACTGATAATACCACCGATTTTCGAAATCGAAAGATGCAAGGTGGACAGAGAAGCAAGTTTTATCTATATGAATGGGTCTAAACTTGATAATCGAACTTGAGGTGGTCTTCCCATCTAAATCAGATAAAGAGTCATCTTCCGTCCAATTTAAGTGTCTTCAAGATGAAGATCACAGAAATAAAAAAAAAACTTCTTATTCTAACAAAGAGTGTGCGCACAACAGAAATATACTTGTATTTATGTATATACACTCTTGGCCACGCAAATCTTACCACTCAAAATTTTCAAGTATTGTGCATATTTGACTACACTTTATAGCGGTACTTTTGTCGGTATAGAAATTTTTTATTCAGAAATAAAATATTGGCATGTTATTAATCAAAAATATTAAAATTAAAAACAAAAGACATTCAGTTATAGAAAAATCAATTGAAAGATAGTGAGCTTTTCAAAATGAACTCGAAATGTAAGAGACTGATTTGCGATGAAAAAATTATATTTTTTTATTTTTTAATTTACACTATATTTTAAATTAATATTTTATTTTATTTTTGTTTAATTGAAACGTGGAGTTTAGTATATCACTTTAAATCGGCCGCTTTTGTATAAACACAGAAAAGCTAATTTGTGCTTTACTCATTAAACGTTCTAAATTAAAACTATATTTATAATTAGAGATTATAATTTGGGCTTAGTTATGCTTATTAAAACATAAAAAAAATTTAAGAAAATCCTGAACGAACGGAAAAGAGCGTCCATTCAATGCAGCTTTCACTGTAGTTCTTATTTATGAATTGTTTTATCTTCTAAGTTGCTTTAAACTGGACACTGTGTGTTATGCTTTGCTAAAATCAGGTGAGAAATATGCACCGCACATGCCGACTATTAGAGTTGGAAAGGAATGACATAAAAACTCTAGTAGGAGTGCAAATGGATCACTGTTTTAATGGAAGATATGTCATCAAGCTTGGAACACCATACAATGGCATTTGTAAAATGTTATCAAGAGATAAAAAAAGAAGAAACTATAGGACATCTTACATGCGTTGTATCGTAAAAGAATCGCGACTATCGGTCGAGAATTTCTTCACGGTGTCTTGCAGGTTATACAGTAAACACTTTTTGTATTGATGAACTTCATTAGGAGCACATGATGGCTCAGAGCGGACATAATGGAGTGAAAGAGGTTTAATGCATCGTTAGACATGCTTGGCAAGACTGAAATCTTCAAAACTTCAAAATTACAAATAATATTAGAGACATTGATTAAAAAGCGTAAAAAGCGAGTAAAATTTACAAATACGATTAGAAGCTGGAGAAGCAATTCTAAACTGACTTTACATTAGAAAAAAGTGAATGGATCTGCTAAAATTTCAAATTTATCACATCACAATTTGAGATCGTAGCATATCAAATAAAATATTTTTCCAGATGTCAAACTTTTTTTTACAATTTTGATAAATAACATTTTTCCATTTTGTAAATAAACTGTTGTCTCATATCATACTTTGTTTTTAATTTTCCAAAAAAATAAAGTTTTCAATTTTTTTTTTTTCAAGCTTTTTGCAGCTTCCTTCCTCGTCTTGTTGCAAAACAATTATTCACGTCAAAATAAAATGGTCTCCCCTTCACTTACCGTATTCAATTTCTCCATGAGTACACTCATTTGATTTTTTGAACACATTTTGTATGTGTGTTTGCTGTTGCTTTCGTTGTTGTTGTTGTATTAATTGCTGTCGCTGTAGATTTTGCGCGTTTGATTGTAATCGATGCCTGTTGGCCATTCACAAAATTGCACAACAAAATGCTGTTGCGGTGTGTGAAAAATTCCAAAGATGTGGCGTATAAAAGCTGGCGCACGCATGCGCAAAGCAAAAACAAAGTAAAAGGAAGCACAATGAAATGAAGCACAGCAAAACAAAAGCACAATTTAAAACAAGTACGTTAACGTGCAACACCAGCAACAACAACAATAACATATAAAGTTTTATTGTTTTAGTTGCTGTAGGTAAATGTGTGGCACTACACGCTGGCGACTGGTGCGCTGGTCAGTTCAGAGGTCGTGCGAATTGAGTACGTGATCTTGTGTTGTTGTAATTTTTATGATTTTGTTGTTTTTCTTTAAGAAAACCGCGTTTAACAAGTCACTTTAAAATTGCTCACTTGCAATGTTGCGTTATTGTTGTAGAGTTGTTGATATTTACGGCCACAAAACACTTTTTTTTTAATTTTCATAATCTTTTTTGAAAAATTTTATTTTTTTTAAATTTACATAAATTAAAAATATTTAAATTTTTAAGAAAACTATTATTTTATTTATTAAGAAGAAAATTTGTTAAAAAAGAAATTTGTTAAAAAAAAGAAAATTGTTAAAAAATCAATTTTCAAAATTTTCAAAAATTTAATTTTTTCTTAAAAAAAAATTTTTATAAAAATTAAATTTTTGAAAATTTTTAATTTATGTAAAAAAATAAAGCATTATTAAATTTTTTTCAAAAAATTTAAATTTTTTAAAAAATTTTGAAAACAAAAAAAAAATTTATATAAAATAAAAATATTCAAAAGTTAAATCTTTTTGAAAATTTTTTTTTAAAGAAAAAATTAACTTTTTGAAAATTTTTAATTTATGTAAATTTTCTTTTGTTTTCAAAATCTTTTTTGAAAATTAACATTTTTTCAAAAATTTAAAGATATATTTTTTAACCCTTTCTGTTGTATTTGTAAGCATTTTAACGCTTTCTAAAAAAAAACTTATTTTTGAAAATTGAAAAAAGTGTGTTTTCGACTTTTTTTAGTTTTAAGTTGTTTTTTTTTCCAATATTTTATATTCTTTTAACTTTTTGGCATTTTAGTAATTCATTGTTTTTATTGAATTTTATTATACATATATGTATATTTTTTAGTCCTTATAAGGCTTTTTTTTAAGAAATATATTTTTGAAAGCTTTTATTTTTTCACAAATTTAGTTTTGTTTTTGTTTTTTTTTTAATTTTAGTTTTTTTTCAAATTTTTGTTATGAATTAAAAAAAATACTTAAATTTTTTTATTTCATTTTAATTTAATTTTTTTATTTTTAAACCTTTTAACATTTCCTAAACAATTTTTGTTTTTGAAAGTTTCTATTTTTTTTTTAGTTATTTTGGTTTTCGTTTTTTTTTTAATTAATAAATTTTTTAACTTAAATTTTTTATTTTCATTTTTTTTTTAATATTTTTTTTTATCAATTAAAATTTTTTTTTGTTTTTGAGTTTTAAATCTTTTATTATTTTATTTAATTTTCTTAATAATTTTTTTGTATTTATTTCGTTGTCACGCGCATGTCGTTATATGTAGCCGCCTTCTCGGAAGCAATTACGACATACGCAATTCATGCGTTTTATGATTGTCCGCGAGATTCAAAGCAACTGATAAATGGCAAAAGAAATTAATTTTTAAAAACATTAAAAAAAGTTAAATAACTATGTACAGCAGTTATGGCGCCAATATTACAACAAGAGCATTCACACAATATGACGACGGTCGCCGAACTCTCCTTACGTTTACTCTAAGCATTTCCACGCATGTACAGATGAATATACATACATATGTATGTATGTATGTAAATAAATTTGTTTTTCTTTTTCGGTCTTCTTCTTCTTCAGCGCTTTGTTAGCGCTTGGTAATTCACACCGGCTAATATTTGATATGCGTTTTCAGCGTGCGGCACTCAAAGCAGCCGTTACAGCTTTCCACTGCATATTTGTTGTGGTAAATTTAAATGTTGTTGTTATCGGCGATTACCGATGCGTTTCGACAAGACGAAAATGGGAAAGTGCAGCACCGGTTTGCGAGAAAAATTGCAGAAGTTGAGGTATAAAACAAAAAATATGAAACTAATAAAAACATAAATATTAAAAATAAGAAAAAATAAAAAAACTAAGAAAATGAAATAAATTAAAAATAAAGTACAATTAAATATAATTATAAGTAATATAATATAAAAAAATATAACTGAATAATATAATATAAATCTTATAAAAAATAAAATTAATTAACATTGAAAAAAAAAATAATTAAAAAATTATTTAAAATAATGTATTTAAAAAAAATCTACAACCAAGAAACGCAAAAAATTTTTTTTATATAATAATCTAAATTTAGCAAAAACAACAATTCTTTTTCTTCTTAATTGGCGTAGAAACCGCTTACGCGATGAAAAGAAAAAATAAAAAACAATTAAATAAATAAAAAAATTAAAAAGCATTTAAGTACTGCAGAAATAAAATTAATTGGAAAATTTAAAATAGTTTCATTAATTTCAAAATTTGAGAAATCAGGAAAAATAATTATAAAATAAAAAATCAAAAAATTGATTTTATTTTAAGACCGTATTTTATATGGAAATCTATTAAATTAAATTAAATTTATTATAATTAATAAAAAATATAAAATTGTTGAAAAAATTAAAAACATTTATTAGAACCTAAACTTAAACATGACCCTGAAAAATTGTATTAAATAAATAAATTGTATTAAAAATTGTATTAAATAATATTATAAAGTACTTAATTATATCAAAAAATCTTTTATTTTTAATTTTTTTAATTTCAAACAATTTACTAAAACTGATATCTTTTTTTTAATTTATCGAATTTGCTTGAATAAATTTTACTTCAATTATTAGGAAAAAAATTTTAAAATAATTTTCTCAAATAATTAAAATAGTAATATTTAATTTTAAAAAAATTTGAAAATTAATTTTAAATGAAATTTGAAGTGTTCCAAATATATAAAAAAAATTTAATTGTAAAAAATTCACAAATTTTATTTTAAATAAATTTGAAGTTTTTTAAAAATATAAATAATTAAAATTTTAATTGTAAAAAAAATTAAGAAATTTCATTAAATTAAGCTGCAGTATAAATTAATTAGAGTTAATAAATTAGAGTTAAGAAAAATATTCTGTTAAAAATTGAAAAAAAAAAAATTTCACCAAAAATTATAATTAAACTAAAACAAGTAATTAGTGCAAAGAAAAAAAAATAAAGGAAAGCAAGAGGAAAGAAATAACATAAATTGAGTAGTACAAGTCAGAAGAACTAAGCAAAATAAATGATTAAATGCAATGAACTTAGAGATTAATTACATAAAAATTAATTAAAATAAAAACTTAAATTAAATTAAATTAAAAATAAACACTGTCAAAAAATTAAGTAAAAAATTAAGAAAAATTAGCAATAATTAAAAAATTAATACGATAAAATAAGAAAATTCTAAGGGTTCCATGACACTAAAATAAATTAAAAACCACTATAATTAAATTAAAAGTTATTAATAAAATTAAAAATGGAAAATTAATGAAATTGGAGGGAAAAAATTAATGAAAGTTCAGGGAAAAAGTTAAAATTGAAATTATTGAAATTAAAAAATTAAGAGAAAAAATTAAATATTTTTTGGGAGAAAATTTGTTTAATTTTGTTTACATATTAATGAATTAAAAATTAAGAAAAGTTGAAATAAAATAAAATTTAATATATAAAAATATCTCAAAGTGTATAATACAAGAAAATTTAATAGAACTGAATTGAATTTAAAAGAAAAATATTAAAATTAAAACAGGAAAAACGAAAAAATAAAAAAAAAAATAATAAAAATAATAAAAATAAAAATTAAGTAGAATAAAACTTAAGAAAAAATTAGATGCGATAAAATAAAAATATGCAAAAGGTAATATAAAATAAAATAAAAACTAATAAAAATAGCAAGAAAATTTAATAGAACTGAATTGAAATTAAAAAAAAAAAAATATTAAAACAGGAAAATCGAAAAAATAAAAAAAAAAATAAAAATTAAGTAAAATAAAACTTAGGAAAAAATTAGATGCGATAAAATAAAAAAATTCAAAAAGTAATATAAAATAAAATAAAAGCTAATTAAAATTAAAAAAAATATGTTACTAAATAAAAATTGTTAAAATTAAAATATATTATATTAAAATAAATTAATAGAAAATGGTAAAATAAATGACGTTTTAAAATTTTTTTATATTAAAAACATAATTTTCGATTTTAGTGCTTTATTTTATCACACCTAATTTCTTAAATTAACATTAAGCGAAATTTAATAAGAATTAACTAAAATTACGAAAATTTTCAAAAAACTCAAAAAACTTACTAAAATATATGAATTTAGCAAAGTATGAGAAATATTATTTCAAAAATAATTAACTCTCGTCAAGAGTTGAGAAATTTTAAAATTTTTAGTACTTCATCTCCTCACATATTGTACATATGTATGCTAATCGATATGTACTTATAACTTATGTGAATGTATGTATGTTCATAAAAATTTTCCTGCACTTCAACAAATGTCTTTTAAGCGCTATTAAGCAAGTCAGAAGAAGAAGAAACAAAAATCAACAAATATTTTAAGTATTTTTCGTGCGAGCTTGCACATGCATACATGATCGCATATGCATACAGATATACAAAAATTCACATATGTTTGTATGTATATTCATTAAGTTATAGCGGCATGGTTAGTAAAAGCTAAGTGGTGGCTCTTTCACAGTAGTTACAAATAACAAATTCAAAATGTTACTGCTCATTTTCTAATTTTCGGTGAATACACACACACATACATGAATGCATGAATACATACATAAACATACAATGTACATATATTTGCGTTTGTACTTTTTCATGTTCGATTCGTTTGCGTGTTTGCTTAGTTGTTTGGTTTCTTACTACTATTTTTTTCTTGTTGTTTTTGGCTGCTGTAATTTTCTACTACACTTTGGTGGCTCTTCAGCCTTTGTATTTGGGCATTATTTAAATTTGTTTGCTTAGTAATTTCGATTTCAATTTCGTTTTCATTTGCTTGAATGAGAATGAAAGTGTTGGCGCAGCGGGTGTGTTGTTGTTTTGCGTACTTCGAATGAAATTTTTTGTGTTGAGATTAATTAGCGATGTTTGAGGGACAACCTTTTGTATTATGTACGATTTTGTAAATTTTTTAAAATGAAATGAGTGATTTATTTTCTATATTATTATTTTTACTTTGTTTTTTTTTTTATTATTTTAAAAAAGTTAAATTTAATTAAAATTTTTTTTAAATTTTTTTATTAAATTTAATTTAATTAATATATATTAATTTAATTAAAATTTTTTTTAATTTAATTTAACTTTTTTAATTTATTATTATTTTTTCTTAAGATTTATTTTTGAAAATTTTCATATATTAGTTTTCAGCTAATCCTTTTGTAAATTTTCATTTATTTAATATTATATTTTTATTTATAATATTAATTTAAAGCTTTGAGAAATTCTAATAATTAATAATTTTGTTTACTTTTTTGGGAACTGAAATAATTAATTTTTTTTTTGAGAATTTTAATTTTTTATTTTTATAATTTTTTTTATTTTTATAATTTTATAACGAAAAGATTGTTTTAAGTTCTTTAGTTGGCTCATTTTCAAAACATTTTTTAAGGATTTTTAATATTTGTTGGCTTTGATATTTTGTATAATTCTTTTTTTATTTAATTTTTATATGGGAACTTAGTGATTCTGCTGCTTGTTTTTTTTCATAAATTTTAATTTAAAAAATATTATTATTTATTATTATTATTTTTCTGATTTTATTTTTTTTTAAATTTTTTTAATTTTGTCCTATAAAAAATTGTATGTTTTTTGCCAAACACATTTTGTTGCCAAGACATTTGTTTTTTTTTCTTTTCAAAACTTTCATAAATTGTTTTTTAAGTTTTCAACTTTTGTTTTACATTTTTATTTATTTAGGAACTTAACATTTTTGCTGCAATTTTTAAATAATTTTTTAGTATTATTTTAAATATTTCTTTAATTATTTTTTTTCTAATTTAATTTTTACTGTAATTTTTAATAAATTTTTTAGTATTATTTTAATTACTTCTTTAATTAATTTTTTCTAATTTAATTTTTACTGTAATTTTTAATTAATTTTTTAGTATTATTTTAATTATTTCTTTAATTATTTTTTTTTTTAATTTCATTTCTGCTGCCGTTTCTTCTTAAATTTTTTTTAATTAAAATTTTTTTTAGATATATATTTTTTTATTTTAGTATAATGGGTTACACTTTATCGCAAAATATATTTTTATTATATGACATATTATTTTCTTTGTTTAAATCATTTCATAATTACAAAATTGCTTTAAATTGACTTTACTGATACTTTGTTCTGCAATTTATTTTTTTTTTTAGTAGATTTAGATTTATTATAAGTTTAGATTTTTTTTTTCGTCATAATACATTAATACACAAAATTAAATTTGTTTCAAATTTTATTTTTAATTTTTTATATAAATTACCACTATTTTTAATTTTATTTTTATTTTTTACTGTTAATTGCTATTTTTATTTGTCTTAAATTTTTTAAAAGTATTTTTTTTTTAGAATATTAAAATATATATAAGTTATAACCAAAATCCATTTTTAGCAACACATTATTTATTTTAATAATATCATGTATTTTAAAATTATATAATATAATTTTCATCTGCAATTTAGTTATATTCCTAACCAGTTATCTGTTGTTCTTCACTTATATATTTTTTTAATAATTTTTTCTTACAATTTTTTTTAGTAAAATTTTTACCAAATTTTTTTTTCTGTATTTTTTCAATAATTTTTTTTTATTATTACAATAATTTTTTTTTTATTTTTTCAATAAAATTTTTTCATATTCCTAGGCACAAAAACCATGATTTACTATTTGTCATCATTTTAAAGTCACCACACATTATTTCTAATCAAGTTTAATATTCACATATAATAATTTATTAATTTTTAACCATATTTTATAACACAATATTTTTTAATCCATACTAACACGTCAATATTTAACAAAATTTGTTCTTCTTGTATATCTTTGACACTTTTGTAACTCGATTTTTCCGTAAATTGTTAACGTAAAAGTCCAGCGAGCGCGTAACATGAAAGCGTGCGTCGCACTCAACGTCTGCAAACCGTTTGAGATTGCAGGCGTAGACTTTAACTTGGCCAAGAGATTGCAAAGACAACAACACCAGCTGCGAGCAGAGCAAACAGCAAACGGTAAAGCGCAGCAAAAGCATGAAAAACACGAGCAAAGACACGGCTTACAAGGAAAGCAAGAAGACTGCTGAGCGTGTGTGAGCAATGAGTCGTCATATATGCCCACATACATATGTATGTGTATATAATTTTGTTGTTAGAAAAAAGCGCTAAAACAAGTCGAAGTCATGCAAAGACAGGTGCTTTACAGCCATTTAATATATTTATTAGTTTTGCTTTCTTTGCTTTGCTTTAAGAGCGCAAAATCAAATGTGTAAAGTAAGAGCGCGCAAGTTGCTCTCCAGCTCACTAGCGGCACTTTGCTTAGTTGTTGGTTTCATAACTTTATGCTGCACCAGCATTTTTGCGCGGTCTGCTGTGATTTGTTGTTTGCTGTGCCAAAACGAGTTGCTCGCTTAAGTCTTTCGTTTGTGCTGTGTACGAAGAGGCTAGGGCTCAGCGAGTGTTTGGTTTCGCGGGTTGGTCTTTTTTAGCCGTCACTGTTAAGGCTGGTGATTTACTTATGGCAAATTGCAACATTAAACGCAGCATTAAATTGAAATGAATAATAAGCGCGCATTGAGGTAATTTTTAATATTTGTTTATTAGCCAGTTTGAAGTGCGTAGACACATGATATTGCGTTTAGGCGAATAGATTTTGGTGGAAATTATTTTAATGACATCTATAAGAGAAAAGTGCTTTTTATGGCAACAATTTCACAAAAATTTCACAGTGATTAGTTAAATGATTTTTATAAATTATATTAACTTTTTTAATCATATGATATTGCACTTTTATGTGTTATTGTTTGTTTTTATTTAATAATAATTTTATAATTGTTACGGAATAAAAAAATAAAAGAAGTAAAATAGTTAAAAAAAAACACTGAAACCCTAAATTTTCAAAAAAAATTTTAAAAATGTTTTTTTGCCGATTTGATATCACAAATATATATCGGTCATAAATTTTAAAAAATTTTGAAACTAATTGAGTTTGAAAAAAGTTTGAAACATAAATTTTAAATATAATAAGTAAAATATTGTAATTTCGAATACGCAATTAAAAAAAAAATAAACAGATAGACTAAATTGTTAATTTTCGTCAATTGATTTTTATTTATGTATTTTTTCATAAAGCATTTTTGCTGCAAAAAAAATTCAAAAAGGGTTTAATTCAACTACTAATTTTAAAAATTGTTTTTTTGCTACAAAAAAAAAAAATAAATTAATTTAATTTAATTTTAACTATTTAATTTAAATTTTTTTCGAAAACCAAATTTTTACTCTGATTTTTTTTCAAAGTTTTTTCCTACAACAAAAAAAATAGCAAAAATTAATTTAATTTTATTTAATTAAAAATTAATTAATTAATAAAATTAAATTTTATTTTTAACAAATATGTATATATAAAAATTTTATATTCTGAAATTTGTTTTCCTACGTCAAGAAAAATTAATTTAAATTAATTTAATTTTAATTACTTAATAAAACAGTTTTTTAAAAAGAAAATTTTGTGTTCAGAATTTTTTCAATCAAAAATTTTCTGAAAAAAAAAACAAAAATATGTACATATTTATTGTAATGTTTTTTTTCAAAAATATCAGAAAAATATTTAGAAAATTCATCACAAAAGAATTTTTCTAAAACACATTAGCAGAGACTTGTTTGAATCTTTCATTAAAAAGATAATTTATACAAAATTTTACCACAAAACGATTGTTTTTTCAACAGATAAATTTAATTCTGAATTTCAGTCAATCAATTTTCCAAAAACTTAAAATTAAAAAAAAATGGGATAATTGTTTAAAAAACACGTGTATTCTTTTAAAATATTCCTTTAATTTATTTGATTTTATTAAAATGAAGCAAAAAGTAGGTTTTTATGAGAAAGGTGAAAAGCAAAGAACAATTTTTTATGAAAAATATTTCCAAATGGTTTTAAAACAGAAATACGAACTTTTTATGACACTTTTTTTAAATTGATTTCGAATAATTTGTCTAGTAATTTCCTCGCGACTTCTTCGTTGTTTCAATTCCAAAATTCATAAGATTTATATTTTTTTTATTTATAATTATTTGAATTTTTTTATTGGCACTTGAGAGTTTATTACTCAATATTAAACAATGTTAAAAAATAGTTTGATTTTTAGAAAATAATTGTATTTAAAAATAAAAAATAAATACATATAACACACAAAAAATTTTTTTTAATAGACATGATTGAAAAAGAGTAAAGAAAAATGTTGTGAAAGAAGATTTGAAAATATATTAAAGAAATTGCTATTGAATATTAAAAAAACATGTTCTAAAAAGTTGAAAAAATTTAGAACTAAAAAAAACATGTTTGTTTTTTATACTTTTTTTTTCAAAAAAAAATATTTTTTCTTTAGTAACTTCCTTGTGATTATGATAGAGCTGCAAATTGAGAAATTGAAAATTCAAAAGAGAATTGAGACCAATGAAACCTAAATCACTTATCGAAACAGCATCACTAACGTCATTGACGCTCTAAAGCTTCGCTAAGCCGACCTAAAGGTCAACGGTAACTACTGGACAGTTCACCACTTAAATAAACATTTGTTGAGGTAATTGATTTACAAAACTAACAGCTCAATTAAGCAAGCAAAATTGGAGCACAGCAGATTTTCGATAGCGCAGCAATTATAGTATAACACAATTTACTAATGTTTTATTATTTTTGCTGATTGGTTTGCTTTTAAGATATATGTGTATATGTAAAATTAATAAAGAGCAGTAGTACTAATATACCATTTGATTTAAGGTCATTTGAGTTTAGAAAGATTTTTTAAGTTTACTCTGGCAGTAGTTAGGCACTGCATATGAGAATAGAAGATGAGTAAATAAAAATCAATGAAAGATAAATGAAATAAATCAAGTAAAATATGTCTATTTAAATGTGCGTAGGTTTAAATGAATGTATGTATGTATATATGTTTATATTAGTATGTATCTTACTTTAAACTTGTCTCCAGGTTTTTAGTGATTATTTTTCAATTTCTTTTATATTAATTTTATTACTAGCACAATACCAAAATTAAGTTCAACGGATAATAAAATCAATCTTTTTCAAAAAACTGTTATATAAATTTATGTAAAAACATTTCTTTTGAAAAAAAAAGTTAAAAATTATTTTCCAAAAATCATTATTTTTTTAACATCAAAACGGTACATTATTTTTTTCCTACGGTAAAAAAAAATTCGAAACTGTTGAACAATTTTTTCTTCAAAAAAACTTTTAAAAACAAATTTTTCGTCTTAATGCAAAAAAAAAATAAAAAAAAAGTTATTCCCCAAAGGTCAGGTTTTTTCAAAAATCAAACGATTTTTCTGAAACAATTTTATTACTAACAAAAAATTAATTTATTTTTCAACATTTTCTTTTTTTTAAGTTTTTTGAAACATTGTTTTTTATACTTTTTTATATATTTTTTTTAAATTTTTAATTTTTTTTTTACTGACAAAAAAAATTTATTTATTTTTTCAACATTTTCTTTTTTTTAACTTTTTTTGAAACATTGATTTTTTACATATTTTTCCAAATTTTTTTTTTTAATTTTTTTTAATTTCTTTTTTAATTTTTAAAAACGAAATTTATTGTCTATTTAAAAAAAAGTAGAAAGTAGTTTTTACCAAAAAATTAATTTTGAAAACCCAATTTCTTTCAAAAGATCATAACGAAATTTTTACAGAAATAATTGTATTTTTCAAAAATAAATTTTTGTCATAAATTGACAACATAAACAATTTTTTTTTTCAAAAAAAGATAACTTTTTTGTCTGAATTTAAAAAGATGTACTTAGAAAGAAGTTTCTACTAGAAAAAAAAGAAGTTTGTTTAAGCCCAGTTTCTTTCAAAATTATAAGTTTTCTGAAATTATTTTATTTTTCTTAAATATACTTGTGTTAAAAAATTTCGATAAATTTTCTTTTCCAAAACCGTATATTTTTTTAAAACAGTTTTTTTCTTATTTAATAATTTCTCCAAATTTTTTTACATAAACTGCTCTTTCTTACCCCAAAACCACAAAACCATATTTTTGTTTGTTTTTTTTTTTTAAAAAAAAACGTTGCTAATATTTCAAAAAATTTCGACAATATTTTTTTTAAACGATTTTTAGAAAAATAGTCTTTCTACATCAAAATATGTTAAAAAATTTTTTTTTTCGAAAACATTTTTCAAAAAACCAATTTTTGTTACATCAAAAGATTGTTAAAAAAAATCCCAAAACTTTCTTTTAAAAAATATATTTTTATTAAAACTTTTCGAAAACAGTTTTTTTTATGTACATATGTGCATCCAAAGATGTTTTTTTCCAAAAAATAAAGTCTTTATAAAATCAATTATTTTGTTTCATTCAATAATAATATTTTTTTAATAAAATAGAATATTTTTTTTAATTTTTTTTTTACTACTGTGCACTATAAGCGTCAAATCTATCCAACGAACAACCGTTATATACGTTTTTTGCAAACTCACTGCCTGATTACTTGTTTTGGTGGCGTTTTCTGCTTACTACTTCATTTCTCTGCCGTAAATTAGCCACTGTGAAGCTGTATAGATTTACTTTTTTCTTGTAAATATATATTTCTCTCACAAATTAGCAGCTATTCAACCCACATTAATAATGTTTACAGCTTGCCGCTGTTACCAAGTGATTTTGCCGACTTATGACTTGGCGAAATTTAAGAATCATTTGTTGTTTTTGCTGTTGTTGCTATCAGCAGATTTATTATTTACCGCTACATAATCGCCAGTTACATAACTGTGCAAAAATCGGATTTTTACGCTTACTTTCTTAAATTAAAAGCGCCAAATTTACAATGGTTTTTACACCCGAAACAGCTACAAGCGCTAATAATCAAAAGACTTAAGCAGCGAACTTGGTGGCAAAAGGCGCACCTACAAGCATTGTAAAAAATAAGCGGAGAACCGACAGCGCACCTTGCAAAGTATTTTAATGGCAAAGAAGCCACTTTAAATACTAAAAAATAAAAAAATTAAAAAAAATGTTAAAACAAAGAAAATTGCGGCTAATCTGCGGCGGTAAGCGCGCTCATTTGTTTATGTATTCAGTGCCGGCGTTTAAATATCAAATGTTTGTCACAGTTATGTCGCTAAATGTTCTGGCAGCTCTAATGTTATGCGACAAAAAGAAAAACAACAACAAATAGTCGTGTTAAAAATGCAAAATAGTGCTGTTGGTGATGAACTTGGTGTGGCTGGGCGCAGATTAGAACGTGTTTCGAAAGTGGAGGGGCTAAATAAGGCCAAACTATGTACGAAAAATAAAGTGAGCAGTATTTTGGTATTTATTCTGGAAGCACAAAATCCCACCTCAGATCGATACGTGGGTCTAATTAAGCGCCATCCGGATTGAAATGGTAATTTTCCAATAAAACTGTGTGAAAAACAATAACAACAAGCTAAGTGCTCCGAAAACCGTTCATTTAGAAATATTTGAGAATATAATTGAGTGAGATGAAAATACTTACATACTTTTGTAATTTAGATATTATTTTTCTTTAAAGATGAAGAAAAAGATAAAGTTTTGTACTGCAGTTTGACGTTTAAAAAACTTTTTTGTAAATCTTTTTTTTTTGGATAGGACTACCAACTATCGGAAAAAATAAAACGCTCTATTGTCTCACTATTTGACAAAATTTAAAATTTAATTGTCTCAACCAATTGTGTCAACATAAAACTTTATTTATTTTGACAAAATTTGAAATGTATATAACTGTTATATGTTTTAACTAATTGATTAAATTTAAACTTAATTTTTTTAACTAATTGACTCAATTTAAAATTTAATTGACTCAATTAAAGATTTAATTGACTCAATTAAAGATTTAATTGACTCAATTTGAGACTATATTGACACAGTTTAAGACTTAAATGTCTTAGCTGCTGGAAATAATGAAAATTCCTAAAACAAAAAGTTTGTTTGACTCCTTTGAAAAATTAAGTGCATGAACTAATTGTTGCCTTGTTCTAAAAGATATTGTTTTAGATAATTGATTAAACTTGAAATTTAATTGTTTCAACTAATTGACTCAATTTAATACCTTAATATTTCAACTGCTAGAATTAATGAAAACAAAAAGTCTTTTTCATTTATCGAACACTATCGTCCTTTAAAACAAGCTTAACTTGATTTTATGAACATTAATTTTATTCATTTGGTAACTCAATTTCAAGCTAAGTGCCTCAACTTTTTAATTCACTAATAAACAATTATTTTCTAGTACTTCCCCGTTAAGAAGTTCTCAGAATAACAATAATTGAAAAGTAATTAACTTTTTTGAATTTATGTACATTTGTATTTTGTTGCTTTTTAACATTTATATGATCGCTTTTACTTATCTCATTTGTTTATAAATTAATATATATAAAATTAAGCATAAATCGTGGAAAATTATTGAGTTAGAAAAAATTGAAAAAATCGTCTTCGAGTTAAAGGGTTTTATAAAACTTAGATCGTATCTGAAATGGGACCAACATATTGAGGTGAGTCGAAGACTCTCTTGCAACATCTACTTACGCAACTGCAACGCAAAAATGATTATAACCCATGACACAGCATACTTTTATTCCTCAACTCCTCTTTTATATGAAATTGACTGTGTTTATGGAAAGAGGAACGACCGCATGTAATTAAAATATGCTTATAAGCCCATTTTGGTATCTCTCTGCTCACTTGGATTCTCCTTTTTAGCTTTCTTATGATATTGTAAACAACCGTTAAGTAGTTTGAAAGCAAAATCGTTTATCGTGCTATTCAAAAATATATTTTTTCTCACTCTTAATGCAAGTTTAGTTAGGTAGGAGAGCAGCGCTGTTGTATTTCGGGCTCAATTAGCACTAGCTGTGCCAAGTCTAGTAACAGAAACATTATGAAACTGTAAAATTTATTAATTACAGACTTCATTTAAACTAATTTTTTTTATAATTTATCCATATAAATTTTATTATCCTTTGATTAATCTATGTAGTCGCGTTTTCATAAAATTTATTACACTTTTACTTGTTCCCATGAACTTAAACATTTTTAGAGTAAATAAATTTAATATGAAGAAAAAACTAAAATTGAAAATTCCGTGCTTAACGGCGGTGATTTCACTTGTTAAGCTGAAATCCTTTTAACTATGCTGTAAATATTTGTCACCAGCAACTCGGAGTCGTAAAGTGCCTGTTTGTTATGCTCGCATATTTGAGTGTTTGTGTTAATAGCGCATTTAGTGTTTCAATAAAAGGTAATAATATATATTTATAGTAAAAGTATGCTGGCTTTGAAAAAGTTATTAAAACGTGAGCATAAAATTTGCATTAAAAACAAGAGTTGCTCGTAAAATTGTCACACTTGTCCTGTTTTTTGCCATTGCTTTAAGACACCAGCGTTGCCGGTGGTTCAAAAAAAGCAATACCGGACACTACATAAGTGTTTATATGTGGCCATGACAGACTTAAGTGTTACTTGTGGGCAATTGAGTTTATTTTTATGCGCCATTTGCTATTAGTGCGGCACTTTTGAAGGATTTTTTCGCTCTGCAAGGACTTAATTTTAAATGGTTAATTTTCGTATTTTTATTGCGTGGGGATTAGCTTATTTACACAGGTTTGCTTAAGTGATATTGTGAACATGTTTGTTTAGCTATTTGGCGGTGATTTTTATGTGAAAATTAATGGCAGTGGGTGGTGAAGAAGAGAAGAACAGCATCTTGGTAGATTTTTAAGTAGCAAAAGGCAGAAGAGAGCTAAATAGCAGCTCTACAATAGCTTTTGCTGAGCATAAAATATTTCTGTATCTTCTTAAAGTCATAAACTAGCTCACTTTTGAGTCATACTTGAGACTCCGAGATGTATTTATTAAACTTTTTTCTCTAATGAACAGGGTATCCATAAAGTTTGTCACGATGTTTATAACACCCAGAAGGAAAGGTCGGTGACCCTATGAAATATATCTAAATGATCAGCGTGACGAGCTGAGTCGATTAAGCTATGTTCGTCCGTCAGTCTGTACTGGTACTTCAGTTTTTAAGATATCGAACATATTAACTGTCACGAGGTTTTCTCACAAGGATTAAAGCAATATGTCAAATTTGTCATACGCGGACGAAGTGAGCTTTCGCAAAGTTAAGCTGTGTTGATACTAAGTGAATACGATGCGAAAGCTTGCTGATTTACAGTTTTATCATTTCATACAAACCAGTTTAACGTTATAAAAGCATATCGTTCTATGAAAGCTTTTAAAAAGCTACAAAAATTCTGCCAAACTAAAATAAAGCTTTGAGATATTAAAGTCAACTATTTTTTCTAAACAGGCTTACAAAATTTTTATGGCGGCAATCGAGAGCTTTGTGAAAAGTTGTGTTGAACCTAGTGGAAGTTTTGAGACAAATTAATCTGCTTTCATTCTACGAAAGCTTTATAATGAACTATGAAGGAATTTTAGAATAAGCTGTCTGCGGTTATTTTCTCTCTTTTTATGGAAGTTTAAAAAAGCTTTTTAAGAAATGGTTAAAATTTTGGAGTTTTGAGACTTATTACTTTCTTTGAAAGCTCTCAGAAAGATTTATATCGGAACATTTTCTTTTATCAAAGTTTCATAATGAGCTATGAAAGCATTTTAAAAGAAGCTATAAAATGATTTCTCCTCTTTCCATGAAAGCTTTTGAAAAGCTTTTAAATGTGTATCCCTTTTAAGGGAGTTTTGAAAAGCTTTTCAAAAAATGGTTACATTTTTTCAGAGTTAATTTAGTTACTAGCACTAAAAGCTTTTGGCAAGCTTTATATGGGAACATTTCTTCTATGGCAACTTTAAAATGAACTATGAAGGCATTTTAAATGAAGCTGTCAAATTTGTTCTCTCTTTCCATTAAAGCTTCCGAAAAATTTATCAAACTTGTTAATTGAGACACAATAATGCTCTCGGAAAGCTTTATAGTGCGCCATCGGAGCTTTTTATGTTTATGCTTTTAAAGGGAGTCTTAAAAAGTTTTTTTAAATCGATCATGTCTTCCATGACGCTTTATAATGAACTATGAAGGCATTATAAAAGAAGGTGTCAAACTTGTTCCCGTTTTTCATTCCTGAATTGCAAATCTGAACAGATTTTTAAAAAATATATCGAACTTACCGCATGTTCTGGGATATATTGATCTTATTGCTCTAAGAGCTTTTAAAATTTCTTTACCAAACTGAGCTCAACCAAGCTCTAATTTATTTCGAATAACAGTACCTAATAATAATCTAACGGCAACTCCGTCAGCAGCAACTTTTCACTTCAAAAAAGGTGTGCCACCATCTAAACGAGCATCTAACTTTATCAGCAGATTTTTATGTTGGAAAAAGTTGGCATTTTTTGAATTCCCGAATCATTAATGCAATTACAAACAAGCACAAAATTCACCGAAAACACAATCAACCATTTAATCTGATTAACGGCAATTACTTATTTGCTTTTTGTTTCAATTTCTTGCTATGAATCAAACAAAAAGCTGTGAAATTGCTAAATGCTGAGCGCCAATAGGCGTGGCAACGCCGGCGCATTGCTCTAACGGTTTTCCAACAATTTTACAGCAACAACAAAATGCCGATCATAAACAAAATCAACGCCTGTTTAATGCAGCTGACGCCAGCAACTAATTGTGGGGAAGCAAAACAACAACAACAACAAAAGCAACATTAAAAGCGCTTTAGTAGCATTTTATTGTTGCATTGATCTATATCGGCTTGTTACAATTATATTTATGTTTTTTCTTTGCTAATGTTGTTGTTGTTTGCCGTTGCCAACACTTTCGTTCGGTCTGCTGCGCCCAACACTTTTTACACGATTTTCTTTGCTATTTTATTAAGTGTTTTTTTTTTTATTTTTACGTTTTTTAGGGCAATTTGAAATTTGTGGCAAGCTTTGGAATTCTTCTGCTGCTGGAGCGGCAAATCGATTTTCGTGCGACCTAAATAGACAAGCAACGATGTTGTGGCAGCAACCAAAAATGCTACATACTTACATAAATGTATATGTACTTGTATGTGTTGGAAAATATTGCATTCAAATTCAGTTAGACAAGTGCTGAAATTGTAGGATGATAAAAAGGCACAAGTGTTGACAACATAACAAAAACAACAATGCACAAGTATTATGCTTGATTATTTGTGTGTACCAGTATATGAAGTAATGCAACAGCAAAAGGCAAGTGCAGATGACAGCAGAGTTGGCTTAAGACAAATTTGCTGAGAACCAAATTTTCGGGATTGTGTAATTGCATTGATGGCAACTAAAAATGTAAGCAAGGAAAATAAAAATAACTAATTTTTTATGATTACAAAATGGATTGATATTTTGGGATTGAGTTTGAAAATCCCGTTCGAAATTCCGACTTCGTAGATATTTCAAGATGTCCAATTGGTTTATGAACGTCAGAAACGACTAGGATTTCCATTGTAATACTCTGACAAGTAAACGAGAATTAAAAAAATGAAAGTACGTTTTTTAAGAATTTTATTTTTACAAAAAAAAAAAAAAACAAAAAAAATGAAAAACGGCGTATCTCGAGACCTAGTTTTTGTAGTTGCTGTCACCCGAAACTTTTTTGTTGATACAAAAACACTTTCTAGTTAAATCTGTTCTATAGTATTGTTGTTCTTTTAACGATCTCGAAAAGAAAATCGGGATCCCGAAATTTAAATTTTATTTATAAATAACTTAATAAAATGATTTTATCCGTTTGGCCTGTTAAACCGTTGTTGTTCTTTTAACAATCCCGAAAAAATCGGGATCCCGAAATTTAAATTTCAATTATAAATAACTTTTTTATATTTCAACAGTCTAATTGTTGTTCTTTGAAAATTTAATAAAATGATTTTATCCGTTTGGACTGTGAAATTGTATTTCTTTCAACAATCCCAAAAAAATCGAGATCCCGAAATTTAAATATTAATTATACATAAATAACTTTTTTATATTTCAACAGTCAAATTGTCGTTCATTGAAAATTTAATAAAATGATTTCATCCGTTTGGACTGTTAAATTATTGCTATTCTTTCAATAATCCCAAAAAATCGTAATCCCGAAGTTAAAATTTTAAATTATAAATTCATTGCAAACTTAGTACAATGCATATCTTCCATTTGAACCGTTAAACCCTTGTTGTTTTTTCACCAATCCCGAAAAAATCGGGATCCCGAAATTAAAGAATTAAATTATAAATTCAGTAAAAGCTTAGTACAAAGCATATTTTCTGTTAAGACTGTTAAATTATTGCTATTCTTTCACCAATCCCGAAAAAATCGGGATCCCGAAATTTAAATTTTAATTATAATTTCATACGAACTTTAGTACAATAACTATTTTACATTTCAACCGTCAAATTGTTGTTGTTCTTTTAATAAAATACATGCTGAATTGCAATACATTTTTAAGCTGTTTGCCGCCGTTAAGTACATACATCGCGAAATTAAAATATAAAACAAAATACAGGTAAGACTACAAAAATATTGTTTTATTCTAGGCTACAGCAATTATATTTGTTTTTGTTGTTATGCCTTACTTCTCTCTTTTCGCTCCTACAGGCGCTAGAAACAGTGCGACGGTCAACGTGCTGCTCACATAGCAAGCATCACGATTTCTAAGGCAACATTTAATAAAACAATAACAGCAATTGCCGCTATAAACAATTGCAACAACAACAGCATAAGTTAAGAAATTGTGAATAGGACTAGCAGAAGTTGAAAGAAAATTTTGCAGGCAAAAACTATATATTTTTTTAAGAGAGAGAGAAAAGAGAGGGACACTTGAAAATAATTCTCCTTTTTGAACAGGGGAATAAAGGAAAAAGAAAAAACCTTATTATCGGTTCCAATATAAGAAAAGAATCGCAACTACCTGTCGCCGCTTTCTTGATGATGTCTCGAAAGCTTGCACTACTCGAATTGATGATCTTCTTCAAGATCATCACAGATTGGTTCAGTGAGGACATGGTAGTTTGAAAGGTTTTTAGTCCAATGTGTTTAACACTAGGACTCCTAAGGGCCAAAGTGCGTCCCTGCGTAGATCAAAGATTAGCGTGGAAGGTGTAGAAATATGAGAAGCAGAAAAATATTGGAAGTACGATTTTTTATGAAAAAATTCGAGAAGATATAGCACAGAAAAAATGTAGCTGAAATGAATATTTGGTCTCTTATATACACATAGCACAGAAATCATTTAAAAAAAAAAGGTTGTATTTCTAATATTTAATAACCAAAAATTACCTTAAACATATCTTTTTTATAAGCCAGTTGAGAATTACAAAATAATTGAACACTGAAAATAAAGCTTAGTACGAAAATGATGTGGAACCAGAAATATGTTATCGCTTCATCGAACTTCACTTCAGAACTAGCTCAAACTAAGAGACGAGACAGTTCTTTTCTTCTTTTGATAGATCAAATAGAGAAGAGATCAGAATTTCGAATTCGCAAAAGCTTTCGAAGCAAAGAAGCGATTACCACCCTGCTAACAAGTTGGTCAAATTATTTAAGTGGTTGCCTTAGAGAGAACATAAGATCAAGCTAAACTGCTTAAGGAGATATAATAAGATTATTAGCTTTTCTTTTAAACCTTCGCCTAAAAGTTTTAAAATAAAAACTTCACATACAGCAGCCAAGAGTTATCCATTCAAATATAATTATTATTGCACGCCAGTGTAGTTAATATTATTAAACATACAAATCGGCTTTCTTCATGCACTCACTTCTGCATCCCTTCTTTTATTTTTCTAGAGTCATTTCAGTGTCCTCAACTCCTTTAAGCCAGTTTTTATTACGCAACAACTCCTTCGGGTAATCAATTGACTCTCAAACTGCCTAGTAATTTTCAGCTGTTTCATATGAGAGCCGCTGCCATGATTCATGTGCAAGTAGGCATATTTGCAAGGAGGATTTATAAATTCAACCTGTCGGCTATTTGAGCTTATAAAATATTTATGTATTTATTTTAGCATTACAGGTGAATCATAGGGAATTTCGAGGCGAACAAATGTGAAGCAATTAATTGAGAAGATTTTACTAGGCGTAAGTAGGGTGAAGCAGGCGTTAAAAGGCAATAAAATGTTATAAGATCAAGAACGATGATCTTGAGATATATGTATTTACTGAACCATTGCTATATGCTTGTTGGAGGAACGTCTCTTGCTTGCGGTAAGCGCTTTGATTTTATCCGGAAAATGGAGGTCCAGACGATGGACGTTGGATTTTAAGGCTAGCTTTTCTCTAAATATACGGTCATTTTAACTACCGAAGATGTATATGAAGTACGCAAATGAGGAAATGAAGAATGTGAAGTGGTTGTAGGCGCCTGTAGCCACAACACCATGGTGACTGCACAATTTAAAGTTATTCTACGGATAACAGTCTCATGTTTATTTAAGCTTAAGAAGCAAATAAATAGCCAGTTCTCTGGTTTGCAGATATACTTTTGCTTAAAAAAGTCTTATGAAATTTGAACCGCAAGTAAACAAAAGCTTGCCTTAATCGATGTGTCCATTCACCCTTTTTAATAACGATACTATTGAGCTAGTTAGAAAACCAGTGCTTGATAATCATCGTGATGGATGGCAGAACAATCGATCTTCTGACAACACATTTTGGTTAATTTTTTAAAGCATGAAGAGTATTAATGCTAACTCCTATCAAACGTCTCGAATCTCTTGCAAAAGCGACATTGAGTAGAAGTCGCAAAAGAGATGTTTGACAATGTTGCTGAGGCCGCTGTGAACCGCATTAAGACTAGTGACGAGCCGTGGCTTTATAGATATGGCATCGAAACAGTCCAACTATCTAGCGAACAGCGCTCCAAATTTTAGTCGAAATCGGAAAAAACAAAAGTCACTGGCATCACTGAAAGCCAACCCAGTCGGAACCACTATAGGATAAGCTGCCATACAAACTGTACATTAGGAATCAAGTTTTGTAAGGAATCTGTGAAAGGTACGTAGGTTCTCTTTATAATTCGGGATTTGCAACCCCAGTATTGCTATCTGACGACTCACAACTTTATCGAAAAACTTGAAATTTTTTATGTTGTACGTACTCGGAACGTTTTGACATACGGGCGCTAGTTGTGTTGCTTACAGTAACTTAAAACATTCTTCTCGGCTATAAAATAGAATTAAAATGCGAACATTTCCGCGCGATTATTTTTTACAACTTTCGACGCGGATTAACTCAAGCAGCGGTGCATCGATGAACCTAATTGAATTTTTGGCGATGAAGTTGAGTTGAGTATGATTGCCTGTTTTTGTTGAAAAACTGGGCTTGTCACAACCATACTACTGGATCATTGCAGAACAGCAAATTCTGATTAGAACACAACCATTTCTCTGCCAGTTGTCTTTAAAGAAATGAGGCAAACCAATCACCGAAGACGGATCTCTCTTCAGCAAGGCACTGCGTGCTCTTACACATCGCCTAAGTACTTTTGAGTACTCAAAACATCAAATGGTCGAGTAATTCACCGTAAAGTCTTGACTTGGCACCCATTGGTTTCTTTTTATTCCCGTTCGTAAAAGATAAACTAATACTAGGTCAACGTTTTTCGACATATGCAGAATCGGTTGATGCGTTTAAAACGCATGCTTTCGAGATACCTCAAACAGAGTGTCAATATTTTCAAGTTTGAATAATTGCTTCAAACGTATGTAAATATGTATAGAAGTTGTTGGAGAATATTTTGAAGAACAGTAAAGCGATTTTCTATAAATAAAATTAGTTTTTGTACTCTTCTTTTTCCCCGAAACATAAAAGGCAAGCGACGCATCATTAACTGAAGTTATCGTTTTTTTATTTTTTGTCAATCCGGGTCAAATTTGATCAAATGATATTAACCTCAAAATATGTTTAGTAAACTTAAAGCTATTTTGAAATCCTAGTTTGAGGTTAATAAATTATATATATTCTTTCTTTCATGATCTTGAAGTGTTCAAAGTTGAACATAAAACTTCATCTACTAGTCTATATGTCTCTCTCTCTGTATATTTATTAGTTGTAAAACTTTTTTATAAAAAAAATATATATGCATATATATAATATAAAACCTAACCTTAAAATAAATCACTTGGTTCTTCATTTGTCTCCCAACATATAGCATATTTTTATACTCTCGCAACAAAGTTGCTAAAGAGAGTATTATAGTTTTGTTCACATAACGGTTGTTTGTAAGTCCTAAAACTAAAAGAGTCAGATATAGGGTTATATATACCAAAGTGATCAGGGTGACGAGTAGAGTTGAAATCCGGATGTCTGTCTGTCCGTCCGTCCGTCTGTCCGTCCGTCTGTCCGTGCAAGCTGTAACTTGAGTAAAAATTGAGATATCATGATGAAACTTGGTACACGTATTTCTTGGCTCCATAAGAAGGTTAAGTTCGAAGATGGGCAAAATCGGCCCACTGCCACGCCCACAAAATGGCGGAAACCGAAATCCTATAAAGTGTCATAACTAAGCCATAAATAAAGATATTAAAGTGAAATTTGGCACAAAGGATTGCATTAGGGAGGGGCATATTTTGACGTAATTTTTTTGGAAAAGTGGGCGTGGCCCCGCCCCTTACTAAGTTTTTTGTACATATCTCGGAAACTACTATAGCTATGTCAACCAAACTCTATAGAGTCGTTTCCTTCAGACATTTCCATATGCAGTTCAAAAATTGAAGAAATCGGATAATAACCACGCCCACCTCCCATACAAAGGTTATGTTAAAAATCACTAAAAGTGCGTTAACCGACTAACAAAAAACTTCAGAAACACAAAATTTTACGGAAGAAATGGCAGAAGGAAGCTGCACTCAGGCTTTTAATAAAAATTGAAAATGGGCGTGGCGTCGCCCACTTATGGACCAAAAACCATATCTCTGGAACTACTTGACCGATTTCAATGAAATTCGATATATAATATTTTCTTGGCACCCTGATGACATATACGAAATATGGATGAAATCGGTTCACAACTACGCCTTCTTCCAATATAACGTTATTTTGAATTCGATCTGATGTCTTCTCTGTATGATATATACATTAGGAACCAATGATGATAGCGGAATAAAACTTTACACAAATACGGTATTTGAGCTGAGGTATCACGTTTAAAAAAATATGTAAATGACGGTTAATGATATCTCGATTATCACTTTATCATGCGAGAGTATAAAATGTTCGGTGACACCCGAACTTAGCCCTTCCTTACTTGTTTTATATAATATTGAAGAATGTGCACAAGAAAGACACACAATTTCCATGTACTGACCTTTCTTAAGGTTTCTCAAGTTATGTCAAAGTCAAAAAGTTAATTTATAAACTTTAACAAAAGCTTAAATATGTTTTCCTTAATATTTAACAGTTACTTTTATTGCGGATTACTTCATTCTGTTCTTCAATAGTTTAACTTTGCATACAAAATTCGCTCACACGCTTAAAGCTTAATAGCGCTAAGCTGGCGCGCGTTCTTTCATATTTAAATGCCATTAAGTTTCATTAAAAAACATTGGGAGATAATAATAAAATATCCATAATCTGCTATTAATGTCTCAAATGCAAATATGTTTGTACATATAAAGACACAAAATCAGCAAGAAATCAAATTGCCCGCCATTAATCATTAAATTCATTAAGAAAAAATCTGTTTCTTCTCTACAAAATTAATAGCAGTCAATGAAAGAGATTAGCACCCACCTGTTTGCCGTAGCGCAATTGATATCTGCTCGTTAAGCTGCTTTACTCCGTTATTGTTGTTGTTACGCCTACTGCCGAAGCGTGTCGTAGAGCTAGTTAGTGTTTTTTTCGTAAAGAAATTTTGTAAATAAACGCCCACTTGTATGCTATTCTTTTTTAAACGCCTTGTTCGACCTTTTAATAGCTGTTTGTAGCAATTAAAATATTGAAATTTATTTATCTGTTGCTGCTTCCAAGCTTTGAATGGGTTTAGTATTTTGTTTTAATTCACTGATTACAAATATAATATTTCCTCTGCGTTGGTGGCTCGAAAATGCTGTAAAGATAAGCAGAAATGAGCATTCGTTTCTAAAAAACAAAATTAAAAATATTTTAAGATAAAATAAAATATACAGAACATAAACTTTCAATATATGGTATATCAGATCAACTAGCAACAATGAGACATTAAATATGCGAACACGGGTATCTCAAAGCGTCTCTGTTAAAGTCTATGATTAAACTTACTTTGGTGTCTTTCAAATATTTAGCAGAAAATTTGCAAATACATGAGTTAACAGAGATAAAAAAAGATAAATTTAAATAAAGTATAATAGATAAAGTAAGACATCAGATAAAAATAAAAAGAAGTATCAATAAAAAAGTTAAAACTATAAGATAAGAAGAGATATATAAATCAAGATAAGAAAAGAAAAACAATATTGAAAATCCTGATAAGATAAAAATTATCTTATAAGCAATATCATATTCTTCTTCTTTACTGGCGTAGACACCGCTTACGCGATTATAGCCGAGTCAACAACAATATCATATTATATCTTAGAAAATACAACATAAAATAAACAACTAAGGAAGACTCAAATTCGGATGCAAACGATAATTTTATAATCTCGAATTTTGCAAAGGTCGAAGCCGGGGGTATATTTTCGGGTTTTAAATTATGCATTTTAAACTATGCAGTAAGGAAGAGCTAAGTTCGGGTCCATCCAAACATTTTATACTCTCGCAACTTGCAACAATCACAACCTCTGGAAATTCCTTCAGGTCTTCTTCTTATTTATTGGTGTTCAGGTGCTGGTGAATAAACTACAATCATCTGACAATTTGCTGGCTTATTTTTATTCAAGAACGTAAACTTAGACTTAGTTTTATATACATATGCTATATTTTAGTTCTGGGAGGATTTTGGAGCGTAGAATTAGAAAGAACCAAATTTCTAGCTCTGCAATACTCTAAGAGCGCATATTGGGACCTTGGAACAGTATTACATCTGCAGCGTTGACAAATTTTCCAGAATCAATGCCACGGCGTCTTTAAGCAGTTACAGATGCCAATGGGGACCCAACTAAATACTAAAACGTCTTAATAACTAGCATTTTGTAAAGTTTTTCGCACTGAACTAAGATATTTTTGTACTGTATGTAGACTTTTGTCAACACAATATTTGAGTGTTTATTCCATAAATTTGTAGTTTTATATTAATTAACGGATTTTTTTGTTGTTATTAGAAAGAAGATTAGAATAAAACTGTATCAACACATTTTTCTAAAAAGTTTTTGTACTCTCACATCGAAGAAAACAGGGGGTGTATGTAGACTTTTGTCCGCCACTGTATGCTATATTTTAGTGCGTACCTAAAATGATATTCAAGATATCTTTAAATGAGAAACGTGTGATAACTTTGGAATTTCCTTCTTCCTTTGTTTGCCCAGATCAATGAAAATGACATCTTCCTCTTCACTCTCTATTGATAATTCCAAAGTGATATTAACTCGACCGAAAAGGCTGAATTAATTATAATGGGATGAATAATAAAGAAAAAAACAAACAGAAGATCGAAAGTCATCGTATTAGAGAAAAGAGGTTTAGACCAAGGTAAAGACCAATTCCCTTCATATTCAACGCTAAGCCACATTATGCTAGAATAATGAAAATCAGAATAATCTATAGTATATGGGAGCTGGATGAAGCCATGTGTAAAAGTTCCCACAAGTGAAGAAAGTTCTCTGAGCGCCATTCACTTAGGCGTGGCCGAAACCGATACTTTTAATTGGGGCTAAAACAGCTCATGACTTCCGATCTTAGACCAAGCATTCTCTGGGTAGTCAAAAAAACGTCCATTTGAAGTCGATCTAAAGTGAGAATGCGAATTATTCCTCCACAGGGTTGTGCGCTGCCACGTAAAAACCCTCAATGAAAACAACACAGCAGCCTCGGACGGGAGACCCCCCTTTAGATGACGGCAACACAGAATAACTCTTGGCAATAGGTGCTACTTCGGACTGAGTGGGCAATTAAGAAGTAAAGTCGTGTCTCGACGAATAAATACCAAATTCTACAATTCTTAATCAGCTCCTTCCTGCTTTATGGTGCAGAGGCATGGACGATGACAACATCTAATGAGTTGGCCTTACGAGTTTTCGCGAGAAAGGTTCTGCATTAGCAACGGTGAACACCGAAATATACCACGACATTGACATAATTCAGCGAATTAAGAGACAGCGGCTACGCTGGCAAGGTCATGTTGTCCGAATGGATAAAAACACTCTTGCTCTGAGAGTACCAGTATTCAACGCAGTACTAGCCAGGGGAAGCAGAGGAAGAGGAGGGCCTTCAAACCGACAATCAGCCGACGCAAACAAAAGCCAAGGCAGGATTCATGATCAGAGTTTGTCAACCTCAGCCCTGGTTGGATTGCCAGCGAATCAACTGCTCTTCTACGGCCAAGCTTATAATTTATGCCAGTATTGTCGACAGTTGGACTGTCTGATGGAAATAAAGTAATCACCAAGAAGAGGACAGCTTTAGCCCATAGAAGACGCATTGTGTTTCATCAGAGCACAGATCAGGCCACACACATCGATAGTGGTTTGCCAAGGACTCCGTAATCCGGTTAGAGTAGAGTAGAGCTCTATCTCGATTGCTGCTAGATGTTACAAAAAATCATTAGATGCATAAAATGTTGGACGAAATTATTGATGAAGGTAGCAGCATTTATTTAACTAGATAACCTAACCAATGAGCCAAATTCCAGAAAACAAATGAAATAAAAAAACAAAAAGCGAATTGATTGTCTAGCTAAGAGAGCAGAGCTACAGCGGTATCTTAGACTCAGTAGCTGTCAACTCCATCACTTAGATGTATTTTCTACTTCGTAGTACTGAGTTCTACTTCATAATGAGTTTTTAAATCAGCTGAGATTCGAATCAAACTGGAACAACATGCTAAATGATATTGTTTGTGCCGAACTTGAGTGACATTTTGAACGATCTGGAGAAACGATGAATGTATAAATTTATCAATGGAAACCAAGGTCGTGATCATAGTAAGGCCTCATTCTCAACGACAATCTAGGCAAACAAAGAAAGAATACAATTTTCACCTTAAGCCCAGTTTGGATCTTAGTTACATGGAGTCCAAAGTTAAGATTTGAAGACAGCATTATTCGTGGTTACGCCAAAAAATTTTATATACATACAGTCACTCAATTAATAAAATATTAAAAATAAATATAAAAAAATTTTAAGGAAATAACAACAAAAGCAAAACGCAAGCGCAGTTACTACTCATTTACCGTTATCAATCACTGTCAGTGTGCGTTGAAAAGACTCATTCACATATCTCAGCCGTATGAAAGTGCAATTTGCAGTACGACCGACAACACGCCCATGTCAGCAACGGACAAGGCATATCAATGTCAACACAAACAACAACAAAACTGCTTAAAATGCACACAAAGTCATCATTAAGTAGCGACGGTCGAGGTCAAATGTGTCTTTTTGGCTGTTGTTGTTATTGCTTTGCGTACTTTTGTTGTTGCCACACAACTTCGCACTAAAAGAAAGCGCAGCGCTGGCGAAGACGGCAGTGAAATCATCAACGCCGGCAGATGTTTAAGGAGACATCGCGCGCACAGAACGGCGTGGCGTGAGGTGCACAACTTGTTGTTGTTGCTGGCTGTCAGAAAGAAAGTGCGCATAGAGCCGAAAAGTCCAAAGCCAAACTGTGTCTTATTTGCAAATCTTCTACGTCAATGTAAATATGTATGCGTGTGGTGGCAACAAACAATTGACGCATTAACTTGCTGATTATGTGGTATGGTTTGTTGTAGTGTTTATTTGTTGTTGCATTTGCATTTTTCTAAACAGCCGACACGCAATGCATTTTAAGCATTTTAGCACTGACACCTACTTTTCGAAAATCTGTATTTGTGTACAGTGGAGCCTCGGCGAGAGTATTAAATGAAGCATAATGGTAGGAAGACAACAAGAGAGTTCAGAGAGTAATTTAGCGATAACGTTCCCTACAAAATCTATGATGACTTTCAAAACCATGATCTTCGCCACTTTGAGATCCAAAAAGAGAGCGAAAACAATTTCAATATCTAGGATTCATAACCCCTGAGAATTCAATAACCTCGTTTAGAAGTGTGAAGAACTCAAAGATGGATGACAGTTTAATTTTCCACTTTGAGATTCAGAAAGAGAGTGAAAACTTCTTCATTAATTAGTGATCTTTGTTCATGAGAACCCAGAGTCCAAGAGAAGAACTCATGGTCTAGTCAAAATTTCAACATAAAGAATTCGTAAGGCCCACGAGCAACATTGTGTTAAGTCTCTCTCTTTCATATTCTCTCTATAGAGATACAAAACTCAAGTGATCCATTCTACTTTCCTGAACAATGTTAAAAGCAACAGCTAAATGAAAAGGAACTTAGAAAGAATTTCAAATTAAAAAAAATCTGCGCACAAGGAACCTAATAGCAGCGGAAGTGTGACCTCTTTAGCTCTAGCGTTCACTTTTTAACCAACCATCCAACCAAGCATGTTTCGAGCGTTCAGACCAATTCTTTTTAAATTCTACCACACAATTCGCAAGAACTTAATTTCATTAATATATCACACACATTGACTGACAAAACGGCTTAAAAGTCAGGTGGAAAATCGAAATTTACTATATCGGATACATTGAGGCTATTCGAAAAAGATGTTCTCTGTATTTCACAAAGGTAAATCGCAGACTGACCGATAAATGATATACATAAAGTCAAACTGGAGCTCTTATAATAATCCTTATAATAGGTATACGGGGGCTTACGGTAGTATTTATTCGATTTTTCCCAATTTTGGGTGGCAGGACATATAATAACCATAACAAGATGTATGTCAAAGTTTCATTGTTACATATCTACCATTGACCGTTTTTAATATAAAAAATCAGCCAAAACCACTCGCTCTACATATTCGGCATCTGAGGATTAGGCAAGTTATGATCTTTGACCGTTTGTGGATCGACTATTCATAGACTGTAGGTGGCATATCTTGAAGGAACTATTTGTGCCAAGTTTTATTACGATAACAACATCTAAGCTTCATTTGTACTCGTATGCTGTCAAGTGAAAGAATCAGATGGAGCTTAAAATAATTATGTGGAAAGTAGACGCCTATTTTCACACTCTAAGACAAAGTTGTCAGGATAATGTTATGTACTGAATTCGGTTGCAATTCTTCGAGTCAAGTTACTGAGCTATAAAACTTCAAAAGTGTTACAGTCTTACAGTGTCTCAGTGTTCCGAGCGCGTGTGTTGTGTGTTCTTTGCTTGGTAACGTTAAAAATGAAAATACCGACAAGATTTGCTTACAATTATTGTGGAAATTTGACAGTTCGCTTCTATTAAGCCACAATTAATTGCTACGTGATAAGAGTTAGATGCCATTCAAGAGTTGTAAAATGAAAGTAAATAGACGTCAGAGCTGTATACCAACATTTTTACTATTTGAAGACATAACACTACGAAGTTTGTCACTATTTGTACAACTATTTATTTGACAACCGAGAACGAAAAATAGGAAAACCCACATGCTTAAGCATTTGTTAATGTAAAACCGTAAACTAATGTTAGTAACAAATATTTGCGTAATATTGTTGTCGAAACAAACTATTCTTTAACAAATTCTTGTTTTTTTTTCGGATAGCATTCACTATATAAAGGCAGCAAATTAGTGTAAAAGTCACAGTTGAAAAAAATGAATTTGACACCAAAGTTATTAATCGCGCTGGTAGCATGTGTGTTATGGCAACAAGTTCTTGCTGCCGATAACACCACCTCCACCAACTCTACCGACACCAGCAGCTCTAGTAATTCGACCGATACTTCAAGCAACACCACCACAACTACTACAACCACGGTCAGTCCAAGCTCATCAACGAGTACAAATTCAAGTTCAAGTTCAAGTACAAGTGCTGCCGCCTATCGGAGGAGAATAAGAAGATTGCGTAGAAGGTTAAGGCGGCAAAGGCGTCTCGCAAAGCAACGTCTCAGAAGACAACGTCGCGCTATGCGCAGAAGGCTACGCAGGCAGAGGCAACGTGCACAAAGAAGTGGCACTGGCAATAGACGTGTCAGTAGAAATAATAGACGAAACCGTCGTGGATAAATCGTCGCAATTGAGTGTATGTCGAATATAATTTTTAGAAATATATACACAATTGTAGCATAAGAGTTGTTGTTTTCATATCCGCTTCGATTCTCGATGTGGTAAAATTGATTTTCTTGGCAATATGAATTCGTATGAATTTCATCGGCTCAACTTGTATCAAGATTTTTTTTGTTTTTCTTTTTGTTTAGGCCAGTTGATATTGGCGGTTACCTCTTCTTTCTCGCTAAATTTCTTTTCTGTGCACAATCTCTTGAAAATGGTTCTTCTATATTTCCGTGTATTTATAGTACTGTTGCCAAAGTGTGTAAATTTTAAAAAATAATAAAAAAATATAATAAAATATTTGCGGAACATAATAAATTTTTTTTTTATAATAAAAAAATGAAAATTTCATTGATAAACTCAAGCTGAACAAATTAAAATAAGCTTATGGTCGCGCATATTTTTTGAGACGGTTGCCACTTAAAATAAATTAATTCAAAAATATTTAAAAATTAAATTTAATAAACAAAAATAATTCAAGTATATTTAAATAATGAAATTTAATATAAAAAATTAATTCAAAAACATTTAAAAAAATTTAATATTACAATATCCGAATTAAATTAGATAATTTTCCGTAAGCTAACGATTAGATATTTTTAGAGGTAAATTGCCACATTTTGATAAAAGTAATTTGATAATATAAATGCAATCTTACAATTTGAGAAAATGCAAATAGTTATTTTTAATGACGTTGCCACCATTTCATTTTTTGAATGCGACTAATTCGTTTAAAAAAAAATTTATAACAAAAAAGATATCAAATAAAATTAACTAAAGTGTACTTACGCAAAAATCTAAATATTTCTGAACAAGGTTGCCAACTGTTTATATTATTTTCATGCAATTAATGTGATGCAAAAACTTAAATATTACAATATGTGCCACAAAATAGGCAGGTTTCAGAATGCTTGAGCTTTAAAATATTTTTGAGAATTTGAGAAGGGTTGCCAAATGTTTAACAATATTTATTTAATAAAATTTTATTTGTAGTTACTGTATAGGCACCGAATATAATTTTAGAATATTATGACAGATTTATGCTTAAGTATTTTTCTGATAATGTTGCCACCTTGTTTTGTTTTTTAATTCGACAAAAGGTATTAAAACAATGAGTGCAACAACCTGGATATCAAACAAAAGTTACTTGGGTATGCATGAACTTGAAAATATTTCTGAGCAAGGTTGCCAACTGTTTACATTATTAAATGCGAAATTTCGAATGCAACTAATTTAATAGAGAGAGTGAATTATTACAATAAAAGTAAACAGAGATTGCTTAATATTAATAAAAAAAAGGTTTTGAGAAGGGTTGCCAACTCTTTTATTATTTTTTTCATTCTATCTTTTTTATTATATTTTTTCAATTCTATTAAAATAATAAAGTTAAATATTATCAAATGGAAATTAAATTAAACAAGTTTCAGAAAGCTTAAGCTGGAAAATATGTTTGTAAAGAGTTGCCACCTTTTTATTTTATTAACATAAAAAAGTTTATATTACAATACGGACATCGAAATAATTAAGTTTCAGAAATATTTTTTGTAAAGAGTTGCCACCTTTTTATTTTATTAATATAAAAAAACTAAAATATTACGATATGGTCATCAAAATATTTAAGTTTCAGAAAGCTTAAGCTTGAAAATATTTTTGTAAAGAGTTCCCACCTTTTTATTTTTGTAATATGAAAAAAGTTAAAATTACAATATGGGCATCGAAATAAACACGTTTCAGAAAGCTTAAGCTGGAAAATATATTTGTGAAAACCTGCCACCTTTTTATTTAGTTTTTAGTTTTTATTTTTTTATTTAAAGTATAAAAAATAATGAAACAAAAATAAAATAAAATATTATTGATAGTATGCACATCAATTTAAATAGGTTTCAGTTAACTTAAACTTGAAAATATTGTTGCGAAATGTTGCCACCTTTTCATTTATTTTTTTTTTAACTCAATGAATGTGATGAAATTATATGTTACATACAAAATAGATATCAAACTAAAGAGCTTTAAAGTAGAGTGAATTTGAAAATATTGTTGCGTAGTGTTGCCACCTTTTCATTTTATTTTTAACTCAATGAATGTGACGAAAATAACTAGATATTATATACATTATAGACATCAAACAAAAGCGTTTTAAAGTAGAATTTTGCTGACGATATTTATGACTAAAGTTGCCAACTGTATGAAATTTGTTAAGTTTTTTTTTTTGTTGTTGATAAATTCATTATACCATATTGGTATCAAATCTAATACTTTCGATAGCTTTTAACTCAAGTGCGCACAATTTTCTCGGTTGCTGTCACTCTTACGCAGTATTTACTGTACCTATACATGTGAGTTAGTAATTGTGCGCCGAACTGCGCATTAAGTCATTCAACTTCGAAGCTGATAGCCAAACAAACCATACTATTTTATATTGTTTGCGCAGTTGTTGCTTTTGTCTTCAATTTTGCTTGCTGCTGTAAACTTTCTTCAACATTTCCGAAGCCACGCACACACTACAAACGACATTTTAATGCGAAATTGGTGAGAATCAATTTTGAAGGTGGACGATGAGAGGAAGCGAGGGCGTAGCAATATATACATGTAAGCATGCTGCTTTTCCGCATACACCAAAATCATTGGTCATTAATACAACAGCAACAACAATAGTTGATTTTCTGACTGCATTGAGCTGTTAATAAATAAATGTAAAAGAATCAGCAGTTGACGGGTGAAATTGGACACAACACCCAACAAAAGCGAAAACGAAAACGAAGCGCTTAAACGCTAAGACAACGCCTAAGCGGCGAGCGTGCAGCACAACAACGCTACGGCTCTAAGCGAATTACGAACAGCGTTCAGCCAACATTTTCTGAGCGGAATTGTTAATTAAGGGATTTGCCGGATGGATGCGCGTTTTCGTTTAATTTATTTGTTTTGATTTGATTGCTTGTTATTGTTGTTGTTGCTGGTGCTGTGCATATTTGTTTTATTGGCTTTTTGCTGCACTCACTTTCCCACTCGCATGTTTTTGTAGCGCTGCCTCTCTGACACTTTGAGGCCGCGCGCAAGCAGTGAATCCACTCATGCGTCTTTTACTGCCAGTCTTGTTGTTGCTGTTACTGTAGTACGTAATTTATTTATTTAAGCGCTCATAGGTGATTTTTACTTTTGAATCATACGTGAATTCCCCGCTCTGCCTATGCCTCTCCTCCAATCCAGCATTTCGAAGCACTGTGGCAATTTGTCTTTGTCGCCGCTAGTTGTTATTGTTGCTGCAATACAATGTATTTAATTATTGGTCGTACAAGTACATACATACATATATGCATATACATATGTAGATCATATGTAACTGCCACTTTATGTGTATTTGTGTGTGTAATTGGATATTGGCCCGCACTGCCTGATCACACATTTTGCCCTACCGCGTAGTTAGAATTATAGTTTTGCCCGCTTCATATAGGTTTTGTGTATATTTTAAATGCGTTAGCTCACTTGCTTGCTATTTATTTGCATTTCACTTTCGGTGCTGTGAAATTTGATTGTCATTCGTTGCACATTCCGGCGCTGAGAAAATTAAAAATGAAAGTGTGGATGATTAACAACCAAACCAATAAAACGAAAAGAACTACTGGTGTTGAGGGAATTAAGTTCAAGTTACTCAATTTTATTTTATATTTAATTTTCATAAATTCATAAAAATGTCGATAGTGAATTTATCGATTTTTATCGATTTATTTTTAGTTTTTTCAATTATTAAATTTTTTTAATACATTTACAATTAAACTTCATCTCGCGATTTTTTTATCGATAATTTTAATCATAGTTATTTATAAAACTTATTTTCTAAGTTTTTAGTAATAAATTTAAAGAGAACTTTAATTTTTAGTTTATTTTTATGAATTAATAAAATTATCGATATATAATCTATCGATTTTTACCGATTAATTTTTAGCTTTTCTTTCAAATTATCAAAATTAGTTAATATTTAAACAATTAAACTTCATCCCACGATTTTGTTATCGATAACTTTAAGGCATTATTCGATACCGTGGATATGCTTCATCTCGCAATTTTGCTATCGATAATTTTAATCATAGTTATTTATAAAACTTATTTTCTAATTTTTAATTAATAAATTTAAACAAACCTTTTATTTTTAATTCCTTTTCATAAATTCATAAAATTATCGATAATTAATCTATCGATTTGTATCGATTTATTTTTAGCTTTTCTTTCAAATTATAAAAATTAATTAATATTTAAACAATTAAACTTCATCCCTCGATTTTGTTATCGATAACTTTAAGCGTAGTTACAAAACTTCAATTTTCGCATCGAAATTTAAATTTACTTTAAGGCATTTTTCGATACCGTGGATATATAAAGTAAAACTTAAAATTTTTGCATACACAAACAAATAAACTTAATTTGGCGATTTCATTTTCGATAACGTTATGCACAGTTATTTAGAAAACATTACTTGCTAATTTTTTGTCGTTAACTCTATATTTAATTATAATCTTTTTCTCAAAAAAAGTTATCGATAATTCATCGATAAATTTTTATCGATTTACTTCGAGTTATCATATTTCAAATTTTTTATAAATAAAAAATAACACTTTAATTTCAGTTTCGTTATATTATACATAAAATTCAAATAGCACAAATATCGTTTTATAATTTTTTGTCAACTTTAAAATTATGTTTACTTGGTTATAATATTTAAAAAAATCGATAACTTTCAAATTATTCTTCACTTAGCTCTAAGGCATTTAAATAGCATAATTCTATAACTAAAAATTTATTTTAAAATAAAAAAAAAATCGGTAAGTTTTTTGTTTTTAGGTATTTCTAATAAATTATTTTGTGATTTTTTATCGATAACTTTTATTATATTATTTTGTTTTCACAGAATATTAAAATATCTTTATAAATTCGTAAAATTTAATTTTGTAAGATTTCATCAGTAACCGATTTATTGATTTTTATGGACTTATTTTTTAAATCATGTTTATCGTTATCGATAACGTTTATTATATTATTTTGTTTTCACAGAATATATAAATATCTTCATAAATTCGTAAAATTTAATTTTGTAATATTTTATCAGTTATCGATTTATCGATTTTCATCGACATATTTTTTCGATTGTGATTTCATCAGTAGCCGATTTATTGATTTTTATCTACTTATTTTTTTTAAATTATATTTATCGTTATCGATAACTTTTATTATATTATTTTTTTACAGAATACTAAAATACTTATCTTCATAAATTCATAAAATTTAATTTTGTAATATTTTTTCAGTAATCGATTTATCGATTTTTATCGACTTATTTTTATTTTTTAATCGGGATTTCGTTACCGATAACTTTAATTATAACCCAACGATTGCTCTCCTCCCGCCCAACCAACGCTAGAAGGGCATGCGCATTCGTGCCGAATCAGCCGAGCAATGAAAGGCAAGAGAGTTTTTAAGTATCGAGATCTAAAACTACTCAGCTACTAAAACAAAAATTTCAACAGCTAAGAAAAATTGTATATGCAATTGTTACGAATTTGTTTATTCAGAGAAAGCAATATAATGTTTTTAATTTCAAAAAGTTAATCGGATAAATCAAATGTGAGGAAAGAGAATTAAAACATGACATAGGCGACGGAATGGTTCGTTAAATGCAAAATTTGATCTACAAGATTTTAACAGTAAGGGTCTAAATTGACTCGAAAAGCGAACCGGGATATTAAATTTAACTTCAGATAGGAGAAAAGAACTACTAATTGTTCCATTCAAGATGTTACTAAAAATATAACACCAAGAATTTCTCTAGGACTCGTAAATGTAGGTTTTAAACGACTAGTGTATGGATGAAGACTTAACCTATAAGACTTAATCTAGAATAAGGCGAAAAGTAAAATTTGTTTTTGTACCGATTTAACGTGTCACAATGGGTTTGGTAACCATACAACAGAGCTATATTCAAATATAGCTCCAAACAAAGTTATAAAAAGTGCTTTAGTAACATACGGATCTCTAAATTCCTTAGACCAAAACTGATAATAATTTTTTTAATAATTTTTCTTTCAAGGCTATAGTATCAATATGAAAACTAAAATTAAGCTTAGGGGTCATAGTGACCACCAAATCAACAAAGTTAAAAACTTGTTTTAGTAAATATAGTAAAAAGTCTTTTTTATATAAGGAGAGGAGAGCCCAGGTTTACGAGATAAGCACATAGTCTTATATTTTTTGGGTTTCAATGGCAAATCATTTCTTTCACACCAAACAAAGAAAATTTTTTAGACACCTTTCCTCAATTGAAGTAAGTCTTGTATATGATTTGAAAAGCTTTACGTCATCGGCATGTAATAAAATAATTGAGTATTCTATGATAAAAGAATAACATTAATAAATAACAACAACAGAATCGTGCCAAGAGGACTACCTCGTGGAACGCATTAAGAAACATTGATTAAATCTGAAAGCGTATCCTCAAATATCACTTATTGTGTTCTATTATAAACACAATATAAGAAGATAGCCATTGAAGAAATTTGGGTTGAAAACACAGAAGATGACGTTTATATATGAGAGTCAAGAGATTTACTTAATCAAAAGCTTTGCTAAAGTCAATGTATAATATTTCAAAAAGTTATATTTGATATATATACAATTAATTGCGACGATTTATCCACGACGGTTTCGTCTATTTCTATTGACTCGTCTATTGCCAGTGCCACTTCTTTGTGCACGTTGCCTTTGCCTGCGTAGCCTTCTGCGCATAGCGCGACGTTGTCTTCTGAGACGTTGCCTTGCGAGACGCCTTTGCCGCCTTAACCTTCTACGCAATCTTCTTATTCTTCTTTGATAGGCGGCAGCACTTGAACTTGTACTCGAGCTTGGACTGACCGTGGTTGTAGTAGTTGTAGTGGTGTTGCTTGAAGTATCGGTCGAATTACTAGAGCTGCTGGTGTCGGTAGAGTTGGTGGAGGTGGTGTTATCGGCAGCAAGAATTTGTTGCCATAACACACACGCTACCAGCGCGATTAATAACTTCGGTGTCAAATTCATTTCTTCAACTGTGACTTTCACACTAATTTGCTGCCTATATATAGTGAATACTTTCCAAAAAAATAAAACATGAATTTATAAACATAATTATTTGTTCTGACAACAATATAACGCATATATGTACTTGTTCTAACGTGAGCTTAATGTTTTACTTTAACAAATTTAATAACATATGTTATTTTTTTTTCGGTCACGAGTATCAAATAAAGTAATAAAATTGTTATATAAATAGTGTGCAATTTCCAAGTGTTCTGTCTTTAAATACAATATTAAAATTTTTTGGTATACAGCTCTGACGTTTTCTTACTTGTGTTGATAAACTCTTAGATGTCATCTAACTCTTATCACATAGCAACTAATTGTGGCATAATCGGAACGAACTGTCAAGCTTCTTTAGACAATGTAAACAAATCTTTCCACAATTTTTTCTTGTTCTTCTTGACTTCAAAAACCAAAGATCTCACTTCAAACGCGCTCTAAACATTGTATACTGGGAATAGCATCGCCCATATTTAAGTGAAGTATTTTAACTCATGAACTACTCCATCAATTTCAACCAAATTTGGTGGATAACATTATTCTTACATCTTTGTCTTACAGAGTGAAATTGAGCGAGATTATATGTAACACGATTTTAGGTTCCGTCTGATTCTTTCACTTCAAAGTATACCAATTAAACCTGAATAAAGTTCTCGGAATAAAACATTGCCCAAATAAAACCTTCGATGTATGATATCTCTGGTCTGAGCACAGTCGTGGCCTTACTAACAATAACGCTTCCAGTGTCTCTTACCGTGGCTTGCATCGTAACCTTGACAACTGTAGACAATATTTTAACCTTATTTCTCCGCAATCTTCCTCTTTGCATTACTTGCTAAACCATTTTTCAGGCATTTGTCGCCACCAGATTGGGACCAGTGAGTATCATGTTCCTACTTCCATTCGATAAGGTGCCAGCAGGAACTTTGCACATATCCGTTATGCCGTTTTACTTTTGGCTTTTACAGTTTGCATCCTATGTAGGTAGTGTGGTTAAAGCCTTGATTGCTGCCCACGTACGAGTATATATTTACTTTGGGATTGTCGTCTGGTGCAATTAGAGACTAGCTCTGAATGAAATATACCATAGTGATCCGGCAGAACAGTATATCGCCACACAAACTCCACCCTATATTTTCGAGCCAACGGTTTATATGTTTAATGTGTTCCGCACAACTGCTACACTTTCACACCAACCAACCCTTTCTATATTTACTTTGAGTGTTCTTTCTTAGTTCAAGTTCGAATAGCAATTGCCCGTTTGAAGAACCACAAAGCGGAGGGGGCCAATAGATTGCCGGTCGAGCTTTTCAAATACGGCAGCGAAGAACTTATAAGGAGCATGCAGCAGCTTCTTTGTGGAATATGGTGTAAGGAAGACGCCGCAATCTGCGCCAAGTACTGTGGGATAAACCTCCACAAAATCCCATATAAGGTTCCATCAAACATATTGTGTGAAAAATTTAAAATGATTGGATCTTATCAGACCTGAAAAATTAACAACTGACCAGATATTCACCATTCGCCAAAACTTAGAAAATACCCGTGAAAAGAGAATCCGATTTTAAAGCTGCTTTTGACAGCACGAATAGGAGCAGCCTTTATGCCGCGATGTCTGAATTTGGTAGTCCCGCAGAACTAATACGGCTGTGTAAACTGACGTTGAGAAATACCAAAAGCTAGGTCAGAATCGGGAAGGACCTCTCCGACCCGTTCGATACCAAACGAGATTTCATAACTCCTTAACGTGGGACTTTTTTAAGTTCTGCTTTCTACAGATTGGATAAGGAGCGAAGCAAATGGGTCTGGTAGTGAACAAGGGAAAGACGAAGTATATCCTTTCAGCAACTAGGCTCCCACCTCACTGTTGACAGATAATTTCGTCTCTCTTGGAACCCGTATTAACAGTAACAACAATGTCAGCCTTGACAACTTCGAAAATCATCTCGAAATCTAAAGCAGAATAACTCTTGCCAACAGGTGTTGCGGACTGAGTAGGCAATTGAGAAAAGTCCTCTCTCGACGAACAAAGATCAAACTCTATAAGTCACTGATTATTCCCGTCCTGCTATATGGTGAAGAGGCATGGACGATGACATCTACTGATGAGTCGACGTTGAGAGTTTTTGAAAAAAAAGGTTCTGCGAACGATTGATCTTTTTACGAATAGCTTCGCGCAAACGACGCATAACATTCAAACAGTGTTCCTTGTTGACAATTTGGCCGATCGGCAGGAAACCGGAGTATACCACTACTCGATAATCGAAGAAAACTATAAAGATAACCCTGATTTTTGACGTGCCGATTTCAGCTCATCTTTGCCACGATATTCGGCCGAATGATAGTCTGTTTCTGGATTGTAAAGACAGATCCAAGCCTCGTCGCCAGTAATAATATGTTTCATGACATCCTGGTAGTCAGAAAGCAGATGCGAGGATGTTGTTCGAAAAAAATTGACTAAATTTGGCACTAATCGTGCTTTAACTTTTCTTAGACCTAAATGATGTTTCAAAATGGTTTTTACGGAAATTATGAGCTTATTTATTTTTTATAAAAAAAAGTGTATATTTTTTCAAAAAGTCATATTTCACAGGTACATATTTGTTTAAAATTCTAGCAATATACCGTAGTTTTGCCCAAAATTAGATTAGACGGTTTATCCACGACGTCTGTTGACACGTCTATTTCTTCTGTTGGCTCGCCTACGAGTATTGCTACTGCCACTGCTTTGAGAACGCCTATTCCTGCGCTGTATCTGGCGTTGTCTTCTGCGCAAAGCTCGTCGCGCCTTTGTGAGACGTTTCTTTTCGAGACGCTTTTGCCGCCTTAATCTTTTCCGCAATTTTTTTATTGTTGCTTTATAAGTACTTGTGCTGTTCGATGAAGTAGACGGTGATGTGGAATCAGAACCGGTGCTTGTAGCAGTAGAGTCACTGCTAGTGGAATTAGCAGCAAGAATTTGTTGCAACACGCAACATGCGACCAGCACTAAGAACAACTTCGTGAGAATATTCATTTTTTCAACTGCGACTTTTTCACTTATTTCGCCGCCTTTATATAGTGACTACTTTCCGGATAATATTTTTAAAAACCGTTATTTTTAACATAACTATTAAGCAAATATTTGTTTCTAATGCCAATTTTATATTTTAAATTAAACAAAAGCTACAACATATGGTCTATTCTATTCCTCTATACACTATCGACGGCTTACATAATTCGGTAAACAAGTTGGTATACAACACCAACATTTATTTACTGTATGTATATCTCATTCTTATCTCGTGATGAGAATTTGTTTCATAATCGAAACGAAGTTTGGCAGTTCCATAGTAGTTGTAATAAAAGCAACAACAAAAGCGAAGCGTACTAACAGACTTCCATAGTAAATTTAAACTAATATCTCCGCTATTTTCGTTCTTGACGTCACACAGCTGTTTGATGTATGTATATCAAAAATTCATGTGGCACGTGTCAAATGCGCGACAAACAAAGTAACGGTACGTGACTGTCATAATCTGCACTTCTATCATATTTTGTAACTAATACGAGAGAACCAGTGTCTGAGAACATCCTCGTAAGTTAATCGAAGAGCCGCAGGATATCTGTATATACGTATGTACCTCATAAGGAAATAGTCAGTAATGGAGTTATCAAATGGAGCAGCCTTCGAGTTCCTGCGAAATCGCACGATCGTGGAGGTCACGCCACAGACCCACGACGCGATTTCATGCGCTCACCAAAAGATTTCTTCAATAAATTGTTTATTTCGAAGGCTGTATGGCACCGTTTTGTTGGAAGCAAAGCCTGTCGACATCGACATACATACTTCAATTCAAGCAAGAAAAGGGCATTAAACACAGCTCTATAACGTTACCCATTGCATGTACCATTATGCTTCATTATTCAAAAAATATAAACCAATGAACATCGCTGTCCATAAAAATGATCTAGCAGTGACTTTTTAAGATTGTAACGGCGCCTCAACAATGGTTTGTGCTTAATCATAACTCTAAATTTTTTAGTTTTTATTTTACAATAGTACTTAGTATACATATATAGATACAATTCTAACAAACAATTCTATTCTAATTAATTAGGAGAGATATTTAAAAGCTGAATGTTAAAGAAATACATTTGCTGCTACTGTTGTCTCCCTAGGTCCGAAGGCTTCTCGCGTTTCAACCGGATTGCTCGCCCAGCAGTTTCGATGAGTCTGGATGCCTCCTCATTAACATGCTGTCTAAGCCTCAGTTCGTGAGACTTTGCTATTTTGGAAATTTCATTTACCATTAAATTCACGCCTAGATCACGGTGCAGGTCAGCTGATCTAACGTACCAGGGAACATTAACTAAAGTCCTTAGTACCTTACTTTGAAAGCGCTGAGTGCTGGCAATACAGCTTTGACTTGAGCAACCCCATAGTTGGGCTCCTTAGTCCCAAACTGGTTTTAGAACCCGATTGTATACTAACAGCCTGTTCTGCCAACTAAATGGTAAAGTTTAGCAAATTTCATATCAATCTCACTCCTTTTTTTGACAATCTCACTCTTACCAGCCTAGCTTAGCATCTAAGGTGATACCTAGGTACTTATCACTGCTATGATGTGGTATAAGAGTATTGCTTATGTAAATAGGATGATATGCCGACTTTTTCAAGGTAAAGTCGACGTGAACTGATTTGGTGTATTTTAATTTGATGCGACACTTAGATGCCCACTTATTAATTATGTTGACTGCTGTCTGCACTCGTCAAGTAGATACTAACTGTTGACTCCCCCAGCTGCTAATAAAGCTGTGTCACCCGCAAATATCGCTGTCATATAACTTGAGTCGAATTGGAAGTCGCTGGTCAAAAGTAAATAAAGCATTGGCCCCAACACGCTTCTTGGGGGAACACCCGCTTCTATCGGTTGAGTTTTTCGTTTTTTGCGAAGTCGAAATTTGTTGAGCAAAGAATTTGCATTAAATTTTGTTTACGGAATCAATTTTCTGCTGCGGATACGTTGAGGATGGTGCAGAAAGCCTTTGGTGATGAGGCTATGTCTAAAAAAATGTTTACAAGTGGTATAGTGAGTTCCAAGGCTACCGTGAACGTGTCGAAGACGAAGAGCGTCCAGGGCGACCATCAACCTCAACCGACGAAGCTCACGTTCAACAAATCAAAGATTTGGTGTTGAAAAACCGTCGATTAACAATTAGAGACCGTGCTGATGAAGTTGGCATATCGAAAGGCTCAGCCAATACCATTTTTAAGGATGTTTTGGGCCTCAAGCGCGTCAAATCTCGACTGGTAGCGAAAACATGGGAAAAAGGGAAAAAGGCTTCGCGTTGAAGTGTGTGAAACGATGCTTTCCGACTACTAAGGTGTCATGAAATGCATTATAACTGGCGATGAGACTTGGATTCATGCTTACGACCTCGAAACAACCGATCAATCGAGCGAATATCGTGCCAAAAGAGAGCCGAGACTAAAAAAATCGCGCCAAAGTCGCTCAAAAATCAAGGTCATGTTCACTGTTTTCTTCGATTATCGTGATGTTGTGCATTATGAATTGCTTCCAACCGGTCAAACAGTCAACAAGGAATATTATTTGAACGTTATGTGCGTTTGCGTAACGCTATCCGCCTAAGAAGGCCGGAATTGTGGAAAGACAATTCTTGGTTTTACACCACGATAATGCACCATCCCATATTGCCCTCGTAATTCGTGATCATTTCGCCAAAAACTCACCGTATTCACCTGATCTGACGCCGTGCGACTTCTGGCTGTTCACCAAGCTCAAAAGACCGCTCCGGGGACATCGTTTTTATACGATAGAGGAGATTCAAGCCGCAGCGAAGACGGAACTGAAGGCTATCCCGGAAAATGACTACAACCAGTGTTTCGAAGATTAGAAAATCCGTTGGCATAAGTGCATTGCATCTGGAGGGGATTACTTTGAAGGGGATGAAATTGATTTGGAAGAATAAATAAAGAATTTTCAAAATAAATACAATGTCACCTTATTTTTTGGGCACAGCGCTTGTATTATAAAAGAAGTGTTCGTAGACTCACGTAATATACAACTTTTGTTCTTCTTCTAAAACCAAAGAAATCAACAGAACTTGCATCCTTTCAACCAGTGTGCATGCTCGACACAAGGGGTAAAGTGTACGAAGACATAATAGAAACCGCTTTGAACTAGCAATCCAGGAAACCGGCAGATTATCGGAAAGACAATATTAATTTATAACAAAAGGTTCACTTTTGTCACTGAAAAAAGTGCAATATTTATGAAAAACTGAAAAGGTGACCGAAAAAATATTGCACGCTGATCATCCTGGATTTGAAAAATGCGTTCAACTCAGCAAAGATAATCAATGCTCTGGATGAAATCTGCGCCTTCAAGACCTCATAAACATTATAATGAGTTATTAAAAAAAGAAAAGTCTGATTGTTGGCGCTGTTGAAGGCATCAATAATTACTCCATCTCGATTGAAGTGCACAATCTTAGGCTTAGTTTTATCGAACCTTTATATATAACGGCATATTAAAGACAACAACCAAAAAACGTCAAGCTGTTCTCATATGCGGAGGATCTTATTATGATTACAGTGGCTAAACAACTAGTTGATCTAAAGAAGAAAACTGAATAGAGCAAAACAAAGTCTTACCCAAAAGCACGCGGAAAGTGGATAAACGAATATTGTTCTACACAGAGGAGTATTACTTCGCAACCAGAACTGAAATACCCGAGTTTAAATCAAATACAAGGGGCACTTGTACATGCCAGGCAAAGCAAATAGAATCTATAACGCTTTATTAAGAATGAAAGCTAAAACAGGCTGCATGTGTCCCAATTTCTAATCAATTCGGCTTCAGTATAGAACCAGATGCTAGACTAAAAAGTAAGCTGCTACCATCAAGGAGTTCATCAAGGACTCCAGCAAGTTTGTTGCTGCTGCCGCTGCCTCTGCTCCAGCTGCTGGTGCTGGCGCTGTTGCCGAAAAGAAGGAAGAAGCCAAAAAGGAGGTGTCGGAGTCCGAGGAAGACGACGACATGGGTTTCGGACTCTTCGACTAAACAACTCAACACTAAAGTTGGTACATCTAAAAATACATCCCAGGCTGAACAGGCTGAGATATGCCTTCAAAGGCAGTAGTACTGTAATCGAACCCTAACTTTTAAAAACACACATCGAAAAAAAGGTTGCTTTGGGCGCAGGAAAACATCAACAGTGTTTGGAGCAACGTACTTAATATTTAGAGATGAGCCAACTTCTGATTTTTTCAACTCCTTGAGACGCGTTTGACTAAGAAACGGACAAACATTGGTATAAAGGAGTGTTAAGCACACCCAAAGGTGTTTGAGGTGTTTCACAGAAAACGTGAACAGAAACAAGATGACAAAATTGTTTAAAAAGCACCATCACTCATCTTGAGACCCAGCATTCATAATCGGATAATATTCGACCGCATAGATCATGTCTAGCAATCGTGCTGAGAGTGTACACGTAGACCGTAGATAATCGATTTGCGCCGTTCGCAACACTCGGACTAACGTATGGGACGACTTTGTGCATTTTACGTCGAGGTCTTAAATTCAAGGCATACTAATTACAGCTTTTGCAGGAACTGAAGCCTCCGTTCTTCCCAGCAACCTAAAGAGATTCAAGAGCTGTCATTTCATACAGAAAAATAACGGTTTGCTGTGGTTTGTGTGCCTTCAAAAGTGACGCCGATGAGAACAATGGCGATCGTTATCGCGTCGGTTATAATAGACTATTTGATGTCTGAAATTGTAGCTCTTTATATTGGCGACACTTGGTTTCAACAAGACGGTGCCACTTCCAACACATCGCATCAATCAATGGATTTACTGAGAGAACACTTCGGTAAGCAGATAATTTCACGTTTTGGACCGGTCGATTGGCCACCAAGATCGTGTGATACCACACCATTAGATATTTGTCCTGCGAAAATGTGTAAAGTCTTAAGTCCATGCGGACAATCCCGCTTTGATTTCGGCCTTGGAGCAAAACATCATGCATATTATTCGCCAGTTACCAGTCGAAACGCTCGAACAAGTCATCGACAATTGGACTCAACGCATGTACCATCTGAGACGTAGCCGCGGCCAACATTTGAAAGAGGTAATCTTCAAAAAATAAATGCCAAAAAATGTTCATTCGGATGATAATAAACATTCCCCATTAAATTTGAAGTTTGTCTGCCTTTTCTTGAAAAAAAAAGTAGGAAGCCTCAAAGGATCACTTTTATTTACTGCTTATAAATTCAGTATTACCTCAAAAAAATTCGAATGTGTTATTAAAAGCAAACTGCTTATGCTGCAAATGTGTATATTTATCCCAATGTCATATTTGGCATATACATATATTTAAAAATCTATCGGTATACTATATATATATAGACAGCTTATCCACGGTTGCGTCGTCGATTTCGTCGCCTAAGCTTGCGTAGCATTCTGCGATTTTTCTTTTCTTGCTTTCTCAAACGTCGCTTTGCGGCGGCCCTTTGCTTCTTTAACCTTCTCTTCAATTTTTTTATTCTCGTCTTAAGGGCGGTAACAGTTGCACTTGTATCGCTTGTACTGTTCGATGAGGAACTTGGAGATGTAGTAGCAGTACTATTGCTGCTTGAAGTATCGGTCGAATTACTGCTGTCGGTAGAGTTGGTCGAGTTATCGGCAGCAAGAATTTGTTGCCATAACACACACGCTACCAGCGCGATTAATAACTTCGGTGCCAAATGCATATCTACAACTGTAACTTTTTCACTTATTTCACCATCTATATATAGTGACGGATATCCGAAAAAGGTTGATTTATAGAAAGAATTGTATTGACATCAATATTATGCAAATATTTGTTTCAAATGCCAATTGGAAGTCTTTAAAATAGCAAACGCTACAAAATATGGTATTTTGTTCCGTTATTCTACGTTCAAGGTAAATAAATAAAATAATTAAACAAACAGTATCAATTAAGAAATAAGTATAAATGTATCATAGAAAAATTGTTGATATACAATACCATACATCACCTGAGCCATATCTCGCTTTTAAGTTGTAGTGAGAATTTTTGTCATAATTGAAACGAAATTTGACAATTCAATGGTAGTTTGAATAACAAAGCGAACTGTGAAACTGGCTTTGTAATTTTGAACTACTCTTTCCGCTATTTTCATTCCTGACGAAGGTTTCCAGGTAGAAAACCCTCTAGACGTGGAAGGAGAAGAGGCTTAGTAGCGGAGGAGTCTATACCGTCGGATCCAAAATCGACTGCGGAGTGGGGACGTATATATACTCCGGGGATCTTAATATCTCACTCTCCATCCGTCTGCCAAACTCAGCAAACATCTTCCAAACGACAGTACTAAGTATAGAGAAGGCCTATGGACATTTACGGAATAAGTACGGTATGATATAGAGATCGGAGTGAGAGCGCCAAAATAACAGACATTGGCCGCATACAATTCGGGTCAATTCTAGTAACGTAGACTGTTGTGAATTGGACATCCCGAGTGACCCTTCTGACTTCATTCCAGATGCTGCAGCAGAATAAACTCCAATTTATTCAGAGTCTCCGCATTACTTTATCCACCACTTTGCATGCCCAGCGAAGCCAACTCATCTAATATCTCTACAATGCAACCCCGTCGAAACAGCACGCTTCCTAGACGTATCGTTAGATGGCAGCGTGATCAACTAATACATGACGGCTTTAAGCTCAAAAGCAGGTCAACTTCACATCTTCAATTTTGGTTCCGGGTCATAGCAACATTTTCGGCAAAGAAAACGCTGGCGAGTTGGCTACGTTGAGAGTCTAGTCTGAGGTGAACATAATTCCAAGCTCGCTAAGAACGATCAAAAGGGAGCTCAATACACAATTTGAACAAATAACTCAGAATAGATAGAAATGTACAAAGAAATGCTAGATTGTGGAACAGATATGGCCAAAATATAAAGAGACAAAAAAAGTGTATATAGAACTAGCACCATAATAATGGATCATTGGCCATTTGGAGATCGAAATCATGCGTTAAAAGTGGGATTGCCCTATAACCTCAGGCAATAAGGAAACGGTTCTACACTCCTTTTGCGAGCGCCTAGCTCTAATATAGAACTCTTGGAATCCATCAGCTACCAATCCTTGAATATTTATCTAGAAAAATCATATCCGAGAGAAGTAGTTTCGTTGAGGTCTATTGGAGCCCTCAATCAATGAAACGAGATGGCATATTAAGAAATAGTGTATCAATATTTCACATTCATCGCTGATTGAGCGCGAAGGGGCTGCACTTTTACCTGAAGAGCCATATAATAACTGCATATACATACTTTATAGGGGGATAGTCGGAAGTGATAGAGAGAAGTAGAAAAGCGTTCGACTTCGTCCCTTTGAAGAAGCGACTAGTTGCTGGCATGAGACTACGGATATTGATGATACGTAAGCTCAGAGTAAGAAAAATTATGTATCTTCTATTCTATTGAACCTAGACTGTATAATGCTATGTAGTACATTTAATAACAAGTGGCTTTCTCCACAAACGTGGAGGGTTACTGGCTACAAAATAAGTACTCCATTCACTAGTTGTAGAATGCTTTTCATTTTTTGAAACGCTAAATGCTCAGTGTATGGTTAGAAACTCCCTCGCGTCGGTTGGGGGGAGGAGGGTAATCGTTGGGTATTATTATAAATGCTTAGTATAAAAACTGTCATGACTGTCTAGGTTGAATTCCTAGTTTCGCAAACGTTTATGCGCTGTAGTATTGGAAGGGTTAATGCTAAAGAAGGCAACTAAAAATTGTTCTATTTTTTTTTTAATTCATTTGACGCATTTGCTAAATTTTGTATTTGTACAACACCATTAATGTACACACTTACTTATTTAACACGATGTGTGTTAATATTTACTGTTATTTTGCAAACATATTTTTTAATGTTTACACAAAATAATTATGTGAGACCAGTGTGTTGGCAATTTAATAAAAATGTACTTGGTATTTATTTTAATAGAGGCGCCATTGAAGGTTTTTGGGTTCACAAATTTGTTAGGAAATACCAGTTAAGTCTCAACTGTACCGTTAAACGAGTGTGTTTTACTCTAGCTACATATTTTGCGTTGTCATCTTGTGTTCTAGCACTAGATCTATAGACATAGACGCGTGCGTTTGGCTGGCGTTGGTCGATGACCAGCTCCTATGCGACTGCGAGATGCTTCTGGTCTAGCGTAGAACGAAGATCTACTGAATTGCTTGCTCTTAGAAAAATTTATATTGTCGCAATTGTAGGATTACTAAATTGCTAAGCCCAAAAATGCAGTCGAACGCACATTGTCTATGTTGTATGGTAGAGGTAGGGGCACTCAAGGCAGTTCTTCTTCCTTTCGACAGCGTTTACAAACCTGAGGCTGAAACATTTCGGCAGTCATACCTTCGGCGAACCAGATGACATAGTCGAAACTGACATTGACCGCCTCAACAAATTTGTGTTCGGCTCAATGCGCTTTGTCGATTTATGAACAATTTTATTGAAATTCAAGGTACCACAATGGACCGGGGTTATAAGCTGTTCAAATGAGATCATTATTAGGATCGTACATTTAACCCATCCTAGCTGCGTTCTAGAAATGTTACGAAGCATGGAAAACGCGCTGGAATCGCTGTATAGCTACTCAAGGGGACTACTTTGAAGGGGATGGCAGAGTTATAAAATAATTTTCAAATAAACGGTTTTTATGGAATCAGTCTCATTACTTAATTGTCATACCTCGTACATAAAAATACTTTTTAGCTAAGTAAAGTTTTCTGAATATAGTGTTTTAGATTTTAATTCATTTTAATTTCATAGTGTAAAAGGCTGACAGTGGCTAATATTTTTATAGGGTTGCCACCTATTGAGAAATTTAATTAATTCATAAGTTGAATTTACAATTTTTGCAATAAGGGGATCCAGCCAAAGGAATGTAAGAGGCCAATATTGACCAATCTTTTTATAGGGTTGCCACTTGTGACGAATTTTAATTTCCTGTTAAACTTGATTTCATAGGTTGAATAAAGCATTGCGTGGATTCAGCTACAGATGGCTTAGAAGCTTACAGTTGAGTACATTTTTTTAGTGTTGCCACCGGATAAATATTTTCAATGCAATTATATGGATAGGAATAAATTAGACACGACATTATAAATTTAAACAACAAACTTTTTGAAAAAAAAAGAAAACTTATTGAAAAAAAAAATTTCACAAGCGTTGCCACCCTACAAAAATTTATTAAAATGATTTTTATACAATTTTATAGTTTATATGTAGATATTAACCTAAACGATTTGAGAAATTTTTTCTTTAAATTATTTTTTCAAAAGTACTTTTATAGGGTTGCCACCTAATAAATAGTTTTAATGCAATTATTTGGATAGGAATAAATTAGACACGACATTATAAATTTAGACCACAAACTAAAAAAAAAAAAAAAAACTTGTTGAAAAAAAATTTTACGAGCGTTGCCACCCTACAAAAATTTATTAAAATGATTTTTATACAGTTTTATAGTTTATATGTAGATATTAAACTGAACGATTTGAGAAATTTTTTCTTTAAATTATTTTTTTCAAAAGTACTTTTACAGGGTTGCCACCTAATAAATAGTTTCAATGCAATTAAAGAGATAAAAATAAACTAAATATGGCATTATAAATGTGGATAAAAAAATTAAATGTTTTTAAGAAGCCGTTTTTGAAAAATTATCTGACAGAGGTTGCCAGCTGTTTGCAAAATTAAATATAAAAACCTCTATACGAAAATTCCAAAGAGGTTCAACAGAGCGTATAATTCACTTTTTTTTAATAAAAAAAAATAACTTTTTTATGAGCGTTGCCACACTATAACAAATAAATGAATTGATTTATTGAGTGAAGTAGTGGCATTAAACCAAACGATTTAAGAAGGGGTATCTTGAAGTTATTTTTTCAAAAGATATTTATAATAAAATAACATAATATTGTTATCGAGCGTTGCCACCCTATAAAAAAATTAATAAATTAATTTATTAAGTGAAGTAGGGGCACCAAACTATAGGATTTAAGTAAAATTTATCTTGCAGTTATTCTTAAAACAAGTTGCCACCTGTTAGTAAATTAAATCCAAAGCTATTAATGAATGCAATATTACAAACGGGTTCACTATTATGGCATTATTAAATAAAAAAATTTTAACTTTTGAATCTCTCAGCTTATGTAATCGAAAGTGGAATGAACTCTGCGAAAGTGAGCTTTTGCTGTGATTCATTGTAAAATCATTCAAGTTTATTTATTTATGCAAAAAGGTGTGTCCAACAAATGCGATTTCTAACTGCGCTTTTGTTATATTCGAATAAAGATACACTAATTTAATTCACTTAAAATTTGCATTATTTATGCTGAGAAATCTTTAATTTTTGCAAATGTATTTTTAAATGTTTTTACGTTTTCATGGTGAATTTTAAAGTTTTCTCTTTCGCCAATTAATTACATGGCTACAATGCAATTTAATATAAATTTAATAAAAGAAAGTGAAACATTATTATTTTTTTTTAATTTAGTACGAAACTGTTATGCGAACCAAGTGCGATTGGGAACTCTGAACTTGATTCGACCATTGGGTACGAAACGAACATATTTTGAATTCATAGTGTTGCCAAGCTGTTGGGCTCACCATACCACCTGAATGTATCTCTATAGGAGTATCATCGACTTCTTTACCTAACTCCAGCTATAGTTTATTCCACCAAATCGCAATTAGATTGTTTGCCGATCTCCCAGAGAGCAATTTTAGCTTCTTGCAACAAGAAAAAGTGTAAAAATCTAAAGCTAACAATTCGCTTTCAAACCCAGGTCTAGGTCAATTATTCCTCATCTATCAACATTTTGTATGTATAAAGTTGAGATGAAATAAGTGAGTTCCACACGGGATTTAATGAAGTTACAATATTCGAGAAAAAACATGAGAACCCTAAAGCTTTATGGAACAGGCTGTTTTTCCATAGGGTTCATGCTTTGGTAAACCGACAAATACTCGTAGATCAGAGAGAATCAGTGGGAAATATTCATTGACCGACATTATAGCGAAACCCAACGAACTAGAACTTGGTCTGCTGCTGAAAAATTTCCTCTTAGTTTATGCTTTGGGAAACCGACGTAAAGATAGTCAGAACGAAGTAATCTTAGTCACAAATAATAGCAGATAACATCACATCGCATAATAACTTTTAGATATATAGGGTGGGCCATCGAACGTTTTCAATTTCAAAGATAGGGCGTAAAAGATTGTATGGCACGTAGCGCCGTCCTGCTGGAACCAAATGTTGTCCAAGTATTCCTCTTCAATTTGCTTGAAGAAAAATTCGGTTAACATTGCGCGATATCGCTTCATTCATCATATCATATCATATTCTTCATTTTCGAAGAAAAATGGGCCGATGATTCCACCAGACCAAAACCCGCAGCAGTGATTCGTGCTAGGTGCATTGGCTTTTCGACGATTACGAGCGGGTTTTCTGTGCCCCAAATACGACAATTCTGCTTGTTAACGTAACCATCGAGGTGGAAATGAGCCTTGTCCGAAAAGATGATTTTTCGGTAAAATTGACCATCCTCGGTCAAACGATCTTCTGCCCAATCTGCGAACTGTAGAATAGTGAATAGCGACCCATTTCGTAAATTTTAGATTTTTTACTGAATATCTGTCACTTTCCGAATGGTATTTGACGTTTCCAATGTCGAAATATAGATAATTGAAATTTAAAACGTTAGATGGCCCACCCCATAGTTCTAAAAATAAAAAATACTAGTTCGGACTGCTAAAGAATTTCCTCGCGACAAGAGTTCCAATAAATTTAAGTATAATAGTTTTTAGTCGCAGAGAACCTAAAAAATATCAACCAAAATCTTTTAACCATAAACAAAACTTGCAATTTGAGGTTACAACTAGAAAAAGACAGGATGAAAAAACCTAGATATTATACATTATTTTTTATAGACTTCAGATATACACGGAGTTTCCGATCGTAGTGGCTATAAAGGTCAGTGGAATGTAAAGGTCTCCACAATATAGGCTAGGGTTTGTAAAAATTCAGAGGAGAGTTACTCATTGGGTCGTTAGAAGAAATGGCCGAAGAACCTTTGACACCATATTTGAATAGCTCACTGTAAAATAGAGATCAATATGTTCCCAGTTTTGTACAAAACCGTCTTATATCTTTCATTCAAAGAACAGGTTAATGAATCATAAACCTTTACTTCTCTAACTGTTTAATAGAGGTCTCCACAATATGGTCTGAAGATGGCACAAACATATGCTAGATTTTAACGCTTCGAAAGTAGGGGTCGTGAAATTATTGATCGTCTGCTTTCGGAATGTAGCGCTATTCAGGTTTTGAGTTAAGCTTTTATGCTATTTGAAATGGTTTTTATTGGCTTGTCAAAGGTAATTCAGAATTAAACGTCGTCTTTTACTACAGTTTTTTTGTAAAGAAATCTCTTTTCGTTGCTTACTACAGGTTTCTACGAAAGATTTTAGATTAAAGCTCGTTTAAGTGTGTAAAACTTGGAATATGTCTTCTAACACAATCTACTCTTCATGGTACGAATGTACCATGTTTCAAAGCAAAGCGGCCTTCCAACGCGTTATAAGAATACCAATTGAATATTAACATTTTCCGCGTCTTCTGTCTACAATGTCAATTTCAAATCGCAGATTTTTACGAACCGAATTAGTTACGCTAATAATTATACATATGTATATAAAACCGATTAGGTGCACATTTTAATTTCTCTACTCGTAGCCTCACTCCCTATAATTCTTCGGTCCAAAACGTTAAATACTTTCTTGCTACTTTCCTACTGTTTCGGCTGATTACGGTATCATTAGCATTTTTTATTTGGTGAAACTGCGGAATTATGGCTTACGGCACCGTTGCCGCTGACAGACGCGCTACATGCCAAGACTACAAGAACAACAGTGAAAGCAAAAACAAAATGAAAAACACATACTTATGCACAGCTAACGTAAACATATTCGCAATTTCACCGCAAAACAAAAAAAAAAGTAAACTCTGAAATTCCAAATAACAAATTTAAAATCAGTTCAACGGCTTTGGCAGCCGCTAATGAAGTGTTCGAGATAAGCTTTGGTGGAGGTCATTAGATGTGCTGGCGTGTAGAATTTTTAATTTGGTTGGCGAAAGAAAGCGAAACTTTCTTACAGTTAGCTTCGTACATACCATATGTGTGTATGTATGCATGGACGTGCTAAGAATTTAAATGAAGGCGCTAAAAAAATGTAAGGTGGCTTGAAAAAAATAAGGCGATCGTTGATTGAATAATGCTGAACAAGATAAAGATGAAGGGAAAGATAAATAAAGGAGTTAGGAATAACGAAAAGTATGAAGATAAAGATAAAGATATACTACTATGAGGATGGAGCCATGTGTAGAAGTTCACGGAAGTGAGGAAAGTTCTGTGAGCGAAACTCTCTTGGGAGTGGACAGCAACGATTCTTTTATATATGGCTCAAGCAGCTCACGCCTTCCGGTATTAGACCAAGTATCCTCTGGGTAGCCAAAAAATATCCGTTTGAAGGCGAGCTATAATGAAAAGGCGAAACATCGCTCCCAGGGTTTATGCGCTGGGTTTGGGATCCATGAAAAATACCGGCAGGCTCACATGAGCACATGATGACGACCACTGCAAACTTATTAAGGATTATGATTTTAGGGCATGGACCTGGAATGTCCGTTCCCTTAATTTGGAAAGAGCCGCTGCTCAGCTGGTTGATGTCCTCGTAAGAGTAAAGGCTGACATCACCACGGTCCAAGAAGTGCGATAGACGCGGCAAGGATTGAGACGAGTAGGTTCTCGTGCCATTTTCTATAGTGGCCATATAAAGGAGAGAGGGACTCCGTCGCCAAGTCCTTATATTCACCCCGGTGAATGAATTTCTAGTCACAATCCGCATCAAACCGAAGTTCTTCAACATATCGCTGATTTGCGCCCCGACGGAAAAGAAGGACGATTTACCAAAGACATCTTCTATGAAATCTTGGAGCGCTCCTATTAAAACTACCCCCGCCACGATGTCAAAATCGTGCTTGGCGACTTTAACGCCAGGGTGGGCAATGAATGTATGTATCTTTGGCTCAACGATCGGTAAATTCAGCCTCCATGATGAAATATTCCCAAATGGGTTGAGGCTGATCGACTTTGCTGGAGCCCGAAATACTGTTATCTGCATCGGACCTGGCTGTGTCCAGATCGAAAAGCCACGAACCAGATCGATCATATTGTGATAGCCGGAAAACAGTTCTCTAGTGTTTTAGGCGGGTACACATCGAGGTCCATTGACTACACACAAAAGTTTCGATTAGAACTGTCAATTAGGACTTAAGAATGTCATAGAAACTTTAAATGAAATTTCTTGTAGCGCTATTGGGTAACTAACCGGAGATTTAACCGATAGCAGGCTTGCTGGGTAAATTTATATAGTTGGACATATTCGCGAGTTTAATCAAAGTTTTGGCCAATATTTCCTCATTGCTAAATCGTGTACAATACAACTAATCAATTCATTTGTAATTATTTGCTCAATAATTAAGTTTTTATTGCCATTTTTATGGTGCCACTAATTTTATGACCTATCGGCGAAATTTCACTGTTTACATTATTTTTAGCTTTCTTACAGACAACAAATGGCGACCGCCAATTTTAAGTTTAGTGTGTCTAATTTTTATGCCACTTCTTTATTTTTTTATTTTTTTTTTCTGTTTCTTTTTACTTTATTTTTATTTTACTTTTCGGTCTTTAAATAAACAACACTTATGTGCCAGAGCCACGTCGAGTGGGTGACAAATTGTCTGTACTTTGTTGGCAGTTTTGGTTTATCGCAAACGGAAATGGGCAGTTGAAGCAATTTGAGCCGCGAAAGTGTAGAGAAGAGAGTGCAGAAATGAGTGATTGCGGCGTAAAAAGCGGTGAATGAAATAAAAAAAAATATCTTTAAGTGCTCATATGACACTTGCAAAGACGCTTTCTAGATAATTGTAGTGAGTGTAACGTGTCTAAAGATTTTTGGAATTTTGAACAAAAAATACCTCTATGAATGGTCATTATCGAGTTTAAGCGCTCTATCTAATTCTCTCGAAGACATTTATCAACAAAAAGGGAAATTGTATGTCTCTTCAGCGGTTGACAAAAAAATTAAAGATTTTAGTGATCTCGGAACGCAGTAATCATTATTTCTGGACAGGCCTAGTTAAATGAAACTAATGAGAATTTATCGGGTAATGTTCGAAAATTCTAAGAAAAGATGGGGCGGCTAACAGAAGGTTTGCAGGCCGGAGCATAATCTTGTAGAACCCCTAGGGGTGATCTAGTGACTGATGCCCAGAGCATACTGAAATTATGGAGGGGACACTTCTCAAACCTGCTGAATTGCAGTGAAAGCATAGCACCAGAACATGGGGCCGATGGATTGTCGACCGAGCTATTCAAATACAGCGGCGAAGAACTGATAAGGACAAGCGTCGGCCCTCTATGTCGCTATGTCTGAACTTGATACCCCCGCATAATACGGTGGTGTAAGCTAATGTTGAGCAACAGCAAAAGCTCCATCAGGGCCGGAAGCACCTCTCCGAGCCGTTTGATATCAAGCGAGTGACGTCTTCAATCTATGGCTGGAGAAAATAATATGACCTGCACAGCTAAATAGAGAAAGTACTATTTTCTATAATAGTGTTGGCCTCATTAATAAAATAAGTTCTGCTTTCTCCAGACTGGGTAAGGTAGCGAATAGTATGGGTTTGGTAGTGAACGAGGGTAAGAAGAAATATCTGACTTGGCACATACGTCACTGTTGACAGCCGAAGTTATAGTCGTAGATAATTTCGTCTATCTTGGAACAAGCAACACCAACAATAACCTCAGTCTCGAAATCCAAAGCAGAATAACTCTTGCCTACAGGCACTGACTGAGTAGGCAATTGAGAACTAAAGTCCTCTCTCTACGAACAAAGACTAAACTCTACAAGTCACTCATAATGACAACATCAGATGAGTCGGCGTTGCAAGTTTTCGAGAGAGAGATTCTGCGGAAGATTTATGGTTGTTTAGCGCATTGACCTTAGATCACATTAGCCACTAAACCGTATAACTCCTCTCTCTAATAGTTTCCGACCAAACTAAAGAAAATTTAGTGATTTACGGATTGTTAATGATTACTTCATAGATTTTCTCAAGATTGTGAAATCACTCGTCCTAGAAGCCGTGCCTGTTTTAGCTTCGGCAGGGCAGCGCGAGCTCACTTGAAGTCAAAATGTCGTTAAGACGCCTCGCTCAGGCCTAGCACAACGCAATTCTAACAACGACAACAAGAGTTGCATGTAGAAACAAAGCATTTTGTTGCGCTTTTATTTACATTAAAAAAGCAAGCGGTTGGGCAAAATACAAAATGCAACAACACCAAATTGCCAATCCATGTCGTAAACAAGTTGCGAAACAATGTTGCAAAGCGCTTAACAGCAGTTGTTGCAATTGTTGGTGGCATCAATTACTAGACGCGGCAACAACAAGAGTTACATAGAAATACCGGCTGTAACTTTTATTGGCAATTTCAGTGTTGGACAACATTCCGATGAGGCGCAAAACAGTGATGGCTCACTTTTAGCCAAACAAAGTGTTGCAAGCAGTTGTTTTTGCTTTCCGTGTAGTATTTGCTGTTTTTTTTCATTTATATATGCATTTTTTTTTTGTAATCTTTATTTTATTTTTTTTTATTTTTTTTAAATTTAAAAATTTTTTTTTTTTTGCTTACTTTTTTTCTTTGCGCCGCTTGCGGTATTCAGCGTTTGTTTGTGTTTAGCACTCGGCGCTTTTTCGCGTTCACCGTCAGCGTTGTGTGTGCGTAAGAGCTGTCGATTTCGCTGCCGCATACCCGCCCACTCATTTGGAAACCACCACTGACTGGTCGGCTCACTTTCTGTCGGCTCACTGACACGATTTTTTCGCATTGTCGCTTCGCGTAACGCAAATTGAGTGATTTTCGTCGGCTCGCAGCGTCACTCACTTGGTCTTTACATATTTCTTCTGTTGATAAACAGTTAAATGAGTAGCGCCAAATCGTTAAGTTTATTAATTGTTACACATTTTTGGCAGAAACCATTATGGTTAGGTGGAATTTATGCGCGCTTGTGGTCATTTATTATATGAATTTTGTTTTTGGCTGCAGTTTCATAATTTTTGAAAAATGTGCGCATATGAAAATGCTTAAATATTATATGTATAGATATGTACATACTTGTACATACATACATATGTATGTATATGCTTGGTTTGAGTTAACGAGTTTAATGCGTGGGGCTTGCGTGTGGAGTTTACATTTTGCTAAAGCATCTTATTTATTATTATTTTGGTTTGAATTTAAATTTTTGTAGAAGGTTTTTAATTTTGGATATATTTTATATGAACTTTTTAAAGACACACTTATTTATATTTCTTTATAATAATTTTATTTTACATTTTTAATTAATTTTTTTGCAATATTTTTTAATTGTTTAAATATTATTTTTAGTTGTACCTGCAGCTTTTCTTGGAATTTTTTTTTTACATAAATATATGTATATATCTTTTTAATATTGTAAATTAATACATATACTATATGTGTATATTTCTTTATATTTTTCAATATCTTTATTTTACATATTTTCGTATTAATTTTATGCATATATTTTCTAATTCAGTTTAATATTTTTCTCTAAATGTGTTGTTTTTTACTTTTATTATATCTTTTTTTTAGTCTTTGCTATATTTACTTTCTTGTTAATTTTTACTAAGGCAACTTATTAATTATTTTAGTTTTACTACCAGCTTCTGTTGAAGCTTTTTTTTTGGATTACCATACATATTGTTATTATTAATATTTTTATATTTTATGGTTTAATATTTTAATAAAGTCATTCTAAAAACATATTTTTTATAATTCTGTTCTTATCTATAATATTTTCATTTATTTTAAGATTAATTTTAATTATCTAATTATTATTACATTGGTTTTATTTTTTTCAAAAATATTAAGTTTTTTTGTTTTAATTTTTTTTTTGGATTACCTTTTTAGTTATTTTTAGATTAATTTTTTAGTTGTACAATTTATATTTTTTTTATTTAAAGAAAAAAATATTTTTGTTAAGATTAATTTTAATTTTTTTAATATTATTACATATTTTTTTATTTTTTTTCCACATATATTAAGTACTTCTTAAATTTTTAATATAGCATGTTATTAACCATTTTAAGTTGAAGTATTTTAGTTTTATATTTTTTTTTATTTATAATTTAAAAATACAGTTTGTATTTTTTAAATAATATTATTTATTTGTTTGCTTATACGCATTTTTTTTTTAATTTTCCTCTATATTAAAAATCGGTATTTACTTTTTCTACTTTTTTTTCTCATATTTATTTCCTTTTTTCAATATATTTATTTTAAATTTCGATTACTTTTTTGACATTTTTATTTTTTGTATTTTAAAATTACATAAAATTTTTACTTCTGTAATTTATTTCAATATTAAAATAATCTGCATTTACTTTTATTTGTATAATGAAATATTTTAAATAAAATATTTATTTTCTCTTTAATATTTTTTTGTAATTATATAATTTATTTTGGTTGTTCTCTACGAAACATTTTTATAATAATTTATAATAATTAATATATGTTAGAATATACATACATATTTTCTGTTCAATTAATTGTTTTTTAATTAAATGATTTATTTCATGTATTTTTTTTTTAATTATTTTTAATTTTTTTCATTATTACTACTTCCTTTTGGTTGTGCTGTACACGCTTTTAATATTTGTAATACTTTTATTCTATAATATTTTAGTACCTTTTTCCGTTTATTTAATAAAGGGTTTTTCAATTATTTTTTTTTTTAATAAAATTTTCCCCTATTATTACCGAAACTTTAGACCCCGGTACCTATAGTTGACTTTTAATCGAAAATGTCGGTCATTGTGTGGTATACATATATAACTGAAATTGAGGGATAATCCTTTTCTTATAATGGTATATATGTATGTCAAAAACAGGTTGAATCGGACCAACACTTCCCTTAGCCTCCATATACTTAATAAAAACATTTCGAACTTCAGGGTGACTTTGTACCGCATATATCGGCCAATATGTGAGTTATCTCAGCGGAAATAAGAGAGCGGGTTGTTTTACACATAACAGTGTATCTTTGTGTCAAAAATAGTTAAATTTGAGCAAAAACTTGGCCTAGCCCCATATAACTAATATCAGGACTCTCGAACATCCGTCTGACTTTACTCTATATAATTTGTTTTACACCTTAAATTATTTCCCTAGCTTTGATACTTGCAAGTTGCAAGAGTATAAAATATTCGGTTGCACCCGAACTTTGCCCTTCCTTACTTGTTATTTCTTTATTCCTTTTTCGATTCAAAAAAAAAAATTTTTTTCGTAATTTTAAATTATCACTATTTTTTCATTTTTTTTTTTTTCATATTTTCTTTAGCTGATTTTTCTTTGCTCTCTCTCTTGCTATAGGTAGATAGCATGCTGGTTACATTTAAAAGTCAAGTTCAAATGTCAGCTTGAAGTAAATATTATAAATTACAAACGGATGGTGCAAGGTCGCATTTATATTTAGTGCCCACACACACGCTGCATTTATGACTGAAATTAATATTTGTTATGAAAATGCAGCTTATGGTTGCAATTAGAAATCTATTAAGTCAAAACGCATTCTTGAAAAAACAAAAATTTAAGCGAAAACTAGAGACACAAATATTGAAAAATTTAAATCTGCGTAAATTTTTTGATTAATTATTAAGTGTTTAGAGTAGCAAAATTGCATTTTATATATTTAACTGATCTTAATAAGTGAGTTAACATTGTTTACAGAATTAATGAAAAGTAAAAAATAAAAAAAAAATTGTTAATGTGTTCTATAGTTTACATTTAGCTTATAATCATTATTTTGGAAATTTTAATTGAAATTTTTTCCAACTTTTAGTTTGAAAAACTTTGAAATTTTTCGAAAAAAAAATTTGAAATTTTTCGAAAAAAAAAATTTGAAATTTTTCGAAAAAAAATTTTTTTTAATGAAGGAAAAATTTAGAATTCGAAATCCAAAGAAGAATAACAACAGGTGCTACTTCGCACTGAGTAGACAATTGAGAAGTAAAGTCCTCTCTCTGATTTTTTTTTCTTTTCTATACAATTTTTGAGATTGACGTAGTAGGCCAAAAAATTTTTTTTTTTTTGTATATTCTCTTTATTTCTCCCTAAACGTACAAAATTTCACCACACAACCTTTTCGCTACAATATTTACTTCCTATACCCACTAACCTAAAGCACTTCGCTAATGAAGAAATTGCTAAAAGCCGCAATGAATTAAGTAATTCATAGCAAAAGCCAAACTTTCGGCAGCACTGACGTCATTGCAGCCATTCGTATTGGTGTGGCTTGTTATTCCCCAGCGATTTATATGAGTAAATTTATTTTATCTTACTTATTTAATTTTTATTTCACTTCAATTCATCTCCACACACAGTTTTACGTGCGAGCTGTAAGGCTGGAGGAAGCAGAAAAATGTCATAGGAAATACGAGTGCAGGCAATGGTTGGTCGCCGCCGACGCTGCCGCTAAAATGTCAATCGGTTATTGTGTGGTAATTTTTCAGCGTTTGTTGTACTTTGTATGCCTTTGTTGTTGTGTGTTTCCCAGCATTCACTTGTGCGCGGATGCTTGAGTGAGTTTTCAGGAAGCCTTTGGGTAAATAATAGCACGTAGCAATAAAAATTGAAACGAATGCATAACAAATTGCTAGTAATAAATAAATAGTGGTGGTGGGGGTAAAGATATTGGGTGAATTAGATAATGAAAATTGTGCATAGATAGGCAAAATATATGTGTTAGCGCGCAACAACCCTAATTTTAAAAAATGTTTAAACTTAAAGAATGTACATTAAAATACAACTCTAAGGATTTATTGAATTTTGATTGTACATTAAAATGCAACCATGTAGATGTATGTCCCGCTATTTGTCTGTGCTAGCTCAACTGCGGCTTACCCTTTTGCGTTGGCTCATTCTCTTTTGATTCGCTGGCGGAGTGGTACATACACCTACAAGGAGCACAATTATTTTAGCGAAGTATTGAACGGTCGAAATATTGAATTAAAATAAAATACAAATCGGCTTAAAATAAGTGTTTTACTTTGCCACCCGCCAACATTCTAAAATAATTGTGGTATTAGCGATCAAATATTCGTGATATTTGTCACTTAATACAATTGTGGAAATTCGCGCTTAAAATTAATTTGCATTGCGGAGTGCCATTTGCTTAGCCGTTATGCCTGACTTGCGGAACTTAGATGGTGCCGTTTTTGATGATAGCGTGATCCCGTTTACCGGTGCGCATACCAACTACGTGGAACCACCTCTTAATGTGGATAACACAATAACTGGGACACAGTCTTCAATACAAAGTAGTATGTCAAATATAAATACGACACAAATTAATTTTTCACCTATTTTTTCCACAAATGTTGCTGCGACTACAACGATCACATCTGCTCAATATTCATCGCATGGTTTATATCGAATTTCGTCACATTCTTCGCTGCCTTTTGGGTCCGGAGGCGTGGACATGGCTATGAATCAACCAACAGCATATGCGGGCTTGCCTAAGGAACATAACCACGTGGGGCTCTATAACATACTGCCTTCAGTTGTAGGTGGACCCCAAATGAACTCTACATTTGCTCATTCATCCGCTTGCGTGTTTGGTCAGAGCCAGCACGTACCAATGAGTTCAGTTTATACGTCCACTTAGGGAGGAAGCGTCTTTCAAAACGCGCAACTACCTCGCGTCACATCTTTGGTTAATGGAGATGGGTGCAGTGCTGCCGCACAATATAACCCCTTCTCTCCTGCACGCAACTATTTCGGGCAACCACAGGGAGGTTTTGCGCCCGTCAACGATAGTACATGGAGGCAGGTTCAGAATAGTTCAGACGTGAGTTTAAACCCATCACATATAGCGTCTAGACAGGCGATAAGCAAAGATTTGCCACCTTTCTCCGGGAGGCCAGAAGAATGGCCATTGTTTATAACAAACTATGAACAATCAACAGAACGCTGCGGGTTTTCTGAACAAGAAAACTTAATACGATTACAAAAATCACTGCGCGGTGCCGCTCTTGAAGCTGTTCGAGGAAAATTGATGATGCCATCTACAGTTCATCTAGCCATCGAAACTCTTCGTATGCTTTTCGGGAGGCCAGACGTTATACATAACACCCTACAACGGAAATTGAGACAGATGCCAGCAGTGAGGACCGATCGACTGAATACCCTTATCGATCTCGCGTTGGGTGTACAAAATTATAGAGCAACCATGCAAGCATTAGGTCTGAACGACTATCTCAACGACCCTATGCTAATCAATGAGTTGCTGAGTAAACTTCCTGGAGATATGAAATTAGACTGGGGTCGTCGTCGAATGACCATCTCAAGGGTAGATGTCGTGGCCTTTGATGAATGGTTATTTGCGCTGGCTTCATGTGCAAGCCAGGTAACGCCACTTAATGAAACCAACGGTAACGCTGCGGAAGAAAAGGTGTTAGGAAAGAGCAATAGGCAAAGAGTTTTCGTGCACGACGAAATCCCAAAGGAGCTTAGCCCCACCAAAACGCGTAATGAGGAAACTAAACATTCCATAGCTTGTTCTCTGTGCGGCAAAGAGCACAATCTTGCCGATTGTCCAAACTTCCTAGCAAAGAGCCGAAATGAACGTTGGCAGTTAATCAAGGACAAAAGGCTATGCATTCGATGCTTTAAGTCCCACATGGTTAGACGCTGCACCTCTAAGCAAGTTTGCGGGGTAGATGGATGTAGAATGGTGCACAACCCACTACTACATAGCCAAAATGCTGCAGCTAAGACTAGTCGGGTAAATACAATCCTAGTTCATCAACGTAAGTTTAGGAGAGCCATTTTTCGTTACATTCCGGTAATATTGTATGGTCCTAAAGCCACGGTGGAGATATTTGCGTTAATTGATGAGGGAGCATCATGCACGTTGATGGACAGTAAATTGGCTGAGCAGCTAGGTCTCGACGGCCCTGGTGAAGACTTGTGCTTGAGATGGACGGGCGACATAACACAGCAGGAGGTAAACTCAAAGGTTTTAAACTGTGAAATATCTGCAAGAGAGAAAAATTCTAGGCGATATCGTATGCACAATATTCGAACAATCACTGACCTTGAGTTACCGCAACAAACTCTCAACGCAGACACTTTAAATGAGCACAAACACCTGAAGTCATTGCCTATTCTACCATACACCGACTGCAAAGCGCGATTATTAATAGGATTGGACAACACGGCTAAACTTTGCGTACCTGTGGAGGTGAGTCAAGCTGAAGGTGATGATCTAATAGCTGCGCGTTGTAAAATAGGTTGGTCAGTATATGGTCAGGATAAGTCGGCATATCAGCCAGACGAAAATCTGCTCCACGTTTGCACCTGTACTAAATATGATCAGCTTGATAACTTAATGAAAGCCTATTTCTCTATCGATTCGGTGGGTATCAATCCTGTTCTCAAACCGCTTAGATCAATGGCAGACGACCGTGCTTACCACATAATGGAGAAAACAGTTTTGTATGATGCCAGTGTTAAGAAATGGGAAACGGGCCTCTTGTGGAAATATGACCACATTGACTTGCCCGACTCCTATCGAATGGCATATAATCGTCTCCAATGTATGGAAAAGAAGATGGAAAAGAGCCCCGATCTGAAGCAATATCTTGTTGGGAAGTTAAATGACTATCTCGAAAAGGGTTACATAAGAAAACTAAATGTCGAGGAAATATCGAAAGGAGGCAAATCTTGGTTTATACCAATATTCACAATTGAGAACGTTAACAAAAATAAATTGAGAATAGTGTGGGATGCAGCAGCTAAGGTGAGTGGCACCAGTCTGAACGACGTATTATTGAAAGGACCCGATCTTCTAAGATCGTTGGTAGGTGTCCTATTGAGATTTCGTGAACGACCAGTGGCCATCTGTGGAGATATTCGTGAAATGTTTCACCAAATTAGGGTGAGAGCGGAAGATCAGGTAGCACAGCAGTTCCTGTGGCGAAACGGCGATAGTAGCAGACAACCCGATGTATTCGCTATGACCGTTATGACGTTTGGGGCATCGTGTTCCCCATCTTTGGCAAACTACATAAAAGATAAGAACGCTCTACGTTTCCAGAAGACACTACCAAATGCTGTGGCAACAATTGTCGAAAATACGTTTGTGGACGATTGGTTGCATAGTATGGATGATGAGGAAGAAATGATTCGACTAGCTACTGACGTCCGCTTCATCCATTGTGAAGGTGGGTTCGAGATGCGAAACTGGTTGTCGAATTCTAAACGAGTTCTGCAAGCGCTCTCAAGTAAGCATGAACCCGCGAATAAATGCTTCATAGAGCCAGGATCAGAACTTCAAAAGGTTCTTGGTATGTGGTGGTTACCAACGAGTGACGAACTAACCTTTGTTCACAGGTTCAAACCGGATATCTTCAACGAATCCACTTTTCCAACGAAACGACAAATGCTTCGAGTAATGATGACTATATTCGACCCTTTGGGTCTGTTGGGGTTTATTGTAATTAAAGCAAAGATGATATTACAAGATGTGTGGCGATCGGGCGTAACTTGGGATGAGCCTGTACATGATAAAGAACGTTCCGCTTGGTGGCAGTGGCTGCGAAAGCTACGCTGTATTGATAAAATCCGTATTCCAAGGTGCTACACTTTCGCAAATCGCAGCAGCGATAACCAACTTCATATCTTCGTTGATGCTAGCATATCAGCATATGCTGCCGTGGCCTTTCTTCGTTCAAGTATGAGCGACAAAGTTCATTGCTGTCTCGTTGCCTCCAAGACACGAGTTGCTCCGTTGAAGCCATTCTCAGTGCCGAGACTTGAGTTGATGGCAGCCATCTTAGGACTTCGTCTAGCTAAGTTCATAAGAAAGGAACTCTCCATACAAATTAACCGCCGGATCTTCTGGTGCGATTCGAAGGATGTCCTATATTGGATTAGGTCTGACGCCAGAAAATTCAACCAGTTTGTAGCTGTGCGAATTGGCGAAATTCTAGAGGATTCACAAATCAACGAGTGGCGGTGGGTACCAACGAAGGATAACGTAGCTGACGATGGTACAAAATGGTACAATAATATGGAATTAAACAGCTCTGGGAGATGGTTTACGGGCCCTGAATTCCTAAGTCTATCAGAAACTCTCTGGCCAACATCCGAATTCAAAGAGCCACAAGCCGTAGCAGAAACTATACAGCACGTAACAATTGATTCTTCGAAAGATATTGGTGATACGCAACCAGATCCTACAAGGTTTAGTAAGTGGGAAAAATTGCGCGCTGTACAGATGTGTGTTCTTCGTTTTCTCCGTTTGACTATGAAGAACACCGCTAGAAATCCAGTTACTCAAACAATTATTTCCGATAGCACCTGTACAAGTGCAGAACTACTTCTCTTCCGCAAGTGCCAGGAAGAATGCTATGGCGCAGAGTTTGATCAAATAAAAAAAGGCGCGGTAAGTCGAAAAAGCTCAATCTACATTCTCTCCATTTATAGACAAGCTGGGACTGCTACGCGTAAAGGGTCGGATCGAAGAAGCAAGAGGAGTGACAACAGATCTCAAACAACCGATTATACTTCCCCGTAACAATATTATTACTCATTTGGTCACAGATTTCTATCATAGAAAGTTCCATCACCACCACAACGAGATAGTGGTAAACGAGATGCGCCAGCGATTCTGCATTAATGGTCTACGAGCTTTGGTGCGGATGATATCAAAAGTATGTCAACAATGTCGTAATCGGAGAGCCACACCGAATCCGCCAGAAATGGGAAAGTTACCACCAGAGCGTCTCGCGTCATTCACTGATCCTTCCGCTTATACAGGAGTGGATTATTTCGGACCCTTCGACGTGACGATTGGCAGAAGGCATGAGCAGCGTTGGGGAGTTGTTTTTACCTGCATGACTATACGTGCCGTACATATTGTGATTTCTTCGTCGCTATCTACTGACTCATTCCTCCTTGTTCTGAAATTGTTTATATCACGACGAGGAGTTCCTCGTCGAATCTTCTCTGACAACGGCACTAATTTCAGAGGCGCTAGTCGCATTCTAGCAGATGAAATCGAGAAAATATCATCTGGCACACTAATAGAAAAATACCCCGAAATTGAGTGGACTTTCATACCACCAGCATCACCACATATGGGCGGAGTGTGGGAGCGCATGGTACGATCTATAAAGTCAGTATTGATGGACATATTACCAAAAGAAGGTCTACGAGAGGAAGTGCTGAGAGCAACTTTAGCCGACGTCGAAAATATTATTAACATGCGCCCTCTTACCTACGTTCCACTGAAATCATACGATAGCGAAGCATTAACGCCAAACCATTTCCTTCTGGGAAATTCAAGTGGCATAAGAGAGAAGGGTGATTGCGATGTTACCAATCCGTCGCTGCTAAATAAGAAATTTCGCACATCTGGTGAGTTGGCTGATCGATTTTGGAAGCGATGGATTCGCGAGTACTTGCCAGGCCTGACAAGACGGGCAAAATGGTTCGAAAAAACCCCAGAACCCATCGCTCCCAAAGACGTCGTAATAATTGTTGATGAAAACATGAAAAGGAACACTTGGACAAAGGGAATAGTTATGGATGTCATAAAGGGCAGCGACGGACAAATAAGAAGCGCTGTAATCAAAACTTCCAACGGCTTAATAACACGGCCAGTAGTGAAACTTGCGCGCCTAGATCTGAAAGTGAACCCCACGTCAGAGCATGGAGATCACGGAGGGGGGAATGTTAGCGCGCAACAACCCTAATTTTAAAAAATGTTTAAACTTAAAGAATGTACATTAAAATACAACTCTAAGGATTTATTGAATTTTGATTGTACATTAAAATGCAACCATGTAGATGTATGTCCCGCTATTTGTCTGTGCTAGCTCAACTGCGGCTTACCCTTTTGCGTTGGCTCATTCTCTTTTGATTCGCTGGCGGAGTGGTACATACACCTACAAGGAGCACAATTATTTTAGCGAAGTATTGAACGGTCGAAATATTGAATTAAAATAAAATACAAATCGGCTTAAAATAAGTGTTTTACTTTGCCACCCGCCAACAATAGGCATAATGAATATTTCACAAACAGGTGGCAACATTTCTTTCACTTTTCGAGTTTTAACGCTATAAGCCTTCTAATATTTTAATACAGTGTTGTATTAGAATTTTGTGCAGCTGAACTCTTGAAATTATCTTCGACAAAGATCGATCACATATTGCAATAACACCTTTTCATTTAAATTCTCATTTTAAGAAAATTTTATTTTAAAGCAGGTGGCAACTCTTGCAAATATTTTTTATTTAAACTTGTCTTAATACTAACTATTACTTCGTTTACTTTACAAATATTGTACAATGAATTAGATTTATCCAGTAGGTGACAACCCTTAAAATGTCTCTGATATATATTTTTCTTAAAACGAATTATTTTTATATCCACCTTATATTAATTCATTTCTTCTAAATTTTTTTTAGAATTTATATTTTTGTTAAGGTGGCAGCACTCTACCTAAAATATTTTAAACTTTTATAAATCTATCTCATATGGCAATAATATATTTAATATCAATTAAATGTAATTAAAAAAAATAAAATTTTCAAGCAGGTGGCAACTCTTATACATATTTATTTATTTTAATTCTGACTTCAATAAAATTTAATTAAAGATGGCAACCAGTTTGTTTAATATTATTAAATTTATGGAATTAATATTTCTGTAAAAGGTGGCAGCACACCACTTAAAATATTTCGGGATTTTATAAATCGGCTTATACACACATTATCATAGAAGATTTTTTTTATAAGTCTGACTTCAATTTAATTTTTTATTAATGGCAACTCGTTTGCAAAATATAATCAAATCTTTTATAAAATGAATAATGAGAATTTTAATTTATTTAAAACTTCAATAGGTGGCAACTCGCCTCAAAAAATGTTACCAACTGTGGCGTTCATAAATCTCCTGCGTATGATTCCATATTGTAACAATTTCTTTACCCTAATAAATTTATTGAATAATACCATATTTCAGAAAAAGTGGCAACCCGTTAAAAAAAATATTTTCAAGTTTAAGCTGTTTCGCATCTCTTTAATTCTATACATGTATTTAATCCTTCATTCAACTATTTTATTAATTTTTAAAAAGATGGCAACACTAAAATAAATTATTAATTTTTAATAATTTTAGCTCTTATTATTTTTTATACCGCCCCACATTTATTTACTATAATTTATAAAATTTTTTGAATTTTAATTATTTATTTTATAAATTTTAAACTGGTGGCAACCTTATTTTTTTTGTTTTCGCGCAAATGAGTATTAAATGAAGGTGTTAAAAAAAAATTAAAACTTGTCTGTATTCACAATATAGTGTGTGACGGAATTTCGTTGCGTAACACAATTTCGTTGCGATGAAAAATAATAATTTAACTTATAATATTTGCCATGCTGCCACACAATTATTTACCAAAATTTATTTTTATATAAATTTTTAAACACTATAACGGTACTTTAACTCAAAACACAGCACTTTTTTAGGTTAAAATACTGACACAATTAGCTGAGATTATGAAATAAATTACACTTGTCATTACCGCCAACATATTACGTCACAAAAACGCACAAATATTGCGCATATCGCATCAAACTACGCAGCAGGTTTACTTTGCCGCCAGCAATATACTACGATCCCCCAAAAATTTCGCAATTTGTGGGCGCCTATTTCCCACCCCGAATTGTCAAAGCATTTGTGTGGACAATAGACAGCGAATGCGTGAATTTTCGTGTTTACAAATTTTGCATAACCACGTGATTAAGCATTTAAAAACTAATTTCTTGACGCCAGACAGAGAGTCGTCGCGCCCATAGAAAGCCGCCCCGCTACGGTTTTGGCGATTTTCGGCTTGCGCAACACGCAAAATTTCTCAGCTCCCTCATTTATAAAGTTACAATTTCATATTGTTGTTGTAGTTTTTGCACATTTGCTTTAATTACAGCGCGTGTTATGGCATGCTTTGTTATCTGTTTTGACTGAATTCTGGCGGAGAGGGCGACCGAAAGATAAAAACGCCACTTTAATTAAATAAATTTGTATGCAAATTGTCCACTTATTATATTACTTTAATGTGGCATATTGTTTTTGTTAATTATTTGTTTGTATTGCGCACATTCTGCTGGTTGTTTTTGTTATTTTTCGTCTCTGTTTTCATTTGTCATTTGTTATCTGCCAAAATATGGATGAAATTCGTGTTTGTTTGCGGGTCATAACTTCTGCAGAAGCCAGCAATTTGTTGACTTTCAGAGCGTGTCCGACGCTAAATTTGTTGTTGTTGATGCATAAAGCAGCTGTGGCGCAGATAGCGACTGTAATATGTGTGCTTTAACAGTTAATTAAAGCCGGGGGTATGTATGTATGTAAATGGTTATATTGCGTGTCTTAAAGTAATTGTGTGTGAAAATTCTTCGCTCGATAAATAAATTGCTCTTCATTAAACCGAAAATTTCTATTTCTTTTATAAATATTTGCAACATTCTTGCAAAAGTGTACACCAGAGAACCACTTAGAAGCCACTTAATAGATTTTTAATTATTAAACGAAAAAAATCATCCAAGCAAACTTACATTATTGCGCTCAATTTCCAATCAAAAGATGTTAAATAGCCATAATGTTACGAGTAGCGATAGACTTCGTAATTGCGGCCAGTTTCTCACTTAAACACAGAAATTCTTAAGAAACTCGAGCTTATATTACAATATACATACTTACATAGATATACTATGGCGGTAGGCTGCTTAGTAAGCAGTAGCCGGACATATTCCATAACAGTAGTCGGACATATTGCCCGTAGTCATCTTCGAAAGGTGTATGGCTGCGAAAGTTAATGTCAGACTCAGAGAAACTGGGTTCCGAAAAGAACACGTCTTTGAACACTCGGAAATCCTCACATACTTTGACTTCATACCGGATCACTTGGATCATGGAGTCGCCAAACCGAATACTGGCGGCTCCTTCTCTCCGCACATACCGGCAAGGAAATTATGGGTGGGAAGAAACCGTTGGAAGAGAGGCGCAGTGAGCCTCTTTACGTATGGTTCAGAGCTTCGTGGGAAGCTTGGTGGAAGGGTTTACTGTCAGGAGCTCTCTAACAACTCCAGCTTCAGAGTTTCTGACTATTGCGGGGTTTTCCAAGCCGAGGTGGTTCCTCCCATACGACAAAAATAAAAAAGTCTGTGTTTATATATTGGGCTTGTAGCTAAATAAATAGTTGCATATGCCATCAAATTTATGTATTTTGAGTTTGTTTTGATTATTTCTAACGGAACTTCTTGAGTGAAAGCAACTAATGTACGGCCTTGCACAGAAGTAAATAGTTGACAAAAATAAAAGCGAAAGCAACGTGTACATTCAACTGCAAAAGTTTAATTTAAAAAAGTGTCTAAATAAAAATACTGAAAATGGAAATTAAAGTAGATGGTAATAGTATTATTTTTCAGTAATAACAAGTTTTTAAATTGTGCTATTGTTTTTAGAATAACAAATTTTAATAAAGTGTCTTTTTGATTCAGTTTTGTTGTTCTTTGTTAAATGTATTTGGAGATTTAGTAACTTTGTCAACCGAATGCAGTGACCGGATTAATGTGTAAATGTTGATACAAGTATATAGTTTAAAATAATATTAAGTTTATGTGCAGGGATTTGCAGGTTTCTAAATAAAGTTCATTAAACTAACCTAACTTTTTAGTTTCAAAGTGTATTTTGTACATCAAATGTGCGTGTTATAGCATTGGTTTTTGCAAGTAATATCAATAAACAAATGTAGAATTAGTTGTTGTTGTCTCACTCTCTCTCTGTGAGATTTTTATTTTTTAATTTCTTATCGTAGGAACGTCTCATCAATGCATGTTTTCTCGCTCCCATATTTTTGAAATTTGGTGCTCCAAAAAAATTCTGGTTAGAAATAAGTTTAGATCAGAAATGGGTTTAATAGTGGACATGCCAAAAACAGGAGGTAGTGGGACGTCAAACGATGGCAACACTGCAAGCTATGTATGTATGTCATCAGGATATAAAATAAGCGCGGACAAATTTAAGCAATTCGCACTTGAAACTGCTTGTAGAGAAGTACCGTTGGTTCTTTCTTCCACCTTCAGTTCACAAGATCCTAGTGCATGGTTCCGAAGTCATCGAAAGTGCAATAATATCCATTGGAGAACTATCAAAAGAAGCTGCGGAAGCCAAAAACAAGGATATTAACAGGTATAGGCTTCAACATACGAGGAAAACTTCTCGAATTGCAACAAATACGGATTTACTTAATATGTTATTGTTGAGCTCAGATCCATTTATTACAGGTCAACGAAAATTGACATGCAAAAAGAAAAGCGCATTATTAAATTCCAATAGAATTGTTTGAAGACTAATTACGTAAAGGAATTTTTTATTGAGGTTTACAACGTCCTTATTTTCCCTCCAAATTAATAAAATTTTTATTTGGACTGTAAAAAATAAATTGTTTAATTTTATAAAACTAAATGGCACATCTGTTTTCCTTTCTATTTATTAATAATAAATCCGGGAATTGGAACAAAATTTATCAAATGCTCAGGTACTTTAACGTTAGAATTATATATGTATGTAGAATATGAAAAGTGGGTGTTATACAATTGCGATTTTTTCAGAATATCGTACTTGCATGAACAGAAATATGCTGTGTATATTGCAGGTCAGTATCTCTATTTTAACTATTTTTGTCGCTATCCTCCATACAAATGGAACCACTGTGCCGAAGGTGCAGCAGTTAAGATAGCAATAGACTTACTGCTCTGGAAGCAGCCTCCTTTAGAGAAGTGACCATCCACTCAGTGAACTTATTAACAGTGCGTACAGGGTTGGTCAACGAGTGCCTAACCTTGATATCAATAGCATCAAATGCTTTGTGACAAGACTGGTATGGGTGCTAGGTCAGGGCGGAATTGCAGGAAATTGCAAAGGAAAGGCACCCTAGAACCGCTATCAGTGGAATGGGCGAGTGTTGGTGTTCCCGTATCCTCCTGTGTTCTATTACTAGATAGTTGAGTTTCGCGGGAGCTTGGCCAGCGCTGGGCCACTATCGGTACATACGCTATCGCAAAATCCATTTGGCCCAGGAGCAATCGCATGGCCTTCAGTGAGACTAGACTCTCCATAGTTGTGTGGGTTTTAACAGGCCATTGCCTTATTGGAGTCTATGAAGTCCATGAAGTCCATAAAGATGACAAGGTGGAAACATCTGAACACTTTTTCCTTGACTGTTCCACATTTGGGATGTCAAAACTTAAACACTTGGGAGCGCATGTATTCAGACATAGCACCGAACTGGCGGGAATGAAAATTAAAAGAATGTGCAAAATTTTTATTGGCTACTAAGCGTTTAGCTAATTTATGAGTTTAAACATAAGAATTTTCCTTTTCTATGGCTTCACAAAGTACTAAATATACAGTCCACGTGGGATCTCTCTATATCAGCCATCTAACCTAACCCTAACCTATAAGAAAATATTTAAATAATTAAAATTTAAAAAAAATAATATAAATAAATAATTCATAATAAAGATAATAATTTATAATAATAATTAATAACAAAAAAATTTTAATACAAATTAATTAATTTTTTTAGATTAAATTAAAAATATAATTAAATATCGAGAAATATTCCAACACTTAATGCAATTTCCATATATTGTTATATAGACTCTTTTTGAATTAAAATTTTTTAATGCACGATTTTCAATACAAATATTTTTATTGAAATTGATTTTTGAATTCAAAACCAATGTTGAAATAATTTTAAAATTTTATAAGCTAACAACTGAAAATATTAGATTAATGCCTAAATATATTCAAAACTTTAATATTTCATTAATAAAATTGAAAAAATATGTAATTGTTAATTTTTATGTGCTAAAGTTCGTTACCGCTAGTGTTAGAGCACTAGATGTTAGCAACATTACCAATGAAATGCATACTTTAAGGCTGCGAGATATACTGTTATGTTGGCGGCAATAAGTAAAATTTGTTGCATGCATTTAGGCGTTGGTAAATGAAGAACAAAAATGTTTATTTCATTAACATAAATTTCTTGTCGTTAAATGGAGCACACAGTAGTTTGCGGCGCCAATTAACAGCTACAATCACATTTGAGTGCAACCAATCGATTTTTTCATACATATATATACATATATAAGTACATACCCCATACACATATACATACATTCATATACTATATATATGTATGTATGTATACGGCAAAAATTTATATATTTTCACACAACCATATATTTCTCCTGCTTCTTTTCTGTGTCAAGCAAACCGCCACAACCTAGCAGCAGCCATCTTGTCTGCCGTGTAGCCCACACATCTAGACTTAAAGACGCCGCTTTGCGTCCTATTTTGCCGCCAATTTGTATTCCAATTGTTTCTTTGTGATTTGGGGTGTAAAATCACAAAGTCAGCAAGCAAGCGAAATACAAAGAAAAGCCGCCCCAATAATGACAGATAAAGCAGAACAATCGAGTGACAGCTTTGACGCAGCCAACTTCACTTCATTTGAAGTTAATTTCTTTGTGCAAACGAGCGAATGGATTACATTTTTAAAGGTGAAAGGAAGCTGTAACTGTTTGTCACAGAATATATACATGCATATATAAATAGCTATACCATCTGCTCTATATATACATACATGTGTATATACCCAGCTAAATAAAAATAAATCCCCCAACCATTTGGAGAACTAAAAAACTTTATCAAAAGATGGGCGGAACATTTACTGAAAAAATCACCATAAGAAGTGTAGACGGAAAAAGAATTCCATAATTATCCAAAGTAAAGGCCAAATACGTCTGCAGCAGAAGTACGATATCTAAAGCCTCTACATATAACGTAAAAAGAACTACTGAGAAGTTCATGCCGACAGAATCCTATCATATGATCATGTCGTTGTTATTGTAGCGGCTATCTAGACCCCACTTGGGCTATAAGGTTCGGATTGGTTGTCATCGAAGTCGTATAACAGTAGGTCCAGGAAACGTTTCGACGAATCAGATCATCTACTACTACTGATTCTATAAGGAAACCCCCTACAGGAATACTGCGCTAAAGGTACTAAGCTTGGACTATTATAAATTCGAAAAAGGTGAAAGAAAATATGTGCTTTTCGCTATTCCAGCATAAATACTGTAAAGGAAGCTCTTTGGAGTTAGCAGTTCTCAGAAGAAAAACGTCTTTGAAACATGTAAACTTACTTTATGCTAGTTTTTGGCCTTCGAAGGTGTTTTTAACATCACTCTGTATGAAGCATTCTCCAAAACTCTCAGAAATTTAGTATTATAATCTTTATAATAAAAATGTATGTATATTCCACAATAAGGAGTTCACTGTCAAAAACTCAATGTAATTGAATTAAAAGGTCACAATGTTAAGACACCAATGCCCACTTGTTGCTAGATGCCACTAGGTTATTTATTGGTCAAACACTTTATGTGACTACGTACATATAGACGGTCTCAAGTTGGCGGAACTCGGCTAAAAGTCAAGGAAAACGGGTGATATCTTAGAGTTACCTTGAACAACCAAATTCCATGTGACAAAATCCAACGACGATGATAATTTACAATTGCTCTATGATATCAGTTAAGGTTCCGATTATTGGTTTTGATGGCAACTGAGTCGAAGTTGGTTGGATAATGCTTGGAAGGTCTATCGCAGGGATTAAAAAGTATTTTGGTATTATGTAGCAAGAGTTTCAGAGCTGCACGATTCAAAGTTGTAATACGAGATACATGTGGCATCACTTCGGCTAATAAAGAGCAGTGTGGATTAACTTTGACCGAGTACCTTTCGAAATTTATGTTGTGCTCACACTCTTACTATTCTCTAGACTGTACAGAGTTAGCATATCATCTTCTTATAAATGCGTAAGATCTCGGACGTATTGTGTGATGGCACATTTTTTATATAGGAAGATAAAAAACCCACGTCAGTACAACAGGTAAACAGAAGAATTATTAATTGAAACCTACACGCTGGATCACAGGCTTCAGTAAAGCCGGTAGACATCACATCGCCCACCTTGAAACTGACATGGTTTATTAAAACCGGTAGATACCCAATCAGTCGGACTAACTTTTTCCAAAAGCCTAGCCAAACACTTGGAATACAAAAAATAAGAGATTATTAAATTACTTTTAAAAAGGTTCGGTACTTCCTAGTGTAGCTCAGCATCGTGCATGTTAATTCGTAGCCCACAATAATTTACACAGAATTTGGATCCGTCGGTTCCTGTTTTTATTTGGCTCAGCTCAAATTAGTGCTGTTCGAGGGATTTCTAGAGGCTATGAATTTAGCCTAATATTTGATTTGGCTCATAATCCGGAATCCAGAAGATTTTGGACACGTCCGTTCCGTTTTTTTTGGCTTATGTGAAATTAATGCTGTCCTAGATATTCCTAGAGACTCTAAATTTGTCCAGATTTTGCCTTAACCTGAGTCAACTAGATATTTTCCATCAGTATGAAAACTTGAACAGCCACAACAACATTAAACATCTTTCTCCTTATATTTCTTACATTTTTACCCAAAATATCCGCCAGAAGCGTGAAAACAGCCCTTCTAGTCTGCTTTTAAAGCAAATAAATATAAAAATTCGCACGCAATTTGCTCCACAAAAATTGTAGTAGTAAGAGAAAAATCAATAGCGACCCAGACGACGAAGGGCTTCAATGACATTTAAGGCAAGCAAATATAAATACACGAGACACGCAAGCTCATAAATCCAAGCATAAAATGGCGCTAGAAACAACCCATTCAAAGTTGCCGCCAACCTCATATTACAAATACAAATAGGTGCAGGAGGTAAGCAACATAACCAAGGGTTAATATTGCATTACGCTACACGCTGCTCATGTTTCCGAAAACCTTGTTTTGAGGAATTCAACAATTTTCGAAATTTTTCTGCGCTTTGCGTGCCAACGCGAGGAATATTGTTTCGTTGCATGCGTAAGTCTATATGAGAGCTGGAGGTGGAGAAGGCAGAAGACGCGTACAAATATGGTTAACTGGTCTCATATGACCGTTTGGGGTGCGCACGGAAATATTTTTACGGAGGCTAAGCCGAAAATTAAATATGTTGTCTGCCGTAAATATGTTTGCTCTCCACTTTGGGGTTGGTTTCACATATCAGCCGCAGACCCAATATGCTCCAAACTTGTGGGTGAAGCGGTTTGTAGCAAAGCAAATAACTTTCGCTGGTTATTTAATACTTCTTACAAATAAATGGTATTCCATATTTACTTTCTGGCAAATTAAAATGACCTGTCTACGCGGCAGTCATGGTTATTAAATAGGGGAACTTCCAGCAATAAGCCGCATTGTACTAAAACTCTGTCCACAGCGTGTAAAATACCAAATGAAAGCTACGTCATGTTCTAAATGAGTTTCGTTTGAACTGTGATATTACAAGATAATGCTTGAAACTGCGGATTCATAACGAAAACTTGATACCATCGGTATAGATATCGCCCCACAAGAACCCATTCATACATTTTCTAATTTTTTTTAGAAGAAAGAGTGGATTAAATAAAAATTTTAAAAAATTTGTGATGTTCACCCGACAAATTTTGACTTGTGGACACTGTAGATGTTTTTGCTCATTAAACAGGGCTTCTAGTTGGCATTCTAACTTGGCACAAAACTCTTAAACTCTGCAGCTGCAATTTATTCTGACCTTCCTGTCTCTCACTTGACTTCAGAAAATGATTCGGTAAGTTTTCAGATCTAGCAATCGGAACTTTTTTCTACCTATCCATTGCTCTTATAAAACGCAGCGCTTATGGACTTTATATTATTTAACAAAAAACTGTTTAGACTGTTTTATCTGCCGAAGGACTTTTCAAGTTGGATGACTTAAGAACTTATGAGATCTCGCTCTACTAAGCATCCTTCTCTTCGATGTTAGTGCTTATGTATCAAGATTAAGTTCTAAGAAATTGTTTCAAAAACTGAAAAAATTTACACGGATAACCAGCCCTTACCGATTTTTAAAATTGAAGGTATAGTTAGTTATAAACAATAATTTATTGTTTGAGTCTAATTCGTTGTATGTTCTGAGATAGGCTGCGGATCCATCAAATCCTTAGGTTCATTTAGATTAGGTTTGACGGCCGATCCCTCAGCATAGCGAAGGAACACACTGAGACTCTTACCCACAGTACTTTGTGAGCCCTAAAGTTATCAAAAATCTGCTTAGGTGTTTTCTTTATACATATTTGGCTAAAAATATGAGATGCGAGAGGTTTTTGCCTTGACCTGTGGAAACATGCAAGGAAGAGGAACTGAGATGATTCTTCTCATATTCAATCTTAATGCATGAATCTTGATCCAGTTAGAATTCCTACAATCATCGAAAGTTGTTCCTTGCTGATAGCGAAGAGTTCCCTATACCAGAACTAATATGTGACTGTGAATCTGCTGATAGTTAACCAACGCTTGCCGATTTGACTTGAGGCTGGCAAACTCTGTCATACAGTTCCCTGTGGTACCAAACCACTAACCAAACCAGCATAATCATAAAATAACTTGATGCTAGAGATTGAGTGTCTAGACAACATATCGCGCACAGTCAGCGAACTCAAGGCTAATATCGTTCCTCTACTATCAGTATGGATAGTAACCACTCTGGAGAAGTTTGAGGGTGCGTGCCGAAACAGTATTGCTACTTCGCTGGGAGGACTCAACAATCCTCAGGAAGTCTAAAACTTTAGTTGGTGGAAATTTCCCGGCAATGGACTCCTCCACCAATCTTCGAAAAATTCTGTATATCTCAAAATCAACATCAACCTTTTGCAATTTTCTATCTAAAATTAACAAAATTTCATCTCGGTATATCCGTTTAGGAGCAATATGATATCCATTTGTAGATAGATCTATATATTAGACATAATTTCACAAAAAAGTTCTTAAACCACTTATTTAGACTACTAATTATTGAAGATCTCAAAGGACTTACCTTATCATTTATAAATATTGTAGTAGAGTTAGACTTTGGTGAACTGGAAAGAAACAGAAGGAGAGTTGATTAATTACTTTGTAATACTATATATGTGACAAAATTATGCTGGGATCATTAATTTTTAGCAACAACTAACTACAAATATTTGTACTATACAATATACTATGTTAGCTATCCCCTATATGCCACATTGGAGAAGGCGAATCGAACACACAACTGTCATAAATTAAAGCGTTAGGCATAATCAAATGGAGATATAGAGATAGTAGAGCAAGCTGTCAAACCATTTCAATGATGCTTAGGGATATAATAAATTTTAGTGAATAACTTTATTGTTACTTTCACGTGTAAGTTTTTATAGAAGAGATCAGAGTTCGTACATAGCGAGCAAATAAGTGACGAATAGAAGACGAATATCTGTATTTTTTCTCCAACGAATTTCGCACAAGTTTATTTGCTCGTTGGCGCCATTGGTCGAGCAAATTGGGAAGTCTTGCCGGCTAAAATGAATATTATCCTAGACAAACTGCAATTTGTTACATCATAACTTTGTCGCCTCAGTATACTGACCCAAATCGTTGGCTAAATTTGTGATTTATGAGTTTTTGTAGGGAGCGTAGATAGATGAACGAAGGATGTTGGCTGAAGTAAAAGATGCTAAAATAACTGTACATATGTACAGTTGTATATGCGAATGTTCAATTCTAATTTTTCATAAGGAAAAACTTCTGCTAACAAATCTCCCACCACTCAAGTATTTTTTCCTTCTCATATTTGCTTTTTGTTTTTGTATTTTTTATTGCCTTCCCTAGTAAAGTTTTAGGAATTTGGCGCCATGAAATGTGTTATAGCAGACAGACCAAAAATTTGACTCAAGCGAGTAGGCAGTAAAATCAAATTTCATATATACATACATATGTATGTATGTAAAGAAACGTGCCCTGTAGGAAAGCTCAGAAATATTTCGAACTTCATACAACCCAAACGCAGCATGGAGGGCTAAAAAAGCGCTTCTGCTAACAGAGGAGAAGTGTTCACATTGCGGAGACTAGGCGAGACATCGTTCCAATGACTTGGCTCCTGCTTTTTACAATTACTTGGCAACAATGTAAACACGCTCTGATACCACGACCACAAAGTCCCAGAGCCGATTTATCTTTGACGGTTAAATTGTCATTTTATGCTTATGCCAGCTAAGTCTATAGTGGCCAGTCCGCATTTCTACAAGTTGCCTTAATTTCCTTTGGGAGCACTTAAAATCTTTCTGAATCCGCTCTGGTAGTATCCTCCAGGTAAGATTTTTATTTCGAAGCTTCGACATTTGTAGACATTACCAATAACTGAACCACAATTTAATGGTGTCTGAACCCAAATTAGATAATTGTAAAGATTGGCTTCTGTCTAATCGGCTTGGAGAATTTAGAACTAGATCAGAACAGAACGCGGTAAGCAGGGGATACTTGGATAAAATAGACCAAATACCCTAATGCTTTATCTGGGAAAGAAAGATTCAAGTTACACAAAAAGAGAGTGGATGACGCAGGAGCACACAAGCCACCAGCTAAACTATCAATATCTATACGGATGGATCAAAAATTGCTTATAGAGCGAGTGCCGAGACCTATTGCGCGGAGCTATTATAGATCTCAGACGACTTTTCAAACTGTCGGGGGGACTTCCAGGAGGAAGTCGGCTGCATATAACTTCGCTTTCGGGCCACAAAGACATTACGGGATAGGAAATAGTCGATAAGATTGTCAAAAGTGCAATGTGCTTGGCTATTGAGCCAGTAAAGGAAATACGCAAGCCACTAAACGATACACAATGAAATTTCCGAAAGGATCACGGATCACGGTCAGATGGAATATCTTATGGACATTCATGTTCATGTGCAAGGGAACGGAAGGAAAACACGCATGTCTTTTACTCACACGGTCTTAAAACTACTAAAAGGATGGTTGTTGGCCAAGGCAAGTTTGCAACTTATGGACGTCATATACAATCCGTATGGGCGTTAATAACGACGACACATTCAGAAAGTGCAGGAAGTAGGTATGAGAGAGATCTACTGGTTATGTTTAGTCCTATCCAAAAGTAGACTTAGATATCTAGAAGCTTCACAGTTCTAGCGACTGGTTGAAGTATCGGAATTTGATATCAGCTCTCTGTTAAACTTCGCTAAAAGCGTTGACTTCTTGTAAGACCTAATATTTAGCTCGTATTAAACCTATTGTGGCATTACAAAGGATCTGTAGTTTTATGTATGGCATGACAGCCAGCCTATATAATGAATCCATCGATGGATCCGAATACGTATACATACATATAATATATAGTATGTAAGTATGTTCTAGTAAATAACTACTTATTTTTTGGAAAGCAAACTTTCCGAATAATGACTAAAGCTCTAACATAGCGCGCAAAGAAATGACGAATATGAACCGACTTATGTGCATATCTACATAATGTTAATACTTCACTTTTTGTAATGAGTTACTTTGTGAGCATAGACTTCATAACGCTGAACAACAAAGAGAGTGCTCTTTGGGGCCATGCTATGGTTTGAAGTTACTTAACTAATATCTACACACACACTTATACAATGGAGCTCATAATATAATTAACTAATGAGCAGGAAACTCTACAGTAGGTCATAAAAGTTTGCAACTATGACTTCATGCCTAGGTAGGTGTGTCCGGGCAGCAGCAAATATGCTTCATTAATTTTCGGGGGCACAAAAGAATTTTTGCTTGTTCAATGAATACCGTAATAAAGTCGTAAAAAAGGGTGTGTATACAAAAAAATCTTTATGATAATAAGAAGAAATAATAATAAAAAGAAAAAAAATATTAAAAAGTTATAAAAATAATTTGCATATAAGCGCAATGGGCGCTCAGGCTTGCTATAATGCGTTTTGGCTCGGAAAATTTAATTCTTTTAGTTTTTTGAGAATTTTTTGTTATCGAAACTATTATATATGCAAATGTATGTATGATTTAATGTCATTTTCTGTCTTCAAGTGCTCTTTTTATCATATTTGTTTTCTCAAGTGTTTGGTGCCTATAAGCTGAGCGCCGGCAATTAAGTCACTCATTTAGCTGCACTTCAAAATCTCAAGTAGTTCGTGGGCTCTCAGTAAGACTAGGCGAGGTTGTTAAATACTAAAGAAATATTAGTATGTACTTAGTATATATGTATGTACAAATGTAAATACTCGTACACACAACTATATTCTATAAATGTATACTAAACTGATCCCTGCACGCACATGCTACCCTCACAACCCTTTCCGGTGTGTGATACTTTCTACTGTTTATCCTCAGTATATTTTCCCTACATTGCTATAATTCTTTCTCTACTGCCATATTTCACTTAACCACTTGCACTTAAACATTCCACTCATTGATTTCTTATACCACTCATTCCGCATTTAAGCGTTTCTTCTTGTTTGGGTTTCGTTAGTTTTGAAGTTTGCTCGTAAAATCACAGATAATCTGTCTCGATAAATTGTTAATTGAGTGTGTAATTGAGTTGCGCAGGAAATTGCTCTGCAATGAATTTTCTTAGCAATTAGGGTTGATTAGAAGTGGTGCATGTAATAGAGAATGCTTGGAAAATACGAGCGAAGCGCTGATTTTAGGTCAACGAGTTCATTCCTGAGTACAAGTACTCGTATTAATGAAAGGAAAGTGAGTGGAGTGTGGAAAGCAGACTGAGCTTGCTGTTAGATTCCAGAAAAAGTGAAAGTTAGGAAGTAAAATTTAAGTTACGTTAAAAAAATTTCGATTTAAAATGAAAAAAAAAAATATTTTTAAATTAATTTTTATATCTTTCAGGTGTTTTTTAAACACAAGGAACACATTACTTACGGCAAAAGAATGTCACAACGCACGCTCTACCAATGACTTTCCGTGAATTTTAGCTGATGATAGCAAGATATGGTCGTTTGACGGATCATGAAGGAAAAGCCAATACGCCTTTGATTAATTAACTCCGATATTTTTGTTGCCGTCATCGCTACTGGAGCTCGAGAAGGAACTCAGACTTAAGCAGCCTTTCCCAGCGCATGAATGACTTAAGTGGTGAAATACCACTGGCTCTTCTCCCAAGGGACAGTATTACCAAAAGTGTAAACTTCATTAAGAAGTTCAAGGTTGGAACGATTCCGCTCTTGAGCTACTGCTTGGAGATAGTACAAACAAATGGTATACCAACGTCTCGAAAATGTCGGAAGGAATTTGGGCATGAGTCGCAGGACTACACACCAAACTTTCCATACCTATGGGTCGTTTTCCGAGTATATTCCAAGCAGAGATCTTTGCTTTAAGTCGGTGCGTAGAGATAAATATCCAATGCGACTATCGCAATGGTTGTATAACCATACTTAGCGACAGTCAAGCAATCTCTGCCTATGACATAAGATTCCTAATGGTGCAGAAGTGTAGAAAACGGCTGAACAGTCTATCGGAAAGTCACTAAGTGCACCTTATCTAGATGCACGGTCACAAAGGAATAGCCGGGAATGAACTGGCTGAAGAGCTCGTCCGCTCCGCAGCATCCATTAACATGGAGCGCAACGAGCTGCCCCGCAAGGACGAAGGAGTGGATAGGGAGCGGTATTGACAACAACAAGGCATGCGCCATGTCAAGTTGCTAATGGATGGTTACAACCTTAAAAGATATAAATATGTAATCGAGCTCCCAAGGGATAAACTCAGGCTAATAATCGTCTTTTATACTGACTATTGGAAGCTCAAGAAGCATTTATATAACATGGGCCTAGCTTCTTGTGCGAATACAATTCAATGGAGCTCACAGCGGTACTGTGACATGGAGCCTAAAACTCCAGATCTCCAGCTAATTGTCTTCATAGTAGTCTGTAGACGCAACATAAAGGCACTTGGATCTATGTTTTCAAATAGGCATCACATGACCTTAATTTCTACAAGCAATATATTGGAATTTATCAATATGCTGGGGCTAAGTGAGTCGTTGTGACTTAGGAGAGGGCACAATAGACCTTAGGGTGCCGTGCAATCCTCATTTATTTATCTAATCTAATCGGACTTTGCTTATTTTAAAGAAACTCGGTGATTGGACTAAAACTTTCGTCCCACCTGAACTCAAATATGCCGGACTTTTTAGCCCGTCTGAAAATTTTATCGGATCCTCAGCGATATTGTTGTTGGTATCGAAAGAGAACTAAGTTTTACTTAAAGTTAACCGCTCACCAAGAGTCTTTACCGTTTTTAGAAGATTTCTCTAACTCGACTAAATCTTTAGCTGAACTCAAATCTGACAGACCTTCGAAACCGTCCGAAAATTCTTTCGAATCGTTAACAAAATACGAGTAGAAGAATAATTCCAACTTTCCTATTCTCTACCCCTGCACCTGGACTTAGAGAGATTTGTAGACTCAAACTAGTCCCTTGTTGGCTTTGTCCTTGCTGTTGCTGAGCTTGTGTTGAAAATTACATCACTACAATGAAGTAAGAAGACATCTACTTACTTCCACCAAATCATTCATTAACCATTTAACTGTCAATATAAATCAGCGCCGACTATACAGTTTTCAATTAAATCAAAGTGCAGCGGCCAAGCCAAATCGACATGAAGACGACTGCCTGCCAAACACTTCCGCAACGCGCGTTGTAAGCCAATCTACGGTATTTGTAAGCAAATACTAAGTGATTCTGTAAATTGTTGTTGCTGCCACAGAAAGTGTTGCATATTCATGTCAACCACAGACGATGCCGTCACAAGCTGTCACTGCTAAAGTGCGAGGGCAACGCTGGAGTCGCTTTCAAATGCTTGTCACAGAGTGTAAGTCTTACGTCGCAATACCTAGACAGACAACTCTCAGTTCTTTCTGCTTTCGTCTGCATTGAACTTTTACTATGGTTTCTTGTTGTTGTCGCGCGAATTGCATGCCTTCAGTGTGTCTTCCGGCAGATCGGAAATGGTATTGAAATAAACGCACTTTCATGTGAATGCATTGGCTGGCAGGGAAGTGACGTCGGGGCGTGAGAGTGATTGCCGATATATAAAGGAAATACTAGAATGAGCACGAAGCGTGGGCATATGGCACTTGAGTGTGGCAATCTGGGTTGCACATTTGTAGTGGAATTCTTGAGATATGTAAATATGAGTGGGGAGGTCAAAGAAGTATATAAAAACCTGGCAAAGGCTGTTATTCGGAAGTCTGCGTTGATTCTTCTCGGAGTAGGTATTTTTAGGGAACAAAATTTCCTTAAAAATAAAAATATCGGCGATCAAATTGTGCGGAAGGTCTCTTTCTCGTATCTCTCTAGTAAAAAAAAATAATACACTGATGATTCTGAGGCCTTTTGAGTTAGTTCAAAAATATATGTGACTTATAAGGTTCCAAAATATCACTAATAGAGGCTTCTGAGATAAATAACTTCAAATAATTGTGATGAATGCCTAGAAATCAGCATTTCGTTTAACAAATCAGCCGTACATAATCTCTCTCAAACATAACCTAGACGAATTGGATAACTATTTCTAGAAAATTATGAGTTTATTTAGAGAAAAAGCCAGACATAATCTCATCAAAAGCAAAGATAATTATAATAATCGTTTCTAAAGAATCTTGAGTTTATTTTAAGAAAACTTTGCTTTCTATTTTTTAGATTTTGGTTTAAATCACGTGTCAGAGATCAGACGAACACAAACTCTGCACAACCTTAACATCACCCAATCAGTGTGGAAGAACTATGGTAACTATTTCAAGACATGTAATCCTGTAAAAATTTTCCAACAAATATGGTAGCTATCTCTAAAACATTATTAGATAATTTAAGAGAGTATCAGATTACAGTATTTTTGCTTCGAAGGAATGAGATCATTTCAGAAAGCTTTGGAGTTATTTATCTGAGGTTATGAGTCGAAAGTATTCAACTTAACTTAAAATAACGATACTAATTATTTCAAATAGAATATTTTTTTTAGGATAGGGTATAAAAACGTTTTGCTAGTGGTTCTCTCAAAGAAAAGATACAGAATAATAGACGTGATTCGGGAACTAGACCAAAGACTGAAAGACTATAGACGATCGTTAGTGATTAGTGGTATATTATTGTCCAGAACAAAAAAAGGTGGTAGAGAATCAAGTTCAAGATCGTCTTTATACATTGAAATGGAGTCAGTAAAAAAAAAAAAATTTTTCAGAAATTAAAGAAACTGCTTTTCCAATAAAATATTCTCAAGAAGTGAGTTCAAATGCGTAGCTAGTGCAATATTTAAAGATGCCTCCAACTCTTCTTTATAAATATTTTTATATTTTTAAGAATACCCGAAATCAATAATTCATTTTGGAGCATTACCTTTCGAGCTCCCCTCTTTTGAAGACTGGAAATTAAAACTGAAAAGACATTATGCACACTTTCTTTTCTCGAAAGCCTTATTTGTGTATATTCTTGTTGCTTTTCAGCGCAGTCATGGTCATTAAATTATAGCAGCTATATTACAAATCTATATAAATACATATGTACATATCGAAGACGCGATCTGGTTGAGTGGAGCAGGGCGGCTAAATATAGCAACAGGAAAACAGATGCCATGAAAGCGGGAATTTAGTGAATGCGTTATAGAGGATATCGCGTGGTACATATACTATATATGTATGTATAAAGATAATTAAGAGGAAATGCAGTCGCATATATGAAAATACATATGTTTCCAATAGGTGTTTGACTGAGTTCAGTTACAAAGTATAGGGTGATGTTTAAGGTTATGCTTTAAACTGTGAATGTTTTCAAGCCTTGGAGCTGATCAATTGTTGGGTATTTGTAAGCAGTTTTATTATATTGAAAATGTAAAGCACATGATGACTAAAGGCAGTATAACTACGATTGCTTTAAATCTAAACTTGATCGATCTCAAGGTCGATACACAGAACACTTTTGAAACATCGCACCATTGTTTTTTGTTAACTGCCATATACAATATCAAAATCAACATTTTTTGGTCGAAACTGGCGAGATTGATTAATCGTGGATAGTCTTAAAATAATAAGAAGAAAATGAAAACATTTTTTTCTGAATATTTAGAAAAAAAAAACTATGATTAACGACCTATAACCTAATATTTCTTTAATAAACCATGTTCACCACTTGCTCTCTGAGAAGCCGTCTGTATGTACACGGACTAGTTTACCAGTTTTTAAGATGTCGATTTGAAATTTTGAACACGTTCTCTTTTCTTCAAAAAGCTGCACCGCAAATATCGGACTGCTATAGTATATAACTGCTGTATATACTGAAGGATTGCAATCATGTGCTTCTACGAAAAACTTTTTAGTTTCATGAATTTTGGCATACGTTATTATCTAAAGCAATGATGCAATGTCCGAAAAAACACATCACTATAGCACATACTGTCATAGCTGTCATACAAACTGAAAGCTTGGAATCAAATATGCATGGAAAGCTTCTTCATTTGGCGAAATATTTTCACGAAATTTCGCATGGATTTTTGAGCGAACCAGTGACAATATCTTCTGAGAAATTGTCTAAATCGGGTCACCATGGTATACAGCTGCCATGCAAACGGATCGATCAAAACTTGAACCTGCAAAGGGCTTTGGTGCACCCTAACATTTTTTATTCCTGCAACTTTCAAGAATCAAAGGCAGGAAAATACTTTAGGATGCAAAACGTCAACCAGAGGATCGGAACTCAAGTAATTTTATATATACATTAGGGTGTGTTTTTGTATTGAACTATTAATTTTTTTCAGTCCCGTCACGAAATTTCCTTGAAAATACCCTAAAAAAGTTCCCTGAAAATTTTAGCCCTTAATATTAATATTAAGAACTGAACCAAGGCCTATAAAAATTTTCCATAGAAAATACACTACAATCGAGAATTTTTATTTTTAAATTCCTACAGAACAGAGGTATTTTATGGCATCGCGTTGACTTTAGACGCATATTTCTCATAGTTGTTAACCCTACAAAGGTGACCAGTGCAACAAAGTCGTAACTCACACCGGTGAGGTAATACAGGGCTCTAAACCCGATTTTTCCAAGAATTTCGTATTTTTTTGTATATATCTCGTAAATGAGCTATAGAAAAAATTTAAATGACAAATTTGTAGAAAATTTTATTTGCTATAAAAAGATCCAAAATCGCTATCATTAATATTTCTCGAGCTATTAAGCTTTTTAAGTAAGGCTGTATGCAATTTTCGTAGATTTTTTAATACATACCATCTATAAAAATTCTATAAAGCCTTACTTAAAAAGCCGAATCAAATGGAATTTAAAATTGAGTTATATGGGAAGTTGGCCTGGTTGTAGATCGATTTCACCCATTTTCAAGTTGTGATACAGGAATATGAAAAGAAGCCGAGATATGGGATTTCACCTAAAAGCGAGCGGTCCCACGCCTATCATCCAATATTTACCACGGCTCCAATAAAGTCCTCTCAAATAATCTCAAGTGAGTATGTCTCTGGCATACTTCTAACAATACCGTTATATGGGTAGTGGACGGGGTTATCTTCCGATTAGATAAATTCGAGAGCCGTTTTGTGGTCGTATGTAGTTCGGCATAAAGCATTTCTGAACTAATTTCGAGCATGGTGCCGAGTTGACAGTCATTGGCCCGTGCATTTTTTACAGTAAGGAACCTGCATACCAAGTTTCATCAAAATATTTAAATTTGTTGCTCACGGACGGACGGATCAAACTTTTTTCACTTTCCTGATCATTATATATAACGTTGCAGTCTATGATGATCTCGACGTTTTTAGGTGCTACCAGTATCATTGTACTGTACAAACTAGTATACTCTATAGCAACATGTTGCCAAATTGTATCAATATGTTAGAAAACTGTAGCAACATGTTGCAAAACACAAAAGTGCTTAAAATTTTTTTTTAAATATTGTATAAACAAAAAAAATTTTAATGTGTTGTGAATTTTTAAATTAAATTAAACAAAATGAATTTTAAATTTTTCTGCAATTTACTCTAATATGTGCTATTGTAATTAAATTAAAAAATATGAGCATCAATAATACAATTTAAAAACCCATTCTACACTTAATTAAATTACAATATCTTAATTGCATATGCATATATAACACACTTTTACTTGTACATACATACATACATATATGCATGTTAAAATTACCACAAATGAGCAGCTGTTAAATTGATACATTGACGCACAGCGGCGAACCACAAAATTTATTTTTCCGCAAATTACCAGAACAACTCAATTTCGTAGGCGTTCGACGTAAGCGGTAATTATTATTAGCGGCAAATGCATTTTTTCCATGCTACCCACCCCCGCTGGTTAATAGTATGCTTATGTGAATTTATATATGAACATCAATACATATGTATGTGGTTATGCATATCTGTACAAATGGAGTAATGTATGTATGTACTATGTATGCTTGTAGCAACTCAGTGCTTTGGCAGCGGGGTCTTTATTGCTGCTGCAATCAACGAAAAACACCCACTCGTTGCCAACATCCTTTACAAATGCACATGCATAGAGACATACATACATTTATATGTTTTATAAATATATAAGTATATATCAACGCTAGGGCAAGCACCCCTTTAGCCGTTTGCTAGTAACTAAACTTCATCATTTCTCATCATCATCACAGCAGCGTCCTTAGCAACGAAACGAGGGAGCCCATGTAACCCTGCATTGCTATAGCATAAGCATATATGTATGTATTGATGTGTGTGTATGTGAAAAAGCAATGACCTTTCTCTATAAAATGCATATTTATGCAGTTCTCAAATACCTACATATAGACATACAGCGAAATGAAAAGCTTAAAGAATATGCACATTTATATATTTATGTGCGCAAATATAGACCTAAGTTGCCAGATGTTTGTAAAAAATATGGATTTGTATGTAAGTATATTTGTAAGTACTTATAAAAGAATATTTTTTTCTATATTTAAACCTCTTCAAGCTGCTTTCTGCGCTCAAGTGCTGCTATGCAGGCGAAAATGTACATACATATACAGGGTTTGCCAATAAGAGTGATATGACTTCTTGGAGGCCATTCAATGTCACAATTTCTTGATATACAAGGCTTGACAATTAAGAATTGAGACTGATTTTATTGCCGAAGTCGAAGGTGAAAACGATGATTATTGCCTTTTTTAATAGCCGTGGAATCGTCCACACAGAATTCGTTCCACCGGGGAAAACTGTGAATCAAGTCTAATATTGCCAAGTACTCGAAGGATTGCGAAAACGAGTCAACAGGGTGCGGCCAGACATCGCTCGTAACTGGATCCTTCATCACGACAACGCGCCGTGCCACACCGCCCTCAGCGTGTCCCAGTATTTGGCCTCTAAAGGGATCGCCATGTTGCAACAGCCGACTTATTCGCCCGACATGTCACCCTGTGACTTTTTTTGTTTCCTAAAACAAAATCGGTGGTCAAAGGAACCCATTTTGAGTCGATTACGGACATCCAGGCGGCCGTGACGAGAGTACTCGCGAACATCCCAGTCGATGCGTTCCAGAAGTGGTCTACTTTGAAGGGGATGACAGAGTTGTAGAATAATTTTCAAATATAAGGTTTTTGTGGAATCAGTCTCATTACTTAATTTTCGTACTTCGTAGTCGAATCTCCAAACTCTTCTCGCAATGATTCGCTGGTTGCACGTGCTGTCTGGCACCAAGCCCCCTCATGTTGGAACCAGATATTGTCAAGCTCAACTTCTTTGAATTGCGATCATAAAAAGTTGGTTATCATCGATCTATAGTATGCTGCTCTCTATTGATAGTAACTGGTGACACCAGCTTCATTTCGAAAGAAGTACGAACTGATGATTTCACCAGACCAAAAACCACAGCAAGGTGTTTGTGAATAATTTGTAAATTTTCTTCGCACTAGAATCGACAGCTTTTTATAGTTATTCAGATGAAAAAAAGCCTCACGGAGATGATGATCTTCTTAAAAATTCGTTACCGCAAGTAGTTTCTAGGCAAAATCAGCAAATTCACGAAGTTTACGGTGGTCCCATGGCTTCCGTTCTTACGTGAGAACAATTTTATATAAATGCAAGCCCAAAACCTTTCTCAAAATCCGGCAGATTGTGCCTCGAGGCAGTCTCAATTCGTAAGAACGTTTTTAAATCGACAAATTGCGGTTTTCAGCAAGACTTGCCGTGGGAGATTCTGGAGTTGGGAGTAGGTTAGGTTTAGCGGATTAAAGTTTCGCTTTTGATGCTTCCCCCTACTTAAAAAAAAAAAAAACAAAAAAAAAAACCATTGCCATAATTGCCAGCAATATCTTCATAACGTCAAACGGTTGTTTGTCTTATTGGCACTTGAACATTATGTGAAGAAAATGTGCGCTCGAAATTTTCAACAATTTCAACGATTCAGGCTTTGGAGCTAAATATCACGAGTGTCATTCGACAGTTACCAGTCGAAATGTTCGAACAAGTCATTGAAAATCGGGCTCAACCAATGGACCAGCTAAGATGGAGTCGCGGCCAACATTTCACAGATATAATCTTCAAAAAATAAATGCCAAAAAATTTTCTTTCGACTGAAAAAAACATTCCCCATTAAATTTGAAGTTTCTGTGTTTTTTCTTAAAAAAAAAGTAGGGAACCGCAAAATGGTTCACCCTTTATATTTGTATATATACTATTATGCACAAATCCTTGCGCCAAAAGTTTTACTTTGCGACTCCACCAGGTGTTTTCTTTTTCAGGTATTTCCCAAATGCCTGTTCCCCTCGCTATATTTTTATTGTTTCTATATTTGACTCTTCTTCTTTTTTTTATTATTCATAACTTTCCAGCAGCCTGCTCGTTGCGCATAAATTTCTTTCGGTGACGTGCAATTAATTTGAAAACATTCCAACTTCGCACCAAACATTTTACAATACACCCTTACATACATAAATATAATTTACCATACTACCCCCTCTCTAACGCTTCCATAGTCACATGTTCACTTATACTAATATTCATGTATTCCATATAGCCCTACATCCTCAGCTCGACAAATTTTAGTTTTCCCTAACGGCTTACGGCTCTCTAATGCAATTAAAACGACAAAACATTTCTAATCAAGCCAAATATTGTCAACCCACAGCGAGGGGTTTACAAAATTGTATGCAAAAGGATGTGTTCCCTTAAAAATTATTAAAAATATTTACATACGAGTACATAGACACTAATCTAAAACTTTTTGGTACTATGGGATTAGGTTGAACAAATTTACACGCAGTTATGAATGCCGCTTTTGTGAGATGAAATATATACGGCTTTAAGAATGAGAAGAACGACGATTAGGTTCGAATGGCGCAAAATAAATAAAGCTTCAACATTAAAGCGAAAAGTCATGACATCAATCCAATAAACTATATAGAAGCGCATCCAAAGGTTTGCTCTTCGCTAAATGTATGAATTTTAATCGGTGGAACCTATGCAATTCCAGAACTATAAGATTCCCAAGGTATGAGTATATAATAGGCATATTTCATATCTTAGGTATTCGCCTAAGTTTTTTGCGTTTATAGATTGTTCTGTTGATCAGTTCTGATACGGAACTTAAAATCTTTTCGTTGACCTTTGGATTTGTTTTTGAAGATACAAGATAAACCCGAAAATAATCATCTAAGGAGAACTAAACTCTAGCCGCATATCTACTTGAACTCTAATCCAAGCTATTAATTAGTCAGCAGAGTTGCATTATTGCCAATATTGGTTATCTGTCAAGACTGATGAAAGTAGTCGTTACACTAAACCTGAGATTTTGTTTATATTGAAAGAGGCTTGCTCATCCTTTTAGAACTGTAACGATTACTAACACTATTATTTTCACATCTTGAAAAAAAACTCAAACTTCATTAAACACATTTTTCAGTATTTTCATTCAAATAATAATAATGTTGAAAATAGTTTGAAAATATAATGTTAGGATGTATACAGTGTTATGATGAAGGAGTGATTTTCGACCAAAAATTAGTGGAACTTTCCAAAGAATTTTTCTCTTCTTGTTCTGCAGGTTTTTTAAATTTTTTTAACAGACGTAAACGGAAGTTAGATCTTAAAAAATGCAAGGTGTCCATTTCAATACTCAATACCCGTAGTAGTTGAGTAATTACTCAATTCAAAATTTTAAAGAAGAGTTCTCTATGATCTGTGAATTTTCAATTTAGAATTTAATTCTTAATAGTTAGCCCAGCTTTCCTCAATACCTACCGCTTATAGTTAGGGTTTGTTTCTTGCTGTAGCTGTAGATTAGATCACTATAAATTTGTTTGTAGTTAGTTAGGTGATGTTAGGTTAAGTTCTGTGGCCTATCCCCAAGATAAAAGAGGTAACACTTAGACTGCTTTTTCAGTCAATTGTGAAGCCAGAAAATGAACTCCCTAATTATATTTTAGTTCAAATCACCTTAAAACATTTACAAATCTACTAAGGGTTTTATTTAATTTCCCACTATCTCATCTGTATATCTAAAGATGTGAGTTCCAAGTTGTTTTAAGCCTTGATCTCGACAATGCGTGGTAGTCCTGAGGAATATATAGAACTATTTCTTCCTCTTCATTTTCAAGCAGCTTCTAAACTGGCATCCTTATCAAAGGGATATCGATAAGGTAATTGCCAGTTAGAACTCCTTCAATTAGGAAAAACCTAAAATTGCTGAGTCTGAAAAGCTCGTTGGTTCTCTTGCGATTTACATAAGGTCCGAAAGATCTGGCGATCACATAAGTTAACAGTTTAAGAAACTCTAAGTTAGATTCAACTTATTTTGCCCCACTATGGCGAAAAGTCAAACATTGCAAAAGACTCCAAACACAGCAAAAGGTAGTATTTATGCCAGGTTAAAGTAAATATTTTCTCATCGCAAACTCCGAGAGGCCTGCTAAACACCAATATGAGTAATGGTTTATTAGAATTAAGTTAGTCCGTAACAGGCTCTAGACTTTCAAACATTATAAGGTGTATGAAAGATATCGGCAAGTCTTGACATTATTCGTCTACTCCGCACTGTAAGTATTATTATGTAAATTCCAGGAACATCAAGCCCTCTACCCAAGCTTTTCAGCATAAATTATCTACGATCATAACAAATATTTAAACTCTGCAATATTATCTCAACTTAAAGCATAGAGATTTGCCTGCTGCTCCACATGGGCAATGTCAATGACAGCTACAACAACAACAGGAGCAAAACCTGGCAATACAAATTTGCAACAATAACTGTCAGAAACAATGCCAAGCATCCAGTCAGTACTCAACGTTAGAATGACAGTAGCTGACAGGCAAACAAATATACACAATACAAGTACAAGTAGGTGTGCGCGTGTATGTGTGGAATGCATAATTCCGCCAAGCAGGTTCACTGCATTGTTAGAGCAAACGAAAAGTCAGCAAAGATATGCAGACAACTTGGCAACAGCGCTATCAGCCGAACCAACACAAGGTCTCTATTGCTGTCTAGGAACAACGGGGCGTTATGAGCATGTGAATGAATTGTTGTTGCATCATTAGCAGCATGGACTTGAGCACACTTCAGGAAACAGCTGGTGTGGGGTGCTCATTGTAATCAAAAATCAACGAGACTGAAGTTGGAGCGAAGGGAATGCACAGGTGACATGTATACATACATACATACATACATATGTATAGTATATACATATAAACGCAGGTGTCACTAGGCGGTGAGATGCTTCAAATTGCTGGGTGTTGAAGTGGAAATGCTGCCAGTGTCTCATTATTCCTCAGCCTCAAACCAACTTTTTGCTACCCTGCTTTTTGCTTTTGTTTTGCACCTCATTTGGTGATTGTTTTTTGCATAAAGTGGGAGAGAGAGAGAGAAGTGCTTATTTGGGGTTTTATGAAACGTCAGCATAAAAATAAATTAGTTTATGTATGAGATAAGCTCAGGCTAAGTTAAGGTTTCTTTCTAAGAAGAGTAGTAGATGATAAGTAATGTGGAAGATACAGTTCTTTTACATGGAGGAAAATCAAACATTAACAATAATCCCTCCAAACACTATGAACAATATTCATTCCCATTTTTGAATTCCGTTCTAGACCTCTAAGCGCTTTTGAATGAAAACTTTTGAGATTTATTCCACATACAAATGTATATTTTTTAGTCTTTCGTAAAACATTATGGAATACTAAAAATTTCACTTGGGTGAGATCTGTTTTAAACAGGCTCTAAACTTCTAATAGATCTTAATATGGAACACTAAATATATGACTAACCGTTTAATAGCTCTAACTCTAGTTTCTATTAGTATTTTTTGTGCCTAGAACCATGTTTGATCGAAAGCGACCAGCATCCCTTATGAATGCTCAATCCTCAACCCGTGAGTCAACCATTTTGGTTATTGTTTTGAGTGTGAAGTGTGTCAATGCTAGACTCACACTAAAAGGCCTGAATTCGCTAGTTGTCGCTCTCTTTGACATTTTTCGACTTTCGAAAATAAAAAATTCGCTTCGAGGAACGCACCATAAGCTCAGTGAACCAATATATAAAAAAGCCAGACAAACTTTTTGCCGTAAACACTTAGCACACACGAAACAGACACCATTTGAGTTATGGAGATCAAACTTGACAAGAACATTAAATAAATGTACGAAACATTTTTATCGACTCGGTTTATTGGCTTAAATGGACCAGTCCGGGTCATTTTTGATCTTAAGTTAAGAAAAAGATATGGAAGTACATATATTAATATGGGTATCAAACAAAACAGGTTTTCAAACGGTTTCTAAGAGACGCAAAAATTTATAAGTAGAATTGCAACCTCCATAGAAAAAATTTAATAAAAATATGAGGGATTAAAATACCGTCATTAAATTATAGTAAATTAAGAACGTTAAAAATTTTAAATAATTTTTAAAAGGGTTGCCAACAACTATATAATATTTTAATTAATTAAAAAAAATAAATCATAGTTAATTTTAAAATATGGAAGTTCAACTTAAAAAAAGTTTAAATAGAGATATAAAGTATTAAAATGAAGGGTTGCCAACTCTTAAAAACAGTAATTACTGATGTAGAATTATTATAATATGGGTATCAAACCAAACAGGTTTTCAAGCGGTTTCTAAGATACGCAAAAATTTATATGTAGGGTTGCCACCTGCATAGAAAATATTTAATATAAATATGAGCGATTAAAATACCGTCATTAAATTATAGCAAATTAAGAATGTTAAGAATTTAAATTTTTTTAAAAGGGTTGCCAACTATAGAAATTTTTACTACATTAAGTTGATAAAATCAACGAAATATTATAACCGAGATGTTAAATGATGAAAGTTAGGAATTTAAAATATTCTTGCAAAATGTTGCCAACTCTGATTTTTTTAATAAATTTTGTAGAATAACTGAACTATTATTATCTAGATACCAAACTAAGAACATTAAGAATTTTAAATATTTTCGAGGAGTGTTGCCATTTTAAAGTTTTTTAAAATTTATTTTATAAAATAAGTTAACCACCATCTAGATGCCAAATAAGGAATGTTAAGAATTTTAACTTCTTTTACAGAAAGTTGCCAACTCTGTTAATATTATTAAACTAATTTGATAAAATAAATGAGAAATTATCTAGGTCAAGATTAGACGTTAAATTAAGAAGGTTAAGAATTTAGAATATTCTTGCAAAAGTTTGGCAACTCTACATTTTTTGTTAATTTGATAAAATGAATGAAATATTATAGACTAGTTGTTAAAATAAAAGTTTTTTAATATATATACATATGTATATGTATGTGAGTAGTTACAAATACTTATAAGAAGTGCTGCCACCTAGTTAAAAATTATTTCAGTAAATTTTTAAAGTTAATGAAAAATTACAATTTGGGCATAAATTTAAAGAAAATCGAAAAAACTAAAAACTTAACATATTTTTAAAAGGGATTGCCAACTGTTTAATTTTCTAAAGATTTTATAAAATGCATATTTAAAAAAAAAATTATATGATATTGATACATAATGGATTAGTGATATCAAATGAAAATTCTCTTGAGCAAATATATGGTTTGAAATACTTTTTTAAAAGTGGTTGCCACCTGGTTTGATAACTAATATTTGATAATTTAATTCATTCATATTAAAAAATCTAATTTTTTTAAATATGCGTAAAAATAAATGACATAATTAATAAACAATATTTTTCATGCTAACAAAAACATTTTATTTTATTTCTTGCTTTCTCATGGCGCAGTTGACACTATTTGTATTCAGCATAAAAAAATAAAATCGAATTAATTATCTGATTTAACATCAAACAATTTTAATATCAACCCGAATGACACCAAGCTTCATAAAAACCATCAATTAGGGTATTAAAAATTAAATTATTTTAATATTACAATCAGCTTAAAGAGCTAATAAAAGAGAGCGCACAAAGATCAAAATATGTGTGCTTTTGTTTTCATAAGGAGTGGGTATATTTGTCTGTCTATATTTATAAACAAATTGCTTTGAAAAGCCTATAGAACCAACAGTGAATCATCAATAAATTAAAATACACAAAGCGCCAGATAAAAATGTGCCGAGGCAACACATAAAATGGGGACCACCGCCAATGGACTATAAAACAAATTAAAGTACACAATAAAGCAGGTAAGCGCACATATGGGATTAGTGAGCAAAACCAACAGAACCAGCTGTGCAGTGTGGCGTTAAGAACTATAAAATATGGCAAAGAAACCAAAATAAACTATAAACTAAGACCTGGAATAACAAAGCTATAGGAAGAGAGGAGAGCGAGAAGTGCCAATAAAATGAACAAATAAATATCGAAAATTTCAAAAAAAAAGTAAAGAAAAATTATAAATCAATAAAATGAGTACAGAAGAGAAAGAAAAAACACTTGGCAGTCTACAAGAGCTGCCTAATATTGATGTCAATAATCTAATAAAACAGCCGAGACTTGGCATCTGTCGCATGTTATACACGAACTAACCTTTGCTTTTAAAGAAAAAGTGCTTTCAAGCATCTGCGATGACACTAAGAAACACTTTAACTTGAAGTGGTCACTGAAAACAATAATTTATAGCGTTAAGCGTTGTAAATATTGCAAAAAGCGTAAAAGATGAGTGGGCAATAGCTGGCGCCAGCGTTTTTAAATGTGTTTTCTGCTAAACGCGGCTCAAGCGCAGCTGAAAGAACAAAAAACTTTTAGAAAACAACACAAAGCAAGCGGTGACAGCAAAACGCCAAGGTCCATAGACTACGTGGAATCAAAAAACAGTTAACGATGCTATGAAAACAGAGATTTCAACTGCAGCAGCAACATAAATGTCAACTCGTCAGTCAAATTAGTGCTGCAGAAGCTGCAGACTACCAACTTTTGGCGAAAAATGCAAATAATTATGGTTTTGTATATAAACATTAGGGTGGTACTTAAATGTAGGTACACAATTTTAATGGAAAATTAAAAAAGAGTAAAGGACAAATTTGGTAGTTTAAATAAATATATAAAAATTAGGGTGGTACTTAATTTTAAATGACAAATTTCACACTAAATGCTAGTAAATCTGGTCTAATTTGACGGATTTAAAATTTTTGGGGAAAAATGCAAATACTTATCGTTTTGTATAAAATATTAGTGTGGTACTTAGATGTAGTTGACAATCTTAATAGAAAATGAAAACAAATAAAATACTAGGACCATCCTTAAGGGAAAAGGGCAAATTTGGTAATCTAATAAATATATAAAAATTAGGGTGGTACTTAATTTTAAACGACAAATTTCACACTAAATGCTAGTAAATCTGGTCTAATTCGACAGATATAATAACTTTTGGCGAAAAATGCAAATATTTATGGTTTTGTATATAAAAATTAGGGTGGTACTTAAATCCAGGTAGAAAATCTTAAAAAAAAATAAATAAATATTAGGACCTTCCTTAAGGGAAAAGAGCAACTTTGGTAATCAAATAAAAATATAAAAATTAGGGTGGTACTTAATTTCAAACGAAAAATTTCGCACAAAGTGCTAGTTAATCTGATCTAATTCGACAGATGTAATAACTTTTGACCAAAAATACAAATAGTTGTGGTTTTGTATATAAACATTAGGGTAGTACTTAAATCAAGGTACAAAATCTTAATAGAAAATGAAACAAAAATAAAAAATATTAGGACCATCTTTAAAGAAAAGGGCAACTTTGGTAATCTAAATAAATATATAAAAATTAGGGTGGTACTTAATTTTAAACGACAAATTTCACACAAAATGCTAGTAAATCTGGTATAATTCGACGGATGTAATAACTTTTGAACAAAACTACAGATAGTTATGGTTTTGTATATAAACATTAGGGTGGTACTTACATAAATCCAGGTAGAAAATCTTAAGCGAAAATGAAAAAAAAAAATAAATAAATATTGGGCCCATCTTTAAGGCAAAAGGGCAAATTAAGTAATCTAAATAAATATATAAAAATTAGGTTGGTACTTAATTATAAGAGACGAATTTAGCACATATCCTAATAAACTGATTAGTTGGGTCAAAAATTTATGTAGACAGCTTTCACAGAAAATGCTTAGTAAAGCAGTTTTCAAAATAAACTTTAGGGCGGTCCTTAAATTCAAGAGCAAAATTAAAATAAATGGTTTCACTTCTAAATAATAGCATGTTGCTTAATTTCCGGTAAACTTTTTGACTGTTAAATTAAATCAATATAATTTTAAATATAAACATTAGGGTGATATTTAAATTCAGGTGCCAATAATATAGTATAAATTAAAAAAAATACATACATACATATTAACAGTGACATTAAAAGCTGGATTTGAGCTTAAAAAATATCGTATGATATATTTTTTGAGCCACCTTAATGTATATTTTTTTATACATATGCATTTAGATCGCAGTTCCGTCACAGCAACACAACTTATTGACGCAGCTGCTGCAACTCACCGCTACACTTTAGCCAGTAGTTTGTCTTTTTAATATCACTTATTTATTTTTTTCATTTTTCGCTGCACATTTCACCCCGTAACGTGTTAACGACATCTGTAATTTGACACACATGTGAATATAAGGAAAAACGCGCCCTACCGGCGCACATATGCTTGCAATGCGCTGCTCCCAGAAATATATGTACATATTTGTATGTAACAACAAACAAACGTCAACACTCCCAGCTTGTCAAATTTCCTAGCTATGCAGTTGTCAAAATAAACACATGCGCAGCAAATGTTGCTGCAATTCCTTGTTTTGTCTCATTACACATGCCCCGCTGTGCTCTCTTCATGCTTAACTGCCTTAATGTGCTGTTAACAGGCTCTGCTGTCAATAGCGTGCTCTCTGGCTTTTGCTCACCTGCAAATTTCGTTATTATGCACTTACTACTGTATAGTGTGGAGTAGCAGCAATGCTCTCAGTGCATCACTCCCTATAAATGCTATATATGATATTTTTTTTCGGTTCAGTAGTCACTCTCACAACCGGCAAATTCATTACAGCTGGCACGTGTCAAATTGACGTTGTGAGAATTCTTGACAAATACGTTATGCATTTCTCTCTTTGGGTTTGACATTTACTATCCATCTTTGTTTTAACTGTCACTATTTGTCTCTCTATAAACATTTCATCATCTGGTCTAATATTTGAGAGTGTGTTTCCCATATCCGTTGAGTACAACTTCCGCATATTTTCATTAATAGTGTTTACTTAAGGTATTTTCCAGCACTTAATGGATTCTAAAATATGTGTGTCATATAAATACATACATGAGTTTCTATGGAACTTCCGGTTCGATATTCATCCGGTTCACTTCACTGAAATACATATACTAGATATACATATATGTACTATAGATATAGATATGGACAGACCTGGTATCGGCATCACAAATATCCACAATCTCACTTGACTTCACTAAATCCAAAAAATATATGTCTTCTGTTCTTTTTTCTGAATATCGCACAAACAAAGATCTTTACGAAAAACTTACTTATTTGGGGTTTAGAGATTAAAAAGATAGTAAATAGTTAAAAGAGTGTCTAGAGTGTATCTAAATTATAGCATTCAATCTTCACACTCATGTTGAAGAGGCATAGTACTTAGGAGCTTGAGTATATTTTGGAAATTTTTGGAGAATAGAGGATTCTTTAAATTAAATATCTTTGAATAGTTGGAGAATCTTTATGCTCTTAAGGGTTGTTTCTAGACAAACCATACTGCGTTAAATTAAGAAAGTACAAGAGTAAAGTAAAACAGTATAAAATATGGGGTATTCCATACCAAATCGACCACTTTTGAACCCGACCCCTTTAGATCTTGCTGAAACTTATCCATCTTATTCTACCCTTAGAAAAACATTTTTGAGAATTTGAAGCCGAGTATTGACATAATGGAAAAGTGTTGCCTCGCGTCTATTCGCAAATTCCGAAAAATTGTTGGCTGCAATTTCCCATTAATGGGTTCACTCGGTTTTGGAAGTTCTTAATACAGCACGCCCTTCTGACCTCACCAAATAGAGAGACTTATCTTGGCGTTATGGGTATTCAGCTTCGACGTTGATTTGGCTGGTTAGCTGACCATAATCAAGTATGTTTTTTTGTATTTAGATCTATCGTAATGAATCCATATTTCATTACCAGTCATAATGTGATGTAAAAGCGCCTTCTTTTTGTAAGTTTTAAGCAGCATTTCTGAGATAAAAATCGTCGTTAAAACGTATCTTGGCTTTAAATCATATGACAAGGTCAGTAGCTTTACAACACATGTCCCGAATATTGGAATAATGGAAAAATAATCAAGTTAGGCAACCTCTTGGTAAGCCGAATATTGTTACAGGCCGCTGAGTAAGCTTCACTGCTTTATAGAATCTTATTGATAGAGTAGTAGACGGTAAACCCAAGAAAATTATATTATTGTCGCTTCTAAAATCCTTATTAAACTTTCAAACCTCAAATCTTATTCCCAATATATCTGGTGTTCTTTCTAAATTTCAAAATCCGCCGCTAATTTGTTGCAGTTGCAACGTTCACATACTTTGTTGTGGTCCAAATAGCTGACTCCATTAGATTATATGTTAATTCTAATTATCTTATGTGAAGATATCACACTATAAAACCCCATAGACGCCATAAAAATAAATTTCAATCTCCATCTAACCAATTAAAAGTGTTGAAAATCGTACTTAACAACCACTTAGTGGCAAACAATTGTAAATTTACGATTATTATTATTGTCATTTCAACTTTTAACTACTTTGACGGGCAACATTCTCAGCACATGTTAGACACACATATGGAGAACCGGTATGGCAGACGTGTGTGTGCACTACTTAGATCTCCCAGGCACAATTGAGCTCAATTTATGGACTACCCTATTTTCGAGGAGCAAACGAGAGTGGTTCGATTAGGAAGTGGGAGAGAGGAAATAGGTTCATGATAATGATAAACTGTAAAATTACTTTGATAAATATATTTCTAAAATGTTGATGAATCGATATAAGCTTTTTGGCATTTCATAGTGCATGGCAAGCAACAATCTCCTAAATTCTGGTGAATTTAAAGAGGCTTTAAGAGGTTTTTGTTTCTTCTGTATTCGAAGCAAAGGAGAGGTTTCGTAAGGTCGAAAGTGCTCAATAAAGGAGCAAAAATCGTTGACAAGATCCATGAAACGATCGCGGTGAATGAAGGTTTTTGGAGGTGCCAACTCGGTTTTAATCATATGTTACCCAACACGTTTTTTGCTGATGTTAGTATAAGTTTAGAACCAGTTTTCTTCACGATTTCAGCATACTGCGAACTCTACAGTTTTTTTCTAGTCTCAAAACTGAAGAACTGTCTCATATCTTAACAGTTTCGGTGTCAAAAAAGTTTATTCAGTGGACGGCTTTTTCGAAGAAAACTTTCATAAGTCGGGTTGTTTCATACGTTACCGGGAAATGACAATTTTTCTATTGTCAACTCAAGAACTTAGAAATCAAATTCACTTGGGACTAATTGCTGAGGAAAATTGAAAGAACAACGGAGAACGAATTATAATTGTTTCCTTATTTTAAACCTAAAGTGTCGTGAATTTAAATGTCGAAAAGATCATCCCAAAAGTGTACGGCTATTTCGAAGAAAACTTACATAAGTCGGGTTCTATCAGAGATTGACTCAACTGAAGTAATTTTTCTACTGTCACACCAAGGAAAGCATTTGACAAGTAGCTTGAGACTAATAAGTAACCTCTAAAAGTTAAGTTCTTTGAAGAGCTTAAGATAAGAGGTAGTGTTCTTCAGAATTATGTAGACATCTGGAACAAATTTATGTTAAGATTTCAGAAGAACTGCTTCTATGTTGTATGTTTCGGTCCATTAAGTTCAAGGTCTTTCCAAAAACCACCAGCTTTAGGAGCCGCCCTCGTACAGCAATGTTTACTTTCTTGTTAATTAAAATGTGTTGATAAAAAATTCGTCATAAATTTCAATAAGCCACAAAAATGCCAAAGCGGCAAAGGAAGTTTACGCAGCAAACATTTTAAATAAATAAATGCAGAGAAAATACGCTGAAATCCGCGGTGGCGTGCCAAATGAAAATAAACTACAAAAGCTAATAATAATTAAGCTTATCTCAGCGCGGCGCTGACGCCAGCCGGTCGATTCATTTGCGCTGAAGTTTGGGAGTGGATAAGTGGACAAGCTGCACGATTATTGTTTTTGTAATCAAAAAAACTGAAACTGCTTTAAGTTTTGAAGGAGAAGGTTTCATTTTTTCTATGCTTCGCATTGGCTTATCTTTGCGACGTTCTTTCTTGCTGTGTCAGCCTCAAAAGCTTAAGGTCTCGAGTTCATTTTTTTGTTAAAAATAAATTACGTTGATGACTTGACGACGTTTAATGATTAACAGCTCGATATTATTTGTATTTTTTATTTTAATTTGTTTATTTTTTTATATTTCTATTTATTATTTTTACTTAATTTTATACTCTCGCAACAAAGTTGCTAAGGAGAGTATTATAGTTTTGTTCACATAACGGTTGTTTGTAAGTCCTAAAACTAAAAGAGTTAGATATAGGGTTATATATACCAAAGTGATCAGGGTGACGAGTAGAGTTGAAATCCGGATGTCTGTCTGTCCGTCCGTCCGTCCGTCCGTCTGTCCGTCCGTCTGTCCGTGCAAGCTGTAACTTGAGTAAAAATTGAGATATCATGATGAAACTTGGTACACGTATTTCTAGGCTTCATAAGAGGGTTAAGTTCGAAGATGGGCAAAATCGGCCCACTGCCACGCCCACAAAATGGCGGAAACCGAAAACCTATAAAGTGTCATAACTAAGCCATAAAAAAAGATATTTAAATGAAATTTGGCACAAAGGATCGCATTAGGGAGGGGCATATTTGGACGTAATTTTTTTGGAAAAGTGGGCGTGACCCCGCCCCCTTCTAAGTTTTTTGTACATATCTCGGAAACTACTATAGCTATGTCAACCAAACTCTGTAGAGTCGTTTCCTTCAGGCATTTCCATATACAGTTCAAAAATGGAAGAAATCGGATAATAACCACGCCCACCTCCCATACAAAGGTTATGTTGAAAATCACTAAAAGTGCGTTAACCGACTAACAAAAAACGTCAGAAACACCAAATTTTACGGAAGGAATGGCAGAAGGAAGCTGTACCTAAGCTTTTTTTTAAAATTGAAAATGGGCGTGGCGTCGCCCACTTATGGACCAAAAACCATATCTCAGGAACTACTCTACCGATTTCAGTGAAACTCGGTTTATAATATTTTTTTAACACCCTGATGACATGTACAAAATATGGGCGAAATCGGTTCACAACCACGCCTTCTTCCAATATAACGCTATTTTGAATTCCATCTGATGCCTTCTCTGTATAATATATACATTAGGAACCAATGATGATAGCGGAATAAAACTTTACACAAATACGGTATTTGAGCTGAGGTATCCCTTGTGGAAAAATTGTCGTGATCGGAGTACAACTTTTCAAGGTCCCTGATATCGAACACGAAGAACTCAGTGTCTAACCTAACCTAATTTTTCACCGAAAATATCGGTAAATCTCTCAGAATTTAATTCTAATTAATTTTACAGCAAAATAAAAAAATATGTAAATGACGGATAATGAAATCTCGATTATCACTTTATCATGCGAGAGTATAAAATGTTCGGTGACACCCGAACTTAGCCCTTCCTTACTTGTTTAATTTTATTTTTTTAATTATTTCAACCTCAAAATATTTTTATTAGCTCACTCGCTGTCGTTAGATGAGTAACCGAGTGACTAACTTGCCGATACTCGGAATTCGCTTGTCATACCATTCGCGCTTCGCCACGAAACATCGAAATATTGACAAATGACAGGATGGAATTTATGCTGGACAGTCAAAAAAAAATATATTTTTTTAATTTCAAGAAATTAATTGCAAGTTATGTATGAGAAGACATTAATTTTACATACCAACTGCACATTTTTGCGCTACCCATACTTAGCTACATTGTCGCACACAATCTTCACACTTGATGACAGTTCAAAAACCTCGTAAACCCGAAATTAATGAAATGAATTTGTGCAGCAATGCGCTTGTGCCACTTTTTTCGTCAAAAATTCGTAAAGTTTTTCTTTACGACGCTTCGGATGTTGCGGGTGAATGATTTTCGTATGCTTTTGGCTAGAAAATTACATTTTTTTGCAGTAAAAATGTTCATACAACATAAGAAACTGTTATGCTTCGCTTGATTGGCGTTGCCGTTGACGATTGTGCGGTTCATTGGGTCAAATTGTTGTAACTGGGTATCATTGGTTTATGGAAATCAAATGTAACGTTCACTTTGCGCCATAAACTCGAGTTTAAGGCTTCGAGTTTTTGGTCTACCGTGTTATATCATTGATGTGTTTGATAAATTCGGTGTTTAAGTCGGTGTTTTATATTTCAATTATGGAGTAATTAATAGAGATATGTCAAAAGTACGGGTTTTCACAATTTTCGGCACAACAGCAAGTCCTATAGAGAACAGATCAAGGCCAACGCGATCTTAGATCGAAGAGAGGGATGGGTTAAGGGTTACGGGTTACGGGTTTAAAAATATCGAATTATTTATTGTCTTATTAAATTCTGCAACACCTCTATAATATTGTCCTAAATTTTCAATTTGATCCGAGTAATGGTTTCGGAGGTAAAGCCTTGAAAACATGTGCGCTTGAGGCTAGCTTTTATTGTCACTCAAATTTTTAAATTAGTTTTTCTTGAAACCGTTTTTTTGAAGTCGGTTGGTGAGATTTCTCAAGAAGTACTCAAACCGATAGTCATGTCCTTGAGAACAATTCTTAAAGGCTTGGACGAAGGATTTTTTTTTTTTCGATTACAACTATTAAAAAAAAATGTCGTGAAATTTTAATTTTTTTGTAAAAATGTCTACCAAAAATCCAGTTTTCAGTTTTTTTTCTTCGTCCAAATTCTTAGTTAAGGTTTTAACTAAAGCACGTATTTCTTTTTCATTTTAGACGGTCCTTTAAGGAGTTATCCTGACAACCTGGGCGCATCTTTTTTCTGAGTGGCCGAGTTTAAAATAATTTTTTCAAAAAATTTCAGAATTTCTTAGTAAATAGTGTATGTTTCTAACAATAAAAAATGTGATAAAATACTTCATTTTTTATATGAGAAAATTATTGTCGAAAAAGTCTGTTTTTTACCCGAGGACACCAAGTAACCTTTATAGGTTAAAAACGGTTTACCTCGTTGTCCGGTAAAACTACGATTATTATAGAAAAAATGTATATGACAAAGTTGTAGCTAATGAAAAGATCTACTACTTTTGCATTACACCTCTTTCATACGAAGTGTGTTCAAAAAGTATCGCGAATTTTGTGTTTTTTCAAAATTATTTATTTATTCATGAATATCTATTTGTCCCCTTCAAATAATCCCCTTGAGATTATACACTTGTGCCAACGGTTTTTCCAATCTTCGAAGCACTTCAAAAAATCATTTTTTTTTATCTTCTTCAGCTCCTCCTTCGATGTCGTCTGTGAGCATAAGTTCGTTGAAATTTTTGTCTTCTGATGATGTAAAAAAATATACATTACTATGGTAAGCTTCCACAGAAAACGCAAAAAAGATAACGCTAAACGATTCAAAACAGCTTTTTTAACATTTTCTACTACGAATTAAGAGGTGCACGAAGTAAAGTTGTTTTATTGTATATTGCTTTTCCTACAACGAGTTATCTAGCATGGTCTCTTATGTCATTAGCGGATCGAATGCGCTTCTGTTACGATTTTCTTAAGCTTACCTACCGCTTTTTAGCTAACATTTTCTTAGTGGGTATGTTCACTTAGGTATCTCAAATACTCAAATTCCACTGGTAGTGCCAAAAACCGCAAGAAGTAATGTTTAGGAACGTGCCTTTAACTATTATAAAAAAAAATGTATACGTGCACTTATCTGTGGTTCCACATTAAAGTAGTTTTAGTCGACTTAAATACTAACTATAGAAGTATATTTTTGGATTTCACTTAATAATCCAGGCATATGCTTTATCTCCATTTTATTTGAACTTGAAGTTTTCTATTCTATTATTGAGGTAAATTGCTGCTTGAGGTAAAATAAATAATCGGGTCTTGAAAAAGTTGATAATAATAACTCAAAATGTCGCCATTAACTTAAGTCGTTTTACGCTATTTTAATATATTGCCACAAATATACATCAACGTACGACAAAATATACAGTAACAACTCCAAAAATAGCGCGTAAATGTACAACAAACCGAAACCACAAGACAGCATGCCTTCGTGGCATGAATAAGTCGCAGCAATTAAGTATGCAGTTGTGACAATTTTGAGAAAAAGGGGCAACGCAATTTTTAAGCATCTGCAGAAGGAATGTATATACATATGTCAAATCCTGTCAAAACTTCATTCTAAAATTATTTTCAGTCACTTACATACCATACATATACAAAGGCATATAACTATGTACATACTTTTGTTTTCTATCAGCCATTTCTTTGCTTATGTAGATCTCACAGCACTTTTCTCAACTTAGTACCGCTTCCAAATCAAAGAAGCATAAAAAAGCATTTGCTTTAATAACAAATACAAACTAATTTTTAATTAAGTTCTTATGATCCACGACGTGTTCAAAAATCATTGAAGCTAAACTTTGCGTTACCTCACTTCCTCGGTTTTGTACAACATAAGCAATTACAAGAGTTACAAGCAAAACAAACAAAAGTACATGGCAATAACACGGCATGAGTGGTGTTATTACGAATTATTGCACCGTCAGACACGAACGGGCCACTTAATTAAAAATCTGCTTGGAACATAATGTAATGCAGAGGCTTCAAACCAATTACTTTACTTTTGTAGTATGGTTGTTTTGAGCGAAAATTTGTTGGCATAAATCGAAGCAGCTTACCAAGAGTATTTATGAACTTGAGAAACATAATTCGAAGCAGCAGACAAATAGTCTTTTTGAACTTGTGAAACATTGTTAATGAAAAGCCTTCAGAATTTAGATATTGTTATAAATAATACTAGATAATTTTCATGCAATTCTGAGATGAGTTTATGTACACTCAGCAGTTAACAGGTCAATTGACAAGTCCCTGGACTGACGTATCGTTGGCGCGTGTATAAATTGGACAGCTGTCGGATCATTAGTTTGTGAATTATATCAGCTTGAGTCAAGCTACTTTTGTAATTGTGAAAAAAGGTATTCACCGTGTCGATTAAATATTGTTTTTTGAAGGGAAAAAATATAGTCGAAGAAAAAAACTTTATTTTGAATGACCGTCAAGTGAAGTCGTTCAAGATAGCAGTCTCTCTAAAGATATCAACTGAATGTGTACATCATAAGTATTATTATCGAATATTAGGGTATTGAGAAAGCTTTGTGTAGATAAGGTGTCATGCGATCTCACTTTTAACCAAAAACAGCGACGAGTTGAGGATTCGGAGCAGTGTTTGGAGATGTTCAAGGGTAATCAGCCTGAATTTTATCGTCGCTATGTGACAATGGACAAAACATGGCTCCATCATTTCACCCCGAAATCTAATCGGCGGTCATACGAGTGGACTGCATACGAACGAACCTGCTCTCAAGCGTGGCAAGTGTTTTTTACTGTCATAGGCCGGAGACTTTTCAATTGACCTGCTTAGGCTTATTAAGTCAACTGGTCACTTTATAAGGAAAAATAAGTACATATCTTCCATAGACATTATATTATTCAATTTTGGTAATAAAATTAGATAACTTTCACTTCCTTTATTTGACAGTTAGTGCCGTAATTCCGAAAAATCTGTTAAACACAGCATTACTGAACTTGTGAAACACTATGAAAGGGCTTGAGGGTAGTGCGCTAGGACCAATTTAAATGTTTTCAAATCGGTTTTTACTGGTTTTTCAAGGTAAGGCCGAGCATTGTCAGGAAGAATAAACATTTTTTCGTGCCTCTGCCGACATTGAGGTTGCTTTTCGCGCATTGCTAGACTCAATCGCATTAATTGAAGTCGATATCCTTCACTATTGATGGTTACGTTTCAGCAGCTCATAATAAGTGATCCCGACTTTATATGGGAGGTACATAAATACAGCATAACTTTCGCATCGCAAGTATACGGCTGAGGCGACTACGCTGACCGGACAGCCCTCATGACTTTCTTTTCTATGCATTGCTATAATTAATCCCTTTTTCATCACCCGTTACGAAGCGTTTAAGAAAATCTTTTCTTCTTATTTGCCGTAGGAGCAATTCTTCACGGATGAAAAGGGGACGCTAACGTCCTTTCATTTCAAACCATAATCCAAGTTTCTTGTTTCTGAATCATTCCCAGCACGTGTAATCGCTTTGAAATGGCTGGTAAACGACTCGCAATGATGAAGAAAGCTTTTTTTGCATTTCAAGTGAATCTTACAATTCACCGCCTTCGAGAGTTTTTGGTCTTAGAGATGCTTTTAAAAATATACGATCGTTGATTTCTCAAATAAGATCAATAGAAAAATATTATAAAAAATTATTAACTTAAAAGACGATCCGAACAGTTATAAGTCATCTCTACTGCTTCTACTCCTCGTCCACATTTGATTTAGCGAACTTTGGATGAACCTCTAAGGTGACTCTTAAGATGTACAACAGGAAATAAAACTTCTGGCAAAATACTCGATAAATATATTCTCTCACAAAAGGGCACCCTTTAAAGGAATAGACACGCGCCTTTTGTCATCATTCATTCACCTCAAAGGCAAAGTTTATTGCTCTACTTAAGGCAAATGAACAATAAAAATCAACTGCTCGATAAATAGTCATAGTGCACACCCACACAGCCACACACATACAAACGCAAACAGAAGAGAGAAAATCTCAGACAGATGGACAAAAGTTGGTAACAACAAAAACAATAATGAATATACAACACAAGCGAAACAATTACGCAGAGATGGTAAGTAAAAACAACAACAATAATAATTGCCATATGCAACAGCAATAACAACAACAACAATAGTGGCATCTATAGATACAATTGAAATATGTAAACAATGCAACGATTTACAGTTGATTTCTATGAAATGTTAATATGGAACTCAGCATGCAACAACAACAACAAATGGCATGGCATTAAATAGCGTGAAACTAGAATAAACAATAAATCAACAGCAACAACAAAAACCACTATAGTAATTGTCATTCTTCTTCGTGCCGTCGACAAGTGTAAATTTAATTAGCCACTTAAGCGTGTTGTTGTTTTTGTTGTTGCAACATGACAAACTCACATCTGTCAGCCGCAACGAGCAGCTCTTGAATGACAGTAATTCGCTTTGCAATGCGAATGGCGGAAGCACTCACACGCTTAGTGGCAGTAGAGACAATCAAATCATAAGTGAAAGTGGCGGGTTCTTAATCAAGTGCAACAACAAAGCGTATATACATTTAAGTTAGGTTAGGTTACGTTAAGTCACGACGAAAGCAGTGAACTTTTAAATTAGGTAGCTAAAGTTTTCTCTGCGGGTCTGACTCTTATTCTTGCTGCTTTTGAATAGATACTCTTCGAAGGGTTCTTATTTTGAAAGTTGTGATAATTCTCAAGATAAATAGACCTTACTGTCCTAGGATCGAACTCTTCATGATTTGAAGAAGAGATCCACATTTTACATATGTTTTTGATTGTTGTCACTGTGGCTTAGTGGTCTAAAATACTACTTTAGTATACTTCTTCTTCTTCTTCTTTACTGCTAGACACTCGCTTACAGGCGATTTATAGCCGAGTCACAAAGCGCGCCCCAATCGTTTCTTCTCTTCCGCTACTTGGGCGCCAATTGGATATTCCAAGCGGCCAAGTCCTTCTCCACTTGGTCCCTCACCGGAGTGGAGGTCCTTCCTCTTCCTCTGCTTCCCGCGGCGGTTTACTGGGTCGAATGATTCAGAGCTGGAGTGTTTTCATCCATCCCGGACAACATGACCTCCCACGTAGCCGCTGTCCTTTAATTCGCTTAACTAATGTTTCGATGTCGTCGTATATCTCGTAAAGCTCATCTTTCCATCGGATGCGGTATTCGCCGTGGCCACCGCAAAAGACCCTAATCTTCCGCAAACTTTTCTCTCGAAAACCTCGCACGTCGACTCATCGGTTGGTGTCATCGTCCCAAGCACTCTCACCATATTAGCAGGACGGGAAAAAAACAATTTTCAGAGCGCTTATCGAGTTTGGGTTTTTGTTCGTCGAGAGAGGACTTTAGCTTCAATTGGTCCTACTTCAGTCCGAAGTAGCACCTGTTGGCAAAATAATCCTGCGTTGGATTTTCTAGGCTGACATTGTTGGTGGTGTTAATGCTGGTTTCAAATCGACGAAATTATCTACAACTTCAAGTTATGACTGTCAACATGACGTGAGTGCCAAGGTCGCGTAGTGCGACGACGGGGTTTTTCTTTGGATGCAGTAGATCTTTCGTCTTGCCCTCGTTCACTGCAACCCATTTGCGTTGCTTCCTTGTCATTCTGGGAGAAAGCAGAACTACGGGCGGTGGTTGAGACCGGGATGATATCAATATCATCGGCAGACGAAGCCACAGCTGTACACTCTTATAAAAGTTGTACCTGCTCGGTTTCAGTTCTGCAGCTCTAATAATTATTTCTCCAGCATCAATTGAAAATGTCGCAACATAGGGAGTCGCCTTGTCTGAAACCTCGTCTGTATCGTCGGCTCGGAGAGGTCCTTCCCGATCCTGACGGAGCTTTTGGTCCCGCTCAACGTCAGTTTACAACAGCCGTATTAGTTTTGCGGTGGATACCATCAGACTTGCGGCATAAAGGCTCTCCTTTTCGTGTATCGAAATCAGCTTGAATCGGACGAATAGTGGTGATGTCGATTCTCCTTTCACGGGTCTTTTCCAAGATTTGGCGTCGTGGGAATATCTGTCGGTTGTGATTTTCACCGGTCTGAAGCCACACTGATAAAGGTCCAATCATTTGTTGACGGTGGGCTTAATCTTTCACACAATACGCTCGATAGAACCTTGTACGGCGATTTTAGGATGCTATCCCACGGGGTAGTTTGGCGCAGATTGTGGGGTTCCTCCTTTTTTAGTGGATTGGGTATATTTATTATAGCACACTAAATTCCAATCGTTGGGGCATGCTCTCATCCCCGCATATTTTGCAAAGAAGCTGATGCATGCTCCCTTATCAGTTTCTTCGCCGCCGTGTTTGAATAGCTCGGCCGGCAATCCGTCTGCCTCCTTCCGCTTGGGTGTTCTCAGGCGGGCCAACTGCTATTATCGAACTTCGTCATGGTCGGGCAATGGAACGTCTGCTCATCGTCATCGATTGGGGTATCGGGTTCGCCTTCTCACTGGTGCTATGTGTTCACTACTGCCATTCAGCAGCTGGAGAAGTGTTCCCTCCATAATCTAAGTATGCTCTGGCATCGTGGCTAGATCAAACACTTTGGGGGTTCTAACAGAGTATGCTCCGGTCTTAAACCTTCCTGTAAGTCGCCGCAGTTTTCGTAGAATTTTCGAGCATTTACCCTGTCGGCCAGCTTATCAAGCTGTTCGTACTCACGCATTGCTGTCTCTTTCTTCTTCTGTCTGGCAAATGCGTCTCGCTTCCCTCTTCCACTCTCGGTATCTTATCCATCCCGCACGTGTTGTGTCGATTCGTAACGTTGCGAGGTAGTGCCAGCCCTTGTTTTCTCCTCCGCTGTCGACACGGCCACTCCTCATCGTACAAGCTGTTCGTTTGCACTTTCCGAACGCAATGGTTTCGGTTGCAGCTGTACGTAAGGAGTTTGAAATGCCGTCCCACATTTCCCCTTATACCGATTGTTGACGAGTGCTCTCAGAGAGCAGGAGTGCAAGCCGAGTAGAATATCGTTCGCTGTTGTTTTTGTTTTTTTTTTTTTTTTTTTTTTTTTTTTTTTTTTTTTTTTTTTTTTTTTTTTTTTTTTTTTTTTTTTTTTTTTTTTTTTTGTTTTTTTTTTTTTTTTTTTTTTTTTTTTTTTTTTTTTTTTTTTTTTTTTTTTTTTTTTTTTTTTTTTTTTTTTTTTTGTTTTTTTTTTTTTTTTTTTTTTTTTTTTTTTTTTTTTTTTTTTTTTTTTTTTTTTTTTTTTTTTTTTGTGTTTGGTTTTTTTTTTTTTTTTTGTTGTTTTTTTTTTTTTTTTTTGTTTTTTTTTTTTTTTTTTTTGTTTTGTTTTTTTTTTTTTTTTTTTTTTGTTTTTGTTTTGTTTTTTTTTGGTGATTGCAGCTTCCTCCGAACGTCGAACCTTCCTTGTGTTTGTTGGCGCTGCGTTTTTGGCTGCACAGAGGCGGTGCGATCTTGGCTGCAACAATATAGTGGTCCGAGTCGATGTTAGACCTCGGAGCGCACGCACATCTAAAACCATGCGCCTAATTCGAACCGAAAAATTTCTAGGTATTTCGCTATTGAAATATTAGGTTGTCGAATATCTCCCTTCCGCTTTTTGGCTATTTATTCAATGTTTTATAAAAAGTGGTACAGTGATCGGATTTAATTCAAATAGTTCACAAGCCCCTTTTGAGTTCAACTTTACACCAACAAGGGCGTTCGCTATGAACAGGAAAAGGTGGTAATATCTTGGCGCTATGTCCAAGCAATATGGTGGATGTGATAAAACCTCCCATCCGAGTTCCACTAGCTTCTGACGAGTCATCAACGAAGTGTGTGGTCTGGCGTTGTCCTGTTGGCCAATTCTGGACGTTTCTGGTCGATCGCCTGCTTCAAGCGCTCCATTTGATCGCAGTAAATAGTAGAATTAAGCGTTTGGTCATATGGGAGCAGCTCATAGTGGATGATTTCCTTCCAATCCCACCAAACACACAGCAAAACCTTCCTGGCCGTCAATCCCGGCTTGGCCACTGTTTGGGACGATTCACCGGCCTTCGACCACGACCGTTTTCGCTTGATATTGTCGTATGTGATCTATTTTTCGTCGCCAGTCACCATCCGCTTCAAAAATGGGTCGAGTTCATTCCGTTTCAGCAGCATATCGCAGGTGTTGATTTGGTTCAGAAGTATTTTTTGCCCTGAATCGTCGAAACGATTCGTACGCATTTCGAATATATATAACTCAGACTGCGTTCTGGTCCTTCTGGACTCCGACGGTTTTAAAACCAAACTCTTCATGCTTCGAAAGAGAAATTCGGTTTTCATATATGTTTTTGGTACGCTTCCCATAAATTAAGTCCGATGTAAGACGTTTTCTGACATAAGAAAAAGTCCGTATTCGCAGTCAAACTGTAAAGCCTAAGCGCCATCTCTCAAATCTCAAAAACAAAATAAAAGAATGCGCTGGTTAGGTCATGTCGTACGCATGGAGAATGACGCTCCTGCGAAAAGTTTTTTCAATTCGAGTTCCTTGGGTAAATAATGGAAGAAAGACGCCCATGCATACAATGGAAGGACCAAGTGCTGAGGGATCTGTATGCTCTTGGGATGTGCAACTTGCGCTAATGCTACAATCTCACTAAAGATTGAGGCAACTGGAGTTTTCGGCCCGGACCGACTCACTGTTGTACCGAAGAAGAGGGAAAAGAAGAGCTATAGAAAGCCATAATTAGAGGTTATATGAACAGTTTTTTTAAATATACTTACCGATAAGATATCCTAGTACTTTGAGATGTCGAACCTTTATAAAAAATTTTCAAAATTAAAAACGAAAGATTCTCATGAATTATGCGTACTAGGTATAAAACTTGCGTGACGTTCCCTACAAAGCCTGTTTTGGGAAATTAAAAGTTGGCTCCGACGGGTACAGGTTATAGAAAGCAACTCCAATGCGCCAACAGCTGGTATCGAGCTGAATTTGATAACCATGAGTCCGGCCGGAGTCCTCGAAATTTCTACAAAAAATTTAGTTCTCTACTTGACCAAATGTAATAGTTAAAATAAATCAGATCCGAGACTTCTTGAATATAATGGTAGACTAAAAATAAAGAATCGTTAGCGCCATGTAGAGTTTTTGATGATCAAACATCTACCCAAAATAGAAACTTTGAGTCTTTATTGGGTTTTGTCTATAGAACCCATCCCTTGACGAGTCGTCACAATACAAAACACCCTGTATTTGTTGAAATTGCTCTAGCTTCTTCTATTCTTTCATCGACTAGGCTGTCTTCATATTAATTTGTCATCAATTTGCTACTTAAAGTGGTGATTTATTAATTACAGACAACTGAATGGGTGGCAACGCTGTTCACATAAGCACACTCGTACACACAACACTGGGGTGGCGTAATTCTTGCGGTATATGTCGCAGATTAGATGCAATGAATTTGTATGGATTCCACTTAAAGGGAGTCGTAAGCTTAGCGAGGTAGACTAAGGGACAATTGCAGATTTTATTTCCGGGTTTTGCTCTACTTAATTAGTTGATAGCTTTTGATGAACGATGGTGCGGAAAATGGCTAGACAGAAAAACAATTGCTGTCACTTGAACTTAGAAGTTGTTTATTGACTTATTTTTCGACTTTTTTTGTGAAGAAACGTGTACTAAACACTTTAACTTATGGAAATGAAGTATTAACTGCGCTCTAGTTATGGTTGGTACTCGACGACGTTAGTCTAATCAAGTCAAGAGAGTTGAAGTAGAAGCTTTGGCGAAGAAATAACCGCTTTATTGCTCTCTTTTTTTCTACCTATCTCTCTAATTCCTCATTACCATATTCTTTCGCATAAAATTTGAAACACTTCAACTTGGAACTACCATTATATTGTTATTATAGCTAGAGGCAAATTCGAGGACACTCTCTGCGACTTAGTACAAAGGGGTTCTCGAAATCTACCATCACCCGTTTACGAGACGTAAGTCCCTGCTCGTAAAATGACTAATATGGTCATCTTGGTCTCAAGCTGGATTCCGCTCTGCGGTGGAAGCATTATGTTGACCTATCCATGGTCAATGGTTAGCAGGTAAATCCAGGGGCTACAAACCAAGGATTGAAAGGTAGATGTATGTACACCATGATCGTTTGATCGATAATCACGTATAGGGCGGTGGCTTGGGCCTCAAAAGCATCGCAAACTTCGGTAGGGCTCCAACTATCGAAGCTGCAACGGCTTCCATGCGTATGCATGTCGGGTGCCATGCGCACATGCTCGACGGCAGCACTTGAAGCAATGCTAAAGTTCTTACCACTTTACCTACTAATTGGTCAAGTAGCCAAATACGCACTGTTTCAAATGATAGCATAAGCGTGTGGCAGAGGTAAGGTAATCTCATACCAACGGATGAATGAATTAAGTGGTGTAACACGATTGGCTCAAAAACATCTGCCTACGAAATCAAGTTGCTTCTGATGCAGGAGTGTAGAGAAAGGCTGAACAGTCTTTCGGAACGTAACCAAGTGCACCTCATCTGGATTCCTAGTCACAATTGTATAACTTGGATTGAACTGGCTAATGAGCTCGCCTGCTCCCCGCGTCCGCTAACAGGACCTGAACCTTTGAGTCCTCATACTATAAAGAAGCTGCTCCGCAAGGAAGAGAGAGTAATCATAGAGCGGTATTGGCAACAACTCCAAGGCATGCGTCATGCTAAGTTGATAATGGAGGGTTATAACTTCAGCAGATTTAAATAAGTATGTAATCAACCTCCCTAGGGACAAACTCAGGCTACTTGTCGCATTCTACACTGGCCACTGTAAACTCAGGAAGCATTTATATAACATACGCCTAGCTACTAGTGCACATTGCCGGTTCTGCAACAGGGAGCCTAAATTCCAGAATACCTACTAATTGACTGCACAGCAGTCTGCAGATGCAGAATAAAGGCCCTTGGATACATGTTGTCAAATAGGGATCCCATCGCCTCATTAGCACTTAGCGAAATATCGGGATTTATAAATATGCTTGGGTTAGCTGGCTCGTTGTGACATAAGAGAGGGCACAATAGAACTAAGGGCGCGGTGCAATCCTCATCTATTTTTCTTTATCTATGGACATTTTTTTAATTTAACGAGATATCTTCCAAAAATTTGGCATGTCTAGTTGTGGAATCGCCGAAGAAAATATTTACATTGGATCATTATAGCATATAACTGCCATACAAACTGAATGATCAAAATTATGGGATTGTAAGGAAATTTTTTTTATTTGACAAGATATCATCACAATATTTTGAACAGATATTTGTTTAAAGTAACTGTGCAATCTCCAAAGAAATTGTATAGATCCGTCCGCGATCAAAATGTTATGTGGAATCGGTTTTATTTGTCAAGCGTATTCGAGCTTCGATTTGGAATTTTGATTGCACCATTTTTCTTACTATTATAAAAATTCTAACAGTCTACATTTTATACTCGTATTGTACTATATAATAAGTGTGCACATATATAAACAATCAGTTATACGAATTCCACAAATAAAGCGCTGATATTTTTAAATTCCTTTGCATTTCTCATTCGCTTTGCTTTAAAGCGTTGACATTGATTTATTTTATATGCTAATTAAGCATTTATTTCTAAAGCATGCTTATGTATTGAATATTTCATATAAAAACGTTATATATATGTACATATATAAATTTATATATGTATGGTATATTTGAATTATATTGACATATTTTCAGTTAATAAAATTCTTTTTTCTCTTTGCCTTATGAAAGCGCCAACTAAAGTCAATTGAGCACAATCAAATATTTGCGCATTTCCTAGTAAATTTGTATGTATCGATATATACTTATTTATATTTTAAATACCTATGCATATATCTACATGTGTACATATTATTAGCAATAATATAATCGTTGCGGTTTCATAATTTTTGCGGTTAACTTCCAGGTATTAATAAACAGCTGGAGTGTCAATATGAATAGGTGTAAAAAAAATCTTATGAAAGAAGTTAAGCTGGATATTTATGAGCGTGTGATGGGAAGCTGAAGATGTGCATAAAAGCTACAGCATCAGCATAACCACAATGCCTGAATTCGATGAATGGCGACAGGCAAGCAGATGTGCGCTATGGGAGTAAAATGCACACACTTATAAATATAGTATATAAATTTACATACATATATGTATACATAGATACATATATATACATATATCATTGTATAATAGTATCTGATATGATATGTGTATACATACGTCTGTTTTTAAGTCATTCTTCTTATATCTGTGCTATTAAGACTCGCTTATAGGCTGGCAGCTACAATTTGGTATGTTTACGTACATACAACATTCGTTTCAAACTTTTACCGACCATCCTCTTATAAAACACTTCCTCATTTCTGCTTTCCTTTCAATTATTTGTATATTCCTTTTCGTTATTACGCTCTTTTGAAGTGATTTATCAAACAGTCACTGGCAGGCTATTATGAGTATAGCGCCTAAATAGAGTGTTAGAAAACATACAAACATACATACATACCCATTCACTAGAGTGTGCCAAAAACCTAAGTTCTTACATTACTGTAAGAAAATGAAGAGAAAACAAGAAAAACGTCAACTTCGGTGATACCGAAGCTAAAATACCCTGCTTATATAATTAAGTTTCCATACAATAACTTGATTTTGTAGGTACAGTTTGTATGGCAGCTACATATATGCTATAGCGGTGCGATCTGAACAAATTCTGCGGAGATTAAAGCGTCACGTTGGAAATAAAATCCTGGCTAATTTCATGAAGATATCTCGTCAAATAAAAATTTGTCCATACAAGGTCTTCACATTGATCGTTTTTTATACAAAATGTATAGATTATAGCAGCTACATATATGTATGCTATCCAATATCGGCACTTTGGACAAATAAGCAGCTTTGTGCAGAAAAATAACTAGTTAGGCAGTAGACACATAGGCTGACAGAAAGATCGATATAGCTAATCAACTTAGCCAGCCATGCTGATCATTTTTATTTACCATCTATTTTGTAGGGTATCCGACGATTCCTACCAGGTGATACAAACTGAGGCGTAGTTAGCATAAAAAAAATATCGTGGCATAAGATATGAAGTATAAGAATATAATTGTACATTAAAAAAAATTTAATGCTGAGTCTTAAACACTATATACATATGTATAACTCCAATGACGGGTGTTGGAATATGACGATTAATCCGAACATGATACCAAAACACAACGAGAATCGTAACTAGTTTTCTTGCTATTTTAAAAAGGCTTAATTAGACTCTAAAATAGACGACGCTTCAAATAGTATATTAGTTATGACGAACATTATGACGAGTATTTAGTACATAGGAGCAAATTATACGATAAACTGTCGATTCAAATAAAAAATAATCAACGTTAGACTTCTTCTTGTGGGAGATATGTCAAGTCTAAAGCCTATGCGGGCAATCTCGCTTCGACTCAGGTCTTGGAGCAAAGGATCACGCGTGCCATGCGCTAGTTACCAGTCGGAATGCTCGAACGAGTCATCGAAAATTGGTCTCAACGTATGGACCATCTGAGACGTAGCCGTGGGCAACATTTGGTAGAAATAATCTTCAACAAATAACTGCCAAAGAATGTTCTTTCAAATGATAATAAGCATTTCCCATGAAACTCAAAGTTTCTGTATTTTTTTCTTAAAAAAAGGGTACCTTGAAATCCTTCCACGATTTATATTAAATATTATGGAAGCGATCTTGCGAATATGCGTAAGTAAGGGTAGTTGTCTTGAATTCTGAAATCAGAAACTAACTATAGTTTTAAGACCGATCTTTCATATAGTATGGATAAGTAATGTTCTGAGAGAATACTGAAATTTGCAATCAAAACGCTAGTTGGATTTTGAAAATCTTCAATAAAGAGTCTTAATATTGAACATTTGTTTCCAAAATCTTTAGACCAACCAGAAATTAGTCCACTCGTTATGCGAATTTTCATAAAACTTCATATACATAAGTTGCCATCCTACCAATAACATGAAATATCAAAGCCTTAATTCGGAGTTTAGTTGATCTCCGAGCTAAAAAAGCCATCAGCGCCCCTATATCAAAGAAAATCTTTGGAAATGTGTAGAAAACTATTCAAAATATGTCTTTTTGGACTATAAAGTCGCGTTTACTGAGTGAAAAGCAAGTTTCCTTAGATGCTTCGTAAGTGTTGTGAAGATCTTCTCGAAAATGCTTAACTTTGATAACAAATTACTTAACCTAAATATGGAGAAAGTGCTGCCGAATTTACCTATTCAACTGCTTCACTCTATATGACATTCCAGTGGTTGTCATGTCTACGAAAGCAGAGCTAAGATAGTTTCATATGCGACCAAGAACCCTCAAAAGAACTCGAGAACTGAACTCGACCCCGCTATAAACTTGTTAAAAACAGGAAGGTTGGGCGGAAAGCTGACCGAATATCTACTCTTAGAAAATTGTTACTAGAAAATTTGTGAGAGTATAACTTATGCTAAAATTAGGGAAGGTTCTATACCTCGCCTTTTTTCAGCAACTATTAAAAAAAGTTGAACTTACAGCATGTTTTGCTGGGTTCGAGCATTTATTGTAGCGATATTTTTCTGGATCGACTCTTTAAAAATGTTCCACAATTGTTCTATAATACAAAAATGAATTTTATTAAAATTTCATAAAATCTACCGTTCTTTACAACTTATGTTTGCATAAACTCTACACTTCTGCTTCATTTCTATACATATTTAACGGGTCTATACGAATTTAGGCTTTGTTCTGGAAACGCTAGTTCATGACATATTTACCATGGACACATACAAACAAATTGTAAACATTGCAGAAAGCTGGCTCGAAACATAGAAAAAAGTTCCTTTTATTCGGTGCTCAAGTGTGAAAGTTTTCTAAAGAAAGGCAACAAATTGTTTTTCGAAGCGTTAAAGTCGTAAAAATTTATTGCCTTTAGCAGCAAACAGCAACAAAGTAAGACTACTTTATGATTTTCAGTTTTCAATGGAAGCGTTGAATGCTTTAGAACATCTGACTTTGTGAAAGCTGCACTAAATTAATAAAATGCTATAATAAAATATACAATAAAGTCAGCAGTTGCTGATACTTCGATAAATCAATAATGACAGTAGTTTAATTAACCCGAATTCATAATAAGTAGTTTAGTAAAAAAGCGTGATCGTTTTGACGAGACACCAGACTAGAAGACCTTGAAAGTCTGAAAGCTGAAATGTTCTGTTTCGAGAACTTCATGTATAGTTAGCAGTTCTTCCGGTTTGGTTCGAGCTTTCGTTACTCAAAACGCGACAGTTAGGCAATACATAAAATTTTCCATTTGACTTTAATAGTTTTTCGTTTCGATTTCATATTCAGCTGGACAACTTATAAGAAAAATTGGCTTGTATAAAACGTCGTTTATCTTTAAATATTGATTCTTCCGGTTTGGTTTGGTGTTTACTTTTCGGTACTTTTCTAAATGTTATAGACACATGCCATAAATTCCCTTGATTAGTTTTAATATTACGAGTATCTTCAAAAAAAGGGTTGCACAAGTAGCTATTTTGGGAGACTAGACGTTTAATTGCTTGATGTACAGCCTCATAAAAGAGATCAAGTTACCAGAACAGTCGGATGGGATGAGTTAACTATGTTGTACTCGTATATAATACCAAACCATGGAAACTAATCTCATATATTATTGTAAAAAGATAAAATAAATTATAATATTCGAGCTGAAGATTGTCTTATTAATCCCTGTATAGAGTGTACTTGTCAGTGAATAAGCGATGCGAATTGAAAGACAGGAAAGGATGGACACTAATATATTCCGTTATATTATTATTTGGTGACCATAACAAATTAGTATCTACATCTTGGAAACAGTATATATGTATATAATGGGTGATCCAAGTAGAGCTACTTTTTTCAATAGATTTTTTTTGACAGGTCGTGCGTGAATCGTGACAAGCTGTCATGTTATTTTTGTTCAGTATTGTTCGACAGTTCATCATAGAAAGACTTACGCTCGAACAACTTTTACAAATCCTTCAACTTTAATAAGAAATTGCCGTTCTCTGTTTCGCGCGCTTCGCTTAACTTCTGGTCAATATAATCGGTCTTCTGTGCGTACTTTTCGCCACATTATCATCCATCTTGAGACCCTGGATTCAGCGAAGACAATATACCAGCTGTAGCTTAGTGTGTACACGAATACCGTGAAGAGTCGATTTGGCGTCGTTCGCAGCAACTCGGATTAGCGTATGGAACGACATGGCGCGTTTTACGTCGAGATCCTAAATTGAAAGCGAAATACAACTTGCGCAAGAGCTGAAGCCGTTCGACCTTCCCAAGCGACATGGCTTCACTCTATCGGCTCTTGAAAAGTTTCAAGAAGATCCTATGTTTTCAAGCCAAATTTGGTTCAGCGATGAAACCCATTTCTGGTTCAATGGCTATGTAGACAAGCATAATTACCGCATTTGGGACGAAGATCAGCCTGAAGAGATTCAAGAGCTGCAATTTCATGTAGAAAAAACAATGGTTTGGTGTGGTTTGTGTGCCGGTGGAAACATTGGTGCACATATCTTCATTCAAAGGCGACCGTTACAGAGCCATGATAGTCGACAATTTGATGGCTGAAATTGAAACTCTTGAATTCGGCGACATTTGGTTTCAATAGGAGAACATTTCGGTGAGAAATTGATTATACGTTTAGGGCCGGTCCATTTACTACCAAGATCGTGTGTTATCTCACCGTTAGACTTTTTCCTGTGGGGATATGTACAATTCAGACTTGGGAGCAAAACAATACGCGTGTCATTCGCCAGTTATCAATCGAAATGCTCGAACGAGTCATCGAAAATTAATCTCAACGCAGTGACCATCCGAGACGTAGCCGCGAACAACATTTGAAAAAGAGATAATCTTCAAAAAATCAATGCCAAAAAATGTTCTTTCGAAAAATAATAAATATTCTCTATTAAATTTGAAGCTTTTATGTTGTTTCTTTAAAGAAGTAGGGAACCTCGAAATAGTTCACGGTTTTTATAAAACACTTAAAGTGAAGTGGTCTTCAATTATAAAAGAACTCTAGTTCCAGCAATAATATTTTGAAAATATCGCACTCGGAACAAGAGGCATGAAATGTTTTAGAAGAGATTTCTGGTTCCTTTTGTCAGTGCTGACTTTAATACGGTATCTTCGAATGGTTTCGGAGAACCGTGAGATCAATACATTTTTAAATTACGAAGAATAGAACGTGTGATTGTTGAGTTGACAAGAGATGCCGAATCTGTTGGGATATTTGGTTTGTAATTGAGTCTGTATAAGACCTAAGCAGCTACAAGCTCTCCTGCATTTATAAAAACCTCCACGCAGAAAGTTATGAGCACCAATTAATACATTATGGTTTTGAAATCTTCACACACACACATCTCTCCAAGGAATATATAGTAAAAGCATTCAGAAGATTTCCCCACACAAAACTTTTGAAGATCGCTGATATCTCAACAGTTGAGTTTTTGATCTTCAAGAACGAAATATTTAGCAATCTAGTTATGTTGAAAGAACTGTAGGCAGGCAAAAGAGGTAGAGGGACTGGCCAGTCTTCCAGATAAATTACCAGTTAAACCACCAGTTAGATATCATGAAGCGTGGTGTAGATATGAGAATTACATCAAAGCACCAGGCTTCTCGCGTGCCTTATAATAGTTCGTTGCAGTAAATCCTTTTTAGGCTTTAAAGTCTAGTTCTTTAATTAATCATACACTTTCATTTGCGCTAAACTCAAACGATGGCGTCATCGTGTTTCATTAACCTTGAACCTTTATTGACTTTCCACTGTAGCTCGTGACAAATTTTCGAAATTTCCATTTCGTATTTGAAACAACAATTGATTTTAGCTTAGAGATACCGATACATGTGTGTACTTAAGTCGTTATAGACGCTGCCAGCGCTACCAGAATTCGGCAATGAAAACAAGCATGCAATTTTATTTCGAAAACGTGACTTGTGTAAGTAAAAGTTTAAAATCATATATTTTTTTTAGTATGGAATACTAAAAATTAAGAAAAAAGATTGTGTGTGGCAAGTGTCTTACATACGCACACAGGCACGAAGCGTCCATGAAGAACAGGTTCCGACGCCAACCACAGTCGGCCGGTAAAATATAATAGCACGTGTGGGTAGCGGTTTGCAGACTTATTATTACTTTTTTTTAACAGGAAGACGAAGACAAAAACAACAACAAACATTTTGAAATGCAAGAACGCATGCGAGCGCAAGGAGTAGCGGCGCGCATGCGTCGTGAAGCCTACTTGATAGCAGTGCAGCAAACTGCAACCTTCACGACAACTTCACTGATAAGCCGTATTCTAGTTTTTTTTTTTGTTTTTGTTTAACACACGTGTGGGAACTCCAAACCGCACACATACAAACGCGCCTGGCTTGAAGCAAATAATAAATTTTGCGATTTACTTGCCTCACACTCATTTTCTTGACTTCAATATTGTCATTGCTGACGTTAATGATAATTTTGTTGTTGCTTTTATTGTTTTTGTTGTTGCTGTTGTTGTTACTGTTACTGTTATTATTATTGTTGTTGTTGTCACTGATATTATTATTACGACAAGGTGAGCCAGCGCTGTGAATGAAACTGCAGCGTTGCTTAGGCTCCCGCCTCTGCAGGGTGGCCAACGAATGTCGGAGACGCGGCGTCTTGAAACCCGAGAGCGCGGTGATATGAAATACATAAAGTAGGCGATTAAATGCGCTGCGCTCGGTCACAAGGCGTATAATGAGTGCAATGCGATATAGAAAAACAACGAGTGTTGGGGAAGAAGAGGGGCATACAAAGCGTCAGTTTACTCTATATCACATGGTTATGAAACGAATGTGAAAAAATGCAAGCAAAATGAAAATAAATAGCAGAATATTACAATTGCAGTTAATGTAGTAGAAAAATGGTGCAAAAATAACAATGACAATAACAAAAACTGTGCGAACAATATTCGGTCCAGGCATATTAAGTGGGCTAAAAGTATAAATACACACAGTAGAGTGCGAAATATATGCAATATTGTTTTGAAACATTTAGTTTTTAATTTGTAAGTATAAAACAACAACAACTGTGAAAGCAGAAATACCTGGGTACATGGTAAAATCAATAAATAAGAAAATACATACAGCAATGTGCAAAATATATGCAACATACACTTAAAACAGGCATTGTTTATTGCTATTTTCAAAATTCAAACAAAATTGTGTTCTCCAAATCGCGTTGAGGCATATTAATTTGAGAAAAATTGTAAATACACACAGTAGTGTGCAAAATATTTGCAGCATTATTAAGTTCATATTCAAAATCAAAGAACAAGTGTGAGATGGGAAATTGCGTTGAGACATATTAATTTGAGAAAAATCGTAAACACACACAGTGGTGTGCAAAATATATGCAACATTATTTCGATTCAAAATTAAATAACAACAATGAGAGAGAAAATACGTTGAGGCATATTAATTTGAGAAAAATAGTAAACACACACAGTGGTGTGCAAAATACATGCAACATTATTTAAGTTCATATCCAAAATCAAACAACACTGGAAGAGCAAAAGTGCGTTTGGACATAGGAAATTAAGTAAATATGGAGTACCGTGCAAAATATATGCAACGAAATATTTACACAGGTATTTCTTAGCAAAATTTTAAAATCTACAAGAAATGTGCGATCAAAATTACATTAAATCTAAAAGTTGAAAAAATATGTAAATGCCAACAGTGTGGTGTATGTTTTTGAAAAGTAACTTAAATTTTTTTAAACCAATAAATTATTCCAGTTTGAAGAGGTTGCATTTTTTTTACACAACACTGTACTGACATGCATATGCAGTCACAAAACGAAAACGAAATCGAATTCGCATGTAACTTCACTCTCATATGCTTATGCACAAAATTTCAATGTCAGGAGCACGATTTATGCGTCTGTGCGCATGCGCCTGGATTTCTGTGCAGGCGTCAAAAAAGGGCAACCGCTTAGGCGTTGGCAGTTCATTGACTTGCCGGTTTTTGCGCAGGCGTGCCGCATGCATACAAACACATTTTCATTTACTATATACTCATATTGTATCATGTATTCTCCGCTCACTGTTGTGCACTGCTGCTTGCAGAACGTGCCATGCACACGCAGACATGGCAAGGGCTGAAGTTGATTGAGTGATTTATGGTAATACGGATTGATCGCATAATTGAATATTGGCTTAATCAGTTTTTGGGTTGGTTTGTAGAAACAAATAAAAGTAAAACAAGTAAAAGTAAAGAAGGAAGAAAATATTTTGAATGTTATGGTTTTCAGCCGTTCCCTTCTTTTTCAACATGTTTGTAGACTAAAAGAAGTGTGGACATTGACAGATAGTCAGAGAGTTTCTCTATCTACCAGTAATACTCGAACTCAACATGAGCTCCTCAGAAGTGTGTCTTATTTGAAGTATACCATAAATACTTTGGCATTCTATTGTGGCTGGTAAGAACATCAATTAGTTTCCCAAGAAAAAACAAAATTAGATGAAGATGAGACCACGGGCTATTTTGACTTGTTCAACTACAAGTGAAACTTTTGATGTTATTCCAATTAGGAAAAAATACTATACTTTCTACCGTAGGTCCTTTTTGATACTCAACAACTACTATTTTCCGCTCAATAAACATTTCTGACGGTGAAGATCACTGAAAAAACCAAAATCACTGGATCACTGGGAATACTAATATGGACCGAGCCTTGAGATTTAGTGAAGTTCCTTTCCTTATTAACTAATCTGTGGTTTAAGTCTTTATGAAACAGTTTGGATTTTCGGCTATTAGGATCATGTGACTATTGTGGAAATGAACTTAACAAAAGTTTGTCATTCTCCAGAAAATATTAATTTTCACTAATATTTGTGATCACTACAAACCACAGGAACTATGACATATGTTGTATATAGCACCGATGGATACAACTGCAAGATGTCTGGCCGCGAAAACTGCCCTCTTAGGAAATCTAGGTACCAGACTGCGAGCCTGGGCACTCTGGAATCCTCGCAAACTTTCATGTTGCAAAGATGCAGTAGATGTACTGATCCGAAGCGGAGCTTCCATTAGTCTGGTTAGTATCAACTCCAATTGTAGGACAGCGAGAACCAGCCTTGAGCGAGACCAGCCTTGAGTTTGCTGACTGTGCGCTCAATGCTATGGAAAGAATATGCAGCCTCTCTATCACTATAAACGAGTTGTCCAGACTTCCTTTCTTTGGAATTTAGTTAGTGTATAATTAGACTGTTTGGGTGCCCGAACACAGCTATATTACAGAAAATTGTAACGCCGATGAGCTTTCTCAATAACTGCGGAATGGGAATGCGTAGGAGCTGCAGATCTTACCAGATGCCAGCTGCTTCAGCTGCTTGAAAGCAGATGTGATAAAATCATCTCACTTCTTCCTTCTCGAATATCCGGCTTTTGTCACGTCAAGGCAAAAGCACTTCGGATTTCTTAGACATTAAAGTAAGTTTTTGTCTCTCAAAAGTACCTCAGGACGTCTTGTCATACGAGAGTAGGACGCAGTACCATTCGTAGGTTTCATCTTTACACAAACATTTAATGGGAAGAATGTGACCACAAAAGGATAAATAACATTTTATTTTTACTGACTAAAGAGGCAATTGATTAAAATTCCATTTAATAGTTTCTCATTAAATTACGATTTGCAAGTTCAGTGCAATGTAAAACATGCTTTCATTCACATATACATACTTCTTCAAGGTCAATATTAACCCTAGTTTTACATACTTATATATGTATATGCCTTTTATATGTTGATACACTTGTGTGCAGAGAAATTTTCATTACCACTCTGCGCATTAAAAATCGGTCCTAGAAACGACAAACGCACCAATATTCCTGACATAAGATGACTCACATGCTGTTGAAATTAAAGCTTACAAATCTTGCCACACGTCAGGCGCGGGCACGAGAATTGCATAACCCTGAACAAAGATGACTCACCTAATGTCAGTTGGGGGTGTCAAAAGCAATAAAGTAAAATAAAGTATACACAACAATAATAAAAACCGTGAAATAAGGCGACACATATAATATAAACGCGTATAGATGGGCAGATGAAAGCAATTCAAGGACACTTTGACCCAAATATATGCGAAACCGAAGGCAAAGTGGATGTGTGTGGTTGCCAGCAGCACAAAACAAAAAATAATAATTAAAGTGAAAAATAGAGTATACAGCGGGTGTGAGTCATTGAAGAATTTAAACTGAAGTGCACAAAAGTTTGCCACAAATTTTATATTTTACAAAAACATTAACACAAGTGGGTAATTGGTTGCCACAAAAGATTGAATCGCATAAAATACGCCGAAAAAATCGCAATGAATTAGGCAGCTGTGTCATGAACATACAGCAACAAAATAAAAAAAGTAAAACTCATATGAAATTGTCGAAAGTTACCCTTAAAAACTTTTAAGTAGAGACACTTATATGATTGTGAGTCAACATGCCTGCAAAAAGGGTTAATTAAAGTCAAACAACAGCATATTAAAATAAATAAATATTGTAGCACGCGCACATTTGGCCGACTGCTGTTCGCTATGAACACACAAAATTTGAAGAATTCGGCAAAAAAAAGTGAAATCAAAGCGCCACAGGATAAAGTAAAGCACTTTGCCGAATGTGACCGAAATATAATAGCTTGAAGTGGCTGACAGTAGGGGTTGACGCCACTGGCAGCATGTGCTCAAAGCATGCGATGCCCTAGAGATGGTGATGATGATGATGAAGATAGTGCTACTGCTGGAGCAGTGAAGGAGATATGAAAGAGAAGCAGAGACAAATATAAGCAGCGGCAGAGCTACAGAGAGAGATATAACATCACAGCTACAGAGAGAGTTGATCTAACAGAATTACAGAGATTTAATTCAGTACCTGAAACTGTTAATACACAAACATATCTGTTAACTAGTGCTGCCAGATATATTGTTTAAGGTGTACTCAATACTAAAACAATTAGAGGCTTACTAAAGGGAACTTAGCCTTTTCCCAATGTGTTGGTAATGCTACAGCTAATAATACGCATAAGAATCTCAAGCTAAAATAAACTACTTGATGAGATTTGTGGGCATCGAGATTATGCCTTAGCCATGATTTCAGACCATTGGAGCCAAACGCGGCGTTATTAAGGGTATGGTATTACACTCCACTTTATTGAAGAACTCGAGCTATATAAACAAAGCGACCGAGAAGAGGAGATCCATGAGAAATTAAACACAACTTTTCCACTCTCCAGTAGAGAAGAATGGACAAATAGTATTGTGGTCGACAGCTTCAACGGCAAAATCTACAGATTCAGTAACTCCCATTACTGCGGGTATGGTATTTTACTCGACCTTGATGAACTCGGGCTAAATTGACAAAGCGACCGAGAAGAGGAGATCCATGAGGAATTAAACACAATTTTTTCATTTTCCAGTACAGAAAAATTAACCAATGTTACTGTAGTCGACAGCTCCAACAGTGAAATCTACATATTTACCGACGGATGAAAAGGTGAAATAGAAACAGGAGCGGGATTTTTATGTAGTAACCCATACGCAGAAGGTAGTTTCAAACTAGATGACTACAATTAAATACATTTTTCATGTAGAAGATTGTGGCATAAGAGAAGGAATCATGTGGGCTTCTGCTCTAACCAACAAGAAAGGAAAAATCAGACGTTTTAATCAACTCAGCGCAGCTGGGAACACAATTCCCGTAAGCTCCCCAGACTTTTCAGTTCTTTCAAGAGTTCTTTAAAGCAACACAGGCCATACAAAAATGTTATTTTGGAAAATTTGAACACAGTATATCGACACATTCGGTTCATACTGTAAAAACTGCATCACGATATTATATTGTTAAAGGCGCCTCGGAATTATAGTGAGTACAGTTTTATTATTACGACTGGCAAGCTGATGTAAAATCGGCTATAACCGTGTAAGCGGTGTCTACGCCAGTAAAGATGAAGTTTTATTAGGCTATAAGTTTAAAGGAGCTTAATAAGAATCTGTTATTGAAATTATTTTTCACCAAGAGCATTCTTCTTTATATCCTTTCTTTTATTATTTTAAATATATTTTATCCACGCTAAAACAATCAAAGGCTATATATTTCAATTAAGTGGCAATGCTTTTAAGGGATAAACGGTACATTTAACATATCGAGAGAGGGAGAGAGAGTCAGAGCAACATTTTTACGTACCACAATGATTTCTCCAATTAAAAGTTAACAGCAAAAGAAATAAATGCAATAAAAGAAGACACGAGCAGTTATCAGGCATTCACTAAAATCACAAAATTATCCCTTTATCGTTGAATTTTATAGTTTTATTTTAGAAATTATTAAATACACTTTAAAAACTCCACTTCACTACCTATCAACAGTATCTCTAATAAACTCACGTGGTGGTTGCGCGCGCAGAATACAAAGAGCGCAAACACTCCCGAAACCAATAAACATCAAAAAACTGTTGTACATTATCTCTGCCAACATCCACCGGTACTTTTGCGGCACACTTATCAAAAGTATCGATTTTTCGAACTATTCGCCGCTTTTGTGTACGAGTACAAGCTCAGCCAGCGTTTTGAGCCACCCCAGTGTACGAGAAAAATTTGCTATCAGCGAAAATGTGCAACAACCCTCTAAATCTCATTTGCCGAATTTGACTTTACACACCGGTAAAGGACGGAAGGAAATGTTTGTCAATGGCTATGAAAGCAGTGGCTTAAACAAAAGAAATTCTTTTATATTTGTGCTAGCAGATTGCAGTTAGATATTTTGTAGGCGCACCACGAATCATTCATACATAAAGGGAATACTTTGTATGGTACTTCCTATTGACCTCTCAGTGGTGGGTAAATTAATGTGCATTGAACTCGTATCTAACGCGAATTCTTTGTGTGGTGGCGCTGACAAATTAGCGACTTTTTTATACACCGGTTTGGGAGAAAAAGATGTGAGGTAGAAGAGGAGCGACATGTTTAAGAAGGTGCTTTAAAGAGACCTTACAACTGATAAAATTCAATTGATAAAATTTTTAATGAACCTAACTGTTAACTGTGTGCCTGTATAGTACAGGCCAAAGCTTTTAAGAATTTTTGGAATACGCGGGAGTAGCTGAAATGGATTCTTTGAGATTTTGCAATGCTACAATTGTTATCGGTATGCTGTCTTCAAAATTTTTATATAAAAAGATTAGATAAAAACGAAATGTACATGTTTCTGTTATTAAATATTTGAGATATGTATGAAGAGGTGGTAACGAACAAAGGGACTGACAGCAAATAAAGTTTTGAATGTTTAAACGGCCGATAAAGAACATAACAGCGCCTCAAATTCCTCAAACAAATATTGAACAACGTACTGGCTTCAAAACGTGGTAAACGACGTAAAAAAAAGAAACAACAGTACAACTTTCGTCCAGAAAGAAAACTCAAAAGCATTGTTTACGAATGATTACTTCATTAGAAGTGGGCAATAAGATCATCCTGTTCCGTAATGACAGCTAAATTAAATATCGTTTAACAAATCACTGAATAATGTTCCGACTTCTGACTACTAAGCTAAATTCTGCCGATTCTACCGCATCCAGTTCCGGGAGGTGGGCCTCAGGGCTAAACACTACTATTAAAAGAAGTCTTAATCTGTCATTTAAACAAGAATTTTTTAGTTACGCCCAAAGGCAGTCACCATGCAAATATTACGAGGCTTTCTAATTACAGTAAGTAATATTAAGAATTGGAAATCGGCGACTGTGAAACACAAAACTATAAACTCAGTAGAGAATATGTTTATGATAAATATAATTCTGATTAGATGAAAGAGATACCGTTCTCACGAGAAAAAACTACTCGTATAATTAATAGAAAATTTTATCTAATACGAGTATAAACGGATCTGGTTTTATCAACGGTCAAGTATTTAGGAGTATGTTTTAGGATGACAACAATGAATGAATGAGCTCTGTAGCATTTGGTATATGGGAAGAACTACATACATATATTTCGGTTATGGGAATGCTGAGATCGAAATCTAATGCAGAATAACTCTTGCCCACAGGTGCTACTTCGGACTGAGTAGGCAATAGAGAAGTAAAGTCCTTTCTCGGCGAACAAAGACCAAACTCTATATGTCACTCATTATTCCCGTCGTACTATATGCTCCAGAGGCATGGACGTTCACAACACTGTTGAGTCGGCGTTACGAGTTTTCGAGAAAAAGATTCTGCGAAGGATTTACGGGTCTTTGCGCTTAGGCAACGGCGAATAATGCAGTCGATGGTAAGGTGAGCTGTACGAGATATACTACGACATAGACAACGGCAACGCTGGCTAAGACATGTCGTCCGAATTCATGAAAACACTCCAGCTCTAAGAGTATTTGACGAAGTACCCGCCGGGGAAAGCAGAGAAATAAGAAGACCTCCACTCCACTAAAAAGACCAGGTGAGAAGGGCCCGGATACACTTGGAATCGCCATTTGGCGCCAAATAGTGAATAGGAAGAGCGGCTGGCGTATTGTTGTTAACTCTGCTATAACCGCGTTAGCGGTGTCTAAATCAATAAATAAGAAGAAGATTGCTAAAATCTTCATTTCACAACATTTGATGAATGTCTGAGTACTACTGGCTAATAGTGTCCCAGTATTCTAACTTAAAGGATAGTGGACGGCCTAATAAGTATTTTAGCACGGAGCTTTATGGCACTCAGTCGCGTATTCCTTCTATGGAAAAGTGTTTCATAAATATTTGAGAATATTTTGAAGCATTTTGAAAACTTAGCGGATATTATAGAGCTCAACATCAAGAGCTCAAGACGGGCATACGGTGTGGGCCTCAAAACTCTATAGTTAAAATTTATTTTTTACCATATTTCGCTATCGGAAAAATATGTAAAAAAAATTGGTCCAGTTATCAACTTTGTGCGTTATATTACGTTTATACCCTGAATAGAGTATATTAAATTTGACTCGAAGTTTGTCACACCCAGAAGCATGTGTCGGTGACCCTAAACAAACGTAGATATAAATGAACAGAGTGACGAACTGAGTCGATTTAGCCATGTTTCATCTGCCCACATAAACGCGAACTAGTTTTTTAGACATCGCGATGCATCGGTCTGAAATTTCGCACAGTACACATCGTTTTCTCTACAAGAAGTTCCTCATTTGTCGAATATATATAGCTGTGATACATGATGAATGATAAGAATCAAGCGCTTTTTTATTTAAAGTACATATTTCTTCAAGAAAATTGGCATGGATTTTTTAAGATTTTGGCAACGGTACAAATCTTAAAACAAACTGCTCAGAATGGATCGCTTTAGCTGAATATAAACTGACTGATCAAAATCAAGTACTTGTATGGGATTTGGGATATTTTGAATTTGTTAAGGGTATTATTGCTTCGATGCAAACGAAGTTAATGTTTTTTCTTTATTTTATTAATTCCATGTACAATTATGAAAGCCAAAGCATTGCACGAACACATTTTAAAAATATTAGAAATATAAACACGCCATAATTTACGATTTCGCGCTTACTTATAAACTTAACGCTGCTAATTGTGGAATAAGTATAAACTAAGGAATTTGTAAAAATACAATAATTAAATAAAATAAACGTACCTGTTTGCAAAAGTCTGTTTGAAATTAATTTCCAGAGCAGCTGTATAGCATTTGTTAACGCTAAAATATGTTTTGGTTTACTAATTGCACTATTTGATTTAATTATTTATTAAGTATATTTGTTATTTTAATTTTTGTATATTAATACAAACTTCTTTAAATAATAGCACTGCTGAAAAAACACTATTATTTATTGAAATTTATTCCAACTTTTTATATTTTTAATTTTATTAGATTTAATTTTCGCTGGGATAAAATGTGTTCGAATAGCATCCTCCGATTTTGGGATTAAAATGGATATGTACGGATAGAGAAAGTTTTCTAGATTAGAGGAAAATATACATAGTTTCCGTTGGCTTACGTTTTTTGAGATACTTCCACTTAAAGTTCAAAATTCAACTATTTAAAATGCGTTAATCCCGAAATCAAGGGATGCTATTCCAAAATTTCCCCTTAATTTTTTTTTTTAATTATTTAAAAAAAATAATTATTAAAAAAATATATGTATGTATATATCACTTCATTAAACTATTGAGCGATTCTGTGCACTAAGCTGCTTAAATACATATCGACACATATGGTTTTCCGGTATATTTTTATAGCACCCTTGTTTACTCGTTTACCTCAATCATTAAAATTTTTGCATTTATCTGCTTTAAATTCTTTTCAAATTTTACTGCGCTCACTTGTAAACACAAATTTTATTTCCACATTTCGAAGATTCAAAGCACAAGTTGGACGCTGGAGAAGTAAAAGTTTACATTTGCCAACGAAATTTATATACACACAGCGGTATATATGTAACAAGAGCATATTAGCACACAAAATCGAGTCGGCAGCGGCGCGTACACACCCTTTTCTGCGCACAACAACACTAGAGTGTGCGCTGCAAAATACAAAAGTCTATAAAAAATAAAAAAATAACAATATTGATAAAAAATCTAATACAAGATACACATATGTATGTACATAAATATGCAAAGAAAATTGTGTGGCGCTAATAGAATTTTTGTGGCAAACCAAAATATTGTGTGGCATTAAAAAAATCCTCTCCACTAAAAGAAACCTCATTTTTATTGCTTTTTGCCGCGAAAAAAGTTTCACTTCCGCCGCACAAATTGTCGTAAATCACGCAAAAATAGCAACATTATTATACACTGTAAACAAATTTTTCCCGTTAAACCAATATTTAAGACGCACCAAAAATACATATGTTTTCCGAATATGTTGCATGACACAACACATTGAGTTTTCGAAAACTCCTAGGCAGCTTTAGGCTTGTTATATTATATTTCTTCCTTATTGTCACAACACCGCACAATAGGCGTGTAGCTACTCGTTTCGGCCGCAGCTGCCACCTTGGCTGCTGCACGTCAATCAGCAAAATCCGGCGCCCCCACCCAAAAAAGGCAAAGCTCCAACCGCAACGGGGCCAGGCAGGCTAACTGACATGTGTTGGCAGGGCAGCAACAAGCAGCGCAGCGTTGCAGACAGACAATCAGTCAGCGCGGTCGGCGACGTTGCATTGTGCGCCGTAAAAGTCGCGTCACAGCTGAGAACAAGATCCACTTTGTTGTTATTATTAGTGTAGTTGCAGTTTTTCGCTATTGCAAAAATTCATTTCCTTATTTCGTACAAATAAGGTAATTTGCGGGCTGCAAGCGACTCGAAATTATGCGCTAAAGTGAGTTTTAACGAGCACTAAGCGGCAAAAGCAAAAACTCCAAAACAAACACACACAAAATAAAATACAGAAAGTTAAAGAAAAAAGTCAAAAAATAAAGGCAATTTGATTAGAACTGCCAGCGCCTGGAAATTTCGACCACTCGCTCACTTCTAACCCATAAAGGAGTCAGCAAAATCAAAACACTACACAACACACATTTACATATACATATACAAATTGCAAAGCAACAACAATACCGCTTAAATGATTCGCTGCCGTTGCAAATTCAAGCACAATAATAAACGCACTCACAATTCTACACTTTTTCTACTACTGTGCCTGCACACACTCCGCGGCAAACCGATTATTACCAAACCGTACGAAAGCCAACCGAAAACTGTGCGCCGTTTGTGTTCGCAGGCAGCGCTCAAGCGCAGGGGCTCGTATGTTTGCCGTACGACTGCACTATGTAGAGAGCACACAGCTGTCGCAGCAGCTTGCAGAGAGAACACAGCTAGTAACTGAATTGCAGTAACGGTAACAGACCTTTTGACTGCATTGGTGTGTATTTGTTTGGGTTTACTGCGCGATACAGTGGGGGAGTTTGCAAATATTGGAGTGCGGAGTTGCAAAGCCAAAGAAATACTTAAATATATGTTTACCATCTACATATACGAGGTTTTCGGCATTTCTATTTAAATAATCAAGTTTAGACATACATACATATGTACTACATGAATCAAAAAGTCCGCGGTCTAATAATTAAAAGAGAAGTGCTGAACTCTAAGGACAGTGGAAAATAGCCCTCTGTAACGATTTTATTTAAACAATCATGCAAGAAGAGATCGTGAGTGAAATTTAATCTAGGAAATATTTGCTTCAAAAGCGAAAATCTCGGAATGTAACTCAATGATCAGTAAAGAGAGCGCAAATACAACATGATTTTTAGGGTCAGCCTTAAAGAGTTTATATAAGTAATATTTTAAATAGTTACCTTCACGAACTTTGCTTTGCAAAAACTAAGCAAACTCTTTACTATTTTTAAACACTGTTACTAGGTCGCTGTCACTGCACATTTTACGAAAGCACCTACAACGAGAGAGCTAGTCAGCTAAACAAATGTCGAATAAGACAAATGAGAACAAACTTTTCAGACCAACAGCAACATTAGGAGCCTGTCAACTAAAACAATAAACACAAACAGCAGGCAGCAGGAGGCCTGACTATTTGACAACAACACCACGAGTCAAACAGTTGAACGACATACGCGACCCGGCTAAAGCAACAACTATAACACAACTTTGTTGGAACTGTTAGTGAGTGCAATGCATGCTCGCAAAGGCACGGGCATACGAAAAAGTCAACCACCAAAAATAATGCAGCACAAGCCAACTAAACAATGCAATTGCCAACCAGCTGCAATTGCGATAAGCACAACAACAATAGCAAACACTATAAACACAAGATGTTGAAACAAATTAGATAAATGCCAATTGGCAAAGCGATAGGCGAGCAATAAATGTGCGCACACAGTTGTTTTCGTGAGACCGGCAAACAAAATGAACAACAGAGCGGGAGCGTGCAAAGATAATACGCTTTGAGAGCAAATTGGTGCAGTGAGAGACTGCGCTGTGTACATTGTCAATAGAGAATTTATTGGTTAGTTGCTATAGAGCTGTGCTGGTTGGGGCTCTGTTAAGTGGCTAACAGCATAGACATATGTTATTGGAGGAGCTGTTAAACTAAAAACAATTACAGTGGAGCATAACAGCAGGCCGGTATGGAATAGTTATTTTTGCTGATATAAATGGTTTTTTGTTATAAACAGAAATATGCATGAAAAAATAAAAGTAAAAATTAATAATAAATATGATATTAAAATAAACTAGTAAAGTAATAAATGTAATATTATGTTCACTCGAAATAAAATTAAAAGAATAGAATTATACAAAAATTAAATTAAACAGAAGCAAAACTAAATCTTACTATGGTAAAATACATTAAATTGTATCAATAAATAATAAATAAATGTAATAAATGATACAAGTATAATGTATAAAAGTATATAACCAGGTTAAATAAAAATATATTAATTCAAAATGAAATAAAAAATATGAAGTAACATTATATTGGGTTACAAAAAATTAAATTAAAAATGATGAATTTTAATACATATACATATGTATATTCATTTTAATTTTTCTCCAAATTAAAAGTAGTTTGTATAAACTAAATTAAGTAAAATTCTGTATTTATAAAGTATAAAAATCAAATATAAATAAATAATAAAATAATACAAATAAAAAATATTAAAAAAATTAAACAAATGCATAGATTAAAAAATAACATAACCACACATTAAAATAACTGTATTTTATGGAGTTAAATTAAATTAATGAAATATTATATCAAAATAAAATTAAAAAATATATAAGATAAAATTGTGATAAAATTAAATTGCAATACAGCTGATTAAATAAAATAACACAAAATTTAGAATTTATTAAAAAAAAATTAGCAATTTCTTTTAAATTAAAATTAATTAATATAACCTTAATTAAGTAAAATTCAATTTGTATAAAATCAAATAACAAATCAAAAAAAATAAATAAAAAAAAAAATTAAATAAAATTAATTAATTATTAAATTATAATTATGAATAAATTTATGTATAATATAAAAAAAAAAATAAAATAAATTAAAATAATTAAATTATAAATAATTAAATTAAATCATATAAAAATAATTTAAGCATGTTTTTTGGTACATTGCTAATTATTTTATAAATCAATTAATCAAATCTTAATAAGTAAAAAAAGTTTATATAAATTAATATAATTCAACAAAATTAAATTAAAAAAAGTATAAAATAAACAATTGTATTTTATTTAAATTAAATTATATAAATAAAAAATTATATAAAATTAATTAAAAATTTAATTAATTATTGAATATAATTATGTATAAATTTAGGTATAATATAAAAAGGGAAATAAAATAAATAAAAAAAATTAAATTGTATAAATTAATATAATTTAGCAAAATTTACCTTAAATAATTAAATTAAATCATATAAAAATAATTTTTTTTATTAATATTAAATCAATTAATCAAAAAAAAAAGTTTATATAAATTAATATAATTCAACAAAATTCAATTTACCTTAATTAATTAAATTAATAATTAAATAAAATTAGTAATTAAAAAAATTAATTAAGCTAAAATTATATACAAAACTTAAAAATAGTGTAAAAAAAATTATTATAAATTAAAATAAAATGTATTTAGTTTCATTAAATTTAATCAAATGAAAGCCGCATTAAATAATTTAGTGAAATAAAAATTAATAAATTTAATAAACATACATATACTTATATATATTTTTACATATACATATATACATATATATTTTTTATATGTTTTAATATTTTTTATAACATTCATTAATAAATAATATTTTTTAAACTTTTTTTTAAATTTTTTTAAACTTTTTTTTATTTTTTTTTTAATATTTTATTTTAGCAAAATAAAATAAATTATTTTAGCAAAAATAAATAAATGTAATAAAGAATATACAGAGTAATTTAAAACAAGATACATATTTTTGGAAATTTTTTTAATAGTTTTTATATCATTTTAGATCATTTATATATTTTTTTGTTTTTTAAATATTTTTTTTGTTATTTTTTTATTTCTTTATGTAAGATTTTTATATGTTTCTTTTCATTCACAACATAAAAAATTTATTATTTTAAGTTCAAAAATTTATTTATGTAATTAAAAAAAGATTTAATAAAGAAAATATAAAATTAAGAAAAGTTTAACATATATTATTTGAAATTTTAATTATATTTTTATATAACTTTTAATATTTTTTTTATTTTTAAAGAAAATACTAAATCAATTAATAAAAAAAGATTTAATAAAGAAAATATAAAATTAAGAAAAGTTTAACATATATTATTTGAAATTTTAATTATATTTTTATATAACTTTTAATATTTTTTTTATTTTTAAAGAAAATACTCAAGAAAAAACCGCTAAATATATATTTTTTAAGTTTTAAATATTGTTTTCATAATATTTTTCGGAATGTATATATAAAATTAGTTATTTTTAATTTTTAAATTATTTTCTTCATTTACTTCCCACCACTTAAAAATAAATTATTTTGTAAAGAAAATATAAATTATAATATTAATATTTTTTTTAAGTCTTTTAATATTTTAATGCTTGTTTTTCTTTTATTTTTTATTGTTTGCTTTATTCCTTCACGTCTTATACCATCTCTAGCCCGCCAACTCACCCATAACTTTTTTATACTCGCATTCAGTTGAAATTCAGCAGTCATAAATATATCACAACAAATATTTTACAACAAAAGAAAAAAACAAAAACAAAAAATGTGTCTGGATATGAACAGTTATTACAATGCACGTACAATGTACCATATGATATTGGTTGATACCATTTTTATAATTGGCGTGTTTGCAGTGTGTTTCTATTTCTATGTAAGCGTGATTAGAATTTCAAGAAAATTACAGAAATTATACAAAAATAATATTTTCTACGTAAAAATTTTTAAAACGTTCTATGCATGAGTGTTTGTTGTACTTGGTGTCGAATTATTAAATTTTGTATACTTAATTTCACTAAAATGTCGCATGGTAATCCTAAGCGCATTAAAATAATTGTAATTGTACATTTATTGCTTATTTGCTTCATTAGTGAGGTAAGCCAGCCAGCGCTGCTATTAGAAATAATAAAAATGGCTAGAAATATAAATGATCTATACTTTCATCTTTGCAGCAACAATTCGTCGATGCGGCTGGCAAAAACTCGGCGCTGTCCGAAGCGAAGCTCAAGGAGATCGCGAAAATTCGTAGTGAGCTCAATGAAGCGCTGGAAAACGAGCAGCCAAATACGCCGGCGAAGGTGAGTAGCGGTAAATTTCTGCCGCTATATAATTGGTTTTCGTAAATCCCTGAATTTTTTCTTAAAGAATGAACTTTTTTTTATAATTACGTAAGCAAATTACCGCTAACTTTACGTTGTTAAGCATTTGCATTGCTTCACCCATACCGTTACACGCTAAATATGTCTTTTCTGCCTACTACTAGGGCGTAATTGTGCAACCCACCTGGTTGGCGGAGAAAGGTGCAAAAACACAACCGCCAACCAAGTTCAAAGTGGAGGTTACCCAGCAGCGTATCGACGAAGTCCAGGCAATACGTGATGAGATCAGCAAGAGCAAAGCGCAGCCAACGGAAAATGATCAACAAGTCCAAGAACTCATCAAAGAATTCAATACAAAAGGGGCTGGACGCACGGCGCTTGAAAAAGTCGTGGGTGACGCGCAGGTCAAACCTAGTGATGAATTAGTAGGCGTCGCCGAGCCCAGTGAGGCAGCGGACTTACCAAACGTGGTGGAGGCCAGCACACAAGAAGTAGAGGACTTCGATATGCGTAAGTTGCAGCGGCTTGAGGTTTCCAAGCGACGCGTGCGTGAAACTCTAATACTCAAGTCCATCGAAGAGGATTTCAGCTTCGATCTTGGCGACGATGTGCAGCAATGGGCGCATATACTGCACGATGGCGATGAATATTTCATCGGACGTCGTGAGCACAATCTGTTGGTTGTGCATAAGGAGCGTGCAGCATATCAGGCGGGTAGTGTGTTGGAAGTGGGCCAGCCGATAACTTATTTGCTCACCTATTCTTTTTGGAATGATGCGCAAGGACAAACGGAGGGCATAATGCTGGTCTCTGCACAGGATCGTGTGCTGTGGTATCGTGTCAATAACGCTACGCGCAATATTGAATTGTACTGGCAGTGGGTGGTGGGCAATACCATTACTGGACTCACCTACTTTACGGTCGAAAGCAAAGACTATTTGATTGTCTCTACAAATCAATCGTCACACACCGGCTTTTATACACTGAACATATATCAGTTTGAGCTCGGTTCGCGTGAGTTTTGGATTGCGCAACGTATGCAGTTGGAATTTCCGTGCGCCGAAACCACTTTGCTCGATACGGGACGTGATCTAATACTAGCCGTACCACAGAACCACACAGCCGCCATATACACCTTCAATCCGCGTGCTGATAATACTGATTACCTACGCTTCACATTCAAGCAGCATATCGCATCCACAGGCATTGAGTCTGTAGCAGGTTTTCGCATGGGCGGACGTAGTTATATTGCTGTTGGCGGCCAACAACCGCAGATCTTACTCTATCAGCAAGGCGAACTCGTGCCCAAAACAATATTGTCGCAGAATTTCGGTGTCGTGCAGTTGTTTTTTCCCGTGCCAGTGCGTACGTATCGTGACGATCTCATACTACTCGTGCAACACCGTGTGGACTTCAGTACGCATAGTCTTACCGTGCTGGAGACACTTATTTGGGATGGTGACGCATTTACGCTTAGCATACCGGTACCATGTAAGTTGGGCGCGCACACAGTCTACGGTGCTAGTTGCATGTTGGACATACAACGCGACGCTGGGCTCAAAGGCGCCGCATATTTTCGACGCGGCGCTGAAGTGTCGTTAATTGTGCCACGCCACAATGCGGAATCCGGTCTATTTCGTTTGCACACAGAGCTTTTGGCGAAAAATTCTGAGTATTTGGATTTGCAGGAGATCTACGCTTTCCTAAAGGATTGGGTGAAGGAACAAGATGATCTAATTGCGCAAGCACAAGCTTTCCTGCAAACAACGGAGAATGGCGTTCTGCAGTCACAGCCAGATCTCTCTGAACTTGAAGAGTTACAAACACCGCAGTTCAGCTTAGACGCCGGCGAAGTTGGCGAAATCTATGTAAATGACTACCGCTGGACGGATGAGGATACACAAATTGATCTAGATCTGGTGATAACAGCCATAGAGCAATTGGAGGCTGAGATAAATAGTGGTCGTCACAGACGTGACGCTTTAACGGAAACGCTGATCTTTCCACACCTGGAATTCGATAGTCTGGAAGTCGATGAACTCTTTGTTCAGCAACAAAACGATGATAACTTCTATGTACAAGATGGTGTGCTGGAATTGGACGGTGTATTGAATGTGCAGAACTTGAAAGTTCTGGAACGTGTAAGTCTGGCCGAGCCACGTGCCGCTTTCGAGGAAGATCTTGAGGACGATGATGAGGATGATGACGTTACTGGCGTAGAAACTGATAGTTTCGTCTTGGATGGCGATATCGAGTTCGAGTCTATCAATGGCATGCCATGGCGGGATATAAAAGAAAATATGGTACTTATAAATGAACCGGTTGATTTGACCCAACTCGAAGTGGATGGGGTGAGTTTGAAATATTTTGAATACTTGAGATCATATATTGCTTTGGAGTTTAGTAATTAATCTATAATAAATATGTATTTGAACGTACTGAACGCAGGAAGTAATACTAGCGGACAAAGTTTCTCTCACTACTCTAAACTCTTTGAACTTTCCGGAAGATTTTCTTTGGTCCAGCGGCCCCACAGTTAGTGTTGTGCGAGCAGAGAAGACCTTCACTAGCTCCCTCAGCACAAATACTATGGACGTGGAGGGCTTACTAAATGGTATAAATGCTTCCGATGCCATTACATTGCATGGTGACCAAACATGGCGTGGCTTACCCACTTTTTCAGAACTCAAAGTTACCGAACTGTTTCAGGTAAGTTAGCCATTTACACTATTTGCTATAAACGTTAATAACTCCAACTGTTCTGAAAAAGCTCAATGGCACTACGCGTGGACGTGATATTGGCAAAATACCGCATAATCCCACGCTGCAGGACACCAAACAGGTGGAAGCAATATGCAGTTTCAGAGAACTGCACGTGCTCGGTAAGCTCGTACTTCAAGGCAAGTACGACGGTCAACTCTTAGCGCCGCTGCTGCGAGATATCGTGCAACGACCAGCTGATCCTGCAAACGTTATTAATGTGAGGGCCAAAAAGCGTTTTACCGAGATACATATGCCTGTAGACTTTGAAGTCCTGGATGGCAAAGTAAACGGCATACCGTTGACGGAGTTCGTGCCGGCGCATACGAAACAAGATTTGTTTATACACAATTTACAAGCTTACGTGTATTTCGCAAACCTTACACTTAGCGGTCACTACGATGGTGTAGACATTGCTGAGCTCACACAAAACGCGCTCAAGATCGACGAGCCGGAGACGGCTTTACACACCAATTTGACGTTTGAAAATGCGCTGCGAACAGATACAGTGGACGTCATGAGCAGTTTGAATGGACTGCCCATCGCTGAGGCCTACCAAACTATATTTGAGGATATGCTTATACCCAAGGCGCACTTTGACCAACTAACTGTTAAGTTGGCTGAGATAAAAGGCGATATAAATGGTGACAGCAACGTGATGTTGGATGCCGATCAATTCACATATAGTCAAGCTGCAGAGGAGCCGCAAGTCGGTGACATTTTTGTGGACGAGCTCAAGCTCACACATGGCTTGGAGACGGATGAGATACAAGGCATAGACTCATCCTTAATATGGAGCTTTCTTGATGATATCGACGAACTGCCGGATATGGTGTTGGACGGCAAGGTTTTGGTAGATCATGTCATCGTCACTGGTGATGTACACGTGCATAAATTGAATCAGCAACGCTTCGATGAAGATCTGCAATTGACTATTATTTGGCTAAATCGTCCCAACTATCTCAGCAATAGTCTGACATTTGTTGCACCGCTAACCGTGCACGGTAACCTGCAAGTTGAAGGTACTTACAATGGCGTCGATCTACCCGACTTCATCGAAGATATGGTAATACGCGCGCCCGCCAACGGTACAAGACAAATTCTGGCGCCAAAAAGTTTTACACAAGGCGTACACGTCCAAGGTGACACGTATGTGGACGCACTGAATGGCATACAATTCACTGATATTGCGACGAAGAAGACTATTTGCAACTTCCGCGGCTCTGTACGTCTTCTGGGTAATCTCTATGTAAACGATCTGGAAATAACGGGCGCTTTAAATGCACAGCCGATGTCGGTGTTTAGCAGCGCGCTACGCTTTGATCCCGCGGCGCAGGCTTTCATCGTGCAGGGCGTCGTAAACTTCAATACGCCACAAGTGCAACTACAAGACTTAACGGTGCTTGGCGCACTCAATGATATGCCAGATCTGGCGCATTTCTTCGACGAATTGGTGTATAAGGATAGAGCTTGTATACTGAAGGGTCGAAATACTTTCAGCGGACGTGTCGGCATAGAGAAAGGCGCGTACATACGCAACTTGAACGGTTACAACTTGCTGGCGCTCTTCGCCAATATCGTCTACGTGAATGAGCCGCAGCCGGTATTAATCAGGGCGCCGTTAACTTTCAAGGGACCGGTTCGTGCACACACTTTGTTGGTGCGCGAGGAGTTGGTAGCCTCAATTTTGAATGGTCATGCTTTGCAAGAGTGGTTCACAGACACTTTGCGGCTGGATCGTCCGCAGGAGATAACTAGTAAGTATGCTGTTGAAGAAGGTATGAAGAATCGTTATATTATTAAACTCCTTTCTGCCTTAAGTCAAACAATTGTCAAAATATTCGACTGCAACGAAATTGTGTAACGCAACGAAATACCGTCACGCTATAAGTATACATATAATCATTTTAATCGTTCAATGAGGAGATATAAAAGATGTTTTTAAATTATTCGTTGCATTACCCTAAAGTTTTGAAAAAAAGTTTAAAGTTGCCACCTATTTCAAAAAAAAAATTAAGTAAAAAAGAAAAATAGTAAAAAAGAAGAATAGTATACTACAGTGTTTATAACAAACTAGCGAAGTTTAGTGAGGGTAAACGTTGAAAATATTTTTCGGGCAGCGTTGCCATATTTTTATAATTTTTTAATTCACTATACAGCATTAAGCTACTAATATTCACAGAAAACTGTTGAAATATTAAAAGCTTTACAGTTAAAAATATTTCTTGCAAGAGTTGCCATCTATTTTTTTTCAAACAATACAAAAAAATTTTAGAAATTTGTCAATATAGATTTCCAACTTGTATCTATGTAAATAGAAGGTTTAAAGCTTAATTTAAATTTTTAAGTTAAATAGCGTTGAAATTATTTTCGAGCAGGATTGCCATATTTTTATAATTTTTTTAATTCACTAAACAGCATTAAGCTAATAATATTCACAGCAAACGGTTGAAATATAAGTATCATTACAGATAAAAACATTCCTTGAAAGAGTTGCCACCTTTTTTAAATATAATAAAACTTAAGAAACTTGTCAATACGGGTATCACGGACAAGTTCAGTAAAGCTTCCCTAAACCTTTATATTAAATGAAGTCTTTGTATTGTAAAATAATAAACTTAAAAAGTTTTGACTTATTTAAGACTGGCATTTTGAAATATTTGTTCCAGAAATCCAACTTTTTTAAAACCTTAATTTTTGTCTACTTTATTTTTCAAATTCCAGAATACCTCACATTTGCGCCGGGCAGCTTAAATGGCAATAGCTTTTATGCCAGTTTTTTGAATGACATTGATCTGTCACAAGTCGTCACGCTTCATACAGCTCAGAATCTAACAGGAAACATTACATTTTCCGAACTTAACTTAAATGGACAGATTCATGTAAAAGGCGCGATTAACGGCGTGGACTTAAAGAAGGAATACGAAAATACTTTAATGGTGAGTAATTTGTGGTTTTAAGCAGAAACTTATATTTAACCAAATTTTACGAAACTACGATAACCGTGTTGATAAAACAAGTACATGAGATAAGATTTGGACTGAAACATACTAGTAGAAACCACAACCACGGTGTTGATAATACTTGAGTTAAGGCTTGGACTGGAATATAGTAGTAGAAACCACAATAACGGTGTTGATAAGCCTTATCTCAGGCTTGGACTGGAACATGGTAGTGATTGTTTTCTGAAGCTCATTGACTTCTTTTACTCAGAAGTATTGAAACCACGCAAAAATTTAGTCCTCAAGGCCAATTCCTTGTATTGACTTTTCAGACGCAAGCATATGGGACTTAAGAGTAAAAAACTATACTTGAAACGTTTATTCGGTTTCTTAGTACTTCGCATATCTTTTACATCCGATATGGGTAAATCAGATACAGGGATAGCAGGACTTCGGCATCTTAATAGTCTGCCTTGCCACCGCCACTGCCCTGTATAGAGCGCGACAAGCCGGCTACCGCTTTATGCGGCAGTTCAACCTTTTTGTACTCTCCTCCACTAAAAACGATTTGACCTCATAAGCTGAGATCGCTCTTAGACCCGCTTGACTATCGTTGAGTATAGCGATACACCAGGCGCGATAGTTGCAATGGAGATTGATTTCTGCACACTAACTTGTAGCAAAGGCTTCTACTTGAAAGTTGCTCGGAAAAGTCTGGAAATTGGACTCGATAGTTTGATATGCGGTCCCGCAATGCCTCCCGGTGTTGTCGAGCCGTCAATGTACCATTGGATAGTGCTGCCCCTCAGTAGTACGTCAAGCGTGGAATCAGTCCTCTTCCCTTACTACCGAGAGTAATTGTAAAATATTTGTTAAGGTTACCCTCTTCGTAACGCCGTTTCTTGGAAGTAAGGCTATTGGTGTGTCTTCCCCTAAGGCCTTCATTTGTTGAACATGATATGTTTCGCTGTCTGTTTGATCACTAGATGGAGCGGTGACTCCAAGTGTTGAGGTTGGGCAAATGTGTATTGCCGCTGAAACGCAGACACAGGCGAGTCTTTGCAGCTTCGATATTTGAGAGCCTGCCGAAGTCTGCATTGCCTTTGGTGCTCCAGAAACCGCTCCATAAATGACGACTGTCCTTACGATCATGGTATACAGCCAGCTGTTGATACCCGTCCTGCTGCCCTCGGATCTGCCTTAGTGGCTATGGACTGTGTTAATTCCACTTGCCTATTCCACCGTAAGGGCGAGTCTAATGTGAAGATTAGTACATTTAGACACCTCCAACTCCATGCCACCAAGTGTTAGGGGACTCAAACCCCGACGAGATCTTTGCTATGTAAAAGGTACGACGATTGTATTTTTCAGGTTGAATCCCACCGAATCCCATTGTTAGTGAACAACTTAGGGAACTCACCTACTAGGCTCCATAACAGAAGAGATAGAACTCCACCCTGTGAGCAGCCCCTCGTAGTGCTCAGACGAACCTTTCGCTCCCCCACAGTGTTTCAGCTATTCTAGTACGCAGTGCAACCTTCATCCATCTGCATACTGGCGCCGCCACATTCATTTTCTCCAGCGCCTTGATGACGCTTTCATGGGACGTAGTATTAAAAGCACCTTCCGATGTCAGGAAAGGCCCATATCGCAACCTCGTCATATTCCAGCGAATTATGTAGTTCACCCGTGAGTTTGTACAGAGCGGTGTTAGTGGATATGCTTGCTCTCTACTTGATACGCTAAATAATATTGCAAAAAAGAGGACTCCAAAGACCTTATTAAGATTTTGGCGCGGAAATTTTTTCACAGAAAATTATAAAGTTTCCTTATTTTTTTATATTCATTTTCAGAAACGTGGCAACCAAGTAGTTCATACACCGCTCACACTTCAATCGGCTTTGGTACGAAAAACTCTCAAGACAAACGCGCCGATAAACAATGATAAGGATCTCCAACAGGTGGCAACGCTTTATGGTGATCAACACTTTAAATCACCATTGTACTTTGAAAATGTCGCAGCGCAGGAATTGAAAACGAAACACCTTATCTCTGGTATAAATATGGATAAATGGTTTGAAAACGTGCTGCGTGTGCGCGACAAGCCGCAACAATTCATTACCGGCAACTGGAGCGCGCGCATCTTGACTGTAAACTCGGGACCCACACTACCTAGCTACATAACTGCTGGACGCCACAGGCCCAAAAACTTCGGCGCACTACTACGCAATGCGCGTGAAGACGCGGACTATGTAGATTTATGTGGAAAGTTTAGCACTTTGCTGAAGAGCCAGCAGAAGCGCGGTTATCACTTGAAATACTTGGAGCGCGCGTTCGAATTAGACATGCACGCAATTAGTAAGGAGCAGATGTCGGAAAACCTTACCATAAAAGCAGCGTTTTCATTAGAAAAAGCGGGCGACAACTATATGCTCATAAATACAGGCGAGCGCACGCATGTAATGAAATGGAACGCACATACCTCAAAGTATGAGAGTGTAGTCGACTTTGTCGCAGGGCAGTTGGATCAGGCGGTAGCGGTTGACGATACAACAACAATAACAAACACCATTGACTTTGTAACCAATAATGTAGGCGTCGAGGGCACGCTCAATTACTGGCGTCTTACCGGTACTCAGCTAACTTTGCTAAAGACTTTCGAAAAACCCGCAACAGATTTGTGGCTTTCGGCGCATGCGGGCACAAAATTGTATGCCGTACACGATGACACAGTGTATGGTTATAACTTAAGTGAACAGTCGCCCAGCAGCACCTGGTTGCTGCCCAATTGGTTGGGCAATGCTAGCTACGGCTTTGTGCCGCACCACTCGCAGGCGCTCATGCTTAGCAATGGCGAAGCAATATTGCTCTACAATGATGACACTGTTGATGATGATGATGAAGACGCGTTAAATGCGCGCGGTAAGCGTACCACTTTGCCGCGTTACAGCCTGCCGCTCTACTACCAGCGCGTGCTCAGTCCGCAGCCTAATAAATTAAGCGGTACAGTGCTCAAGCCCAATGCAACGGAGCCGCACATTTACCGCTTTGCTGACTTCCGGCATGTCATCTTACAAGTATTAGATGATCTGGATTATCGCTTGCGATTGGAGGTAAACATCACACAGCTCAGCATACCGGAGACGGATCTGCATGATGAACACTTAGTGCCAGATTTCATTGCCATTATGGAAGCGTTGCGTGAACAGCAAATCTATCCGAATGCAAGTTTTGAGCAACTGGAATGGCATGTGCACGACTTGCCAGAAAATCCTGCACAAATTTTAGCCGCGCGCACAGTGCAAATCTTATGGCCGAACATTGTGGATATGGCGGAAATACAAGGCTACCTCGCGACAAACGACGACGAAACGGATATTACGGTGGCGACGATAGTCGACAATTTGGGCACTACAGTACGCGATGTGCTCATATTGGCTAATAGTAAAGAGCAAGTTGATGAACTGATCGACGATAATGCCATGGCAACGCATGCTTTGGAACTAAGTTTGGTTATCGAGCGTGTACGCGCGCTGCAGCGCTATCTGAGAAATACCGCGCGCACGCTTAGAAAACAGTTGTTGGCGGAGGCGACGGTAGTTACTACAACGGAAGCGCCAACCGACGACGGTTTTGAAATGTTTGCGAGCGCAACAAGCGACAACAACGAATTAGTACAACGCGCGATTGCAATGCCACCCAATTTCAGCGAGCTGCTCATCGCTAATGCTACTTGGTTGAAATTCTATAGTAAAAATTTACCAGCGCTCGGCAAGGGTGAAATTTTACCCATCACAGTGTTGACGCAACAAACGCCGTTGGAGTTACTCGCAGTTACTTTGCCGGCGCCGCAACTTGTGGGCGCTCATCAAGCGGAAATAGTTTTGTATTTGGACGTTTTGAGCGGCACGCGCTTTCAAACTATAAGCGCGCGTCAGCCGCGCTCGCTCATTACAATGCAAATCGTTAGCGAAACCTTGTTGGCCTACGTGGAGGACTGTTGTACAGTGCGCGTGTTGGCCTATCGCGGCGTAGAAGGCTTCGTAGAATTTACGCGCTTTAAAAGCGCTGAACTAGTGTTGAAAATATTTCCAGTTATGCTGCAAGGCAGCGATATTTTGGTCACACAACCGCATTTAGCCGTAGCGCTTGCCGATCGCGTGGTATTCTATCGCTTTGTAGGCGCAGGCGCGTCCTTGCGCGTGCCTAAAAACTTCATTTGCTTTTAAATAAATTTAGTAACTTCAATGTTTCTTCTGATTATGTAAATAAAGTTGGAAATTATAATTTTTTTGTTAAAAATGGGCTATTTTATTCACTTATCGTTTACTTAAATATTAAGACTCATATTAAATTGACTCAGCTTACGTACTAGAAACGCTTAAAGCTTGCAAAGCTTTATGCAGTATACATCTAAGACCATACAGCTTTTATCTTGTTAGTTGTTTTTACCAAATTTAATAATAAATTATACAAAATGTGGGCGTCGTAGTGTGGCTTGAAATTGGAGAACTTGTTTTATAGGTTAGATAGACGTTAAAGTACTCGCTCACGGTTTTTGTAACTAGTTTGAGGAAAGCTTGAGTACAGAAACATGAAAACACGATCCAATAACGTTAAAAAATCCTGTTATAGACCAGAAATATTTTATGTTGCGGACGGAACAGTTTGGAGAACGAAACAGTTCAGAACTAAGAGCCAAAGTCGTTAGCTCGAAGAGCTCAGAGGTCTCCTACAGTTCTTCGGAGCTTTTCGCTACAGTTACTGTTCTTCGTAAGTTGGAAAAATCTTCATTCTGTTATCCTGTGGGTTCAGGGCAAAAATAAGTGTATAAGTTTTGTAAGCTTCTTTATGTCTAACAGTCCAATGAGGTAATCCTTTAGTGAAATAATTTAATAACGCCGAATCTGCTACTTTTTCGAATATTGCTCTGTCTTTCTGAAGCACATTTTTGATTCCAAAATTTCTGACAAAATATTTATAAAACTCTCCCAATAGTGGACTACCGCTCAAATATCAATTCTTTCTCAGAACATCGAAAACAATAAAACGAAGCTACTTCCTCAATAAGTTACATGCCGGATCGTGGTCGAAGTTCTAGTTTATGCCAAGAAGGTTAGAGAATTATCACCACTGCGTTCGACCTCGACAGCTGATGTTCCTATTTTACTACTGATTTATAAAAGCTTCTCAAAAAGTTTAATGAACTTCTCAGATGTGTCTTCGGTTCCTTAAAACCCTTGTACTTAAAAATTTACTTCTTTATTAACACTCGATCCAAACCAGTGCTCCGAATTTAGTTCTGGTTTATAAAAGCTTTTCAAAAAGCTCAGTGGAACTATTCAGATGTCTCATCGGTTCCTTAAGCTCCTTGTATTTTAAATTTTCCTTCCTAGCACTGAACGCCATCCAAATCAAGCTAACCCCTTGGCAATATCTTACGCACATAATTATTTATAATAAATATTTACAAAAGTTATAGTTTCTGCTGTTGCACTTAGTCTCTACAGCTTCAGGTGAAGCAACAATTATGGTATTTTGACTGGTATGAATAGGCGTGGATCGCCGATTTTGGGACTCAGCCGCACTATCACCTGATCATCGCCGTCGCCCACTTCCAGGAAAGAGTTCCAATCGGCTAGAAAATAGAAACCGTTTTTACGCTTCGGCGGCTTCGGTTCCTCTTTATTCGTATCCGAGCCACCGAACGACTCTTCCAGATCGGCGAGTGAACCGTTGCGTGGCTCCTCCGTAGTCGTTGTGCTGCTGCTATCATTAGTCACCTTATCAGCTGTGGCACTATTAGTATTCGCGGCTGCCGCAATGTCTACTGGGTCTGACGCTGTGTCTGTATCGTCGTCGGACGCACTCTGTTCCGAGCCGCTGCTCGTACTTGCGCTGGGAGTTGAGCTCGTGCCGGCTTCGTTCGTTGCCGGGCTTACTGCGGGTGTCACACTTTGACGTCTGTTCTTCGTGGTGTCATCGGCGGGCGTTTGCTGTTTCTTCAACGTTTCCAGATACTTCGCATCGGCTTGGCGCAGCAACTCGGATGAAACAGTGAGATTAAGACGCTGCAGCTCTTGTAGATTGCCAATCAGGCGCTGCAGCTCATGCAAATCTTGTGTTATGTCGGCGTCGTCAGCAGCTGCTGTAGTTTGCTCCACGCCAACGGTTTTCTGTTTGCTTGGAATAGCGTCGCTGACTGCGACATCCGGTGAAGCCAGCTGATAATTCATCTCACTAAACTCGCCCATCAAATCATCCATACTACCCGGATCCATATCAGCGTAAATATCTGTGTCGCTGCGTTTCTGGAAACCGAGCGTTTGCTCGGTGGAGACGCCTATTTTGTTAGCTGCACGCTTGATAGCGGCCTCAATAATCTTAGTTGCACTGAAAACCGGCAGATCTAAAGTACTAGGTGTGGTAGATTTGGGCTCTTTCGGTACAAGTGATTTAGGTGTGGTTAACGAAAAGAAAGCTTCCTTTTCGCTGGAGTCTTGTATATCATTCTCAGCGCTTGTAGATTCGGGAGTTACAACAGCGTAGCCAGTGTTTGTCGCCTTACGCTCGACACTGGGTGCTTTGCTTACGTGGTTTATCAAGTCGTGCAGCGCCAAGCTGGGCTTAGGACGTTCGGCTGTGACTATATGCACCGGTTGTGTTGTCACAGTCTCAAGTTGCTTCTCCGCTCTTTCGTTGCTGGCATGTTTAGTCAGTTTGGTCTCTATTTGGTCTGATAACTCCGTCGGTAGAGTGACGCCTAACTTCTCAAGCTCCTGCGCGTTGCTCAACAACTTCTGCAACTCTTCCAAGTCTGCCTTTTGTTGCACATTACCGTTACTGGGCTTTTGCACCTCTTGCGGCTTATGCGCCACAACGAAACGTGGCGGCTCCTTTGTCACGGTCTTGTAGATCACTGGCGGCTGCATATTCTTGTACGAAGTGCGTTCATCATCCTCCAGCTGTTTGAAGAACTCTTGGTATTGTTCGAAATCTTTATCATACGAAGAGCCTTTGGGGTTCGCAGGTACTGACATAGCCAACTCACGCAATTCTTCGCTAGATGTCGGTTCCAGCACAGCGCTGTCTTTCTTGCCCACATGAGCATTCGTTTCAATCGATTCCCGATAGTCAGCTTTAAGTATATCTTCAAATGGTTTGTACTCATGCGTTTTCTCGGGGTAGACTATATGCGCGCCATTCGAGTTATGTACCGTGGGCGTGTGCACCGATGCCGACGTAACTAGATTTGTTAGGTCAGTGAAGTCGCGTGTGTAGCTACCGACAGTTGGTGCAGGCGTGGCTGGTTGCACAATACCATGTACGCCGTGTATCTTCACGCGTTCCAACTCCTTGACTTTACTCAACAACTTTTGCAATTGCACGAACTCGTTGGGCTCCACCTCTTGGAGACTGCTGCCTGAGCCCGTGTCGTTTGTGATGTCGATGATTTTCTGTGCGAATTTCTGCGTGCGCTTGGCGGAAGGTTTTGCAGCTGTGGCTGCAGTAGAGATTTCAATGCGTCCAAATGCGTCTTGCTCTGCGCTTGCAACATGTTGATAGAGCTCCTGCAAATGCGCGAAATCATTCGAGGGCGTGCGTTGTTCGTTAGACTTGCCAGAGCTTGGCGCGTTCACTTTACGCGTGGTGAAGCCCACAAACGGTATCGGTGTATCTGTTGTTGTGGCACGTATGCTCTTCTCGTTTTTGGCGTTTAAACGTTCCAGCTGCTGTACGCGATTGATGAGTTCCTGCAGCTGAGCGTTGTCAGACTCCGCTTTTTTGGGCTTTTGCGCGCCAAGACTGTCGGTAATGCGCTGTGCTAAGTCTAACGAACTAACGACTGGTAACGGTGCCGCAGTCGTAGTGGTTGTGGTTGTGGTAGGCGGCAAAGTTGTCGTCGTTGTTGTAGTTGTTGAGGGTGTTGTTGTCGTTGTGGGCGCAGGGGTTGTAGTGCTCGTTGTTGTCGTTGTAGTTGTGGTTGTGCTGGTGCTGGTGCGCGTTCTTTCCAACTCCGCAAAGTACTTCTGCAGCTGCTCAAACTCGCGATAACTAGGCGCCGGCGTACGCGATGTGCTTGTAGTTGTCGTGGTGGTGGTGGTGGTAGGCGCTGCTGTGGTACTCGTACGTGCACGCGCTTGCTCAAACAGACGCTGCAGCTCCGAATCATCTAAATCACCTAATATCAAAGCCCGCTGTGTAGTTGTGGTTGTAGGCTTCGCTGTTGTCGTTGTTGTCACCTTTCGGCCGGTCTGTCTAGCGCGCGCTTGCTCATACAAACGCTCCAGCTCTCGATCATCCGTCAGCAGTTTCTGCAGATTGAAAACATCTGTTGGTGCCAAAGCGCCGCCGAGACCACCCAGTCCGGCAAGTAAACCGCCACCAGCACGCGTCGGCTGCGCTTTTGGTTTCTTTGTGGTGGTGCGCGCGTTCAGTAATTCAAATGCTTGCAATTGGCGTAGTACATCTTCCAACTGTGCGGCATCTGCTTGCGCCGAACTGCGCGGGGCGGGCGTAGTCTGTGGCGCGAGCTCATTAAAACGGTTCAACAAATTTGCTGTGCGTGGCGTGGGCGTCGCGTATTGCACCGGTCCTGTGCGCGCGGCATTAGTAGCTGGCGCGATAGTTTTTAACGCATTATCTGGTTTGATGCGCAACTTTTCCAATTCCTGCAGATTTTCCAGCAACTTGCTAAGTTGATCTGTGTTTGGCGCTTCTGTCTGGTGGTTGCCCGTATTGCCGAAATTGATGTCGATATTTGGGTCAATGCGTCTGCGTGGCTTCTTCGGTTCTATCAGTATGGGTGCGCCATTCGTTATTAAATTGGGTGTTGTGGGCGCTGGTGTTGTTGTTGTAGTTGTAGTGCTACTGGTTGTAGGACGTATAGTTGTGGTGGGACCTAGTGCTTTGGGATTGACGTTTAAGCGCTCCAGTTCTTGTAAGTTTTCTAAAAGCTTTTCGAGTTCACTGCTCGCCCCAGCAGCTGTACCACGTCTGGGCACCTTGGCTGTGGATATTTCGCTTTCACCAGCAGTTAACTCAGCGCTATGACCCTTTAGATTATTTCCCTTCTTCAAGTCCTTCTTTTTGCGACCGCCAACAATACCGAAACGTGTAAGATAACCCTCGACTTCGGGTTTCACGCGTATCTCCTCACCAATATTTAACGGTTTGAAGCTCGAATAAGCATCAGGTCTGATTTTTGGCGAGAGATTGTAGGCTTGCAATTCCTTGAGGTCCGTAAGGCTTACGGTTTGCGGCACATAAGTTGATATCACCGGTTGTGGCGCACTCTCTGCCGCATAGTAATCATCGATGGGGTAGCGGTTGCGTGATTGTGTCTGCCCAACAATGCCCAAACTCTCCAAAACATCCGCCACCGGACGCACCGTTGACGTCTCGTGCTTTACTGGCTTGCGTTGCTTAAGAAACTCAGCAGTTTTGGCATTATAATGGCTGCTATAACGCTGCACCGGCTTTGGTGTTGGATTACGTTCCACGCTCGTTCGATAATCGCCATCGTTTATGCTATTTGTAACTGGTTGAAAACCGCCGCTTGGCTCTTGCTGTACCGACGATGTCATCTTAAACATGACCGGTGCTGGTGGTGGTGGATGATATGTGGTCGGGTTGGGTGCAAACACTTTCTGTGTCTTCAAAGAATAGGCAGGCTTGTAGGTTGTAGCAGCAAAATCGCCGGCTGGCGCAGTTTCTGTTTTTAGCGGCGCGCTGGGATCGGGTGTGAGGAATTTGATGGGTTGATGTGGTGTATAAGCGTCGATTACTTTCGTAACTGGCGGACGCGTATAAAGTTCCTAACGAGAGAAAAAGTCTTAAGTTACAATTCAAAACGATAAAGGATTCATAATAAACTCACCTGTATATTTTCCTCGGTGTTATTGTCTGTATTATATGGCAATACCAGCATGAGTGCGCGCATGCTGTCCGCGCGTCCCAAGTCCCCAGCTGCAACACTCTTCTGATACTCCTCACGCGTCACCTTCTCGTAAAGCTCCTCGATTTCGCCTCTGTAAAAGAAGTGTAGAAAGGTATGTTAGTTCAATGGATTTTTCTGATACCCTTTCATGTTTCTATAAGCCTCAGTTAATTAGTAGCCTCGCTCTTTCTAAACTGTCTGAAATTAAGCTGAGAATACCTTCTGTCAGATGAGATTTCGAAAACTAGTTTTCACCGATCCTAATTTCACCATTGCTGCTATGAATTTCCATTCAAATTTCTCTTCTACTATTTCTTCAATTTCTCGGCTGACACTCAAGATGACACATGAATTCAATTTTCCCCACGAGACTTTCACATCAATTTAGTTTGAAATACATTCCGATGCCACAAAATTCGTTTTTACTTACCTCGTCAAGCGCGGCAAAGATGGATCCTGCGCCAAGATTCGCTGCACCTCTTCAATGGTCTCCTCCAACTCGGGTGGCTTGAAAAGTGAATGCTTTTCATTTAGACTCAAATAATTGCGGGAGTCTGGAAAAGGTTGATTGATTGTAGGTAAACTGCAGTAAGGCCGGATTTGTAGCAGAATCAGGCAGAGTAAAAGTATTTTCGGTCGATGATACATTATGGCTGCAACGAGAGTAATTAAAATGTGTTTATAAACTGATATTTAAAACAGAAATAAATTTTACTAAAATACAAATATTAAATGAAAACGACTATGCTAAAATCAGTGGATAATAAATATTTTAAGCTAGGTCAACTCATTTTAGTTATAAGTACAAATGGTACACAGGAAAAATGGTGCTTAGGGTGTGGAAGTACAGAGAATGGGGAGTATTATAGTGAACAATAGGACAGAAACGAGTAAACAATAATTAGAGATGATTATTTGCAAAAATTCGTTTTCTAACACAGTGGAGTTTGCATAATCAAATAACACTCAGTGGAATTACCAACTGGTTGAACCATGAAAAAGGACGAGTTCAAGTTGAATATTTCAATTTTTCGATGATTCAAACTGCTGGAAGTACTTAGAGCTGACACCACTCATGAAAATGGTGCCTTGATATTTGTTATAAAACTGGGTTATTCTGAACTACATTTATTTATATAAGTAATAAGAGTATATTTTATGATAAGTTCAAGGGGAGAAGAAGCGAGAAAAGGAGAGAGAGATAGAGGCATAAACTTTCCATGCGTTGCGTTAGATAGAGAAAATAAAGAGAGAGAGAGAGAGACAGAGAGAAGAAGAAAAAAATTATTCTGATATTAATGAATTATTTTATTACAGAACTGAATGGAGAATAAAGGTTTTGAGCTACTTTAGTTTCCGTAGGCTTCCGTAAGAATCCCTGAAGTCGTTAAGACCCATAAGTAAAATTTATGTCCCTTTCAAAAAATTTAATATTTAGAGCATGTTTGTTTACCGCACTATTGATTGCTTTTCCCGAACGTTTATAGTTGCTAACAGAAAAGTTCGAACCGATTCAGCCATAAAAACTGCACGTGAATGCATTCGCAGAAATCCCCTCAGAAATCAGTAAACTGTGTCAAGTGAAATAGATATATCAATCAGATCAAAACTTATTCGAGATGATGCCCACAGTAAAGCCTACCGTCGTTCAACTGGTCATCTTTTGACAAAGCGGTTGAAGTAAGTTACGCTCAACAGATGCAAGCGGTTTATTCAGGGACACGCTTTTAATAGCCACAAAAAAACCCTTTTTACAGATCAAAAATTTTAAAATAAAATTTAAAAAGAGTTTTAAAGAAGTTTTTAATAAAAAAAAACGACAAAATTTACGCAAAAACTTCCAAAGATGCAAAAAATTTACTCTAAGGGTTCATGGTGGTCACCATCCAACTACTGTAATGATTTGGTCGAAAGTCTCCAGCGAAGGCTTTACACCTCCACACTTTTCTGAAAAAGGGTTTAAAAATGGGACAAATGTGAACAATCAGTGTGTTTTAGACGACGTGACAAATCAGCTAACCAATACATTGGTCTCTGGAAGACGAAACATCCGCACCCCAGGGTTGTACGCTGGGTTTGCGACCGTAAAAAACAACTCCAATAAAAAGAATAGTTCGATCTGTACTGTACTGTTGGCGAACGCCGATGAGTTCTGCTTTCTCCATATTGGACAAAAAATCGAAGCAAAAGGGTTTGATGGTGAAAGAGTGTAAGACGAAATATCTCCTGTCATCAAACAAACAGTCGTCGCACTTGCTACTTGGCTTCTCCGTCACTGTTGATAATCATAATTTCGAAATCGTAGATAATTTCGTCTTTCTTGGAACCAACATTAACACTAACAACAACGTCAGCCTCGAAATTCAAAGCAGAATAACTCTTACCAACAGATGCTACCTCGGACGGTGTAGGCAATTGAGAAGCAAACGAACAAAGACCAAACTCCGATATGTAGATCAGAACAATGACCACAGCTGATGAGTTGGCGTTACGAGTTTTCGAGAGAAACGCTCTGCGTAAGATTTCTGGTCCTTTAAGCATTGGCAATCGCATTCGATGGAACGATGAGCTGTACGAGATATTGACATAGTTCAGTGAATCAAAAGACAACGGCTGCGTTAGCTAGGTAATGTCGTCCGAATGAATGAAAACACTTTATCTCTGAGGGTATTCGACGCATTAGCCGCCAGGGGAAGCAGAGAGAGAGAAAGACCTCCACTCCGTTGGAAAGACCAGCTGGATAAGGACCTGGCTACATTTGGAATCTTCAGTCGGCGTCAAAAAGTGAAAAGGAAGAACGACTGGCGCGCTGTCGTATACTTGGTGGTTGTAACCACATAAGCGGTGTCTTTGCCAATAAAAAAGAAGAAGGTTCGAATCAAGTTCATCGATTCAGCAAGTTTATTGATAAAAAATCATTAAATAATTACAAATTTTTAGAAATGTTATATTGTATTAATATTTTTTTTATATTATTTTTTAACTCCTTTGATATTAAATATTTTGGTTTACTAATATTTTTGTTTTAAATTTTATTATTGTTGTATTTTTTTTTGTTTTCACTTTGCGACCTTCTAGTTCTCAATTGTTTATTTCATTTTATATATAATTTTATATATTTTATGCTTCATAAACTAAATAACTCCAAATAAAATTCTCTTGAGCACAACTCAAAGCTTCTTACACTCATTTAAAAGAAACTCACTCACTACTCTGCAATTTGGAGCGTAACTATAAACACACTCAATAAATGCGGCTATTACGTAAGCGCTCAAATGGCGCTCATAATTTTAATCGCGCCTAACAACATTTAATTGCACTTGGCAAATTATAGTTTTTGTTACGTACATACACACATACATTCACACACATGCCCGCTTTTCTTAACTGTGGCAATTATGCTGTAGATCTGTTCATTTATTAGACTTTATACAGCGCCATTTGGACTTGATGCGAGCGTTTTTTTGTGGCGCCTCAGCCGCAGTCTCAATTGTTTTATGCGAGACTTCTTGCTGGCTATTAAGATTCTGTAAGCTTTGAAGTTATGTAATTGCTGAACAAATAATGTGGGTAATTTGTACATACATATATATACATATAATATGTATGTATGTGTAATTGCACTTTGAATTGATGTTAATGCGTTTTCCGAGACAAATTCCACTAATACACGGACGAAAGGGGTTTATTACACAACAGCAGCAGAGTATCGATAAACGCTTGTTTTTAAGGGTAAATGTGTGGAATTGATATTATGGACACGTAGTCAAATCTTGCTATCCTTTGTAGTCAACTGAACCCCTAGATAGCTTCCTCTAGATTCTCTTCTATCCCTATTTAATTGGCGCTTGAATTCGAGCAGTTACTTAAATCAACAGCTTCATTCGCATTCCGTGCTGAGTTGTTTCCACCTCATCATCTTCTATACAGCTTCTGCAGATGGCGTCTGGTAGGTTTCCCAGCCTTACTGCGTGGACGCCAATAGTGACTTTGTGCACCACACATGCTTGTGAGGGCCGCTCGTTGAACGCGCTCAAGTTTCTTTGCAAGTGTGGTATTTTCTAGAGTCTTCTACCACATAAAGACTACATAGAACATAATGGGCTTGACTATTGAGTCGTAGAGTTAAAGGCTGACTTTCTGGGAGAGACCTCACCTTTTGACAATGGTTCCTCTACAGTCGTACAATACAATCGATGCCTTTTTGTACACTCTTTGATATTCAGCTTCCATAAAGCTTCATATCTAGGTTGAACCCTAGATATTTCATTGCATCCGCCAGTTGCAGTCGGATGTCTTCTATTTGCGGCAGCGGTACCACCGGAATAATGTATCTTCAAGTAAATAAAATACCGGTACTGAAAATCATACCGATTTTATTTGGGTTTATGACGAGACCATTCACAACTGTCCAATTTGATACGACGCTGAGATACTCCTGCATCAACTCGTAAACGGTACTCAAGAACTCTCTTTTGACTATAAGCGTCGTTAATGGCCAGGACCCATAGAAAAGGAGAGCGGACGGCACCTTGTGGAGTTCCCCTACTCATATTTTGTCGAGCACGTGCGTTTCCCCATTCCGTTTCAATCACTCTGTCGCACAGATGACTGAATATAAGGTGTTTGAGGGTTGTTTCATCCCCAAGACCGTCCAGAGCAGTTACGGCTGCTTCCAGCAGGCCGTTCTATATCAAGGAAGGTCTCAACGGCGAATTCCTTAACCCTAATGACTTCCTCAAGCCATGACACTATTGTATTAACCACTGATCTGCCTTTACAATAAGCATGTTGCGTTTCTGATAAATGGTCCCTCGGAATGCGCCTCCTTATGTACCAGTCCATCAGTTCTTTCTAGAGCTTTTAGTAAGAAGGGGGATAGGCCTGAAGTCTTGGCAGTATCGGAGGGCCTCTACCAGCCTTCGAGATAAACGTTACTCTGACTCGTCCCAGACCCCCGAGATGTAACTCGGGGCTAGGTTTGAGGTGGCAAGCCATTAGCATTTTTATGTAAAAACGCGATTTTTCTCCTTTGTCAGCTGAACTAGTCTCTAGTTAGGTTCCATAGCAACGAAAACTCTCTCTTCTCGTGCGGGTTTCAGCTTTTCTTAACTATCAGAGTGGCAGCATATCGATAGCTGATCTCAACAACACTATTACAGATTTCAATTGAGAAGAATAACAAACTTTCCATTAAGTAAATATAGTATCATATTATATTTTCGCAGAATTCGCACTTTAGACACTGGTTGAAAGATACTTTCTATAGAATTTTCTAAGCTTCAATGAAAAAAGCTTGATTTACACTCTTGATTTATCTCTTAGAAGTTTACCCTAATTTCAAGAATTTAATCTCCGTTTTCAGCAACTTCTTATCGCGAGAGATATCATGACAGTAACAAATACTGACATTAAGCTGGACTTATGCCTTCCCACTTAAAGTAATGAGTCGATGCATGACCTTATCCACCTTTTTGCCTTCAAACCTAGTCATCTAATATCGCTTTTACTCCAGACGCACCAGCACTAAAAGGGGCCGGAACCTAAGCCATAAGCTGCATAAAATTACTAGACAGAATATTAAGAATAAATCTGACATTTCTGTGTCTTCCGCTTCAGAGGGGACTGGGCATGTGCTCTTCGAGTGGTAGCGAGAGAAATCAGGGAAGAAATGAAGCAAATACTTGCATTCGCTGTATCCAAAAACGCCTCGGCTCTAGAGACAACTCAGCTGCTGCTTTCGATTGGAAAGTGAAATAAGTTAAGGAACAGATGAGACAGTTCACTTTAGCCGAAATGGGCTCTTTTTTTGTTTCAAATGCTCTTCAGAAATTCCCAAATGTCTGAGCTCTAAAAAGTGCTATAATTCATTCTAGAGAGTGTTAGCCAAATAATGAAATTCCGCAAAAGCAATGGAAACCATTAGAAGATTTCGTGGTACCACATTTCCTTATAGAACAATCAGCTCTATAACCTCGGATATTAATAGACTTAGTATAGCTAATAGATAATAAGTTTAAAAAACATGGAAAGAATATGCACAGATACCTGTCACCCCTTTAGCAAAAAGCTTACTAAACAACTAAGTGTTAAAGACTTAAAGTCCAACGAGGCGTTAAAAGGCAGTACTGTGTGTAAGCGATACTTGTTTTCGAACTTAAAGCGCAATACATTCCTACATACATAATTAGAAAATTAAATAGGGAGACTCAACCATTGAAGAAAATAGTAAGTCAAGAAGGTAACAATCAAACCACATACCGGCTACACTGGGGAACTCAGTAAATGAAGCACGTGCTATTGCTCTGCAAGTACTGGATCATAAGTTAGTCAGCAGTAAGTAAGTTGCACCTACTTTTAGTAAACCGAACAAAGTATGCATTGTACTCGCTGTTGGCTTTAAAAAGTTGACGACGCATTTGCGCATGCGTAACACGCTTACCATTTAAGTGCGCTGCCAAGCGTAGCGATTTGTGATGACATCGGTTGACAGCATATTTCAAGTCTACATGTATTCTAAAAACACACAAATCTGGTATGAAGGTAAAGTTTTGTGTTCCATAACTCGTTTCTTCTCAAAGATTTAGTGATGAGTGCTTAGCTTGAACTTTCAAGGTTTTTCACTAATTGTGCAGCTTTAATCTGTAGACTAGTGATGTCTACGCTACAAAATAAGAAGGATATTAACGCTAATCTATATTAATTAGAGTGCTGTACTAGACTTCGGATGAAACTAACTTCAGGCATGTACATACTAACCGCAAATCACAGTGAAGCCATTAACACCTTCACCGACTCCCTCTCAGTGTACCGCGTACTTGGAGTCAAACCACCACCCATTGCTGCTTCAGTGACGCCCAAAGATTCTGCGAGCTCTTCATGTCTTCATGTCTTTCGTCAGGTCTGGTCTCTTTGAGGTAACGTAAACTGAATAGATTCACTTTGAAACTAACAATAAAAAACTAACAATAATATTTTTTTATGCAAAGTCAATGGACTGGTTGCAGACAGAGTACGGCGGGAACGAAGACGAGCTCAACCTTTTTACTTTGCTGCTGGTTTGAAGGCATCTTTGAGTGACCAACGGATAAACTTAAACATCTTTTTATGTCTCCTTTCAAAGTGTTGGTTCGATATATCATTTATATCATACAAAGTTATCCATTAAAAACTATGGAGCTTTAGCTGAGAGGCACCAAGGGTCAACTAACTATCACAAAGTTTGACAGGACTTCAAAAAACAGTCCCGAAAACTTTGCTATCAAGAAAACTCAATCGGCAAACGAAAAATGACATCGAAAGAAGAAAATGTCATTTTGAAACATTTTTCATTTAGCTTAGAAACTTAAAGAATTCACTTATGAGTTTGAAGATCACGTTAAAATCTTTTTGACCGTAATTTTATATTCCGAAGAGAGTTTCTAAAAAATATGCACCTGTGTCTTTCTTCAGAAGTTATTGCTGACAGTCTCATTGGCTTTTGTTCATTTTGAATTCACAAAAATTTATTTATTAATTTTTATTATCGTTTATTTTTTCATGTAGACAAATTAAAATTAACTCGTCTTAAGCTCTTTTACCCATCTTTTACTTCGTGTTTGTTTAAAATTTCGTGTAAAATTCGCAAAATATTCGGCTTAAAGGCAAAATTATCGCAATAACTCTTAACCACTCTGTTCCCATCAAATCCACAACACATCAAATTTCCTATACAAAATGAATCCTGTACAAATCTATTGGGCTGAGCACAAAGGCGTAACGCTCGACGAACAGCAGCGCGACATTTACATACGCGATATACCGCAAAAATGGCTGCCACGCATTGCCGACTTCATGGTGGAGAACTCCTATCGCACCAATCGGCTGTACGCACAACTGAAGATACACGATAATCCCGACGTGGAGCAAACGTATCGTCGTTACGTAGATCACGTGCTGCAAAACGAATGCAGTATTATGGTGATCGACGAGCAGACGAACGAGATATACGGCGTCGCGCTGGTCAAATGGATGACCAAAAAGTGGCGCTCTTGGACTATTTGGCTGCAAATTTTCGATTCGTTTCTACTCTTCGCCGAGTTCATGCTACTCGGTCGTATGCTAGTGCTGAAGTACGAAGAAGAGCATCCGGAGCATGAGCCTGATAGCCTACACCTCTTCGAGTATTACTTGCATCCCGAGCTTAAAGAAGATCCGATCTTCATGCAGAAATTCTTCTATAGTATTTTGGAAGTGGCGCGTCATATGTTGATGCCACGTGTCTCTTTTGTAGCCGCAACGCTGGAGCAGCAACAGCAGGCTGAAGCATTCGGGTTTCAAGCGCTCTCACATCTCATCTACTCGCTGGTGGAAGACAGCGGTGTGCGCACCTTTCAGTCGTTGCGCGACATTGAAGAAATGTATATGGTATTGTATGAGTTTCCGGTTGGACCGATAATACCCTTCTATACCATGCCGCCACCGCACCCGTACGATGAAGAGGATCGTTTGAAGCACGAGCCACATACAAAGCATGAAAGTGATGAAACCGTTACATATGATGAAGATTCAAATCGACGTTCTTTCTCTAAGCTGGCTATAAAGTAGCGGTTTTTTTACCATTAATGGTATAAACGAGTGTTAGTCTTTTAATGTGTAGTCAATGCTCTCATGTTTAAAGTTTTTAAATTGTAATTCATAAAGATTTTAAAATTCTCTGGCGTATATCAAATGTTTTACTTTAAGCAAAAGTTTTTTGCAATGACATCCGGTGAGTTTTTAGTTCCGAAGCCAAAAAATGTATTTTTAAAAAAATTTTCCTCTTTTGAGGGAACTCAAAGAGAGTAATAAGCAAAATATTGCCTAACAAGCGGAAAATTCAAAGACGGCTTTATCATCTAAAATATTGACTGCTCTTTCGTTTGGAAGGTAGAATCGGAGATATTTTGCTCCATAACCAACGCGCCAGAGTAGCTTTTTTCTAATAATCTAAATTACTCTGGTAACTTTGGACCGTAGTAGCTCTCTGAATAACTATAAAACAAAGAGAATTGTAAGTACACGTATCTCCAATAATCTGTAGAGAACTGCCGGATCTTCTTCTGTTAAGGTTTCCTTCGATAAATATTACACAACTCTTTCTCAAGGGTGACACCCTAAAGTACTGGGTGTCTTAAACAACAAACTGCTGTGGATGCATAATGCGGATGAAAGGGTTATAATAGAAGGGCCACCAATGCCTAATATGGTCAGCACAACCTGAGGCTTTCTCCCTCTCTCATGCACCGGTGCTACACAGCGATTGTATGGTCAATTGTGCTCTACGGTACAGAAGTCTGGTGAACATGCCCTCGGAACTCTACCTACCAAAAGCAAATGGAAAGAATGCAGAGGTTCCTTGAGCTGTGCATAACGGAAGCACTAAGAACCTCTCTAACGGCTGCTCACGAACTAGTGCTAAACCTGCCACCTGCATATTGAACCTCACGTATTGCATACTGCCGGACCACTGCACTATTTTTCATGCAGAGGTCTTTACTATTAGGAAAGTCGTGGAGCTACGCACAGACAAGCAGCAGTATGTTGATCACATTTTCTGATGACAGCCGTATACCATTAGCAAATCCGCTGTCCATCCACGGAGCCCCCTGATCTAGAAATAGTACCTTGCTTCTGGCGACATTGTCCTCTGCTGTCCTGCTTTGCAAGATACTTCCGGCCAATTTTAGAAACTAGGTTAAAGCCCGGTCAATATTCGAAACTTGGGAGTATGGCAAGGAAAATCAAAACGCGATTAGACGATTTACCTAAGTAGACGCCAAAAATCATGTGTAAAACGGTAGATTGGAAAAATATGTACAAAGATTCTTGGGACTCGCTATAAGGGAATGTAGAAATATGATTGGCGGCACATGCCTGCAGAATGGTTTTTACAGAAGCTGAGAAGACAATGGAGCATATCTTGTGAACTAGTCCCGCATTAGATAGGCTATGTTTTATGTATTTTGGGCCGTCACGGTATGGAACATTTGCAGAGGTATCGATAGTGAGACCACAGAGTCTATTGATACTCGCGCCAAGCGCAAGCATCTTAAAGGATGTCTGCACCTCATGGACTTCGTAATGGAACTCCATCTGTTAACTGCTCATTAACCTACCAGACTAAACTAACCTAACCTATTTGATCTAAAATAATTAAATTTATTCAATTGAAACTTGATTTCTTTTTTTTATTCTAATGTTCAATTGTATTTTCTTTCAAGCATAATTTTAAATTTTATTTTATGTTTTATTTAAATTTTTTTTAATTTAAGTTTGATTTATGTTATATTTTTCAAAAGTATTTTTTTTTTTATTTCAAAACTTGATAATTTGGAATACTAGTTATTTCTTTTGTAATATTGTTTTTTTGTAGAAATGTTGCATCAACATCTCTTAGCTACTGCCTGTTGCTTGCAAAGTGTTTAAATATTCATGAAATAATTGTAATTAGCATAAAGACAGCTGAAAGTGAATACTTCAATATGTGTAGCTATGTATTTTTGTATAAGTGAATATGTACATATTTATATATGTATGTATTTTATAAATAAAACAAAACTATTTCGCCACTTAGATTGTTGTCAAGCAACTAATGTCTTATTTTTATGTTTTTTAGTTTTTTTTTTGTTGTGTCTTGTTATTGTTATATTTTTTCTTCATTTTTTATTGGCATTGTTATTGTTTTTTTTTTGTTATTATTTTTGCTGAATGAACGAATTTTGACCTCTAACAATAGCTTAATGAAAATCAAAATGCGCTTAAGCCAACTGAAACAGATGTTTGTGAAAACAATTCAGTAAAAAAGGCTGTTAACAGATGTGAATGCATTCAATGTCAGCGCGCACAATTCAACAAACTACCAATCGATTTTGCTTTAAACAAATGTGTGAGAAACCTCACTCCGGTGGTGAGCAAGTGAGCGGCGAGACTAACTTGACAATTGGTTGTTTATGAAGTATGCTTATGTCGGCACACTATACTTTATGCCATATTTTTAATTAGAATTTAATTAATTTTTTATCTTGCTTGATTTCAATTGAAGCTCAAGTGGTGGCAAGTTCTTTAGTCTTGAAGAAATTTAGTATGTCAAGAACAGCAAGTTATATACATATTATATATGATCAATGTGCGTTATGATAAAGTATAATATTTATATGAGAGCATTCAGTAACGCGCTCTTATTAGCTGGTAAATTTTATTATTGGTTAATTATCGTTCAAAAAATCGAAATATCCATATACCGAAATTTATAAATTTAAATTGAAAAAAAAAAAATGAATTGAAATCATAAAAATTCAATCCCTAAATTGCATTGAGATGCTAAATAATATCCCGAAAATATTTCCGAGATCCCGAAATTATTGAATTACTTTAAAATATTATTCATTTTGCAATACTTATTTTGAAACTCTTTTTTGATTTCAGTTTCTAAAATTAAATCCCGAAAAATATTCGGCATCCCGAAGTTATAAACATAGTTTGAAATATTATTATTAATTATTTGAAATATGTATAATAATTTTTGATTAAATTTTTTTTTAAGTAATTCCCGAAAATATTATCGGAATCCCGAAATCATTACATGACTTTAAAATATTATTTATATTATTATGCGATTATTACGAAAATATTTCTGATTTGAGTTTTTATGCTTTAAAAATTAAGTCCCGAAAATATCTTCGGGATACCGAAGTAATTATATTAATTTAAAATATTATGCATTATGTTACTTATTTGAAAATTATTTTCGATTTCAGTTTTTCACTAAAAAAAATAAAAAAATATTTTTCGGGATCCCGAAATTAACATAGTTTAAAATATAATTCATTATGCGATACTGACTTTGCAATTATTTTTGTTTGAATTTTTTTGCTCAAAAAATTAAGTCCCGAAAATATCTTCGGGATCCCGAAATTATTAAAATAATTTAAAATATTATGCATTATGTTACTTATTTGAAAATTATTTTCGATTTCAGTTTTTCACTAAAAAAAAATAAATCCCGAAAATATTTTCGGGATCCCGAAATTAACATAGTTTAAAATGTTATTCATTATGCGAAAATTATTTTGAAATTAGTTTTGCATAACTGTTGACAAATTCATCGTAATACCTTTCATTATACGTTTTACCTTTCATTTTTTAGCCACCCTTCTACAGCCCACTCACAAAAATAATTAAAAATATTATGCATAACGCAATTAGATAAACAATTCAATTGCATGTAATAGGCCAAGATGCAGCTCTCTTTAACCATATGTGTTTTCATAATATTTCAAATGTCACCCGAAAGTACAACACTTGTTTATTGTCAACATATTTACGTTCAGCTTTATGAAAGTGTTGTACTTATTTAGTTGTGATTACGCAAGACACAAGAAAGCATAAATCTGAATAATAACCCGAGTAATTGCACGTACTATATGGAGACATGTGCACAATAAGTGGCTAATTAGCTGTAGGTATGTACGTACTTAAAGACGGGCTTACATATATACATAAGTATATGCATGTACATGTATACATTGTATTATATAAATAACCAAATATTATTTATACGCATACGTGTATATACACATATGCACAGCTATACACATGCACAAACATTTACACTTAGATAACAATTTAATTTGCGCAAGTTTGTCGCTTAAGTCTTTAGTACACGCATGGCCTAGACCCCACTTCTGATAATTGTTGTTTGACTTTTGCACATACTTTTTGCTACAAATATGTAGATCTACACATATGTGTCTATGTGTATACTTGGTGCAATTATATGTAATCTTCATTATAAAAATAGCTGAGTACATACGTGTTTTTATTTTATTTTTTTATTTTTTTTTAGTATATATAATACCTATATATTTTTTAATTGAATGTAAATTATTATTCATACTTTTTTATTTTCTTAAGGGGTTACATGGGTTTTCTTGGTCATTCAACAGTCTTTTTCAAAGTTTTTTTTCTGTTTTAAAAAATGAAATATTTTATTTAAAAAAAATATGTGGTTTAGCTAAAAACATAACTTAGAACTTGGAATAAAATGAAAATTGTATTTTTGGTAGACCTTTTTACAAAAAATATAAATTCCTTAATTTTTCAAATTTAATGTTTTTAATTATCATTTTTGTGTGCTAAATTTTTAGTTATTTTTTTTTTTATTTTTGGAATATAATACAATTTTTTTAATTTTGAAAAGGTAGGCATGGACCAGTTTTCTAATAAGTTTAATGTACATATCTCCTAAAACCACCAAAGCTACAAAAACGCAAATATTATAAGAACTCATGAAAGCCGATAATAAACCCGCCCACTACCCATATAGTGGTACGGCTAAAAATATTAAATTTTATCCCGTTGATCGGATGAGAGACCGTGTCAAAATGGGACAATGAGCGTGGCATCGCCTACTTTTCGTTGAAATCATATACTTGTATGTATCTCTATTTTAATCAAATTTGGTACATGACTGATATTGCTATGTCACAGTGCGAAAATGGCCGAAATCGGAATACAGTTACACATACTTTCTAAATAACATAATTTTAAACTCCATTTGCATCTTTCACTTGCCAGTATACAAATCAAGCATCAATTAATGTATCAGGTTAAAACTTTGCACGAATAGTATTTTTTGAGGAGTATGAGTGTGACCAAAAATTCTCAAAATCGAACCAAAACTGTGCAACCCCCTAGTTACTAGGTATTGAATATGTTAACCCGATGTTTATAGTTGACTTTTTACTGCAAATATCGGTCAACGTGTGAGAAATATAAATGAAATTCAGGGATAATTCTTTCCTAATAACAATATGTTTGCATGAAAAAATTGGGTTGAATCGGATCAGTACTTCCTTTATAAAGTATATACATTACTTTATGTAAAGATTTTCTTTATATATATAGACCTTATATAAAGATTTTCGAACTCGAGACCCAGGTGACTTTATAATGTCAATATTCGAGTTATCTCAATGAAAACGAGATAGCGTATTTTACTCATAACAGTGTATCTTTGCGTTAAAAAAGAAAAAACTAATTCGAAAACTTGACCTAACCTTCATATAATTTACATCAGGATTTTCGAACATGTGGTTGACTTTACTCCATATGATTGGTGACGGTATTCGGGATACTCTAATGAAACCTATGGAACATTTTATTAGTATGTGGCAGGTTAATAGCATGTGTGTCATAGTGTCAGTGTGTGAGTTGTATATTTCAAAAATTCCTTGAAAACACGGTTTCAAGTATAAATGAAACACATCCAAATTAAAATTTTAAGTTTTTTCTTTATGAAATTTTTTATATATAATTATATATTATTTTAATTATTTAGTTTTTCATTAAAGTTGCATTTTATGTTTTCATAGTTTCTGCAGCAAAATTAAATTTATTTAAAAATATTTCTTTATTTTTTTCAAATTTTGGATTTTTTTTAATTTTTTTTTTATATTTTATTTTTTGTTATCTCATACATCTGTGTATAGTACTCATAAGTGCCTTTGTGTGCATGCGCATAAACACACGCTTATGACTTTTATGCCATTGTCGCAAAGCAGACAGTCGTAAACACTTCGCCGCAATTTGCGTTATTTAATATTATTACTGAAGCGCATGAGAAGAGAAAAATAACAACAACAACATCAACAGATAAAAAGTACGCGGTGGCATACAAAAGCGAACTTATTTAATGAAAATGAAATAATTTGCGAAAATTACATCAACAAATGAGCGCGAATTGCAGAGGCATTAAAAACAACAACAAAACCAGCAATAAACAATGCAAGGCATGCAAGACACGCGAGTGCTAGATTGTGTGTATAAAGAGGAATGCAGTACGAATAAATTATCTAGAGCTGGTAGAAGTAGCGGTGTTTTTTATTTAACGGTAATAGTTTTTCATTTTTTTTTCAAATTTACTTTAAAATTATATACATAGCTATCAAAAATGCGTTTATAAAGAGTTAAAAAAAAAACGAACACATACATATTAACTAAGGAATTTCGAAACTGCAGAGTCCCGAAATTTTTTGAAAGTGTTTTGTTGTAGTTTTTTTTTAATTTTTAAGCCAGAGAATCACAAAATTTCCAAATCCCGAAATGTCCGAATCCCGAAATTCCCGAGTCCCGAAATTCTCTAAACCCAAACTTTTTAAATTATTTTGAGTAATTTTTTCAATTATAAAAATTCAGAGAATACCAAAATTTGCGAATCCCGAAATTCCCGAATCCCGAATTTTTATAAATAATTTTTGACAGCAATTTTTTCAATTCAAACGATTTAAATTATAAAAATTCAATCGCAAAATTAATAACCAAATCCCGAAACTTTTTGACCTCTTTTTGCTTGTAGTTCGTTACGAATTCGATCGTAAATACAACCGCATGCTAATTTTTGATAAAAAGCGTTTTCCTTAGAAAATCTAATATTTAAAAAATCGCAAAATTATTTCCTGTTCGATTGCTGGATTAATTTTCTCTACTTTATTATTTTTTTATTTGATAAAAAATTTAAATGTTATTTTAAAAATTTAATCCCGAAATTATTTTTTGCTTGCTTTCGGTATTGACTTTCTTGAATTCAGAATATAAAACTAACATAATAACATAGACCTTTTTTATTTTTTATGTTTAAAAAAATTAATCCCGAAATTATTTGTTACTTAGTTTCGGGATTTTATTTATCTGAATCAAATAAAATTCAAGTAAATTAATAATTTTGTTTTTTAATTAATTTTTGTACTAAACAAATTTTATCCCGAAATTATTTTCGAGATCCCGAAAATATTTAAAATGCTTTCGCTATTAATTTACTCCAACTCGTCGAAAATGTAAAAAAATAAAAAGTTTATTTCTTTTTTAAATTTTTGTTTTTAAAATAAATTAATCCCGAAACTATTTTCGAGATCCCGAAATTATTCAAATTATTTCTTAAATATCTAACATTACAAAGCAGTAATAATAGTTTAAAATGTCTTTTGATGTTGAAAAAAAACAGAATCCCGAAACTAAAAATTATTTCTAAAATATCTAACACTAAAAAGGAGTAAAAAATTTTAATTTTTTTTGAAATAACAAAATTTATAAGTTTTCATTAAAAACCTAACAAATATTTCCTACAGGGTATAAATTAGCGACCAAACTGACATTCGAAAAAGTGAACTGTTACTTTGTCGATATGCACGTACACACATACCAACAAATACTACCGTTAAAGTTCGTTTCTATGCGCTATTTCGCAAGTTGCACTCACGTTTTATTGCTTTCAACTGAATTTTGCCTCTTTGTTGTTGCATTGATTACTGTGGTTAACAGTGTTGCGACTTTACCACTTTCAACATGCATTGCGCAGCACGCCACGTGTTTGTAGTCACGAATGCCTCCAATGCAATGGCACGTGCCTTTCAAATTTGCCTATCTATTCACCGAGATCGTCTGTTTTTCTGGCTTGCCTCTTTGCTCTTCGCTTTATCTGTCATCAATGTTGTGGTGGTAACAAAGCAATTGGTCAAATTGAATGACTTTGAAGAGGTTACCTGGTTTTTTAAATAGATTGCAAAAAAAAGATGAACGTGTAATAATGAAAATTTGAACAAAGCAAGAAATATTGAAAAACTGTTGAGTGCTCTGGTCTTAACATGTATCAGAGAGCAGAATATAGATTACTACACTCGTCACAAATTCTCTGGGGCGTTTCCTTTATTTCACTATACTCACTGATTATCTGACTATCGAGATGTTTCAACCATGGTTTTGCAAGAGCTGGACATTGGAAGAGAAAATGCGTGGATGTTCACCTCACCTTGTCTTACCGCATGTATGTCTATTGAACAATATCCAGAGAGAATGATTGCCACAATAATTTTTGACCGGAGTCTGCGAAGCTCACATGAGGTGCCAAAATTCAGTTCTAAAACGCAAGAGACCAATGGAGTTCCATCTCCTCCCAATCCAATGTATACAATAAAAGGGTGCCCATTTCTTGAGAACTCATCGGCTTTGCATTTTTCGGAGATTTCGCTATTGCCAGGCACCCAAATTATGAAGTACCTTGATGATACTGATATTGAGGACACACACTTCTTGACTAACTTTTAGCGAGTTTAGCGATACTATCGTAGTGAGTCTTCATATTTGACCTGATGCTACTGGTATTGGATTATTGATAATGAACTGTTTTGTGTTGGCTTATTTTAAATTAATTTCGCGGGTCCATAACTAGTTGGTTTTTCTTCTTGAAAATATTGACATATTAACTCAGTGTCTCATACGAAGAAGCCGCCTGATGCTTACAGCGTAGTCTTGCCTATGTGAGACAAGAAATGATTCTATTGTTTCCCTGGAGTCGTGCTTTAGACATTTTCTACAGTATTCTCGATCTGTCAGCTCTATTCTGCAGAAGTGTGTCACCACCAGACAGTGGCCAGTAGGTATTCTTATCATGTTCCTAAAGTTCCTTCTATTAAGTCCCTATAGTAATTTTGTGTACTTCCGATCTATCGCTTTGCACATGGCTTTTGCAGTTTTGTACCCCGGGAGCTAATTCAATCGTGTTTTAATTTTCTTTACCATGCTTCTATCCAGATCATCGTACAGGTAATGCATGGTGTTCCGATTGTTCATCACATTTTCCGGGGTTAGTCGCATACCATTCTTGGCAATCTCGTCCACTATATCATTGCCCCCGATACTTTTGTCACCTGGCACCCAGTAGAGGTAAACTTGCTTGCTATTTGTTGAAGATCGAGACTAATGACAACAGAGTAAGAAACCTTCTTGATAAAAGTACCCGCATAGTACACTCTAAGCAGTTAATGTACACTAAGAGAATATGTTTTAAAGTCAGATTATAACATTTGGCATAAGTAGGAAGAGTTGCCAATGTGCTTCATCTCATAGATATCGTGTTTTTTCATTACAACTACTATATAATGAATCAAGGAACTCAAGAAAGTGCCAATTGAAAGTTCTTTCGATCTAGAAATGAAATTCGGTGTCTTTTCAACGCTTTTATGGCATTTTGCAATATTTATATCCAAATCTTTCTATTATCAAAGAGACTAGCTTGAGGATATTCACTGTAGGAATAAAAAAAGGACAATATTCAAATGGCAGAGCCATCCGACAAAAAGGAGCTAGAAAGCGAAAAACACAGCTCGCATTTCATTCGGGTATACTTAGCCTATATAAACCCGATTATTTATCCAGTGAAAGACTGCTAATACGACATTTTCAGCATCATTCACCTTATCAAAGAAATATCGCAGAGAAACATATGTTTTTGGAGAAGACTCGCACATTTGCTCACCTCCACAAGTCACTGTCAATCACTTTTCGTGTTAAACATTCAAAAACCAAATAATTTGCTGAACATTCAAACAAAAAGTGTGTGCGAAAAAACCCGAAAAGTAAAAGTGATAAAACAACGAAGATATTGAAGCATAAATGAAGTTAACAATAAATTCCACCGGCAATAAATATGTGTGAAATAAAATAATTAAGCGGCTGAGCACTTAGCAAAGGTTATGTGCGGATGTGTACTCTAAGTGCGCTCGCATGCCGCAGCGTATGTTACTGTTGTTGTACAATTAAATTACGTCGACGCTTTACATAATCACAATAAAAAACAATTTGAGGCAAAGCGAAGTGGGAAAATACCAAAAAAAGGTGGCTTACAAGCGCACAATACCAAACAGTCAAAACATATTTACATATGTAAACACTCAGGGAATATACATATATGTACATACATACATATCTATATGTTCATATGCTTATGTGTATGTATGTATAAACTAACGAAAAATCAAACATTTGTTGGCTTTTAATTTCTATTCAAATGTGCGTCTCAGCAAACTAGCATTCACTTATGTGTTTATATAGTTGGAATATGTGTATTTTCGTTATTATTAGGATGGTACTTAAATTCCGGAAGAAATTTTTTTGTCCGATTTTTATAATCACAGACCTGAATTAGTTGGTAATACTCATTTATATATTATGTAGTTGGTATATATATTTTTTCGTCATAATAGGGTGGTACTTAAATCAATTTTAAAATTTTAATTTATCAGATTTTCCCAAACTCGATTGGAATCAATTATATGTTTAAATACTTAGTTGATATATGTATTTTCGTTATATTAGGGTGGTACTTAAATATTGGAAGATATTAATTTAATCAGACTTTACCTACCTTAGCCCAAACTTAGTTGGAAATATTCATTTATATGTTATATAGTTAATATACATATATGTATTTGCTTTATATTAGGGTGGTACTAAAATACCACAACCAATTTTTTTTATCAGATTTTACCTACCTCAGCCCCAACTTACTTCGAAATATAGAAGAATATATGAACAACGGTTGAATGCAGGTAAAAAAAGAGACATAAGTCAGAGGTCAAAGTTCAAATTATTTCCAGAAGCATCAAGCAAGTCAAATTAATTCGAAGTTGCATGAATAATAGCTTTGTAATACTTGATTATTGGATGAAAAAATAAGTGTTCATTACTATTAGAATCTTTTTATTTACTTTTTTAATTATTATTAAAGTGCACGCATTTGTATAAAAAAAATTTAATTACCACCCTAATGTATCTAAATCTCAAAAAAAAAACTATAATGAAGTCACTAACGGAACGCAAAATTACCAATTTTACCGTTGAGAACCGAAAAAATAACTTATTTTACATTTTTAAGTGCCACCCTAATATGCTTAAAATTCAACAAACGTAGTTATACCATTAACTGAATTCACATATGCCAAGCAGAAAGTTTTAAGCACACAAAACCGCAGCCGAAAAAATATAAAATAAGAGGCAACAACAACAACCTCATAGCAACGCTTAATGAAAAGTGTGTCATTACACCTAGCCATATGTAAATGTGAATGAAACTAAAAGTGACAAACGCGAAAGTCAACATTTGAATTAGAAAAAGCGCACGCATGCGTCAACAACAGCAGCGCAGACTCTTCATAGTTTTTGGCTACGTTTTACACTCTTTCTCATGCCAACGCTTAGTGTAAAAGCAATTTAAATTATTTACTTATTTTTTTTCACTTCAACACATTTATATTTTTTTCCAGCATAGCACCTGCCCCACTACGTTTTTATGCTTGAATATTTTTGAGATTTATATTTCTCAGTTTTTTTTTTTGGGAGTATTTGAACTGAGAAAGACACATCACTCTACCGCCGTTTTCAATCATTACAACTGAGAGTTCAGCCAAAAGCGTCTTTTATAGCGTGCGTTAATCGACGAGTGGCGTTTGCTTTTGGAAATTATTTTTTTTTTTTATTTTTATATTTATATTCAAATATATGTCGAAATAATTTTATGGTCGAAAGCGAAATTCTGATGCTTTCGCTTTCGTTTACAGCTGCTTGTGGCTCAAAGCAGATGGTCTTTGGTTAGTGTTGAGTGTTTTTTGGAGCTTTTGTCGTACATAGTTTACTTTAGTACATACATACATATATCTAGTATTCTGTTATTATCAACTCATAGATTATGAAACATATGCAATTTATGGAACCCTACCATCAAAAAAAGAAAATAAATGGCAAATATTGTAGACTATATTATATCTCTTCAAATTTTTTATTGTAAAATTGAATAAATTTCATCAATATTCATACTCTATAAAAGTTATCGGAAATCTGAAAATCTGAAAAACTTGAAAATAAATTCTTATTAATTTATGGCAAAAAAGCAATTGAAACAAAAAAGAAAAAAGTTGTATAGTAAAAAATGATAGAAGAACATTATAAGAAGAATTATGGTAAAGGAAATTATTATTACTTTTAACATAAGTTGTATGGTAAAATGAATTACAAGCAACTATCTCGACGAAAAATTATAGCATTTCATTGGTTTCAGTAACGAATAAAAAATATAGAAAAAAATTTATAGTGAAAAATTTAATGATAAAAAATTATAGGAAGAATTATAGCAAATAAAATTATTATTATTTTGTAGCAAAAAATTTATGGTATAATAAATCAGATTAAAAAGAAAAATTAAAGCAAAAAAAATTATGGCAAAAGTAATTTATTGTAAATGAGAAGTGTAGAAAAAAGTGTATCGCAAAATTTCACAGGCATTGCATTAGTTTTCCAAAGCACATGTACCAAAAAATATTGTGGTAAAAAATTATTGGAAGAATTATAGTAAATAAGATTTTTATAATATTGTAGCAAGAAATTTGTGGTATAATAAATCACATTAGAAAAGAAAAATTATAGCAAAAAATTATGACAAAGAGAATATGTTGCAAATAAGAAGTGTTGAAAAGAGTGTATAGCAAAATTTCGCAGGCATTGCATTAGTTTTCCAAAGTACGTGTAACAAAAAATATTGTGGTAAAAAATTATAAAAAAAATTTGAGTAAAAAATATAATTTTGTTGAAAAAATGGATGGTATAATAAATCACATTAGAAAAGAAAAATTAAAACAAAAAAAAATTATGGCAAAGAAAATTTATCACGAATTAAAGTTATAGCAAAAAAGTGTATTGCAAAATTTTGTAAGCATAGTTTTAGTTTTTTAGCCTATTTAAAGAGAAAATTTGACTGCGATTTGAAAGTCTTCTTTCAGTACTAATCCGCCTTCAAAATGTAATACCTCAAACCAGAGGCTTCTTAAGCAAACCTAACACCACTCATGCTACAGTAACTGCAAGTAGAGAGCAATAATATGGACAAAGTCATTGAAAAGCTTTCGATGGGGACTGTATTGAGTGAGGTCTAAAATGTCATCTAAAATTTTTGTTCATTAATGTAAGATACATGTAAAAGATTTAGTAAGAGAAACACGATCAGCATAATGTAAGTATCTCACCACCGCTCTAACTCTGCTGTTCTCGGAAGTGTAAATGCTCAGTAGAAAAGGCCGTGACTTCTCTTTGAGTTGTCATTTAGTTTAAGAGTGTGAACATCGCATATATTAGATGGAGTTTTAAGGCTGTTCCCAGTAAATGAGTTAAGATACTCATATGCCATAATAGTTGTTTATGGTACCAAAAACTCTTAAACCTAATTCTGATTTCGGCTGCGTTTCCAATTAAAAATTAAAATACTTGTGGATATGAATTGAAAATGTATTTAAATATTTGATTATATGTATATATTTGGTTAGATTAGGTCAAGTTAGGTGAGCCTGGTAAGTTAATAATCGTTCATAGACTAGTGTTGGTCCTTAGCAATACGAGATGGAGCGCCTTCACATGAGTAGTAGTATACCTTTAAGAATATAGTATTTTAATAGTTTATACATTTTTTGCTTCAAAATATGGTTAAAACCAACCTTTTATGTTTCATAACTTTTGCAAACTGCGCTCTCCTTTATCTCAGCTATTTGCAGCATAATATTTAATAACATCCGTGCAAAAACCGCAATTTACCACTAAAAAACTCTGAAATATGAAAACCGGGTTTGTCACTTAAGTCTATCGTGTGCAAAGCGAGTTTCTTTTGCAGTTTGCTATGCATATTAGTTATAAAAACATATTACTGTTATTTATTACCAGCATGTGCATTTCCTTTAAATCGCACAAGCAAGAAAATGGCAAATTAGCGGTTGCGGTTTTTGCGGTTGTCATTTTTGACTGATTGAAGTGGCTGTTTTTTATAGAAAAATATTTAATATTTTTACTAGTTTGTTGGCGAAGACATGATGGTTTCAAAAAAATTGATTATATACATATAGTATAATAGGTTTTCCGATGGGAAATTGATAATTTACATCAAACTTTAAGTGTGTTCAGTTACTTGTAAAGCTTGCATTACCCACTAGTAAAATAATGGAAAAAAATGTTTGGAGCAAAACATTTGCTGACAAAATCTTTATAGCACAAAATGTTAGAAAAGTGTTATGGTAAATGTATGTAGAGCAAAACATTTCTTTTTTAAAACTGTATGGCAGAAAAATTCAAGAAACATTTTTGGTGGTAATGTTCTAGCAAATGTTTTATAGCAAGCAAATTATGGCAATATTGTTAGAGCAAACATTTTATAGCACACACATTACGGTAATATTATTATGGAAAACATTTTATAGCAAAAGATTTTTGGTAATATTGTTATAGCAAATGTTTTATAGCAAAAAATTGGTAATAGTGTTTGAGAAAACATTTTATAGCAAACAGATAATGACAATATTGTTACAACAAATATTCTATAACACACAAGCCATGGAAATAATGTTATATAACTGCATATTAAAAGCTGTTATTAAAATTTTTTTCGTAGCAGTCAAAAACTAAAGACTCTGCACACTTTTAAGTAAAGCTTCTAATCACTTATAAAATTTTTTAACTTATAAAAATTTTATATTTTTGATAATTTCCCATATCAATTCGATTTTTAGCACTTATTATTCAATTTATATATAAAAAATTTCCAAGAAATAAGAGAATTTGACTGCAAATTGCTTGCTATGGAATAATTGACGCCTTACTAATTAATTTTTCATTAAATTTTTTTGAATAAATTTAATTTGCGACTATTTTTCCACCGTTTATCGCATGTCACTTATTTTCACACCATCTGAGTTATCGAACTGCGGCGACATTCCCACGGAAAACACGCAAAAATTAATCTTTAATTCACTATACTTTTTGTTGAATTGTATACGCATACTATTTCACGCACACACTGCGTTTTTCAATCACAAATGCCAACTTCCTTACAAAATTAACCACTTTACCAGCAAACGCTATAGATTACAGCAACTTACCGCTTAAGAAATGGTGTCCAGTTTCCTTGTATAGCGTTCGTTGGGCGTTGTTGTTGTCGCCGGTTTATGTTGCTTGCTTTAATATTAAATGTGTATGGGTTTTAATTAACGGTATTTTTTAGCTGTTATTGTATCGATTTCTTGTGGTTCGCTGTCACTTTTGCAATTATAAATCAACGGCAAACAAAGTAAATGCAGCGCTATTAGGGAAGAAACGAAGAGAAGCAATCAAACAAACAAGCCAGAAACTTGCAAAGCAACAACAATACGGCAGCTGAGTTTAGTTAAACTTGCTATGATGTTTTTTTTTCTTGGGTTAACAGCAAAAATTGGATATGTTGGCAATCTTGTAATACTTGTCTTGCACTGTTAGTGGATTTACGGCGAACATGCGGATTTCCTTATCGAATGCGAATGAGTGGGATAAACCAATTGATAAAACAAGTCTTTACAATTTGATAGCAAAAAACAATTGAGAAAAGAAATTATTGACAAACAAATTTATGGGGACCAAATTATGGTAAACATTTTATAACAAATATTATGGCAAACACTTGAATGGCAAAAAAATTTAGTAAAACATGATATGGTGTAAAAAAACATATAACCAAAAATTGGGTTAAAAAAATTATGGCAACAATTTTATGACAAAAAAAGACGAAATCACAAAATTTACTGCCAAAATATTCATAGCAAAAAACTTTATTGCAAAAATTATAGCACACCATAAAAATTATGAGAAAAAGAGTATAGCAAACAAATATTGGTGGCAACAATTAGATATACATATGTACATATGTAATGCCGATGCCAAGAAGTGCATTTTTTATAACAAAATATTTTGATAAAAAATTATTAAATAAAATGATAACCAAACAAATATAGCAAAAACTTATGGCAATAAATTTATAGCAAGAAATTATGGCAAACAATTTATAGCAAAAAAGTTATGGCAAACAGTTTATAAAAAAAATTATGAAAAAAAAACATTTAGTAAAAAAACAACTACAAAAATTGTTTACAACAACTGCCATTATTGATAAAACTATTATAGAAAAATTGTATGTCAAAAGAACTATAGCAAAATATTTTATGACAAAAAAGTAAAGCAAAACGTAATGATGCCAAAAATTTAGTACAAAAATGTTTCATGGCTAAAAATTATAGCAAAAAAGAATTTAACAAAAACTTTTGGAAAAAATGTATAGCAAATAATTGGAGACAATAAACTTTTGCAAAAACTAATATGGACGTATGCTAACATAGTAAAGTGTGATTTTTTAAGAGCTTGATAACTTTTTTTTAAAAAAAAACGCATAAAATTTGCAAAATCTCATCGGTTCTTTATTTGAAACGTTAGATTGGTTCATGACATTTACTTTTTGAAGATAATTTCATTTAAATGTTGACCGCGGCTGCGTCTTAGGTGGTCCATTCGGAAAGTCCAATTTTGGGCAACTTTTTCGAGCATTTCGGCCGGAATAGCCCGAATTTCTTCGGAAATGTTGTCTTCCAAAGCTGGAATAGTTGCTGGCTTATTTCTGTAGACTTTAGACTTGACGTAGCCCCACAAAAAATAGTCTAAAGGCGTTAAATCGCATGATCTTGGTGGCCAACTTACGGGTCCATTTCTTGAGATGAATTGTTGTCCGAAGTTTTCCCTCAAAATGGCCATAGAATCGCGAGCTGTGTGGCATGTAGCGCCATCTTGTTGAAACCACATGTCAACCAAGTTCAGTTCTTCCATTTTTGGCAACAAAAAGTTTGTTAGCATCGAACGATAGCGATCGCCATTCACCGTAACGTTGCGTCCAACAGCATCTTTGAAAAAATACGGTCCAATGATTCCACCAGCGTACAAACCACACCAAACAGTGCATTTTTCGGGATGCATGGGCAGTTCTTGAACGGCTTCTGGTTGCTCTTCACCCCAAATGCGGCAATTTTGCTTATTTACGTAGCCATTCAACCAGAAATGAGCCTCATCGCTGAACAAAACACGCGCGCGAAACACATTTCGAACCGAACACTGATTTTGGTAATAAAATTCAATGATTTGCAAGCGTTGCTCGTTAGTAAGTCTATTCATGATGAAATGTCAAAGCATACTGAGCATCTTTCTCTTTGACACCATGTCTGAAATCCCACGTGATCTGTCAAATACTAATGCATGAAAATCCTAACTCAAAAAATCACCCGTTAAAAACGATTTTATTTTCCTTTGCAAGATACAAAATAACATTATTGCAACAAATTTCATTGCAAAAAATATTAAAGCACATTAATGCCAAATATTACAGCAAATACTTTATAAAAAGATAGCAACAAAGTAATTTCGAAAGTTTGTAGAAAAAATTATGCCAAAAAAATTATAGCAAAAAATTATGACAAAAAAACTTATAATATGAAAAGATTTTGCGAAAACATTAGTTTTTAGAGATCAGTTCATAATATGATAAAAAAAAAAATTATAGGAAAAAAATTATGGCAAAAAAAAATGTTGCAAAAAATATCAAAAAGAGTTTTTGCAAAAATTAAAGCGGAAAGCAGCTATATTGCATATGTATGTATTGTTCAAAAATGGTAGGTCGCCCTAGTTTTCAAGCATGCGTCATTTAAAGCCTTATCCACATACAGTTAAAACAGTTTACAGATTACATTTACTAGCTTAGTCCGATTTTATTGCTACACTGTATCGCCACATCGACACTAAAATTTTTTCCTGCATTTGTCACTATCACTCCAACAGACACACATGCAGACATTTGCATGCAGCGATAATCGCATGCAATGATTTCTGCACTTTTTGCCACTTGTTTATAGCGCTGCACTGTCAAGCTGTGGCTGTCCAGCCGCCGCTTGAGTTGTTATTGCTATTTTGCAATGACCGGTTGTCTGTTGCTGGTCACTGTATATCAGACACTCCTCTCGAATTTTCTATTTCACTCAATTTTACTTTTATTTTAATTTTTTTGGTTTTGTTTTTGGTGTTAGTCAGCTTTTAGTCAGTGCATGCGGCACATTTGTGGCAGGCCTTTCCATTTTTCGCGGTACAAATTAAAATATTGCCCAATTGTATAACCGGTGGCGTATGAGTAATATGCCACGAAAGTGCACGGAGGTGCATAGGTACATTTGCGGAATTTAAAAAAAACATCAATTGTCTGTAAATTTTTTATTTTTTTTTAATTACTTTTAATTAATTTATTTATCTTTTCTTTTTTACATTTCTTGGTCAGAATCTTTAACTAAATTTTTAAGTACTTAATATACATATTTTTTTTAATTTTTTGTTGTTGTGTTTAATTGTTATATTTTTTTTAATTAATTATTTTAGTTTATTTCTTTAATTAATTAGTTAGATTAATTATTTTTAACTTTATTTTTTTATTGTTTTTTTTAGTTTTTTTTTTAGTTCAATCAATTCACCACTGCTAACTAATACATATGGCGGCTGCGCTGGCTAGGTTATGTCGTCCGAATGGACGAAAACACTCCAGCTCCACTCGACACATTACCAGCCGGGTAAAGCAGAGGAAGAGGAAGACCTGGGAATACCAGGTGGAGAAGGATTTGGATTCGCTTGGAATCTTCAATTGGCACCACATTGCGAAAAGAAGAAACGACTGGGGCGCTGTTGTGAATTCGGCTATAACCGCGTAAGCAGTGCCTACGCCAATAAAGAAAAAGAACGAATAAGCTTATATGTATCTCTCGATGTAAGTATGCAAACGGCTACGAACATTCTAAGGACACAAAAAACAGTTGACCATCTAAGCGTAAGACTGGACTCTTAATTAACCTTCCGGCTACAAACACAGTACGCCGCAGGAAAGACAGCAAAGTTCGCTTCTCAACTAAGCAGACTAATGGCCAACATATGGAACCCATCAAAGGAAAAATCATCCTCTTAATGCCGACAACCATCGGCCTTTTGCTATACGGTGCAGAGAATTAGGCAAATGTGGTAAAAGAGGAAACCCGGCGTAAGGTATTGGCCATATTGAATTCCCCAGCATACCGAACAGTTTCAGGTGTCAGGTTACAATGTTAGTTCTAAGTTGTAATTCCCCAGTTGACCTTCAAGCATACGAAAGAAAAACGCTGTGTGAGCTAAAGAAAAATGGGGAATTATTCACAATTACCTACGGCATGGCACGCAGGTGTAGTTCTTTTAATGAGCAAAAGGAATCACCTTCCTAAAGTAATATGAGATAGCATATTTATACCCTGAACAGGGTATATTAAGTTTGTCACGAAGTTTGTAACACCCAGAAGGAAGCGTCGGAGACCCTATAAAGTATATATATAAATGATCAGTATGTCGAGCTGAGTTGATTTAGCCATGTCCGTCTGTCTGTCCGTCTGTCTGTCTGTTTGTCCGTCTGTATACGAACTAGTCCCTCAGTTTTGAAGACATCGTTTTGAAATTTTGCAAACGTCATTTTCTCTTCAAGAAGCTGCTCATTTGTCGGAACGGCCGATATCGGACCACTATAACATATAGCTGCCATACAAACTGAACGATCGTAATCAAGTTCTTGTATGGACAACTTTCACATTTGACAAGATATATTCACGAAATTTGGTATATGTTACTTTCTGAGGCAACAATGTAATCTCCGAAGAAATTGTTCAGATCGGTTAACTATAGCATATAGCTTCCATACAAACTGAACACATAGTTACTAACAGAAATGCACCTGTGAAGGGTATTTAGTTTCGGTGTAACCGAAGTTAGAGCTTTTTCTTGTTTTTTTGGCTTTATTTTAGTTTCACTTTATTTATTTATTTTTATTTTGTTTTAATATTTTATTTTTCTATTTCTCGCATTTTATTTATTTTTTACATAACCTAACATTTTTTCTTCATTTATTATTTTATTGTACTTTATTTGGTTTGGTTTATTTTACTTTATTTTATTTTGTTTTATTTTATTTATTTTTTTCACATAACCTAGCATTTTTTCCTTATTCATTTTTTTTTTGTTTTGTACAGTATTTGGTTTAATTTTATTTTATAATATCACAAATAAATATTTTATTTTATTTTATTTTTTTTAATTAATTTAATTTAATTTAATTTAATTTAATTTAATTTAATTTAATTTAATTTAATTCAATTTAATTTAGTTTAATTTACTTTAATTTAATTAAATTAGTTTTAATTCAATTTAATTTATTTTAATTTATCTTATTTTATTTTATTTTTTTTTATTTTTTTTTTAATTTTATGCTACTTTATTTTATTTTGGTTTGTTTTATTTAATTTACTTATTAGCTTCATAACTTTTTATTTTATATTCTATTTTTTCAAAACAACTTCCAGTATCGAAATTCCACTAATTTCTTAGTCATACACACTTTCACTTTTGCTGCCATAAATTTTTATTAACACTAGCCACAAATTCAGTTAACACATTTAATTAATAACTTTTGGTAAAAAATCGCAGAAATTTAATACAAAAATTGTATTTTCATATTATTCCTTTTTCTTGTATTTCATGCACTCTTCCAGCGCTTTATCGTGTACATATTAATTACTAATAATTTATTTCGCTTGCCCACTGAACTGCTGACCAAGTAAGCAGCCAGCATTACAAGCCTTTTTCAGTGCGAACAATTCAAGCGTTGCCAGCCGCGCGGTCGGCCATCATCGAACCATTGGCTTTGTATTGGCACTAGTAATCACCACTCAACCAATTCAGTTATGCCTTTTTGGTAGGCATAAAAACAAACACAATGAAACTATCACAGAAATATTTGTTTAGCCCGCTTTCGTTACAACGCTCCGATTGGCAGTCACCGCACAACTTTGTATAGTCGCCGTACAATCACAATTTGTAACAAAAAACCTCAATCTATAATAATTATTAGCTATTTTATTTTTAAATGTTATATTATCGGCAGCACACACACACACAAGCATAAACAAATGGAATTTGCAAGTAAGCACACCAATTCATACGCACTTTATTAACGGTTTTATTTGTTGCTTGATGCGCAACGCTCGTTTTGTTGAAACTTGCCGTTCGCTTCTTTCTTTATTTGCTACAATTTGTCGTTATTGTTGCTCTTGTTGTTGTAGCAAATGCATACACTATTGACTTTATTGACTCGTTTGCTAGCACTTTCTGGGTCTTGGCCGTTGCGCGCTTTGCCTCACCTCATCACACACTTCACTAGTTGTCACTTAGCCAATATTACTTCACCGCCAGTTTGATTGCGTTCTTTTTTGTTGACAGTTTAACCACTATTCGCTTTTGTTCAAACCATACGCGTTGCCTTCCGATATTCAACTGTTGTCTGCACTGTGGCAATGTGCTGCACTGAGCTGGTGTTGCGCAGCAAGTGAGTAGCTTGTTAGAGTAGCTATTTAATTTGACTCAATGGAATGAGTATTTGAGTGAAATTAGAGATATTTGAATAGTAGAAACTTGAGTTATTCCAAGAGAAGAAATGAGAGGTGTTTGGATTTAGTTTTAGACCTTTGAATAAATTAATTTACAGGTTTCTTGTTCTATTTTGGAGTTCACTAATAATTCCTTAAGTCCAGAACTCTATGAGTATTAAGTCGAAGTCAAAATACACTCAAAGGTGTGAGAATTCTCAAGACTTACTTCGAAACCTAACTTTATATATATCATCCAAGGCAAACTCGTTGCGATTACTTTTACATTAAAGTTTCTATAGACGATTAGTCGATGTGAAAACGTAACCTAATTTTTTCTACATTGATGAACGCATACATATATGAATAATATTTACGCGACGATTTGGAGCAGTTACTTGATCTGTTTTATACATTCTAATAATTTCGGACCAAAAATAATATATCCTTTTTTACAAAGAAGTGATTCTTCATCCCTCCCTCCTTAATTAATAATTTACTCATATACATACTTACTTAATTATTTACTTAAAACTGTTCTTTTTTTACTTTATCTACCAATTTTTTAAAATTTCGTGACATTTTTTGATTTGGAATAAGAATTTATTCTCGATATCGATATTAAGTTAAAATAAGGTTTCCTTCAAAAAAACTTAAAAAAAAATATACTGTATCTTTGGGACATAAATGGGTGAGCTTACAAAAAACTTGAATGTATGAATTTTTCACACAAATTTGGAGGTTATGTGAAAGAGATTTTAGTGCAAAAGTTGTTGATCTTTTTATTTCCTGTAACTTTGTCATATAAGTTTTTTCTTTAGGACTCGTAGTTTGGGCGGAAGTTTTTTCTCCCCGTCCTCACATAACCAGTAATTGATTAATTTTTCCTCTTCTATTATTCAGTTTCAATTGATTTCACCCCCATGGTAATCGACATGATTTTTAGGCTATAAATTTTCTATTTTTTGCAACCCAGAAGAAAGTATTTCAAGTAACTTGAAGTTTGAAACCATTGGCATATTTCTGTATGTACAAAAATCGATGTAATATTCAAATAATAAACTATGTTGCCAGTTTTCACGCTGCAATCTTTTACACTTAAACAAAATGAGTCAAAGAAAAATCTCCACTGTAGAATCAAAACCTCTCACTGCAGTAATATGATAGTACTTGAAGGTTATAAGCCTGGAATCGCTTCGGTTATCATGGTCTAATGAGTTCTTCACCCTCAACAAGTTTATCCTTTTCTGATTATAGGTATCTAAACCGTATGTTGTTCAATTGACGCCCATGCAATGAGACTAAAAATATTGCTGGCCATCACAACACTTCTTTAGTGTATACAAAATTATGATAATTATATTGACCCTGATTCGTCACCAGTTAGGACCCTCTGCAGCAGTTAGGGGTCGTCGCTGACTGAGTTCTACATCTTCTGAGCAATGTGGCGGCGCTATTTTTGGTACGGAACGGAAGCGAGCGAGTGGTAGTTCTACACGAACAACAGGTAATTTAGCTGTAACTTTTTTTCAACTTCCCCGCATTAAATTTTTTTGTTTAAATGAAGCTTAAAATCTCACCTTTCCATCACTATATGGTATGACACAATGTAACTGGTAGCACTAGAGATACACGAATGCAACGACATCTATTGCCAAAATACGAAAAGACGAGCTGAGTCGACTGAGTCATGAAAGATTGTTTGTCCGTTTGTATATACGCGAACTAGTCCTTCAGTTTGCGAGATATCAATCTTGAGTTTTTCACCCGTCTTTTTCTCTCCTCGAAGCAGCTCATTTGTCGGAACCACCGATATCCGACTTTTATAGCATTTATCTGTCATACAAACTGTACGACCGGAATCGAGTTCTTGTATGGAAAACTTTTGCATTTGACAATGTATCTTCGCAAAAGTTGGCACAGATTATTTTCTAGGGCAACAATGTAATCTCCGAAGAAATTGTTCCGATCGGCTTACTATAGCATATAGCTGCCATACAAACTGAACGATCGGAGAAAGTTCTTCTATGGAAAACTTTGATATATGACAAGATATCTTCTCGAAATACAATATAGACTATTGTCTAAGGCAATGCTATAATATACGAAGAAACCTTCCAGATCGAAGTACTACAGCATATAATTGCCAGGCAAAGTGAACAATCAACTTCAAGTTCTTGTATGGAGAAATTTTATTTGTGAAGGGTTCTAGCTTCGGTGCAAACGTGTTTTATTTTGTTGTGCAAGAGAAATCCGCCGTGTTGACAGTCTTTGGTCGGATAAAAATCAGTGTCCGTTACGGTTACATAGACCCGACTGTCGTGGGAATGAGCTGTAAACAGTCTTCATGGCGATGCTGAGAATGCTATATTGGAAGATTTACCTTACATTTTACAACATATTACTGATATCTATTATAATTTTATATCCATTATAAATATTCATGTGAATTTCGTTTTCAAAACAAAACAAAAAATTCAAAAAAATTTTAGTTTACACGCTCATTTGTGTTTAGTACAGAGGAATGGGCAAACATATTAACCAAAAACCAACGCAAATATAGTTGAAATACATACGCAGGTAACGTAAATCTGCAAATTTGCATACACATATTGATTACAAAATATTTAAACCAATTTCTTCAACTAATTTTTACAACACAGCTATGCTAATGCGCAGGAGCGGCCCACCTTGACCATAGACTTGTCAACAGAAGCGCCGCGAATGCATGGAACTGACGCAATAAACATACACACACCCAACAACAACAACTAATTGGCAATTAACAACAAGCTATTACAACAACAATAACAACAATAAACATGAGTGCAATGTACTCACGAGAGCAGACACCTGTTGGAACAGCAAATCAATGCCGGCAGCATAAAACAAACTAACTCAAAAGAGAGTGAAAAGAGCATAAAAAAAGTTGTGAGTAGGTGATATATAGTAAATAGTGCTTGTAAATGAGTGAAAGAGCAGTTTGTTGCACAATTGCTCAAGTTCTGCTTTGGTAACTTACAGCGCGCGCAGACAAATCAATCAATGGTGGGTAGACATTGGTGGATGGGCGCCTGCTGTGCCACAGTGTATGCATATAATTACAAGTGGCGATTACAAACATGAATTGCAGAAGACTTAATTAACTACTTTCTGCAATTCTTCACTTTCCTTGTAGTTTTTTGTGAAAATTTTTGTGTATTTATAACTCAGCTGACCAAGCAGCCTCTTTGCCGCAACTGAAAAACATTTCTATCACCAACAAATAAATATCTCCAAATTGCTCAATGCATGACAGACACTTCATATCAGCCATTTACATAATAACCCACGAAAAAACCTTAACAAGCGTTACTTCAAGCTAATTAATGCGCTTTAGCGCCGCTGCCAACAAACATTGCATGCATTTGCCACGCACTTGTTGCACACATGTGCCTTCTTCTATACATATATATGACATATCTACATAATTTCTTACATACACACAGCCATATATTTGTTTATCGCCTGGCACTTATTTACAACGCGCCTCAATTTGCTTGCGTACATGCAACAGCCTGCATTTCCTCACTTGTTGCTGCCTAATTTCGTCTGCACTCGGCTGTGCCACTAATGATAAACCGCCAAGCTAGCATTTACCTAGTCATCTACGTAAAAAAGTGGCCAACTTGTCGGTGACAGTTGTGCGTTTTTGTTTCTTCATTTATTGCGCTTAGTCGCCTTAGTGAGAGTCGCTTGAAAATGAAAACCGTAGACTTAAAACACAAACTTGCAATGACGGATTTCAGTCTAATGCGCTTAGCCGGCAAAGCAAAATCATTTTAATATTATTTTTAGTTGCAAACTAGTTGTAGATTTGTGATATTTTATTAATAGCTACAACGTTGCCACCAATTTCGATTTAGTAGCAGCAACTTGGAAGAAATTTCAAGTGAAGAATCACGCCGAAGTCGCACAAATGCCGCTGAAGTTTTTATGAATATATATGATAAGAAAAAATCTTACCATCGGTTGATTCGAAGCCATTATACCCTTCATACATGAAACTTCTTCATACAAGAACCTGATTAATGATGCAAAAAAATAACTCAGAACTGTTTTATAAACTTTCGCTTGGCAAGTAGAGCTGTGGCTATCGTTCGGTTTTACCGTTGCACGCAGGAGCTGGATAGAATGTTTGATAAATTGTTGTATACAGAGTACTTAAGATTTCCTGAATAATTTACGTTTCCGGTTCACATTCTCAGGTTTGAATTTTTAACCCAAAATATTTCCCTTTTTGTCCCTTTTCAAAAATTCCCTTCACAAAATATTGGTACCGTTAATTTTTCCGAGTCTATACTAATATACTGCACAAATTATGTTGCACTTCCGGTGGACCTTTTTGACGCTTTTCCCTTTTCTTTTCTGTTTCCGGTTCCCAACTTCCTGTTTCACTTCCAACCTGGAAATACGGTATCGTTATTTTATTTCGGGGAATTTGGCCCTATTTAGGTTACGCTTCCGTTGTACCTTTTGATCCCCTTAACTTTCTGTTTGATTTTCGAGCCAGAAATATGGTACCGTTAGTTTATATCTAATCTCTGCCTATGCTAAGATTCGCCCAAATTATGACCCCCTTCCATTGTATCATTTTGTTCCTTTGTATATGCAAAAATTTTTATAGCGGATATTGTCAAACGGAAACAAAAGGCGTTTCACGAACCGGAAGCAAATTTTCTCTACAAGTTCCCTGTACTACAGACTTCTTTATAGGGAGTAAACACTTCCTGTTTATGGAGCGATATCTACTTCAGTTTTAATCGTCTCGATTTTCTCTATCCAATTCAAAAATTGTATGTCGTTACTCCATTTCATGTCGTGCATTTCATCGAGCGACTATTTCGTGTCGTGCACCAATTCCAGTTTACAGATTCCCATATCATTTAATCATTATCATTAAAAACAAGTACTTGCTAAACGAATTCATATAATTTTGAAATCCTTTTGATTGAAATCTCCATTATTTATGTAAGAAAAAATCTCAAAATGAAATGCTACAACTGCAAGTTCCAGCGTGGAAAACACACGTCCAACGAACCCCAACGACCTTCACAAAAGACTTAAGCAACGAACTCGCTGCTAAACACAACGACTCGATGCTCACAATAATAGAAGTCCGCATACATTAGCATATCTATTGGCATGTCTACAGGCGCATATGTGTATAGGTTTACTTGTGGTCTAATCTAAAATGTACAAAACGCTTATCACGCGCCTCAGTGCATTTCTAGGCAAATGCAGATAAAGTAAAGAAATTACGCATATTTTTAATTGATGCGCCTTGTAGGCATATAAATATTTATACATAATTGCTCGTTATGCGTGTGTGCTCAAGTGGAAATGTTTTATGTGACAACACTTGGTTTTTGGTTTTGTGATTTATTTTTTAAGAGTTTTAGAAATATTGGAATATATTATTTTGAATTATTATTTGTTTTCCAGTTTATAATTTAGTTTGGATTAATTTTAGGATTTATTTTATTTTATTTATTTTTTTTTTGGTTTTTTTAATTTTTTGCAATATTCTTTTCATTTTTAGTTGTCTTTCTTCTCAATTAATAAGTTTTTAATAGTGGATTTACTTTATTTATATTTATTTAAAACAAATTTTGTATTTTTAATATTTATTTCTCTTCCATTTTTTTGTTCTTCTATTTTTTTATATTCATAATTATAAGTTTTTTTTAAATATTATTATTTTTAAACCGTTTTTTAATATTTTGTTAATTTTTCAGAATTTCAATTTTGAAATTTGTATATATTTTTTAATTTTTGAAGTAAATAAATTCATTAATTTATTTCTATCTATTTAATTTTTTTTTTTAATTTTCCATCTTTGTCTATAAAACTTTTCTTTATTAATTTTAAGATCCATTAAATTTTTTATCATCTTTCCACCTTTTTTTTTTTTTTTGATTGTGTATACATTATTTGCTTTATTTATCTATTTACATTGTGGCAAAATACCCAGAAAATGTAATTTAATTCCCCCAGTAAATTATATATCAAAACAATGTATTTTCCTAAGTTAATAGGACTGTTCTTAATTACTATGCCAAATATGAGCACGATCTGTCAACATGTTTATTTATAACGGCTATTTAAGTCGGTACTCCTCAGTAGTACGTTGCGATTTTTAGAATAGAAAAAAATATCGAACAAAGAATTTGTCTCAAATTTTGTATTTCTAACGAAATTTCGTGTGCGGAATCATTGAGAATGTTGGAAAAGACTTATGGTGATGCAGAAGCCTACGAGTGGTATAAAGCCTTCAAAGAAAGTCGAGAGATCGTTAAGGACATGCCTAGTTTTGGACGACCTTCGATCTCTTCCACTGATGAAAATATTAAAAAAGTGAAAGAGATTGAAAATCGTCAGGCATGTGTTAGAGAGATGGCAAGAGAGTTCGACATCTCTCGCAAGTCCGTTCGAATTATTGTGGTGGATATTTTGGGTATGGAACGCAATCTCCAGATAAAGCTGAACTTTTATTCAAAAAGAGTATCGTAAATAGGTCTCTTTGAACAGGCTTGATCATACGAATTCCGATCTCACATTCATGGAGTGCATTATAACTGCCGATCAGACATGGGTTTATGAGTTTGACATGCAAACAAATCAATAATCAACAGAATGAAGAAAAATCGAGCCGAAACCAAAAACAAAAAACACGCCAAAGCCGCTTAAAAAAGCCAATTTTTAGGCGAAGCTGTAAATCTTTACTCCGATAAGAAAACTGCAAATGCGCGTAGCAAGGTATGCTCGAGGCTATAAACCGGGACTGGTGACTTAGGATTGAATTTCTATTTAACTGAGAATGTGTTCTTTATAAGTAGTCGAGTGGCTGAATGAGGTGCCCAATGCTGAATCTGGGGTTAAATGTGACTTGTTGGTTAAAGTTTAGGAAATGATCTTAGGATCATGCGTGGAACTGTTGGAAGTGTTTATGGAACACTTTGCGAACATCCGCATTAGCATCATGTGCTAACGAAAACATGATGCTAATGCGGATGTTCGCAAACAAGTAGTTTGTTTCATTGAACAAATTTGGTGAGTGTTAAAAAATTCCTTTAAAGTTTTCAGAGCTTTAATTCAAATAATAATTTTGTTTCCAGCAAAGTAAAGGTGGAGTCGCTGCCACAAGTAATAGGCATTATTTCGATGCTCTTACGCGATCGTTCGTCGCAGGTAATTAAACGAGTTATCCAAGCATGTGGCAGTATACATGTATAAAAACGGACTTCAGTGGATATGTGGCAAGAGTGAGATTTTGGACAGTGCCGAACAAGCTTGGAATGTAAAAGAAAAATCAAGGTGATGCTTATTGTTTTTTTCGATATTCGCGGTTTAGTGGATCATAAATTGGTTCCGTAGGAACAGACGGTCAATAAGGAGTTCTATTTGACCGTATTAAGACTTTTGCGTCAGAACATTGGTCGAAAGTAGCCGGAATTCATAGACTTTACACGATAATAATGCATAAACGCATATATAATAAGTTCTAAATAATTTTTGGTATTGAATTAAATTTGAGAAAAAAATTAAAAATAATAAATTTTTAAGAAAATTTCTAATTTTTTTATATAAAAAATAAAAAAAAAAAACAAAAGCAAAATTGATCTAGATTGCAGCTTAAACTTTTTGTTGTATTTGTTACATTTTTTGATTTTTTTTTAATATTTATTACTATTTATTTTTTTCTCAATTTTAGTTTCTGGTATTTTATATTCTTTTTATTAATTTTTAATAATATTATTTCATTTTTCTTTTAAATTTCCAAATTTTTATTAGCTCTTTCGTAAGAAATAATAATTTAATTTTTCAGTTTTTAATTATTTATGGTATTTGTTTTAATATTTAATAACTATGTATGTATTTAAATTTATTCTTATTTATTTTTTTTCAAAACACTCAATATTTCAATTTCATTCATATATTAAACATTATTGATGGTTGTATTTTTTGTGTTTGATTGTAATCTTTTTTTTTGTTATTTTTCATTTTTTAAACTTTTTTATTTAATTTTAATTTTTTGTATTCAAATTTTGTTTCGTAAAATTTTTCCTATCAAACAGCTCATATATTGTATTAATTAGAGCACAAGGGTTTCTAGCTGTACCATTTATGTTTAATTTTTTCAAAATTGCATAACTGCGAAAACTTCATAAATCACTTTTTTCAATTCGAATTATTAGTTATTTATACATTTTTCTACTTTCATTTTTGTTTTGTTTTGTTTTTTTTTACTACTCTTTAATTGCTCTGTGCCAGTTGCTTCCTCAATTGGCGTGGTCTTTCTATTAATGACATTAATTTGTTTCAATATTTTGTAGTTGGGTGAGTTTCCAATATTGCCGCTGTTGTTGTTATATGATGCGTGCTGTTGCCGGCATCCATTTAAGCGTATTGTCAGTTAAGCGTACAATCGAAGCAAATCGAAGCGGCGAAATGCGGTAGAAATAAAAAATAAATATAAAGAAAAGGCAAAAACAAAAATAAAAAACAAAAACACAATGCAAAAAAATGCAAAAATATAAATTTCAAAAGGAAAAAAGAGTTTGACGCAAATTTGCACCATTTCGACTTTCTCTTGTTGACGCTGACTCGGACAACTGGCTGCTTTGGCTACTGTCAAACGCACACATACATACATTTGTATTTGTTTTTGTGGTTTTGCGTTATTTTGGTATATGTTTGTTGGTACGATTTTTGTATGTTATTACTTTTATTTAACTTTTATTGCTCATTTAACTGTATTTGCGGCGCTTTTCGCTTGATTACTTTTAGCAGGTCCCCTCAAACAGTTCACTTAGTACTCTTATGTTTCTTTACTTTTATAAATACAGTTGCACATACATACATGCATATATGACCGCTTATGTATAAAATTTGTTTAACTCTGGCATCGCGAAAGTAATATAATGATTTGATCATTCATTTGTGTAAACAAAAAGTTCGTTTGATAACTGTTCACTTATGCAAAGTAGTTATTATGTAATGACACTTGCGTTAGTAGCATGTTAAACAATATTTTTATTTCACTTTTTTACTGTTATTTGCTAAAGTAGTGAGTGCTATTGAAGAGAAGCTGGAGTATGCAGAGAAATGTATTAAAAAGGTATGGAATGCGATAATCGGCTCATATGGGGGATATCATGCTGTTCTAGGACGGAGAAGAGGGAGAGAAAAAGGAAGAAAAAAAGTTCAGTGATCGCTGAGAGCAGGCAATTTTTTACTACCATTTACTTTATTTTACTAGCAGGACTGCCCTTTTCAATAATGGATAAAAATAGATTGAAATTGATACTGTGGATTTTGTAACCCCATTCTCTAATACTCAGAACTCCGTAAGGAACTGAGCACCCTTTTGAACCATTACTGCAGTAATTAATGTATGTACATATAATTAGTTAGAGTATACAAAAATGTACTATTAAATGTAATCCACTTTAAAAATTTAACTATGATACATTATACACTATTTTACTGCAACGTAAATATGTTACGTAACAAAATTTCGTCACGCTTGTCAATATGAAAGCTGAAAGCTAAGTTCATTTGAGTAATTTTTTCGGGCTGTTCGGGCAATTTTCGAATGGTTTAGAACAAAAAAACAGTTATACCGTTATTATGCCACCTGTTTGCAATTAAAATAAAAAAAGAGTTGCTAACCATTAAAAAATTTAAATAAATAAAATTGTTTTAATAAATGAATTATTTTTATATGATGGTATCAAAGCGATAAATTTGTGTAAAGTTTTGGGTAGAGTTGCCAGATCAGAAAAAATGTGAAACAAATAAAATCGTTTTAATAAATTAATTATTTTTGTAAGAGTGTATCAAAGCGTAAACAGGATAAATTTGTGTTAAGTTTTGGTTAGAGTTGCCAGCTCAGAAAAAAAAATTTAAGTAAAAATTTTTTTTGTATCAAATGAAAATTTATTAATATAAAATAATGTCTATCTAATGAATGAAATCTTTAAAACCACTTATGATTGAACAAATTTTTAAAAGGGTTGCCAATTGTTGAAAGAACTTAATTTAATCGAACAAATTTTAACACTACTGATATCAAATAACTAAAAAAGAGTTGTAGTTGTATAAAAATGTTTCCAGTCGTGTAAAGTTTTGGCTAGAGTTGCCCACTCATTCAAAATTTTTAATAAATAAAATTGCTTAATAAAGTTATTGTTACTTTTGTGGGTGTGTAGCAAAGCGAAGAAAGTTCAAAAAATATTAGCAGGGTTGCCATATCTTTACAAAATCAAAATAAATGAAAATTTATTAATATAAACATAATGTTAAAATATGTCTATCTAATGAATGAAATCTTTAAAACCACTTATGATTGAACAAATTTTTAAAAGGGTTGCCAATTGTTGAAAGAATTTAATTTAATCGAACAAATTTTAACACTACTGATATCAAACCGAAAATAACTGAAAAAGGGTTGTAGTTGAATAAAAATGTTTCAAGTCATGTAAAGTTTTGACTAGAGTTGCCAACTCTTTCAAAATTTTTAATAAATAAAATTGCTTAATAAAGTCATTGTTATTTTTGTAGGTGTGTATCAAAGCGAAGAGAGTTCAAAAAATATGTTCAGGGTTGCCACATGTTTACAAAATCTAGCGTTGCCACCTGTTAAAAAATTTAACATGTTTTAGTTAGAAAATATTTTTAGGTGGGATTACACCTGTTATAAGGTGGTAAATCAATAAAAAATTGTATATTATTATAATTATATAATATATTAAATTTATTTTTTATATTACTTATATTATATAATAAAATTATTTTTTTAGAATATTAGAACAACCTTTCATCTAACCTAAATTCATTTCCTTATTTAGACCGCCAGCATAAAGTTAATATACTCAACTATGTGTTTGAAATATATTAATATGTTTATAAGTACATACATATATATATACGAGCTACTTATTAATCACCCAGCAATCAGTGAGTTATCCAATAATGAAATCTTTATTACGCAAACTTTCTAAAGTTGTATTATTTGGGTTAAATTTCTTTCTTTGTCCAACCACTCAACGCTGACACTCGCCGATTACTCAGTCTCTTTTGGCATTTTTGATGTTTGCAATATTTTGGCCAAACAAGTGTAAGTGAAAGGAGTTTTGAGGCGGCAGCAAACGAGATCATCAGCTGAACAGCGTCAATTTATAATTACGTACATACTTGTATATAAGTATGTACAACGACTAACTACCAAAAGCTGATTAAATCAGTCTGATTTCGATTATTTCATATTTCGCTGATAATTGTATGTTTCCTAGTAAAACTGGCAACATATTTATCAAGGGACAAATTTTGGCCTACGAACTGCAAACATAGCTTTTTGTGAGATGTGTTGCGGAAGTTTTGAGTTTAAACATATGTATGTATGTATATGATATATTTAACATATTGTCACTTCATGATCACTTCCATTGCTTCGTCATCATAATACGAGTTATTATGATTTCCACGGCTTTATTATCATGAAATTAACGGAAGTCTCCTCAATATATATTGAATCTCGTATTGTATTCACCTAAGTAGTTGGAAATCGGAATAAGAAAAAACGTTAACTTCGGCTGCACCTAAGCTATAACACTCTTCACAAGTGCGTCTGTTATGGCATCAAAGCGTATAAAAGTTCTTTATCTTGATTTGGTTTGGTCAGTTTGTATGGTGGCTCGATCTGAACAATTTCTTCAGATATTATAGTGATGGCTTGCATAATAATCTCGGCCAATTTTAGTAAAGATGCTTTGATAATTGAAGGAGTGTTCCATACAAGGACTTAAGTTTAATAATCAGTATACTATTCCTATAAGACTGGGTACCCAGATAATACTTTGCGAGTTTCCCACTAAGCGTCTAGTTTGGCTCCTCGCATATAAAGCAAAGATCCTGCAAACAGTAGGCACATTTGAGTGTGAGTCAATATGAATTTTTGAAATTGAGACAATTTACGAAATAAGTTTAAGAAAATTTTGAGGAACGCCCTTATAGGCTGAGGTCTCCATTTTGGCTATAAAAATCTACAAATACTAGATAAATAATATTAAATAAGCTTTTATCAATATATTTTTTAAGAAAATATATACAAATGTGTACATTTTCACTATATTTGTTGTTGTAACGCTTACTAAATTTATATGCGTTTACAGCTTCCGCGTTGAACGTCAATTAAAGCGATAACTGCAGCGGCCTCAAACCTCAATTTCTGTTGCGTGCCACAGGCCATCAATTTTAACACACAGCTTCCACACACACATACACAACAACACACATTTAAAGACAACAACCAAAGCACTATAATTTGGCACGAAAGCGCTTAATGCGTTAACACGCTAGTGGCAGAAATACACTTTTATTGCAGTGCGTACATTTAATTTTTTTTATATATTTTTTTTTTATTAAATATTTTTTTTTATTAAATATTTTTTTTTTATATATGTAAATATACACACTTTAATATAAGTATGTGTGCCTTGAAAATGTTTTGCGTGTTTTTTAAACTTTTTGAACGCTTTTAGTTGACTTTGTGCTTGCCGCATTTGTAGCAGATCGTGTTTGTCTGTTAAGATTAGCGTTTTTGTTGTACCAATTTTGTTAAACCTTTTTAATTTAAAACATTTTATGCTCATCACTCAATGAAAATCAAGATTTTATCATTTTCTTCAACATAGAAATGTTTAAAAATACTCTCAATGACAGTATTAAGGCGTGAAGGTGAGACAAAAGACTTAAGCAACGAACTTGGTGGTGAATTCAAAAGATTTAAGCAACGAACTTGGTGGTGAATTTGGTAAAAGACTTAAGCAACGAAGTTGAGTATTAAATTTAGTAGAACTCGAGAATTCAATAGAATATTAAGGCCACCGATATCGGCAAACTATAGCCTACAGTTGACATACAACATCCACTTTAGTTTTTGTCGTTGCATAAATTTAGCACCATCACCTGCTTACTGGGAAGGCATTGGAAAGACCTTAAAATAATAAATAAAATTTTTTAACGAGAATGAAGTTCAATCATAGACTTTTGTTTATATATTTTAGTGTTCATTCAGAATTAATAGCCTTTATTAATCGTAGATATATGCGTGTATATATATTTATTGTATATATATTTTTTTTTTTAATACAAATTTAAGTTACATTTTATGCCTCACAATTACTTTAACTACAATTTACGGTATATGCACATTATTTACTAATAGTCGCTTATATGATTTGTAAGTATGTACGTTTTTTAAATTCTTTTTATGTGATATAATTTTTATCAAAAGAAAAAAAAAACAAAACAAAAAAAAAAAAAATATTTATATGAAGATTTTATTTGATTTTTTAAGTATTTTTTTACTTGTATTTATATATACATACATTGTTTACATATATTTTTTATATAATGCTTAAATCGTTTTTTGATTTTATAATTAAAGTTTTTTTATTAGCTATTTTATTGATACACAACTTAATATACATATGTATATGTATGCATGTACATATATGTTACTATATTTGTATATGTGTAAACTGTTTTACTTTCTTTTTTCTTTTTTATGTTTTATGTTTTTAAGTGTACACAGTTTTATTAAGAGTTATATTTTCATGACAATGATTTTACATTTTTTTTTTCATTTTTTATTTTCATTTTTTTTAATTTTTATTTTACTTTAATTTTTATAAGTGTGATTTATTTTTTAATCTTTTTAATATAATTTTACTTTATTTTTTTATTAATTTAAATTATTATTTTTTAATTTTTTTTAATTTTTTTATTCTTTATTTATTTTTTAATTTAATTAATTTTTTTGCAATTAATTTCATTTTATATAGTTTTTATATTTTTTTTATTAATTTTTTTATTAATTATTAATTTAGTTTTTTTTTTAAATTATTTACGTGTGTTTATTGTTTTAACTTGATTTTAAAATTTCTGTTTCTATGTATTGTAAACAGTTTATTTTTAAGCATATTTTAATTTTATTTATCTTTTATTTTTACTTTCTTTTTAATTATTTTTTTCTCTTATTTATTTATATGTATTTTGATTTTTATTTTTAACCTTTTTCCTTTATAATTTTAATAATGTATATAATTTTTATTCAATTACATAATTTAATTTAATTTAATTTTTATTTTTACGTCCTTTTGTATTTTATTTTTTTTTTTAGTTTGATATTTTTCATTTTATTTCATTACTTTCTAGAATCATTATTTTTATTAATTTTATTTATTTTTTAAATAATTTAATTCCCTTTTTCAACAATTTACTTTATATAATTTTTACTTAATTCTTCATTTATTTTTTTTTTATAATTAGCCAAGTGTGTTTATGAATTTTACTTTATAATTTTTTTTTATATATTTTAAATTGTTTATTTTCTATTATAAATTTATTTTATTAAACTTTTATTGACTTCTTTTCTCAATTATTATTTTATAAATAATTAAAGCTAAATAAACACTAAAAAAATAAATTGAATTCAATGTCGTATATGCATGATAACAAAATATATAAATATAAAGTATAAAACAAAATATATGAATTTGTTTTTCTATTTCTAATATCTATTTTTCCCATTATAATTTTAATCATGTATTATATATACTTCTCAGTAAATTAATTTGATTTTTTTATTTAATTTTTATTTTTACATTCTTTTGTACTTTATTTTTTTTAGTTTAATATTTTCCAGTTTTATTTATTACTTTCTTGAATTTAAATCCTCACTTTTTAGCTAATTTTTTTATTTTATTATTCGATTTGAACACTTTATTTTATTTGATTTGAACACTATATTTTTTTGTTTTGAATTTATTTTCTTATTTCATTTCATTTTAGTCTTTTCAAAAATTTAATTTTTATGCTTATTTTATGTCTTTATTATTACTTTTTTTGTTTAATTAGCTGCTTATTAATTAACAGTTATATTTTTTCTCTTATTTTTTCATTCAAGTTTTTTATTTTAATTTAATTTTTTGTGTTCATTTTCTTTTTGTTTAATTTTTATTTTTACTATAAGTTTTTAGTGCGCATTTTATAAAGTTTTGCCTTCACCTTTTAATTAATACATCTCTTTTCAATACATATTTTATTTCATTTCAGCTGTTTATTTTTTATTTTATTTCATATTTTTATTTTATTTTCCCATTTCATTTCGTTTTAGATTTTTATTTGATTTAATTTATTTTTCGTTTTTAATTAATTTTTGTTGTTGTGTTACTTGATTTTTATTTACATTTTATTGTATTTATTTAATTTTTTATTGTATTTATTGCTTATTATAAAAAAAATAATAAAATTTAATTTTTCTTTCACTTTCATTTTATTTTTTTTTAGTTTTCTTATATTCGTTTTTTTAATTTTTAGCTTACGTTTTTTATTTCTTTTTTGTTATTATTTAATTTTTTGTCTTCACTTTTTTATTTTATTTTTATATCAATTTATTGAAGTTATTTATTTTTATTGAATTTTAATTTTATTTCCCTATTTTATTCCATATAAAACTTTAATTTAATGCAATTTTTTTATATTAATTTTTTTCGTATATTATTTTTTGTGTATTTGTTTATAGTTTTTTGTTTTATTTCTTTCTTTATTATTAATTTTAATTTGTTTTCTCACTATTTATTTTATTTTGTTCAATATTACCTTTTATTTTCTTTTTTAACGTATTGCTAAATTTAATTTTATACGTTCACTTCTTAAAAAATTATTTTTTTTATTTAATTTTATTTTTTATTTAGTTTAATTTTTTTCAATTAATTTTATTTTATATACATATATTTTTTTAATTTCATATATTATATTTTTTATTTTATTTCTTATTTTTATTATTAATTTTATTACTTTTTTTAATTAATTGAATTTTTTTCTAATTAATTTATTTTATTAGGTTTTTTCCCATTTATTTTTTACAATATTTACGTGTGTTTATTATTTTTAATTTTATTTATAACTTTTGTTGGTATATATTGTAAATATTTTTTTTTTGAATCATAACTGTATTTTATTTGTCTTTTATTATTACTAATTTATTTTTTTTTTCATTTTTATTTTAATTTTTTCCTCATTTTTTTTATTATTTTATTATTATTTGCATTTTCTATTTTATTTCATTTGCTGATTTATATTTATTTTTGCTTTTATTTTCGGGCCATTTTATTTTTTATTTTAATTTTTTATATAAATTATTGATTTTATCATTATGTTTAAGTATAGTTATATTTTTCGTTCATAGTTAATATTTTTTAATTAAAATGTTTGTTTTGACTTAAGTTTTTTTTTCTTGTTTTATAATTTTTTCCTTCTTTTTTAATTTGTTTTTGTTGTTGTATGTGTTGTAAATCCATAAAAATTCAATAAATACACGACATACAAAGTTGTTATTTTTTTTTAATTTTATTTATATATTTTTAGCCGCAGTTTAAGCTAGCAAAAATTTAAGAAGAGTTATAGAATATCTAAATATGTATATGTATGTATATACTAGTACAGATAGTAAAGTTTAAGGCGTGTGGAAAGTAGTACATTTTTTGTTTCTTACAATTTCAACTTATACATATATACATTTGCGCAAAATGCAAATTGGTACATGAGTAACTACGTTTATTTGCAACATTTTATATTTATTTATATTTTATTTTCAATTTTTTATAATTTTTTTTATAATTTTTTAGTTTTTTATTATAATTTTTTAGTTTTTTATTATTTTTCTTGTTTTTTTTATATATATATTTTTTTTTTAATTTTAAACAATAGAAAACAGGTTGGATATATAAATATGTATAGCTAAAATATAGTTAGAGTGTAAGCAATGCTTCGTTATAGTCATAAAAATTAAGTAAAACGAAATTAAAATATAATTTTTTTAATATTTTTTAAAAACATTTTTTATTTTGCATATTTGCACTCTTGTTATGCCTGCATTTCCACTTTTTGATTATGCTGAGCTTTTTAACGCGTTAATTTCCATTTTGCAACAATTTTTTATTTTAATTTTTTTTTAATTTAATTTTTTGCAATTTTTAATTTCAACTTTGCACTTGTTAAACTTTTTGTTGCATTTCTTATTATCTCATTATCACATATGCTTCCTTTCGAACGCATTAAATTCTGCTTAGGCGTTTAAATGCAACGCAAGGAAACATACATACGAATTTCAATCGTTACATAACTAATCACACTTATAAAATTTACTAAATACAACACTTTTAAGCATCTCCTATATAAATTAAACAACAGTCATTTGTTATATAGTAAAAAGCTGCGCTTAACTTAGTTATATAACAGAGAAATTAGCATGCTTCTAAATGCACTGATGAAAATATTTAACTTTTATATTAACAAAGGCTCATAATTTGCTTAATTTAATAAAAAAAATATAAATAAATACAATTTTTACACCAGCACTAATACAGCGCACTAAAGTTGTCAATTTTACACAAACTCATACACGTTGAGACTATTAATATGGCGAGTGCTGTTGGAACCAAATTTGTGCATGAAATTTAAATGCAATAAACCGTTAACGGAGTTGAAGTGCTGAGTGAAGTGCATTAAGATTTGATTTTTTTTTTTGGTTTTGCGTGCTGAGGTGACTTATTTACGTTTTATTTTCTACCGATTTTTTAGGGAATGCTCGTGTTGTTATTGTTATACTTATGATTTTTGCCATTTGGTGGAAAATATTGCTTCAAAAATACATATTCGGTTACTTAGTCCAATTGTTGTTACCATTTTGGAGGGTATATTAGTGCGTGTTATTGTTTTAGTGCTTGTTTTTGTTTTTTTTTTCTTTTTTGTATTCTACGAAAATATTATTGTACGCGCCATTGCTTTATTATTTGATTCATACATCATCGATGAGATGACCTTCCACCACGGCGGAGTGGTGGTAGCGACTACGTTGCGAGAAATCAGCATTATCCTCGTTCAGTTGTGTGCGCGAGAAATCGACGCCTGGACAGGTAGGCGTCACCACAACCTGCTCGTACTCGTGCATGCGCTTGCTAAAAGATAGAAGGGAAAAATTTTTAATTAGCTTTTGGTAAAAATATTAGTGTAGTTAATTTATAATGCAATATATTTTATTTTTTTTTTTCAAAAATGTGGCAACACTATTAATATAATATTAATTTTTTCGAACAATTTTTTGGCAAAAATATTTATGTAATAAATTTATAGTGCAATTGGTGTAATTTTATTTTTTTTTTTCAAAAATGTGGCAACACTATTCCATAATATTATAGATGTAATATATGTACATATCTTGCAATTAATTATTGGCAAAAATATTGATGTAATTAATTTATAGTAAAATTAGTGTAATTTTATTTTTTTCAAAAATGTGGCAACACGATTAAATAATATCATTAAAATAAATCTTTCAATTATTTTCTAACAGATGACAAAACTCCCCAAATTTATTTTTAGCTGCAAAAATTGTTAAGCCACCACACTTGCATTGCTTCTTGATGTGACCATTTTTTTATAAAAATTTAAAAAAATTGGCAACCTTTTGACATTATTTGCACAAAGCTATTCAAATATTTCAATTACCGTGCTTAAAACCGTTTCGCTTAAAATTTTTTAGTTACAAATATTTGTGTGTATACAGTTAATAGCTGTAAATGTCACATGACTAACTTATCTAACCACAACAATGTTTTTTGCGCATTTTCTCGCTTATCAGTTAATTACTTAGAATGCATGTTACAACACACTCACCCAAAACATCTGAATATGACGCTTTTTAGCCACGCGAAGAAATTGAATTCTGCCGTTAGCCCAGGTTTCACTGCAGGATTAGCAGTGCCCACATAAAACCATACAATGAACACAACAACGAAGCATGTGAGCGCGTAATACCAATTGACCAACAGCATAACGAGCAGTTTCATAAACGTCTGCAAGAAAAATGTAAACAAATAAGATTTCTCGCAATAAAATTGGAAGCATTTAAGCTGGGCAGCATACTCACCCCAACCAGCGACGCCCAGCGATTGCAGAAAGGCGAATACCAGTTCTTCATCTTGGAGTGTATGGGCAAGCGTATGGGCGCAATGGGCTCCTCATCATCCGCCGGCTGTTCCGTCGTGCCAGCTTCCTGCGCGTTTGTGCTGTTGTAGCCATCACGGAAAGCAGCACCATTGGCATCGCTACCATATTGCTGCTGTTGGATATGATTGCGTTCAGTCTCTTGATTAGCCGTCGCCATAGCAGCTGCAGCCGCAGCAGCAGCAGTTGAGGCGACATTTGAAGGCACATGATGCGGTGAATTTTGTGGTGTTTGTTGCAAGTTTTTATGACGCACGCGATCGGGAAATAGCAAATCCAAATCGTTGCTATCGCCGCCGGGTGATTGCGCTGTGCCATAACGGCGCGTCTCATAAGATGGACTAGACGCCTGTATGCGAAAACGTTCCTCGCGTTGTTCTTGTATATCGAATGTTTGCGCCAAAGCAAAGTAAGAGTAATCAATGCAAGCGTAGGTCAATAGAAAGGGCATAGTGACGATGGGTGCAAGGAAATTAATATCACCAACTATGATGAAGGAGACCGTAACCACAGCAACAACGCCCATGGCATAGAGCGGCACTTTATTAGGACCGCGCTAAAGTTTTAAAGTGCAAAATTGAGGTTAATCTACCATCAATATTCATATCTAGCATACTTACACCCTTGCCGAGCACATCGATACCAGGTATGACGCTCTCATTAGCTATACTTTGCAAAACACGCGGCGTGCCGTACATAGCGCCCAAACACGAAGACATACTGGATACATATATGCCAGCCAGTAACAGCAACGGCACCGCTGATACTTTCACGGAGATCATATAATCGGTGAGTAAAGTGGAGTGTGTGCAGGTGGCACCCAGAAATAGCACGAACACCAAATAAAGAAAGGTGCTAAAATAAAAAGTGTTTAAGTTTACGCTAGCAAAAAAGAAATATTTTGTTGAACTTACGACGTGCCAAAAGCCGCCAAAGTGCCATTTGGTATGTCGGTGGAAGGAGCGCGCAAGTCACCGCTCATGTTAATACCGGAAAGCACACCCGTCACTGTTGGAAAGAATACGCCAAACACACGGAACCATGAGTAGCCATCCTCATATTTCGGCATTAAATTTTCCCAGAAATTACTGCTACCCCAGCCATCAAAACCATCATCTGTACACAAAAAAATTAAAATATAAAAAATACCTTATATATACATTTTTACGCACCTGGATCGAAGCCTATGAAACTGCCAACCATAAAATCTAAAGCTGAAACCAGCAATATCATTAGTAAAATGAACTGCAGCTTTATAACCCATTTCACGCCGGCCACATTGATGCAGCCCAGAAGTAGCACAGCGGCCGTAGCGAAGCCACGTATCGCCCATTTATTGCCCTCCAATCCAACGAGTCCCGCCATACTCTCGCCAAAACCCATAACATTTAAAGCGCAACCCACCGCTTGTCCGAAACAGTACAGCAAACCAAGTGAGCCGCCAAAACGTGAGCCCAACGTGTGAGCTACGAGAAAATACACGCCACCGCTCTCTACGCGACAGCGCTCACAAATACCCACGGCAGATAGTACGGAAACTAACGCTATGACTACTGTGCAAAATATAATTAGCACTGCATTAATTATGCCCGCTTGTGCTACAATCCAACCAGAACGCAAAAATACAATCACACCGAATACATTTATAAGGCAGGAGGTGAAAACGCCATCCCAAGTGCCGAATAGCACTGGTTGTGAGATAAAGAAATTCGAACGCCACCTAAAATACAAAATTAATATACTATAAGCGCTATCAAACCAATATATTTTATTGCACAGCAATTACCATGGTTTGTCGCCCTGCTCATCGGCAAATATCTCATTGCGTCCAGAGGCTTGGTGTCCACCAGCCGCGTATGTATACTCATTACCCAAATCAACAAAGCCACCGGAATTACCTCGTTGCCTAAAATTTGCTACAACCACGTCGCCAGGTCCGTCATCATCTAAACCGAAACGATTCCAATCAACCTGTCGACGTCCACTACCATTAGCGCGACCGCTGCCGCTATTACTCATCATTACTCTGTTATGGTGCGACGTTAGCGATTAGAAATGATGAACTTTCTATATTAGTACTTTTTTGTTTGGCTCTATTTTTGTTGCTCCACGCAAGCAACTGGCCCTTCATACACCACAAGCAGACGCAATGTTTGACTGCACTTTTATGATTATCAACTTTATCTAATCGCTATAGTTTTTTCATCAATAATTCCATATGTTAGCAGCTAGTAGGCGTGATTTTGTACCGATTTTCGTAATGAAGAAAATTTGGTTTTACCAAGAAGTGCATTTATGACTACTTTATTTATTTGTTGTGTGTGTGCCAATTGTCAAACTGATGTCATACACAGTGTTGCCATATCACGACAGGTGCAGTTAACTGGTATCTATTTACGCTGGATTTTTCTTCATGGAGGGATTTGTGTTGTCGATATGCAGTGGAGCTATTTGTTTATTTTATGGAATCAAAAATTATACGACCATTTTTTTAAAGAAAAATAAAATTAAAAATATAATACATTTTAAAGTTTTATATCGTGTCTATATATTTAATAACTTTCTGAACTGGATGCAAAGGGCAAATACTACAAAAACTGTGCTTAAATCATATACCTAGAGTGTTAAGGGCTTTATGAAAACACTCCTTAAAATAATAAAAAAATTTCTGTCGAAATCTCCTGCAGAATCAAGGTAGAAGTTTTATTTAACCGTGAGAGTTAACGGCATGCCTCACACGAGACATATTTGGCACGAGATCAATACTAGAAATAATCGAAAATAATTAAAAGCTCTATTACTCGGCTGTTCTCGGTATTCAAATTCACATATGATGAAACTTCCTATGTAAAGCAATTTAAAACTATTCGGAGGATTGGAAGCTTTCAAAGCTTTACGTTTTCCCGATACTTACTGTATACTTATAGGTTTAAAAGCTTTATAAAAGTACTAGTCATACTATAAGGACTAAATTTTATAAAGATTTTTTTAAATAAAACTCACATATCTTATATATGTATTTATTTTTTATTGTTTCACAAATATATACATGATCGTTCACAAACTGCTGGTAAACAGGCGTTTAAGCCTTTGTTTAAGTCCTTAAACCATGCTTCGTCTTAGTGCTCCCATCATTTGCCGTAAGTGCGATCATTTGGATTGAATGGTGGGGTGCCGGGTACGCGTACTGGGGGACGACTGCCGCTGCCACCATTGCCATGACTCCGGTCGACGAAGGGTAACGGCTCGGCATGCGCCAACTGCGATACCAAAGCAATGACGGCCAGGATTAGAATGCCAAAAAAGCTTTTGCCAAACATTTTGTAATTAATTGGGTGCTGATTGATCGAATGTTGTGACTTTGAATGGTTTGTTGGAACAATTATGAGCAGTATATATACAGATGAGTTGAGGCAGTGAGTAAAGCAAAAAGCACCGCAGCTCTTTTTGATGATTACTTGGTGACGTGAGGAGAAAGAGATATGTATGTTTATGCCAAGTTTGAGCTAGGTGTGAGTCTTTATATGTTTATACATATATATTTAACAGTAAATAAGTAAGTATGTATGCACAAAGGTACTTCATCTCTGAGCTGTCTCAACGCTGCTGATAAGAAACGTCGCGGGGAATTTTCAGACAATATTATTAAGCGAGGAGAGTGGGAGCCAGCCAGAAGTCGCAGTGCATCCCCAATGGGGAAGAATTATATTGTTTTTGATTTTTATAATTATTTATGGAAGCGGAAGATAAGATTTAATACGATTTTATATATTTTATGTTTCATTGGAGTTACGGAATAACTATTTTTTTAATTTAATACTACGAACACCGGAGTTCGGAAGTTTTTCTTAGAATTTACAAATTCAGTGTCTAGATTGCCATTGAATTTTCAAGCAAGCGATATGATTCCGATTACTCTTACTAATTTTGCTTAAACACCATTCATAATTATGTTGACCTCTTCTTATTTTTAGAAAAAAAAGACACAAAAATTAGCAAAAAAGTGCGATTCGTTTCTTTTGCGGTCACAAATCCATGCTCTAATGCGTACTTGCAAAAATTAATTTTAAAAAATATTATTTTGGTTTAACAAATTATTGTTTTTATTTTATTAATGCATACATACAATTTTAAGATAGCAGCCTAATATAATTTATTAAAAAAAAAAAACAGAGATATGCCTACCTAAAGTAACCACAGCGTAAATTTGGCAAAAGAAAATTTGTTTGCAGTTATTTTTGCACAGTTTAACAACACTAGATTTAAATTACGTTATATTTATTTCTTCATTTTGACAGTTCTTATGTTTATTTTTAAGCATTTATTTTATACATTAATTAGTTTTTATTTTTTCAATTATTTTTATTTACTTTGTAGACGAAAAAGTAGCTAAAAATTAGCATACTTTTAGGTGTTGTTGAGAGAGAACTACAATTATTTACCTCGCTATATATTTCTTAGCAGTTCAAAAGCAAAATTCTTCGAAAAAGCATTTATTGTTTTTATAGAGCAAGAGAAGGCCTCACAAGTTAAAATTTACTTATATTTTTTATAGCTTGCTTATGCGCATATAGTTCTGTAATTAGCGTAGGTTATGTATAATTATTTTTACATTTTACACAGTAGAAAGTAGACATAGTACATGAAGGCAATAGATTTACAACAACAGCTTACATAGTTTAATTACAAAACCTTTTTTAATTACATATGCATTTTGTGCACGGTTGCATATACAATATATGTATTTTAGACCAGTTTGTAAAGTTTAGACAATATACATAGTTATTAACATACTTGTGGCACAGAATTTGGGCAAATACTTTTATGTGCCGTATTTTGCTCGAGGTTAAGTTGCTATCATTTTTTTTTTTGTTGGACGTCAAGTTTAGTTTAAATAAATGCTTTAAGCAATAAAGAGTTGTTTATATATATTTTTAATTTTACAACAATTTTGTTTAATAATAATCTAAATAAATTTGAAAACTACAAAAAAGTAAGAAAAAAATATATGACAAAAAGATGATTAAAATTAAATAAAAAAGTAACAAATAATAAAAAACTAAAATGTATAAAAATAAAATTTTATTAAAAAAAATAAAAAAAAAAAACAATAATCAATTAAAACAAATAAAAAAATAAACAAATAAAAAAAAAACAAATAAAAAAAATAACAAATAAAAAAAAATAAAACAAATAAAAAAAATAAAAAAATTAAAAAATACAAGAAAATAAAAATTACTATTCAAAAAATCCAATTAAAAATATTATTTAAATAAATTGAAAAAATATATGTACAGACATATATACACATAAAATAAAAAAAAAAATCTAATTAAAAGTGTTTAAAAATTAAACGTAATTTTATATAATTAAAAAAAAATAAATGAAAATAAAAACGCATAAAAATGGAAAAAATTTAATTAACTAAACAATAAAAAAAGTAAAAGAAGAAAACTAAATCAAAATTAAATTGAAAAATTAACACAAAAACCAAATTGAAAATAAAAAATTTTTTTTAAAAAAAAATTTAGTTAAAAAAAAATAAAAAAAATTTAGTTTAAAAAAATAAAAAAAAATTTAGTTTAAAAAAAAATTAAAAAATTAATTTAAAAAAAAATAAAAAAATTAATTTAAAAAAAATCAAATTAAATTAAAATAAAAAAATAAATAAATATTGTATACACACAAAATAAAAAAACAAAAATTTGCAATGAAAATTTAAATGAAATAGCAAAATAAAAAATTTAACTTTTTTACATCATTTATTTATCTTCTTTTCAGCTTTACAATACTGCATGCAATTTTTCGACCAGTTTTTTAACTAGTACGGCATATTGCATAAACGGCAGTAAATTAAATTGATATAAAACACTGAAATCCTTTAACGTTCAAACTATTTAAAATCCGGTAAAGTAAATATAAATGTTAATGTTAGCTGATATTTTCCTGCTTTGATAGCCGGTAGCCGTCTTTTCGACCAGTTATTTTACTGATTTAATAGTTCACTTTATAATTTGGAAGTTTTTACTATATTAAATTAGTTACTGTTATTATTTTTGGGTTGCAAATAAAAAAAAAAATTATTTGAATTAGTAATTAAACTGGTATAAAACGAATTTAAAGTATTTAAAAGGGATGAAACGTATGAAATGTTAAGGAAAGTAAAAATGAATATATAAGTGTATCTTTTGAGTTATTCCAACTCTGTTTATGCCATTTTTTGCTTTATACCAGTTGTTTGTTCGATTCGTGACTCTTCAAGTACTACTAGCAATTCGAAAATCGCAATGAATTCAACTGGAATTGTTCGCATATGCAGGCCCGAAACTATACTAATGCAAGTACCGTTACTCAACAGCATTCTCCGCAATTATAGGATGACCCTTGTATAATACATCCTTTTTTCAGTTGTAAACTAATATTAATGAAAAAAAAAGCAATTAAGTGATTAAAAAATAGTTGATACTTTTATATTGAACAGATGACAGTGATTTACAAAAACAATGCTGCAATACAGATCAAGTTTTGTAACTTCAGTTCATTTTTTGCCTTATAAACAACAAGCTAATAACTATAATTTCAATATTTTGTATTTTTCGCTATTAAACAGTTGCGTTTTATTCGAAGTTTCAGATTTTTGAAACGCAAATTTAAATTTTTTCATTATATTATGCCAAAAACCATATTTTTAGTTATTTTTACTTTTTTGATTATTTAATTATGCACTTTGCTCAGCAATTTCGTTGATAATTTTAAGCCGAAAACCCTTTAGCATTACTTTCGCTAATCTGGCAACTTTAATTATACGCTTTTAACGCATATTTTGCTTGTCATAAATGTAGTTCATGTACTGTTATTCAATAAATTTGTTCATTCAACTTTTGCTTAAAATATATGTATGTATATAAAAAAAACTTCAAATTCAGTTTTAAGCTTTAATGCGAATTAACGCAATGTCTAGCATTGAAAAGCCAAGCTGAGCGCATTGCGCAACTCATTCAAGACCATCGAACCGATCACCATTTTCTCACAGTTCACCACCAATGTCAGATGCGCGCCCTCTGCCGCCTGCCAGTCCAAAGTAATCAATACCAGGCTTTTAGAATTCATAGTTTGCCCCACAAAGTAGAGTACATCCTTGCTGTCGCTTGACGGCAGATGCGCCACATTGATGCATTCGAAAATGCGCTGCTTCAGTGCGGCCAAATCCACCGATTCCCGCTGCAGCTGCAAGCGACTTTGATGTTCGTTCATGCCGCGCAATTTGGTGCGCTCCTCCTTGAAGTATGCTTCGCCAATTTGCACCGAACGCACCAACTCGCCCACCGGCGGCTTGAGTGTGACCCGTGACTTGCCCGCGCTGGTGCTGATTTCCAGCTCGACAGCATGTGTGGAATCATTGAAGTCTATGCCAAGCACGCTGGTGCCCATTTGTTGCGGCTGCAGGCATTGCAAGGGCGCAAATTCATTCAGTTGCATGCCATGTGGCAAGGTCTGCTGACTCAGATGTATATTGGTTATCTCATCGTTGGTTAGATTGATAAATTGTAATTCTATTGAAACCATAGCGGCGGAGTATAGATGCGGTGAGCGTGTGAAGCGATAGCTCACTTGCAAACCATGACCGGAGAGCTTATTCAACAATTCGCGATGCTTAAATTCGATGTGTGAGGGACCGACCAACTCGATGCGATTAGCAGCGCTGACGGGCAACAAACCAACGGCGCCACCCAGTGGTGTACCTGCAAGGCAGAAGAAAAAATTAGATGAGCCATATATTTATTCTGTAAAGTAGAAGTTTACCAGGTGTTAGGAAGCCGCCAAGTGAGGGTGTCATAACGGGCCCAACGGGCGGTATGTCATCCAAATCCAACAGCAAGTCTAGATTGCTTTTAGCTGGTGCCGCTGCAGTTGCTGGCTCTTCCGCTGTTTTGACCTTTTCTTTAGCCTTTGTTTCCTTGGCTTTCTCTTTGACACGCTGGAACTTGCGTTGCTTCTCGCTCTCGGTCTCCGATTCGCTGCTCTCGGAGCCATCTTCTGTGTTTGTATCGCTGCCGCTGCTGCTTTCAGAGGACCCATACGAAGAAGACTCGCTGTCCGAAGTGCCTTCACTCTGGTTGCTACCGTTATTGTTGTCATTCAAGTGCGCATTGTTGTTGCCATTGCTCGATGACGTGTTTACCCGCACAGTTGCGGTTGACGACTTGGTGTCCGAAGCTTTTGACGGCTTTTTAGTTTTAGCGGCAGCCACGTCATTCACATGCTCCGTTTCTGATTCGGATGATTCGCCATCACTCGACGTTGACGAGGAGGAGCTACTGCTACTCGAGCCCGACTCTGAGTAGGCGGAAGATTTCTCTGATTCGGAGAAGAAACTCTTATCATTACTTGTATGTGCATTTTTGCTGCTCTGCTTCTGTGGCGTACGTGTGGCACTGGCACTTGTAGCATTGCTGGTGGCGTTTGCAGCGCCGGCGCTACTTTCCAGCATGTAACCCTCAATATTACGCACCGAAGTATCGGGCGCTTCAGTAGGAAATGGTGGCAGGTCTTTGTAGCCAGTGGCGCGCATATTCAGATAGTGCGAGAGCGAACCAAGTTGGAAGTGATCACGTTCACAGTATTTACTCTCTAGCGCCGGTTTTGGTTTCGAAGAGAGAAAGATCTTACGCGCATTTTCGGAGAGTACGGTTGTACGGCCATTGGCTGGGAAAATAAATTGGCGTAGAAAACGTGCGCGATCGCGTACATCGTAGTTGGCATCGTAACGCGCCAAAGTGAAAACATATTGGCTGAGCAGCGACGTTTGCTCTGGATTGGTGAGAAACAGTTTCACGCCGAGATTGAGAATTTGCAATTTGACAACATCCTCCTGAAAAATTAAACGTGAAAAGTTAGTGTAAGTTGACATTTTGCAGCTTAAGTTCACTCACTTCATCCACGAAAGTTTTGGCCATTTTGCGCAGCACATCGGGCGCAATCTTCGGCACTTTCTCATTATATTCTCCAATAAGCCATAATATAGAGGCGCGCGCCGCCGGTATAGTGATGTAATCAATCAATTTTGCCATCTGCGAGATAATTTCATAGTGTTCTGCAGATTTTGATTGCAGCAAGTTCTTAATAACAACAACACTCTCTGCGACAACGTGCTCTACAAGTTAGAAAAATAGAAAACAATTAAAAAAAAAATATATTTTTTTTTAATTTTGTTGTATACACTCACCATCGCGGTTGGAGAGCAAATGCACTAAACCACTGAGACAGGTTTCAGTCACTTCCTTAATGGACGCGGCACAGCGTCCGATCGCTTGTATTGTGGCCGCTACGAATGAACGGTCATTACTGGAAATGTAGGTTTGGAATTCGCGCAAAATCAGCGCAATCGTCGATGCCGATGCCAAGTTGGTCAATATATCCAATTTGAGCAACTTAATGTGTGTTGGATCGCTAGTGCGCACAAAGAACGACTTAATGTGTGGCTCAAAAATCGCTTTGCGCTTTGTCGACATGGAGGCAATGCAGGTCAACACCACACTCTGCACTTCCTTATGTGAACGTAGCAAACGTATTAATGCTTTTGCAATGAGTTGTACTTCGTTGCGTGGCGCTAGGTGGTGATATAATTGCGCAACAGCCATAACAACTGAAGCATTACGCGATTGTAGTAGCGGTTTGGTTTGACGCAAGAGTAGACGGTGATCCAAGTCTACATGATACGATGACGATGATGAGTAAGTCCGTTGTTTTGACGACTCGGACTTCGATTTTTGTGTGTTTTTCTCACGTTTTTCCTTACTACTCTCGTCGGAGGAATCGCCACTAGAAGTTTCTTCATAGAAATTTTCGCTACCATCTTCCTTCTGTTTCAGTTCGTCTTCGGCAGCTTCATCTGCATTTGGATCGACGAATTGCGTACGGGCATAGCGCGTAAGCATATTGATTATGATCACCTGACCCCATTCATCTACATCGACGAGCAGATTACACAGTTTGCGGTAGTTTTTATGTATGAGATCAACACGCTCCGGACAAACCTAACACAAAAACACAGGGTGTATCAAAATGCATTAAAAAAGAATTCCGTTTCATTAAATATAAATTCAAATAATAAAATAACAAATAAAAAAAAATACATATAACATGAAAAATACAAATAAAATACTTTGAAGCTCGTAAAAATAAAAGAATTTCACAAATTAAGTTGCCAAACATAAATAATTCAAGGTATTTCTTACCTCATCGAAAGCCATCACAGCAGAACCAACGACAAGTGTTGTGCGATCTGAGAGTAACTTCTCAATAACTGTCACTAGTTCTTCTTTTTGTTCTGCATCCAACGAGTATAACTTGGGTATAGCATGTGCTGCGGTCTTACGCACATATGGACTCATATCCATAGCACTGTCACGTATTGCTAACATAACAATGGGCACAATCATGCTTACACGTATTGACGATAACACACGCAAAGCGGATGCGCGTATTAACTGGTTTGGATCTTTCAATGCACGTTGGAATGTTGATATAGACAAAAGTGCTAAGTCCTGTTGCTCCTCGGCATAGCGCACTAGATAAACATATACTAGTTTTTTCACCTCAATATTTTTGGAAACAACATTTTTCACTACTGCCGGGAATAAATCACTGGCATCACGCCCACGCGCAATCATGCCAATAATACGTTTCATAGCTTCTAGTTTAAGTCCATCTTTGTTGCTATCCAGCATTTGCTTAAGATCGTCATGTTTGCGTCCTTCGGATTGAAAGAACGCACCACTCGCTGGATCCGCTCCAAACTCAACATCAAGTCCCATTTGCGGACTTGTCGATGAAGAGGAATATGCGGCAAAGGGGCTACTGCCGGAGGCGCTGGATTGTTGCTGCATAGTGCTGTTACTACTACTGCTGCTACTTCGGCTGTTGTAAGCGCTTCCAAACAGACCAACTGGCGAGGCGGAAGAAATCATTCACAGCGCTACGGCGTTGTAAAATTGAGTGAAAGAATACTGCAAAAGTTTAGATATATCAATGATTTTGCTTTGTTCACAGTATACTGCGTGTAGTTGTCTGTGCGCTTACGTTGTGTCAATCTGTTAGAGTAGGGTGTAGGTGTGAAACTATAGCAAAACCTTAAGAAAAATGATGATTTTATTCAACTAACTGTCACGTATCGTAACATTTGTTCTTTAATACACTTTTCCAACTTTTTAATACAATTTTAAAGTGGTTACTTTATTAAAACCAAAGGAATTTCAACAATTTTACACCAATGCACTTTTCTTTCACTGCAAAACTTGATGACGTTTGTTGTGTGCTGTCACCCGTAAGGAAAGTGTTAGTGTTGCAAAACGAAAATAAAATCATATGAACAAACCGATTAATTGAGAAAGTCCTTCACGATATTATTTCTATTTGATATTTTCAACAAAAAATAAGCTACGCACATATTCAAAAAAATTAAAAAATTATTTCTTAACGGTGTTATTACGTGAGTCTACAAAGAAAACGAATAGCGAAGAAAATTAAAAAATGTTATTATTATTTGTGATCTATTAAATCCAGAGCTGTTAAGCTGCAACGATTACTATTAATGGAAAACCGATTAATTTTACTCATTACTTTGTTTTCTTTTTTTTATTGTGCGGTGCGAAAATTTGTTGTTTACCTGGCAAGTAAATTAAGGTTATGCGGAAAATTGTCAAAATAAAAAGTTTTTAAGTCGCAACCAAATCTTCTTGACTCCGAAGCAATATAGTAGCAATTGGAACAATTAATAACAAGTGACCACCGAAACAAAATGAGCTTCCCACTGACTAATCCCAACAAAGAGACTATACGGGCGGCCTGCAAAAAATGTGGATATGCAGGACATCTGACTTATCAATGCCGCAACTTTTTGAAAGTATTATTTACATTTAAAGTAAGATTTTTAAAAATAAAACTAATTTATGTACATTTACAGGTTGATCCAAATAAAGAAATTGTACTTGATGTTTCAAGCACCAGCTCGGATTCGGAACTGGATTATCTCACACCCTTGACTGAACTACGTATGAAAGAATTGAAAGAAAAGGAAGCTGAACTGCTGAAAGCAAAAAATGAGAAAAAACATAAAAAATCGAAATCAAAGAAATCTAAAAAATCGACTTCCTCGAAGAAACGTAAAAAGAGCAAGAGAAGCGGAAAAAGTAAGAAACATAAAAAACACAAGGAAAGCTCATCATCGAGTGACAGCAGTGATACTAGCAGCAGTTCAGATTCCAGCAGCGAAGAGTCAGAAACTGAGTCGGATTCAAGTGACAATGAGGAGTCACCGACAAGCAGTGATGATGAGTACGGCCGCAAGAAAAAGAAACAAGGCAAGTACAAACGCAAAGCCGAATCGCAAGCTATGCGACCCAAGAAAACGCGTGTGAAGCGCAAAAGACATCGAGCTTCAGCACGACCTTCCAGCAGTGAAGAGGACGAAACAAGCTCCGATTAAAAAAGGTTGTGTTTAAAGTGAGATTGCAATTAGTTGCTTTAGCTGGTATACATAAATGGAGCCGGCGGTTTACAAATACATATAAAGTACATACTAGCTTACCTATATAGTTTTTAAAGTTGAATTCCGTTTAATAATTTGAAAAGTAAACTTTATATATGTATGTATTACTGTGCTAATTTAAGCATAATCTCACACGCTGTAACTATACTTAAATTTAGCTAATAGAGCTACCACTGCCCACTACTAGTAATAGTTAAATATTACATTGAAGTTTATTTAAAAATATGACTAGTAAACTTATTTTGACTAAAGTGGAATGTATACGAATAATGCTCATACATACGTATACTCATCCATATATAAATATGAATAATTATATGTATGATTAGTTAAATTATATTACTCAGTGAAAATCATAATAGCTTAATTTCATTACAAAACAGCATACTACACATGTATATCATTGATTGTTGAACCTCTGTAAAGCCTTAACGTGTAAATACTAGAGAGGAAGCAGGAAAAGGGAACATTCAGTTTATAATATAGTTAATCAATGAGTTGTTCATAGAAATGACCGAAAACAGAACAAATATACGTATATACAAAATAATAAAGCCACAAAAATTATTTTCTTAGTTTTTTTTTTTTTAAATAAGGATTCGAAGCAATTGGAGAAGCTAATCTATAAAGCACGTTTGCAAAGTTGAAAATGGCAGAACAATTCTTATACATTTTAAGAAGTTGTCATTTGTGTTAATTCACATCTCTTCATATAATAAATGTTTATACTTTATTAATACAATTCTTTTACATTTTAAAGTTAATTTACAAATCATCTGTTTATATGCTATCAACACATATTCATAGTGACACGTACACAATTCAAGATATCCAAAGCTATTCTTCCAACTCGTCCATTGCTCTAAGCGTTTCCTCGCGTATAGTTTTGCCAACTACCGCTATAACCGCATGCTTTTGCATTGGAACAATTGTCTCTAGTTTTGCAGCTAAGCTCGCATATAAATTGTTCATTGTCTTTTTTAATACTGTCTCGATTTGCTGTTCAACGCTTAGTTCATTTTCACAGCGTAAAGCGATATTTGCATTGATGCGCTGACTCTCCAATTCCAATTTTTCTTTTTCCTCTAATTTTTTCTGCAAATCTGCATTTTGCGTTTGCAATTCAAGCAGCGTGTTGTTGGCCTCTGTTTCCCTTTGTTTACACTCCTCGACCAACTGTTGTTGTGCAAGGATTTCATTCTTGCTTTGGGTCAGCTGTTGCCGCAAATCGCTTTCGCTACTTTCACACTCGACGAGCCGTTGTTGCAGGGTTTTGAGCTCCTCCTCAAGCTGGTGTTTACTTGCAATGGTATTTGCTAACATATCTTGATCATCATTTAAACGTATTTGATGCGTTTTCAACTGTAAATTTTTTTCTGTTAGTTCTTTTTCCCACTTTTCTAATTTCTCGTGCAGCGTAGCCCGTTGTTTAAGCAGGTCACCCACAAGTCTTTCGAGACTATCGAAGTTGGCAAGGTTTACTTGCTCCAGTTCGGCACTGTACATACGCAAAATTTGTTGACAATTTGCTTCCGGCAAATTTTCATTCTTCTCTTCAATCGTTTGTCGTAATTTTCTGTGCTCCTTCTTAAGTTCCAACACTTTTTCCTCCAATGCCAATATTTCATCCTCCTTATTTAGTTTGTGACTGGAACTAGTATGCAATAAATCGATTTTGTCAAGTACCTTTTCAACTTTACCCTCCAACCTGCTGATATTCATACGCAGCTCTGAGCCTTGTGTACGATTTTCCGAGAGCATCATATGCATGAACTGCGAATCAAAATTGGTATTTATATTGGAAACAGCATAAGGATTTACTTGACTGAATGGTATTGCTTGCGTCGTAGACAGCGCTCTGTTACTGCTGCGTGGTGTTGAATTCTGTAAGTGACGTGGCGTTGTTATTGGTGTGCTTATAGTCTCCGTGTCTGACGAGTCGGTGACTTCGGCACTGCTTTGCACATGTGAGGGAAGTTCCATTTTCGGCAATTGCTGACCCATTTTGGCCATGCGTGTTATTAGCGTTGTCTTTGTAGGCTTCGCAGGAGCAATAGGCGGCTTTTCTACGCTCTTTAAAAATATTTGGTTATTTGTGAGTATATCTTCTTTGTTTGGTAGTTCTGTATCCGTTTCTGGAATAAACTCCTTGCCTTCTTTATTAACTTCTTCCCCTATTTTTATATTAAGTTCAATTAATTTTGCTACAAATTCTTCGGTATTAGCACTGGCGTCAAAATAAACACTCCAGCAGCATAAATCATCGTCGTAAAATTGTAAATAGTTATTGTGGCGGTGAATTTGTACCGTTTCATTTCGTAATGAGCATGTGGTAAGTACATTCAATTTGGCCTTATAGATGATAATTCTGTGCTCGTTTTCAATACTTTTCAATAATGCCACACCTACTTTGCCAACAGCAACGCCTTCTTTATAAGCGTGCGCTACCTTTGCTAAAATAGTTTGCCAAGCTTGCACCATTGTGCTGGGACTTGAATTAACTTTTTTCTCATTTAAATTAACTGAAGTTTGCTTAACAGGTTGGTACTTGAGTGAGTCCTGCTCTTCTTTACCCGCATTGTGCTGCGCTTCGAGTCCAAAAAGGTTTTCCAAATTCGTGTTTTGTCTAAAACAAAGCAATGGTTATTAATTGGCTGTAGTATTGAGCTAATTTACCGTTTCAGCGACCCGAAAAAATCTTCATCAGTGCTTGCGTCCAAAGAGAAATCCATTTTTAAAACATATTTATTTTGAAAACTACCAATTTAAAAACAAAACAATAAATATCTATTAAACACGAAAAAATTTTAAATATAAATATTTCAGAATGAAAAATTCACTTCAAATTAACTTATTGATTCATAAACAAATAAACAGCTGTTTAGGCAGGTGATAACAACAGTGCTAGTGTTGCCGGAAAGATAAAAACGATCGAAAAATTTGTCGCATTTAATAACATATGGCAATAGTTTCATGATAGAGACCCATTGCTGTTTCGACCAAGGTAGAACCATAAGGAAAAAGGTGTTAGATAAATTGATTTTAAAGGCCATGCAAAGATATGGTTAGAGTTATGCGGATAGTCATTGAATGCAGAATATAGACTAGGAATGTAGGGGTCGATGCTAGACACGTAGGAGTTCAATCTGCTATGGTATCCAAAACGAAATTGTGTAAGGATAACCCTGTATTTGCGAGGTAACTCGAGCTTTTCTTCTGCTAATTCTGGGGATTTGACTTCAAGGACGCCATTCACTGAGATTGAGTAAAAGAATATGCTAATAGCTCCACTGTAAATAGCGTGTCGTGCATGCCTAATGTGTATTTCCTCGGTAGTCTGGTCGATAAAGAGCGCAATATCGTCGACGTAATCAAGGATCATTCTCTTGATGCTCTTAGGTGCCTGCAAAGATACTTTTCGGTCCCTTAACTCAAAGCATATACACTTCATGTTATATAGATTCATTTTATCGATGGCAAACATCAAAAATCTAATCCTGCGGAGCTCTTCTTAAATAGTGTGTGTAACCACATTTTGTGTTAGAGTTGAGGCTGGAGCAGTTTATGGAAGGTGTTGGGGGTGTGTTTTTTTACGTGGCGGGATCCCAAACCCAGCGCACAACCCTAATGTTGGGGATGTTTTGACTTCTCACTTTAGCTCGCCTGCAAACAGATATTTTCTGGCTACCCAGATAATTGGTCAAAGACCGGAACTCGTAAGCTGCTGGAGCCATATGCAAAATAATCGTTTCTGACTACTTCCAAGTGAATGACGAAAAGACAACTTTCCTCACTTGCGTGAACTTCTACACATGACTCCATCCTCCAATTGAAGCAGTTGAACAACAATAATCTGAGTTTCGGATTTATTTCATTAATAGTCTCCAGGTTTGTTTATTTGACGTTTATTCATGAAAGCGGCAAAAACTTGAATCTTAAATTATTTGGGGAATCTAGCCGAGTTGACAGTTATTTACTGGATATGAATACGGGTTTCCGGTTACGTAGACGCAACTGTCGTTGCAGCGTTCAGAATCTTTTTACAGCAATTCCAGTTAAGCCTCAGCCCAGAAGAAAGTTCATAAATAGTGCCATGGCATCAGCCAAAAGTTGGAATCCTTATCGCATTGTTTAGCTCACCAAAGAACGAAAGATTTTAATTTTATATTCGTCTGCCATGATCTCAGTCTACATACATATGTTACTTAATTACCATTTTTTCAATTTAGTACTCATAATTAAACGGCCATTTTAATCTATCGATAGCAAATCTTTAGATTAAACATATTTTCGCTAAATATTTAAAAACAAGAACATAAAAGAGGATTTTACTATTTGCTATTTATAAATTTATGCTATGCAGCAAAGATTGCTCCCATGCTAGTGATAAGCGACGGCACTGCGACTTATTATTACCCACTAGTTGACCTCCAAACCAGGCACGTAGCCCGTCTGCTTACGGCTCAATAGCTGATTAACAGTATGTTTACAAAATTCGAAAGGTACGAATAATAATAAAAAAGCAGGAGATTAGTTTTTTTGAAGTTGGCTTTCCGACTTTTGTTTTGTGGTAAACAAATGTCTATCACTCAGCTAAATGAATGTGTGAGAACAGTTGCTGATATGATGGCATGTTCCGCTTGTTTTGTTGATATGTATTTGCCGTTGCATATCTTTGTTTTTGTTTGCATTATTATATTTGCTATATGCTTTTATTTGTTTGCTACTTGTTTCCTTTCCTTTACCGCTCTTTTCTGAATTCCGCTTCGGCTACTATTGAGGGCAGTTTGTATACGTTATGCTGCTTCCTAATGCTTGGAGCCGGTATAACAACAACTTGCTTTTTTGCTGCTTTTTGTATTTCTACATTGCTATGTTCTGCTGCTCCCAAACGCTTGCAGCCGGTATAACAACAACACACTTGTGGCTTCTTGTGTTTTTCTAAATTGTTAGCAGGTGTGAGTGTTGCTTTATCATTGCTCACATATTACTTTAGTCACTTGTAAATAATAAATAAATACATACATATGTACATATATTAGAAGAAAAGTATTTTCGGAAAGTTATGTTCGGACGACGTTTTACAAGGCACGTTTGCCGCTTCAATAAAATGAAACATCAGAACGCACTAAATTTTAGCGGCGCAATTTTCATACACTTGTTACATTTATTGTTGTTTTATTTTATGATTTGTCTGACCTCTTCCAGTCTAACACGCGTTTGTCTGTATTTTATTACTTGCTTACACAAATTTGAATTTCGCACTCGTCTAGTCGGCTGCTTCCGTGCTTATCGCTACTCTGACGTTTGTAAATTTGACAATAACTCCGGTGGCTGCTTTATGACGCGTGACTTTTGGTGGGTGGCTATTTTGGGTGTTGTTGGACATGCTCATCACGCATTGATTTTAGCTTATCAGCTTATTAATTTACATATGCTTGTACATTTGTAAGTGTAAATCACGCGTGCGACGCACTCAACGTGAATACAAGTGTTTATACATACATATAAACACAAATATTATTTACATACATCGCAATTAAATATCCATGTAATTATTACAATGCACGTACGCCACAAGCCAGGTATGTTACTCTTTAAATTATGCAAACAAGCATATGATTGTGTCCAAAATAGAAGTGTCAAATACCAAATATTTATTGGTTACAATTTTTTTAGTTTATAAAGATTTAATAAAAATAATTTTGAAGAATTCGCGATTATAATGTTTATTGCCAGGTAATATATGTATTTCCGTTGTAACATTCTTCGCGTAAATAGCTTTACAGAAATATTTATTCTATTCAACACCTGCGATAAATTGTTACATATCTACAAGGCCTTGATATTCTGTTTTGTAATTATTGTAACTATTTTTATCTCATTCTGTGGTACTAAAACCGGTTTGTAAAGCTTTTTTAATACCTTCAAACATTCTGACTATTAAATTTAATATCATCAGACGGCTCTTAGGGTACCCACAGATCCATAAAGCCGAGCCTTTTCGCTTTGGAAATGGAAAAATGAGCACGGTTCGGCTTGAAGTGTCTTTGGATATCGCTATTGCACTTGCATTCTGACAATAAATTCTTCCGATCCAAAAAGGATGAGAAGTGAACGCCTCGGGATCTCCAGAATATTTCTTCAAATCTTTCACTGCAGGAAGCCTTAAACTCTGTACTTCTTAATTCACAGCGACCCTGTTCACCAATTGGATGAAGGAGTACAGATTAGACATTTTTGTCGATGATGTTAAAATCCCCAAAGCTCACAATTTTGGGAGTTACGTTGGATACCCTGCACTCTTTCACAACGCATACCACCGCGATCATTACTAAAGTACAAAGGCGCCAGAAGATCCTTAAATCTCTAGTCTACAGTATCTGGGTAAAGACAGAGAAGCGTTGCTGGCATCGTACATCAGCTGGTTTCTCATTAACCGCTTAACATTGTCGCCTCAATGTCGAAAGACGCAGCTGAAAAGATATATGGTATATAAGCCAGAGCACTGCACTCGTACTATCACAGCATGTCTCTTGATGTCCCAAGTCGTAAATCTTCATAATGAGGCCCTTATGCGTTTTGTTTAACTCAAGATTGAAGCACCACCCATCAATTAACAAATCTTCTTAGTAATAGGTTTCGAAATTCGTATGCGATTTTCTCATTTAATTTAAGATTTAATATAGTCAAAGATTTGTCGTTTAAAGAGCGGCATATGAAATATAATCATATTATCTAGGCTTCTCAAATAATGTTTTGTTCGTTTTACGACTTTCTAATGAATATTAAGTAAGCAATTCAATGCATTTGTCATACAAATTAAGCACAAATGTATGGCCGCAAGCATAATTCCAAACGTAAATACATACCCTGGAGGAATAGCGATAGAAAGTTAAAAATTATGTTGTCAATATATTTTAAGTGAGGTAAACTCTACATTCAATAACTACCTTAAGTAAGACGCTTCACAAAGAGACAGGCAGACGGCTCATCATCTGAACAGCTCTTTCTTAAACTAGCTTTGAAGAATTTATCCGAGTTGGTAATGCTTGGATAGTTATAAATCCGCATCCGTTCCTTTTACGCTGATCTGACTGAGTGGGCAAACAATTTTGAATCTGAAAATGAATGAATTTTTCCTTAGATATCGTGAGATTCGCTTACAAAAAGGGAAAACCCACAATCTGCGTCAACTACCGTAGGGTAAGCCTCGCAACCGACCGTCAACAAACTGATTGGATCTTTTCTGTGTGGCTTCAGGCCTGGAAAATCAACAACTGACCAGATATTCACCATGCGCCGAACCTTGGAAAATACTCGTGAAAAGAGGATCGACATATATCACCTCTTAGTCAATTTCAAATCTGCTTTTATGCCGCTATATCTGAATATGGTATCCCCACAAAACTAATACGGCTGTGTAAACTGACGTTGAGCAACACCAAAAACTCCGCCTTCCGGGAAGGACTTTTCTAAGCCATTCGATTCCAACGAGGCTTTATGCAAGACGACTCCTTATCATGAGACTTCTTGAACCTATTCCTGAAAAAAATAATTCGAGCTGTGGATTTGAATGGATAAGGTACCATCTTCTATAAGAGTGTACGGCGGCTGGCGTACGCTGATGATCTTGATATCATTGATCTCAACAATCCCGTCGTTAGTTCTGCTTTCTCCCTACTGAATAAGGAAGCTAATGTGTCTGCTAGTGAAGGAGGGCTAGACGAAATATCTCCTCCCATCAAACAAACAGTCGTCGCACTCGCGACTTGGCTCTCACGTCACTGTTGACAGTCAAAACTTCGAAGTCGTAAATAATTTCGTCTATCTTGAAACCATTTTCCTACATGCCACTTCAATTGAGCGCAACCCACACATTTACAGCCAATTAAGTTCAATCTGCAATAACTGCAATGTGCTGTGTTCCCACTTGAATGCCACAACTGAAGCTCATAGCCCGTTTTACAGCAACAGCGAGCGAGTTTATTGACCGTCATTGGACTCAGCGGCAGTGCAACAATATGCACGAAAATAACAACAACTACAACAAAGAGTGCTGCTCTAAAGAAATGCATACATGCATATTTCAATACATATGCATTCACATATAAGAAACCGTACATCGTCAACTGCATAAGTCGACTGCTACTTGAGCAACGTGGCGTTGCCGTCGTCGTCGTCATCAACTTGTTCAGCCCACAGCAGCAGCGTCAGGCGGCAGCAGCAATTATGTACTTTGGAGCCACGTCACAACACTTGGCATGTGTGCCGGCATTTTTCACGTTTTCACCGCTGCGCACAGCACATGTAGCCAGATAAATACGAATGCACACACACAAACGTACATACATACATACATATGTGCGCATGCAATTGTTGGCAGTGAGACGCGTTTATTGCTCGTCGGGTGCTACGTGCATGGTGCTGCGAGTCGCAGACAATTGGACTGCTTGCATGGCATCGGTGATCACGAATATCTACACCCACAGTTGGCAAATGTTTGATGCGATTTCAGACGCACGCGAAGCTACACACGAAGACGGAAATTTAATTTTTACATATAGACAATTTTTAAGTTTATTTTTAAGAAGAAATCTTGATTTTTCGTTGACTCAAGAATTGGTGTACTCCAACTTTGCCACGTTGGCGCGCTGTTTCGCTGATTAAGCGGCGCACTTGGAGTTGTTTTTGGCTTATACGCGCCCCCACCACACAGCGTTCATCCCAAAAGCTCGTCTTGCTCACTTGTAGCAGCTGGTAGTCAGGGTCATGCACGCTTACTGATATTCTTACAATTCTCCAAAAAAGAATGTGTTTATGCTTTGTTTGTTGGGGAATGCGTGCAGCGCCTGCTACCGCGTATGCTCCGCTTAAAGCGCCTTTCTAAGATGATTTATGTCAATAAACTGTTGCGAGAGACCTTCGATCGCAAAGATTAACTCCGACTATTTCCTCATGCTAGATGGTTGAGTACATAAATACTTGTATGTTGCTTGCTCTGAATGTATTTTTGTTTGTATGTATGTTCGTAGTTTTTGTTTGTTGGTTCGTCTGAAGATTTGTTGGCATATTTGTATGTTTGTTTGAATTTTTGCTTTTTTGTATGATTTTTTGTTTGTTTGTACGTGTGTAAGTTATTGACATGTGAATTTATTAAATTTAGTATTCATTACAGATGTGTTCGTGCTTAAAATCACGCTTGCGTTAAGTGAGATTTTCAATAGAAGGGCTATCCTACAGCTCACTAGGCAAAAACTTGTTTCAAGAAGGTAGAACTAGATTTTTTAAACTGAAGAAGGTGTATTAAATTTGCTACGGCGTGTAATACTTTACAAATCGTTCAACTTTATTACGAAAATTCACGGTCCATAAAGAATGTGTTTCGTGCGCTTCGCTGAACTTATGATAAAGAAAAAATCGGCCTACTGAGCGTACTAATCGCAACATCATCATTCATGTTGAGACCATGTCCAGAACGCAGTGAAGAAAATAAAGCAGCCGTAGCTGAGAATGTACACGAAGACCGTGGAGAGTCGATTCAGCGCCGTTCGCAGCAAACTCGGACTGTCGAGATCTTAAATTAAAAGCGTACAAAATACAGCTTGTGGAAGAACTGAATCTGCTGGATCTTCCCAAACGACATTTCTTCGAGCTCTTGAAAAGTTCCAAGGAGAAGACCAACCTCAATAGATTCAAAAACTATCATTTCATCCAGAAAAACAACGGTTTGCTGTAGTTTGTGGGCCGGTGGAATCATCGGTCCATATTTTTTCAAAAATGATGATGTTGAGAACGTAACCGTCAATGACGACCGTTATCGCATCGTGATAACCGACTATTTGGTATCTGATATTGAAGCCCGTGGTCCCGGAGACATTTGGTTTCAACAAGACGGCGCCATTATCCACACAGTGATTCTGAATCAGATAATTTCACGTTTTGATCCGGTTGATTGGCCACCAAGATCATATGATATATTTTTTCCTGTGCGGGGTATGTAAAGTCTGAAGTCTATGTGAACAATTTCGCTTCGTTTCAGACCTTGGAGCAAATCATCATGCATGTCATTCGCCACTTACCTGTCGAAATGCTTGAACGAGTCATCAAAAATTTAACTCAACGGATGGACCATCTGAGACGTAGTCCCGGCTAACATTCGACAGATATAATCTTCCACAATAAAATCAAAGTTTCTGCGTTTTTGTTAAAAAGAGTAGGAAAATTGGAATTGGATCACCCTTTACATACTCAAAATTCCACCGGGTCAGATAACGTACATAGTCTTGAATTTATTTATAGAAATCGTCCAAGGTGAATAAACAAATATTTGGGTTTGTCGGAAACTATTGATGTAAATTCAATTAACGAACTCCCGCTATTTTTGGAATTTATCAGTAAACAGCCAAAACACCCACCATGCGCGACTATAATTTAATCGCAACCAGAGATTAATGAGTCCACAAACCATTTTATATATATAAATCTACATACATAAGTACATAAAAAAATGTTTTCATGTTAAAAAACTAAAAAGTATGGTAAACAACGCTATCAATTAAATATACTGTATTTGCCACAGTTGTTATCGCTTTTTTTTTACAACCGAACGATTTACATAACATAACATAACTGTCAAAATTTTGTTGGTCCCTGATAATTTTTTGTCCAATTACAGCGGTCTAACTGAAAGATAAGCTCTAGAAATTAACAAAAAGTCACATGCCATGAGAGCTGTACTGAATTACAATTATCTTCACTTCGGAGTAGGAGAATGTAAGACTGCACGTAGTTTAGAGAACATGTGACCGAAGCGTTTTTCGACCGAATATTAACTTCGTATGTAAAGTCATACAGTTTTGTTATTGTTTTTTGTTGGGGTTTATATAAGATAAATATCATCAAGGTCGGTCTAAAGAGTCAAGCATAAGATTATGGACGCAAAAAACTAGAAGAACGCTTTGACCTTTTCAGTCTAAATGCTTATCAGGCAAGACGTCTCGTGAGACACGTACATACATACGACTTGAATCATATGTAACTAGTTGAGACGGTCGAAAATACCACTACTCTCGCTCAGTTTTTACACACTGAAAAGGGTATTCTCAGAGAAAAATGTCGGAGGCCCTAGGAAATACATGCATATATAGACAAATGATCAGTATAATGATTTCGGTCAATTTACACATGTCCGTGTGTCTGTATAAACGTGAACTAGTCTCTCAGTTTTTGAGATACAGTTTCGATATTTTGCACACGTCCTTTTCTTCCCAAATCGGACCTTACAAACTGAACTATCAAGTGCTTATAAAACTTTTTCATTTGACGAGATGTCTTCTCGAAATTTGGCATGAGTTATTTTGCCTCATGTAATTATGCAATTTTCGAAGAAATTACTCCGATCGGGTTACTATAGCATATAGGTGCCATACAAATTGAACGAACGGAATTAAATTCTTGTAAGGAACCCATTGTACAATTTGGGAAGAATACTATAAATTTGGTGCAACCGAGTCTAAATGGGAAGACTTTATGGATATTCATTTATTGAAAGTATTTTAAAAGGAGTCGAGAAGATATCTTGACTAAAATGGGTGCCTTCAGACAATAGACCCTTGCGCTTTACCCAAATATGAGTTATTCAGCAGTTCGTAACTCTTAACTGACTTCAAATATATATACATACATATGTATGAAATCTGTTGGACTAAAGCGATATGAATACTATACTGTAAATCTACTTCAAACCAAAACCTTGCCCCTGTGTCTGTTTCGTATTCTTCTTCTTAATCTTAATTGGCTTACGCGATTATAGCCGAGTTAACAACAGCCATCGTCGTCATCAAAAGGGGGGTCTCTCCTCCGAGGCTGGTTGTTACTATTCACTGGGGGTGTTTTTTTACGTGGCGGGTCCTAAACCCAGCGCACAACCCTATGTAGGGAATATTTCGCCTTCTCACTTTAGCTCGCCTTCAAACCGATGTTCTTAGGCTACCCAGAGGATACTTGGTCAAAGGCCGGAAGTCGTGAGCTGCTTGAGTCATTACCAACGGATTTTATAACAGATTTTACAAAAATTATATTTATGTAAGTCAGCTTAAGGACCATTCTGTCTAACGATCGATAATGATCTGAACCTATGATTGTTTCCGTGAAAAAAATTCTCAAGAGACCCCGAATTTTTTGTTGACGAATTTGTTATCCCACAAATAGGGGATTCTCCAATATTTAGCGCCTCTACGAAGCTATTTCATGAAGTTTTTCCATGTAAACCAACCCGATAAACCTTTATTTCAGTCGCTTAGCCAAAAAATCTTCCTTATACGAGTACCATCCTTCCATATACGAGTACAACTTTTCGGCTCTTTTTGTTCGTAGTTCGCTCTTTCGTTTTTCCAATGCAACAAAAAAGATATGGAGTTTTATTTAACACAAGGAGTATGTGGGTTCCTTATTAAACTGATTCGACCACTAGTTATACTAGCCCCGTTTTATTATGCAAATTGTTTACTTTTATACCAGTTGTTTCTTCACAGTTTAATTATAGTAATTTATACCAGTATTGTTGGTTTATACCAGTTATTTGATTCGCCAACTTAACTTAAATTAATTGACCTTTGTTTATACCGGTTTACGATTTATACCAGTTATTTTTTCGATTCGCCGGTTTTATTACTAAGTAATTTTGTTCGTTTATACCACATGAAGTCTTTCAATTTTACTCTTGTTTTATTATATCAATTTTTTCTTGACATTTATTATATCAGTATTGTTAATTTATACCAGTTGATTGTTTGATTCGTCAATATAATTTAAATTAATTGACATCCTCTTCTTGATTATACCGGTTTTCGATTTATACCAGTTTTTTTGATTTGGCAGTTTTCTTATAGTCTTCATATTTTATTTCTATTTATATATGTAATTTTTCATTTATACCATATACATCTTTTTTTATATCTTTAAATTTTACTTTTATTTTATTATACTAGTTTTTTATTTATGGCAGCTATTTCTTCCATTTCCCAACTTAATACAAATGATTCGTCTTCATTCAATACTATTTTAAATAATTATACCAGTTTTATATTTATACCAGTTTTTTGTTCGTATCGACAGCATCATTAGTAATTTCAGCCTTCGTGATTTATACCAGTTGTTTGTTCGATTTCTTAAAATGATTAGACATCTTCATATTTTAATTCTATTTGAATATGTCAGCCTTTTCATTTATACCAATGATTGGTTCAACTCGCCAACTTCATTTAAATTATTTGACTTCTTTCAATTCTACTATTATTTCATTAATTTAATTGATTTGACCTCTTTCAGTACTATTTTAAGTAATTATACCAGTTTTTATTTTTATACCAGTTATTTATTTACATAATTTTTTGGTTCATTACGGCAGCACCATTAAATTGGTTTGACCTCTGCAAATTTAATATTTAGTAATGCCAGATTTCTTGATTTATACCAGTTTTTGTTCGATATGGCAGCCTCATTGAATTGGTTTGATCACTTCATATTTTATTTTTATTAGATTGAGCTGATATTTTTTTTTATATATTATGCCAGGTTTTATGCGGTTCGGCAACTTCCTTTAAATATTTGAGCCCTTTCTACCCTACTTTTATTTAATTATACCAGTTGTTTGCTCAGTTCGCTAATCTGTTTTAACGAAAGAGGACAAGTGTTATAAATTAATCGACTTTTACAATACTGTACTAATTTTAATATGTATATACATACATACATATGTACATATGTATAGTTGTGTAGTCACTTGTGGCCTTTGCAAAAAATGAAAAACAAGTAGCTGAGGACAACCTCAATAAATTTACTTCAATTAAGCCGGTTGCATTGACTATCAATTTATTTATTTCTTTATCCATTTTCTTTTCAAGCCGGCTTCACTTAAATTTTTCAATTTTGTTTTGCTATTTGCTTTCTACTCGCTATGCAAGCGCAATTATTGGCACGTACATTACCATATATGTATGTATGTATGGAAGTATTTATATGTATGTGTGCATGAAATTTCGCACTTGCAATTTTGCAATATTTACATATGTGCAGGTTTTTTACTGTTTTGTTGCTGCATCGAAATGCTCGCCCGACTTCGTTACAAATCGCACGTAGACCAACGCGAGTTGCACAGCGAAATCCGAAATCCATGAAGGAGTAGGTCGGTCACCAGACACACCAAATGCAAGCGACCAACGCGGAGATGTGCAGCTATTAAATTTAACCCTAGTTTCAATAAAAAATACATGTATGCAAATGCATATGTGTGTGTGGATGCTAGGAAAACAGCAAGGAAAGGGCAAAAAAGTGCATGCACTCACATTCATCTATAAGTGTTAGTGTGTGTGTTTGTAAGTGTGTGGCATGACGCTCAATTTTTTCCACAACGATTTTAGAATTTTTTCATGGAAACATGTTGGCGACGCGCAAAAGAGCACATTAAAAATAAATTCAATTTGAAGATGTCGCAGTGTAAATATGTATGTATGCACGTTTAGATACTAATTATATTCGTATATTGTACATAGTCACATATGTAAGTACATACATATGTATGAATATTAAAAACAGAAGAAGGAAGCACTTAAAATTGTATTAACTCTAAGTGGTGTAATGTTAAAAGGGCAAGAGCATAATGAAAAATTAATACGTACATATGAGGTATGACAATTAAGTAATGAGACTGATTCCAGAAAAACGGTATATTTGAAAATTATTCTAAAACTCTGCCATCCTCTTCAAAGTAGTCCCCTTGGGCAGCTATACAGTGATTTCCATGCTTCGTAACATTTCTGGAACGCTTCGACTGGGATGTCCGCGAGTACCCTCGTCACGGCCGCCTGGATGTTCGTAATCGACTCAAAATGGGTTCCTTTGAGCACCGATTTTGTTTTAGGAAACAAAAAAAGTCACAGGCTGACATGTCGGGCTAGAGCGATGCAATCAGTCTCATTACTTAATTGTCAAACCTCGTACACGTACATATGTAAGTATGTACATAAGTATGTATGTATCCAGATATTAAAACCATCATCAAGTTGTCTGCCCATTTTTGTAATTTGTTGTTTTTTCATATCTAAATAATTTTATTTATTTTTATTCTTTTGAAACTTTGGTGTATACACATACATAGGTACATATTTATGTGCGCATATTTACCACAAGTGTTTACAAACAATTTCCAACGACCTTACCAAAAAAGCTCATAAATACGGTCACACCTTTGTAATTTATTTTTTTGTTGGCGCGTGTATGAAATACCTTTCCGAGAGACATCTCAAAAATACATACTTACATTCATACTTACAAATGTACATATGTATTTACAAAAATGTTACCAATAACAACTGTCTTTCAAACGAATACTTGGCTTCGTCAACAGCTGCGAGGTCTGAGCGCTGGAAGCTTTGTTTTTGTTTACAACTTCAAACTCCACGCCTTGGCCGCTGACTGCGCAGCGCTTTCCAGCATTCCAGCGGGCAGCATAGAATAAAATATGGCGACTATGCTGCTGGGTGTTGGTAAACAAAAATGCCGCAAACACCCTTAAACAACTGGTGTCGTATGCAGCTTACAGTTATTGTATTTGCTGGTTTGTTGTGGCACGTAAGTTCTATTTTGCCTATGCGTCGCAAAAGAAACCGAACATGCGCCGATGCACTGCGTCACTCGCATTCACCACAGTCAACAGTTGGCGTACGCGCCACTAACAACGGTGATGTTAACGGCCGGCGTTGACGGCGCGGTGGCGTCATTATATGCCGCTCGAAGCGTGGCAGCGCAGACAGCTGCGCCGTGACCAGCGCGCGGCTCCACTACCTAGAGCACGTCCACCAGCCACTTGAACAGCTGATGCGCAATTTCTTCAATGGAATTCAAGCATGAATATCCAAGCGGCGGACGGGGCGGAGGAGCATGGCAGACGTGCAAAATGCACGTTAGCAAAAGGAGTTGTGTCTAGCAAGGAGATTGATACGCCTGCGCCGAAATTTGACCTCCTTTTCAATGCTTCTGGGTGGTGTGAGTGTCTGCCAGGTTGTGAACCTGCAGGAGTTACAATCAATACTCCGCATAATAAGTGTTTGCCGCCAGACAACAACATTTTTCAGACTGTCTTTATTGCTTTGTCTTCTACTTTACGCTAGTATTTACCGTTTTATGGCTTCCTTTTTTTATGGGCGTATTGAACGCTTACTTTTCTGGCTCGGGTTACAGCTCTGATTGCCATCAAAATTATTTTCTTTTGAGTGGGTACGAGCTCTCAGTATTATAGTCCTCGATGCACAAGGACACAATATTATCCGAGTTTAATTGTATTCAAACGAATTTTCAGAGCATTGACAGGTACTTAGCCGAGTACTTTGGAACTTGTTTTCGGTACGATTGATACGTAAAAGCGGCGAATCGAACAACCACAAACAATTAGTATAGTATAGGACATATAGACTAACATGTATGTAAGTATATAATAGAGTTAGATTATAAAGGGAACATAAAACTTTAATGAGGTAGCGATATACTATATCCGGTCTTACATAATGTAAGTAGGGTGGACATAACCACTTGTTGTGTCGTGTAGTCTAGATGAGGAAACGATAGAAGCTGTTCCTCACCATAAAGCAAACGTTTCAGAACGAAAAGTTTCAAACATCAGCTCTTTGCTTCTTTTGGTGTTTCGGCCTGCCTTGATTCGATTGTCTACAAGCAAATCGAGCTGAATTATAAATAATTGGTAGGAATATTTTACGTGGCGGCTCCAGCACCCAGCGCACAACCCTGGGGATGGGATGTTTTGTCTTCTCACTTTAGTTTTTGGCTACCCAGAGTATACTTGCGCTAAGACCGGAAGTCGTGAGCTGTTTGAGCCATATGTAAAATAATCGTTGCTGGCCAGTCCCAAGTTAATGGAGCTCAGAGAACTTTCATCACTTGCGTGAACTTCTACACATGGCTTCATCCTTTTCAAACTTTAAATATAGGACCGTTAATACTATAGTTCAATTTTTCTGTCAGATACCTGGTAGAACCGATACAGATTATCGAATCCGATTTATCGAAACATGGAGGAAATATAAAATATTTTGCGATTCTATCACTTACTCAAAGAGCAAGAGAAATATAATTGCTTACAGATATAGCTGGATAAGCTTTATAAGGATTGATAGTGGTAAAAGATCTTACGCTTCCGTCATATAAAAATCCTGGCTTAGTTTGGGTGAACATTGTTACCAATAAAATACCCAGAGGCTTGCTATTGCTGATTACGGATGGTTGTAACTAGAAGAAAACATGAGGATTTTCTTAAAATTCCATATTTTGTAGACTCTTTGTTATTCAGCTCAAGAAAATGATAGCTGAATATGTCGCTGAATACTAAAGGGTCGCCCTGAGAATGAAAATGGTAGCTGAATAAGGCGTTGAATACTAAAAGACCGTCCTTAGAATGAAAATGGTAGCTTAATTAGGCGCTGAATACTAAGGCACCATTTTTAAAATGAAAATAGTAGCTGAATAAGGCGCTGAATACAAAAGCGCCGTTCTTAGAGTGAAACTTTACTTCAGGGTTTTGAGGATTTACAATTCTATATCATGTCTTGTTGGCTCTCTGTTATTCAGCGCATAATATACTTAAAAGAATGAAAACTTAAATAAATAATACAGCCTTGACTATAAAAATTCCTAAAAAAACATGTTATAGGGTTACATTTTAATCGAATATTAAATCGATTATTTTAAGTGGCGTTCACTGCTCTCCAATTTTTAAAACCGGAAGTTCGGCTCAAAAGATTTCATTAAGGAAAATAACTGACGCCAACGACAACTCTTTTGGCAACTAAATTGAAGCTCATTTACAACTGGTTTAACATGAATAATATAAATCTGTCATAGAAATATATATGTACTTATGTAGTTACATATATATTTTCGCTTGTTTGCTTGTGTATGATATTTACCTGTGTCTACTTATGTAATTATCTGCCCTTTCAGCCAAATTTTTTTAAGAAAAAGATGGCATAAGAAACTACGAAAACAAACTGCTAAAAGGTGAATAGTCTTAAGCGTATAAAAAAATATTTACGAATTTGTATGCATAGAAGTATCCGCATACAGTGGTTTTGTTTTGTTACCACTTTCTTATTGCACGCGCTGGAATAAATATATACATACTTATGTATGTTTGTATATGTATATACCAACTGCTTGCTTTCTGGCGTCTTCCATTTGTTCGTCGTTGGAGTCTCGCCGCTGTTGAAGGCAGGTATTTTTTTTTACCTTTCGGGAAATGTTGAAACCAAATGTGAATGCAAAGTAAACAAATTAACACCATTCATATGTATATTTATGTTGCCGCACAAATACACATACATATGTATGAATGTATACATAACATTTTTTTTGTATGAACAAGTTTTTGGTAAATCCAATTTATAGTGACAGGCCTACATTTTTTATACATATGTACATATATATATCTTATTCAGATATAATATTGAAAGAAATATAATTTTGTCTCTGTGAAAAAATATAAATATTTGAACTAGACTCAGGCAGTCAGTCAATGGTAAATATCAAGCAATTGCAATGAAGAGTAGCAATTTTTACTTAAGTATCTACATATGTTTATATGAAGGTGCGAAATTTTCTCTACTTTTTTAGTATAAATATATACATACATATGTATGCATGTAGAATTGAAACATACATATCATTGCAATAAAATAAGGTCAGTTTAGCTTTAACAATTAGTAAGGGACAGGTGTCAATAAAATTTGCTTTTGTAAATGAATTGGAAATATAATGAAGTGGATGTGCTTATAATTGCTCCCAAAACAGTGCTACACACCAATAAGCCCCTTTTTAGTGACGTGCCACTGTTCTTTTATGTCGTGGTTTATGCTCTTCTTTTCCAGCCACAGATTTTGTGGATACTTTTATATTACAATTGTGTAGCTAAATAATAATAATGTATGTACATATATAGTTAAGTGTTTACCTGTGTTACAATGTCAGTTAGCTAGGGCTCATGCCTTCCACTTATTTCTTTTTGTACTATTTGTGTAGAGTTTACAATCCAAACCAGTTTTTCTGCCTCAATACATTTCAACTTTTAAATTTGCTGCTCCTCTTTTTTATCACTATCTTTCGCTTATCATACATATGTACATACTTATGTATGTACATAGGTTACATATGTACAAATATAATAGATATCCATATCTCCTATCATATTTCTTTTAAACTCTTCTTTTTCCACCGCACACTTGCTTGAGCCACTTTTTTTAAGCCGGCCGGAATATCGCTGCAAATCTTTTTATGGCTTAACAGCTATGCTTACACTCGTGCGTGTATGGATACTATGTATGTATGTGTGTATGTGTGTAGTGAGTTTATGAGCCAAAAGGTGAATGTGTATGCGGCGCAGAATTTCGCAGAAGAAGTTCCACCGGTGGAATAGCTGATGTTTATGGAACTGCGCAATTTCTTCGCTTGAAATTCTAGACAACAAACCTTGTTGATGCCTTTGGTCGAGTCGCATACCTGTGCGTAGCAGACTGTGTACATGCGCAGCTAGTTTTTGCAATACGAAAAGGTCACACGCTGCGCTTGTTTTCCGTTCAGCAATAATGGAGGGACTAAACAAAGGCGAAAATTCCAGATTAATTGCACACCTTAATTCGTATTGCATGCGTATGTGAAGAGAGGCTAAGGAGTGGTAATTTTAACCTGTCATTGTGGAAAATGTTTTTTTGAAACATTTATTTTACAAAGAATATGCTGAAACCAAAAAAGGCGAGCCCTTGTTATAAGAAATGTGCAAACCTAAAGGTATTTCAATTGGACAAAGGAGCAATACACCTGCAACTGGATAACATTTTAGAGGCGTTGATGATGAATTAGCAAACATATGTACATACATATGAATATTTAGTGCGTAAGACGATGAATCAGTTCTTTCTAAAAACGACCATTAGACTCTAAACTTCAACTTATTCATTGATAAGGGTTGCAGGTAATTTACACTTTATTTATTACCTCTTCGCGAGCTGGGGTTGTGCTGAGCTATAGACACGACACAAGAGCGATATAATAAATAAAGATTCGTTATATTACCAGTATTATCAATTGGAATGCTAATTTTTCAACATGAAATCCCTAAAATATCTTAAAGGAAAATTGTCTAGATAACAGACGAAACTCATGATTTTAATTCATCAGCGGTAGTTTCAATATCTGCCATCCCGCAATCGTTTGCCGCTTAGTTATTTTCTTAAAATTTATCAGGAATACTACTTAGGATTTTCTTCTTCCCTTTTTGAAGCCTTTGTGTCTCGTTATCTGAGGTTGCATAGTCTCCGAATAGCACCTTTGGTCACTTCTGGCTCCCAGAATCCATCAGTTAGGCTGGCTATTTACTAATCGCTGAAATAGAGATCGCAGTGAATCGGTGAACACTTAAACAGTTGAAAACCGACCGATCTTAGAAAAATTCCTAATACATAGAATACAATGGAAAGGAAGAGCTATTCAAATACGGCGGCTAAAAACTAATAAGGAGCATGCATCAGCTTCTTTGTAGAACATGGTCGGACAAAATCGTGCCCGACAATTAGAATTTAAGTGTGTTCTGATCAATCCACAAAATGGGAAACATCGCATTTAAAGTTCTATCGCGCGTACTGGGACTGAAAGCCAAATCAACAAAATGATTGGACCTTTTCAGTGTGGTCCTAGACCTGGAGGATCTAAAATCGAAAATTGAATCTTAAATGGAAAATACCCGTGAAAGGAAGATCGACACACACCACCTCTTCGTCGAATTAAAAGCCAGCTTCAACAACACGAAAAGGAGCTGCCTTTATGCCGCGATGTCTGAACTTGGTATCCCCGCAAAACGAATACGGCTGTGTAAACTGACGTTGAACAACACCAAAAGCTCCGCCAGGCTCGAGAAGGACCTTTCCGAGCCGTTCGATACCAAGCGTGGTTTCGGACAAGGAGATTCCCTATCGTGCGACCTCTTCAATCCATTGCTGAAGAAAAAAATACGAGCTACGTGCTAAGTAGAGAAGGTATAACCTTTTATAAGAGTGTACAGCGGCTGGTGTATGCCGATGACATTGATATCATTGGCCTCAACACCCACGCCGTTAATTCTGCTTTCTTCAGACTAAATAAGGAAGCGAATGACAAATGGGTCTGGTAGTAAACAAGACGTAATATCTCCTGTCATCAAATAAACAGTCGTAGCATTTGGGACTTGGCTCCGACGTCACTGTTGATAGTCATAACTTCGAAGCCATAGACTTTTTCGGCTATTTTGGAACCAGTATTAACTGTGCTACGGACTAAGTAGACAATTGAGAAGTAAAGTCCTCTCTCAACGAATAAGAACCAACCTCTATAAGTGACTCATTATTGCCGTTCTGCTATATGGTTCAGAATCATGGACGATGACAACAACTGATGAGTCGATGTTGCGAGTTTTCGAGAGAAAAGTTCAGAGAAAAATTTATCGTCCTTGGCGCGTTGGCCACGGCAAATACCGCTAATAATCGATGGAACGATGAGCTGTATGCAATTTGACTACCCTTTTATGTAAGTGCATACATAAGTCACGCATATATGTACATATGTATATACAGTCTAGCACATAAGTACTAGAAACGTGAATGAAAGTAAATCACTCACCATAGGGGAGTGTGAGATTCATTTACAGCCACAACTAAAGTATCTAGGAGTAATAATAGACTCAAGGCTCAAATTTAAGGATCACCTCGTATACACTGCAGGTAAAGAGAATAAAATCCTAACGTCTTATCAAGAATGATGGAAAATAAAGGCGGCGTGCGTTCAAGCCGGCGATTTTTACTCGCAAAGGTAATGAGGTTGTATTCTATACGTTTCCAATATGGATCTAGGCGCTAGGCACTAAAGCATACATACATATGTCAGACAATTAAGCACATTGCACGGGCTGTTGGCACTAAGGGTTATCAGAGCTTTCCGAACAATATCAAGCGATTCTGCTGAAGTAATAGGCAGTACGACGCCCATTGACATCCAGGGTGAGGATTACGAGCGGGTATAAAAGCGGTGATACCGGACATAAGTTCGTGGATAGAGAGATGACGTGGAGACCTGGATTTTTAAATACCCAAAATACTAAATGGACATGCTTTACGCCCGACGTGTTCAGAGGGGTTTGAAGACTCTGAGCATATGTATGTACAAGTATATTCTTTTATTGCCTTGGTTTCTAAGTACAAGGTAAAAACGTGAAAAAACACTCGGTGTAAGTTTTACGGTTGAAAATTTGACGACACTTATGTATACTTATGTCAGTCCACTAACAACTGGAAAGCTGGCGGCGAAATGGTAGCCTCAATCATGAAACTGAGACATACTTACATATAGAGCAGATTAAGCGTCCGTCAGTCCGTGCCATAGAAGAGAGTTAAATATCTTATCACTCCCAGGAAGTGATACTTAATCAGTTGGTTCCGAGGGAGAGTCTGGAATTGAAAGTAGGTTAGGTTCAGCGGATTGAAGTTTTGCACTTCGGCTTTTGATGCTTGTCTACTTAAAAAAAAACAAGCTGTCTAGCTGCCATTTTGCACGTCAATGGCTATAATTTTTGCGATGTGTCGTGATGCTTTATGAGACTTACCTTGTGCAAAAATATTACGTGATTGCTTTTTAATAAATAACTGCAAAAATAAAGCAACGGCAAGTTATTGTGCCAAAAAAACTGTGAATGGCATGCGCATACTTGCATACATACAAATATGTGAGCATACATACATACATATGTATGTATGTTTCTTGCACAAGTTCCAGTGCCGGCAGTCATGTAGACACACAATTCTTGGTATATAATTTTAATTTAATATCAAATTTGATAGTTGGATATAAATCAAACAAACAACTACCGTATTTCCTAAAATAACAACAGCAACAACAAGAGAAACTTGAACACAAACTTATTTCGGCAAGAAATGTTTGCACATACAGACGCATAAACAATTGTATGTTTGTCTATACTAATTTTGTTTTCATTTTAGCGGTTTATTGACGTTGTTTGTTGCTTTGTTGTTTTATTTTTGTATGTTTGTATGAGTGTGCTTGTATGTGGGTGTGTGTAAAAATGTTTTTCTGTTGTACTTATTGAACTTTTTTTGGTATAAAATAAATATATATATGTATGTATGTTTGGATTAGTATTAGTGCATATATGTTTGTATTGTTATATAAATATGTGTATGTATGTGCGGAAGTTAAGGGAAAGACATACATATTTATTTTATAATTCTAGATTTTTATGCCACACTTGTTCTCAACTTTTACTTACAAGTATTTATAAATACATATCTACACATATGTCAATGTATATGTTTTATATATGACGGTGTTTATTCATGTTTATGTTTTTTTAAATACTTGTCCATTGTAAATATATACATATTTACATACAAATATACATATACTTAGCTTCTCAATCTATTGCAGCACATTTTCATGCATGTATGCGTGTGACCTAGTTTCCATTAAAATGAAATTCGTCTTCTCGCATTCAATATGCGGTCATATATTATCTGGTGTGTTGCTGTTGTTTTTGCTTATATTTTTTAATTTAGAGGCTGATTCGTTTGCTGTCGCACTGCACGCAGGCACACACCTACACATATGATTACATACATGTGCTCTTTTGGGCGGCTTATCACTTCGGCAGGCATTGACTGATGTGATAAGTCGGCGTTTTGATTACATAAATACTTATATACATATTTACAGACATTTATATACCTATATGTATATACATACATATGTATGTATATGTATATTTACAAAAGTTGTAACTGCTAAGCACGAACTCTTGGGGAAAGAAATACTAGAAAATGATTTTCATTGCTATTTTAATGTAGGCTCAATTGCAACTTGGCGCATTGAATCTAGATCATTGAGAGACATGAAAACGTTCTCTAGGCCATGGAAATAGCATTTCGCAAAGCAATGTTTAGGGTGCAGCTAAGACTCCAGGGGCCCGTGCCATATTGGCAAGGAAAATAACAAAAATCGGATTTTTCACTGTGCTTCGCGGACAACCACTAGCTTTGTAGCCACTCTTACCTTATTTTTGCAAAAAATTTAGATTTTTTGGCATTTTTTGGAATAATATTTTCGGTGAACTCAGAACCCTCAATTCGCTATGATGTTTAAAATATTAGGTTAACAATAAGTACGACTCTTTAAAAGTATTTTTGCCACATTTGTGATGGTTACATAACATTGACTTTATTAAAACAAAAATGTGTTTCAATTGCAAAAACTTGGACCCGGTATATATCTATTATTGCCTAATTTGGAACAAATCTCATTTTTGTTTGTTATAACGGGTGATTCAAGGAGAGGCACGTTTTTTAATATCCTTTTTTTTTGACATATCACTCGTGAGGCATGTTATTTTTGTTTAGTATTGTTTGGCAAATCATAATAGAAGGACTTATGCTTGAACAATATTTATAAATCATTCAGCTTTATTACGAAAATTCACGTGCTTCGCTCAACTTATGAACAACATAATCGGTCTACTGAGCATACTATTCGCAACATCATCACCCATCTTGAGATCCAGGATTCATTATTGGATAATCCAGCACGCAGTGAAGCAAATATAGCAGCTGTACCTGAGAGTGTATACAAAGACCGTGGAGAGTCGATTCGGCGTCGTTCGCAGTAAAGACTTATGGAATGACTTGGCGCATTTTACGTCCATATCTTAAATTGAAAGCGAAAAAAATACAGTTTGTACAACCTCGAGCTTCCCAAGTGATATTTCTTTGTTCTTTGGGCTCTTGAAAAGTTCCAAGTAGATCCGACGTTTTCGAGCCAAATTTTGTTCAGCGATGAGGTCCATTTCTGGCGCAATGGGCATGTAAACAAGTAAAATTGATGCATTTGGGAGGAAGATCAACCTGAAGAGATTCAAGAGCTGTCATTTTATACAGAAAAAACAACGGTTTGGTGTGGCCACCAAGATCGGGTGTGCTAAGCCTGACTTATTGCCTACTTTTATCATTAAATTCTTTATTTTTCCTATTATTTTTGCGAAGCCGAGTTTACGTTTTCTTTTCTTTTTGTATTCTTATTTGCTTATTTTCTTTTCTTTTATTTTTTCTTTTTGTCTATTCGCGAAAAATTTTGTTAGTGTGTGTAAATTTTACTAATGTTAGATTATGTGTGTATAAATTAATCTTCTAGTTCAAAACACGTGTTTTAAATTATAAAATCATTGTAAAACAATGTATATACATATACATATGTGTCTGTATGTACATACAAAAAAATATATATATATATGTATAAAGTAGCAATTTCTACTTTAGAAGGCTTCTGGATCCAAATACTTATATGTACTTATGTACATACATATCTATGTATGTATGTATATTTGCACTTATAAAAATTTGTATTCCAGTCAAATCGGAGTTGGCTCTGTTGTCGCTTTTATTTTGTACACATATTTTCTTTTACTCCAAGTTACAAATTTATGCAGACATACATATGTATGAATGTACATACATACATATACTTGTGAATATATACACATAAAGTTATATATTCGCTTTGTTTTTGTTTCCAATTGTTACACCCTTCTTTTCGCGTCTGTTTTTTTGACTTAATACCTTTATTGTGCCACCGCTCACTAAATACACATATACAGACGTACAATCAGATACATATACATACGTGCGCAAACATACACACATTTGAACACTCATACAATCATATGTATGTTTCCAGTTCCTCTATATACTCCACGTGTGTACGTGTGTGTGGCGGCAAAGCCATAAACAACAACTCTGTCGCTGCTCTTCATGCTGCCGTCGTTGACTGCGTTGTAACGCCAGCTGCGCTTTTGGGCAGCGTGGCAGGGGTTTATTCGTGCGTGCCGCCTAGGAGTTTCGTTCAAATTGTATTCGAACGCTGAAGCGAACAGTCGTACTATTTCCCAAAAAACTGCGAGAGTTTCAATACTCAACCATAAAGCAAACAACTCAACATATAAACTTGCAATCAAAGTAAAAACTATCACAAGAAATTGAAAATTTTCTAAGAAAAAAGAAAGCGAAAAAGTGTTTCAATTGTGTTGTGAAAAGAGTTTCGAAAATAAAAACAGTGTAAAAACTGCGCAAAACCAAATTAAAATTTGTCGTTGTGAATTTTTCAAGTTTTCGAAAATTATTTTTAACAAAAAATTATTAAAAGAGAACAGTGACTGCAAATTGTGTAAGCTTAACGCTTAAAAACATTAAAACTATTGCTTGAAATTTCAAAATCTGTTTTCGAATTTTCAAACCGCTGCCAAATAAAGCAAACACATTTTAAATGATCACACACTTACTATCCTGATAGTGTCTGCAGTGTTTTTCTGTGTGTGCGTCTTTCAAATACCTGCCTATTATTTCCATCAAAAAGTTGGCGTTTTTAATATCGTGTTGTAAACGAAAAGCTAACACAACAAAATGGCTTTTGCAATTATGAGCCGTGGCTTTTTGCGCACTTCCAAAGAAATGCTGGAACGCAGCATCGCCGTGGGCAATGCTGCAATCTCCCATTGTTTCATGGACATTGAAGGCAATGTAAGTTTGAAGATATGCTTTACATGCTACAGTCGTGCACAAAAGTATGGGTTTGGTAAAAACAAAAATTGGAAGTAAAAAAAAAATAAAAAATTAAATACATAATATAAAATTAATATAATTATTGTTATCAACTGCGCGTAACAAGTGAGAACGTTTATAGTTTTTAGCCATGTACGCATACTTTTGTGTTTGGGTGTTAATTTATATACATTTTAATTTTAATTGCTACATTTTCCTGTTTTTTTTATATACATATATGTATGTATATAGATTAATAAATTTCAAAATAAAAATTTTTTATGATACTGATACTTAAGAAAGGGTGGGTTCACATACAGTAGATCTTATTAATGCAGGTCGCTTTTGTTTTGAGAATTTTTTTTTAACTATTTTGGTATTCTTAGCTTAGCTTAGCTTCGTATACAAATAAAATTCTACAATAACATTCAATATACATAATGTTTTTTTTAATAAAAAAAAATAAATCAATTAAAAAAATTTATAGTTTTGAAATTAAAAAAATAATTAAAATAATTTTGCTTTTAAATTTATTAAACAATTGATATACATAAATAAAAATAATTAAAATTTTAGTAAATTTTTTTAAGAAATGTTATAAAAAATAAATTTAAATTAATTTATAAAAAAATAATAATTGGAAAAATTAATTAACACTAATTAATTTTTTATAATTATTACTTAGTTTATTTTAAGTATCGAAATTTTATAATTTTTTTGTTTTTATAATAAAACAATTTTTATGTTTTATTAAAAAAATATTAATTAAAATTTGCTTGTGGTAAATTAAAAAAAAATTATTTATAAATATAAAAACAATATTTTTTTGAATCAGTTGTTTATAAATTAGTTTATATTTGTTATTAATATTTTTTTAAATTACATTACATTTTTTAATTAATTTTTTTTTTTTAATAGAAAATTAAAATCAATTATTAATTAAAAATTGTTTATTATTTAAAAAAAAAAAATATAAAAAAAAAAAAAATTAAAAATAAATGCAAATTTATTTACAAACAATTGATTTAAAAAAACAACAAAAAAAATTGTTGGTGGAAAATATTAAAATTTTTATATTTTTTTTGTTTTCTTTTTCGTATTTTATTTTTTGCGAACTTTTAATTACAGGAAAATTTTCAGATAAAGTTATTTTTAAAGATATGTTTACGTTAAATAATTACAAATTTAATAAATTTTACAGAAATTACCAAAATTAAAAAAAAAATTGTTGAAAAAAGTTTCAAGTTTTTCCTTTTGTTTTTTTATTTTTTGGCAATTTCAAAGTATGTATAAGAAAAAATTTAAAAAATTTTTAAATTCTATTAAAAAACATGAAATTACCAAATATTTATAAAAATATGTATATTTTTTTTTTAAAGATTTTAAAGTTTTATTCGTTAATTTTTGTTTTTTTTATTGCACATTTCTATTTATAAGAAAACTTTAAAATACAATTATTCTAAAAAATATTTTTGCTCTAAATATTATATAACAAATTTTACAAAAAGTGTGAAAAGTTCATAAATTATTTTTTTATAAATGCCAAAAATATGTATTTTTGCTACAAAAAATTTTTTGTTTTGAAGATTTTTTTTTACAAATTATAAATTTTTTTTTCTACAAACGTTTTGATTTTATGCATTGAGCGATTGTAAAAGGAAAAACAAAATATTTGCGGCAAGCATTTTTAATTAAGCCTTATGTTAGCAGTATCTGCATTTACATACAGGCATTTAACAGAACACAACACAACATGTCTGCTACATTTTGTGCATAGCATGCTCATGTCTAATCTTACACACTTATCGGCCTCACTTAATGAGTTTTATTCGAAAAAAAACTATAACTAATACTTCTTTCAACTTCAAACTCATTAGAGAAGAGTGTTCTCGATTGTGCGGAAAATTTCAAAACCAATCTATATGAACGTACATACATATGTATGTGGTAATATGTATATTCAAACATGCATGTAGCACATATGGCATGGCACATACATATGTACGAGTACATACATATACATATGCATGTGTATATTTAAATTTGTATTCGTTGGCATGTATATTTGACTATTTCGAAATATTAAAACTTTGTAAAGATTAAACATACCCGTTTCGCTTTATCTGTAAAGTCTGCATACATACAAGCACAACTACATATGCATGTATGTATGCATGTCATAGTGTACATGAAAATATTTTTTCTTAGGTTTCCTTTCATTCTTCGGGTATTGTCGACCTATTTGGTTATTAGGCTTACTTTATCACTAGACAGGGTTGCATTTGTACTCAAACATATAAGTATATGAATAAATTTATTATAACGTTTTTTTGCCTTCTGCCGAACACGTGTTCGTGTTTTGAGTTTTTAATATACATATGTATGTATGTATCATATGTAGTTGATGTTGTTTTGCCTTTACAAAATTTTTGATTGTGGAGGCATATATTTCCCAACTGCTCTCTCGATTTTTCGGAATTTTTCTAGAAAAGGCTTTGAAGCCATAAATGTTGCTGATTATATTTTATTTTTAACTAGATATTATATATGTCTCTAAATCCATATTTCTCTAAAAAAAATAACAAAATTACCATAGATAACCTAACACAAACCTTGCTAATAAATTCAAGTCTCGAAACCTTGATGTAGCAGCAGGAACGGCAAAAGAACGTTTTATTTAAACAATAAACGAAAACAAGTAGCGAGCAGCAGGTCAATGTTGTATGCAAAGCAAACGATTAATAGTGGCAGCTTAGCACTTAAAGACCCTGTAGGATATTTTTTATAGCACAAATATACAAGCAAATAAGGAAGTTATTATTTAAAAAAATGTCAAGTAACATATATGTATAATATGAAAAAATAACAATGTTAAAAAATAATAAATAAAAAAAATAAAGATAATGAAAATAAAATATACTTACATTCAAATAAGAAGAATTATGTAAAAGAAAAATTTAAAAATAAAATAAAATGAAAAAACATTATATAAAATACATTATAATAGATGCTAAAATTAATGAACAGAAAATAATATAAAAAATAAAAAAATTTAATAAAAAAAATGTTAAAAAAATTAATAATACAAAATGAGGAAAAAATAATAATAATGAAAGCACTAGAAAATAATATAGAATAAAAAAATTTAATAAAAAAGTATTAAAATAAAAGATTAATACAAAAATATAATACAAAAATACAAAATAGGAAAATAAAAAAAAAATAATATAACAGTGCAAAAATTTAAAGAAAAAAAAATATTAAAAAATAAAATATTAAAAATAAAAAATTAAAAAAAAGATTCATACAAAAATACAATAAAAATACAAAATAGGAAAATAAAAAAAAAAATAATATAACAGTGAAAAAATTTAAAGAAAAAAAATATTAAAATGAAGGATTAATAAAATATTAAATTGAAAGATTAATAAAAAAAAATTATAAAAATACAAAATAAGTATTGAAAAAGTAAGAAGAGATAATTTTGTAAATAATAAGCTCTAACCCATTACCTTAAGCCTTATAATTTTTAACCTTGTTTATGACAGTTAAGTGTTTTAACCTCCTTCAATTTCCTTTTGGGTCACTTTTTAGTATATGCTTGTTATGAACAACAGACTTTACGCTCCAAAATCTTTGTTTTGAGTCGCTTCACGGTTTAAGGTACAAAATTTCCGCTTTTTTGTTTTTTCATTAATAAAAAATTGTTGCTGGTGCCTTCATTAAACCGTTGCTATTGTTGTTGCCTTTGTATTTTGCGTGTGGCATTCGGCGGGCATGCGAATTGAAAAGAAGAAATCGAGGTCTTTTGAATAATTTGCTGAATCAATATGTATGGATGTATGTTTGTGGGTATATGTATGTACATATGTATATGCAGGAGTATCTATACGGTCATGAGCAAAGGTGATTAAAAATTGGAAAAAAATTAAAAACAAAAAAACATATATTAAATTATATACATTATATAAAAAAAAAATTTAAATGAAAATATGTACATACATATATTATAAAATTAAAAATACATAAAAAACTGTAATGATTTAATAGTAAAAAATAAAAAAAAATATAATATGAAATATATAACAAAATATATATATTATATAATAATAAAAAACCAATCATAAAATTAAAAATATAAAAAAATCATAAAATTAAAAATACAAAAAAAAAAAAATTTAATGAACTTGAAAAATTTCGGTAAAATATTATATTTATTTTATTTAAAAGGAAAATTAAATTAAGATACTATTAAAGGCATTAAAAATTAATATATATTTTTTGTAATTTTAATTAAAAGAAAAAAATGAAGTAATTAATGAAGAAATTAAGTTTTTTAACTAAAATATTTGTTTATATTTTTTAGAATCAGCATTGAAAACACTAAAGAAATATATACCAATATAATATTACAAAACATTTATGAACAGAATTCTAAATATAGTTAAGTTAAGTTAATTATAGTTAAGCTTTGGTTTTAATTAAAATTTTAATTAAAAAAAAAAATATTTTAAATCTATTCCTACTATTTTTTATACATATTTTGTATAGTTTAAGCTTTTTTGTTACAATTTTTTATTTTTAAAAAAATTTTAAGTTTATTTTTTAGTTTTTTTTTTATATATTTTTTCTATCTCTTTTATGTTTATCATAAAATTAATTTAATTTTCTAATAAATAAGTAATAAAGGAATTGTATTTAAGAAAAAAAATTTAAATTTCTTTATAAAAAAACCTCACCAAAATCCTAAATAAATATATATCTGCTTATTAAATATACATATGTATGTATATATTTTTTTTTAAGTCGCAAATAATATTATTTGTAAAACTCAAATTTGCACAACCATTATGCCTTCGAGCAAAAATTTATAAAACAAAAACAAAAAAAATAAAACAAAAACAAAAATATATATATAAAACAAAAACAAAATAAATATAAAACAAAAACAAAATAAATAAAATAAAAAAACGAAAACAAAACTATAGAAAAACCAGTCAAAACACTTGCGCTCTCGCCACTTCAGCAAATAACGGGTGAAGCGAAAATAACTGTAAAAACCCATTAGAAATACAAACTTTATTTAAAAGTGTAAATATTTTTGTTTTCTGCTTTTTGGAGTATTAGCCATTGCAAAAAAATTTATATAAACACTATTTGTTTCTCCACTTATTTCATGTTTGCACTTAAAAATATTTTATTTTTGCTACTTGACAGCATAAGTATGTTTGTATGTATGTATGCAGATGAATATGTGCTTATTGACAGCCGTAAACAATAAATGGGTTTAAAGTGTCTCAAATGCGCAGACAAATAAAAAATTATTAAGAAGTATAGAAAATATCATAAAAAATTTAAAAAAGTATAAAAAAAAGTTATAAAAAGATTATAAAAAAAATATAAAAAATTATAAAAAGGTATAAAAAAACATATTACGAAAAAATAACAAAAATATTATATAAAAAATAAGAAAAAAACAAAATACATAAAAAATTAGCCAAAGAATTAATTAATATTAATATTTTTTATTAAAATTTAGTTAAAATAAACTATAATTTTGTAAAATATTTTAATTTAATATTTTTTATTAAAATTAATTTATAATAAATTATAATTTTATAAAATATTTGATATATACTATTTTTTAATTGAATTATATATTTTTTTATATTTGAATTAGTTTTATTTGATACTTATTATTCTTAAAGTTTCTTATTTTTTAACATTTTAATGCTTGCAACCACACTTATGTTTTTCCTTTTTGTTATTTTGAATCGATTTTTAGCTTATAAAATTTTTAATTTTTATATTTTGAAACAAAAGCATTATATTTCTTTTTTTTGCATTTAACATTTTTTGCATTTTGGTTTTCTTTATATATTTTTCTTTATATAAGTATATGCATATGACCCGCTCAAATTTAAATTCGCTTATCAGCACCCCCATTTATATAAAATAGGCCTTTCAAAGCCACATACTACGCGCAAAAATAGTTAAAAAAAATAAATATGTTTAACAAAAAAAAAAAAAAAAATAGAAAAAAAAAATAAATAAATAAAAAAGTAAGAAATATCAATATAATTAAGTCTCTTACAATGTAACTGTACATAGTTAATAAGTATTCCTGCCATATGAAACCACAATATATTAATTAAATCGCCTTCAAAGTTAGTAAACAAAACATTCATTAGTTCCGAATAGTTGCACATGACACACATTTTAATTAACTTCGTGCAGTCAATGAACTTTGAAGTAAACAAAATTAACCGTAATTTTTTTGACATGAAGAAAGTTTGTTTTGGTTGCATTTTTCAACGGTAAACAACATAAAATTCGGCTTTTGGGAAAGTCTACACATATTGTATTAATGAACATAAATACGAGTATAGAAATGGGAGTGCGTGTGCATGAAATACTCGTAGCGATAAGCAACAGTTAAGCATTTAATTCAAATAAATAAATATACGATATATACATAGTTATATAGGCATATATACATAGTTACATGACTATATATACATATGTACATACCAGCATTTCGACGCAAGTTCGTTGCTTTTGTTGAAGTCTTTTGTTTTCATAACTGGCAACCAGCCAAATGGATTAACGGCGCTTGTAGATGCTTCGTAAACGACAACACACGACATTTGCATATATGCGTATATGTATGTACTTACATATATAAGCGTGTGCCTTGTGCCAGAAAACTTGGCAAATAAATACTTTCGAAACCGGCGCTACGTTGAAGTAAACAAACTAAATTATTGCCCTATTGTAGTACAAAAACAAAAACCAAAGAGAAAATGAGAAGATGTCAATTAAAAGGCAATTTCAAAGAAAATAAATACAGTTTTGCTATTTTGAAATGAACAAAACAAAATTAAATTGCCCAGATAAAATAGTTTACATAAATTAAAATAATACAATATAAATTAAATAAAAAATTATAAACTATATTTTATTAAAAAAAATGTAATAAGTGAACAAAAACAAAACTAAAAAAATATAAAATGTAATAAAAAAAATTCTTCCCTGCCCAAGAAGCTGATCATTTGTCGAAATTACCGATAGCAGACCACTAGAGCATAGCTGCCATAGAAACTGAACGATTGGAATCAAGTTCTTGAAAAGAAAACTAAAACTTTATTCATCTTGAAAGGAACCTTTTGTATTTGTGAAGGGTATTATGGCTTTGGTGCAAGTCATGTTAACGATTTTTCTTATTTTATGTATAAAAATGTTTGTACAAGCATTTGTATGTTTGTATGTATGCTTACCAAATTCATTTAGTATAGAGTAATGTCCACGTGTCCACTATTTGATCATTGAACTACATACATATGTACAAATCACATATGTATGTACATAAATTAAGGGCACAAATATTACATAACCTCACTTTGCTTATTGAGTGTGTAATAGTATGTGAAAGCAAATACGTTTATGCTCACTTGGGAGTCGATGCATTCCATTCCAATTGCAATGACATACGCTAATTTGATAATCACCAAACCAGAGCAGTCAAATTTGAAGCACAATACAGTTATAATATTTACAAAGTTGGCGTGACTTGTGAAAACGCATTATTTATTTGTATTGGAACTGAAAATACAATTTTCGTTTTCGATTTTACGAATTATATGAAAATATACGTATGTATGTAAATACAAAATTTATATAATTTTTGTTTGCAATGTGTACGTTTATAGAGAAAGTGAGGTTATGCGACTTTGTAAACAAAATTTAATATAAAAAATAAAAATAAGAAATTTCTTCAAACACATTAACATTACTCATTTAAGCTAGTTTGTTGACTTTTTAAATCTAATTTGAAATATTTCCAGTGCGTTAATCAACTCATCAAACAATTTTCTTTATTCCCATCGAACCACCTGTTCACTCATATGTATATTACAGTTCTTTGTTCTTACAGCTATTATTCATCCGCCGTTTTCTCCACAAATTAATCAGTTCACTGCTTCTTTGTTCATTGCAGCATTCCACCGTTGCACTTGTACAGCATCGCTCGACTTGCACAGCTATCAACGCTGCAACGCTGCCCACAGCTGGTTTTATGAGACCCGTCTGCAACGGCAGCTATTGTCTGTTGAAGCCCAGGGTGAATAATTCGTATTTAAACAAGCGTAAAAGTAGCTCGAAGAAACAGGTGTCCACTGTAGCATCATCAAAGCGTGACGAAGAAAGGTGAGTAAACTCAGACGAAAGCACAGATAGACTGAAGATTTCTTTGTTGGGATTTGAATACAAATGTCTATTTATTTATTAAGAAAATTCAGTTATAAATATATATACTACCTTTAAAATACAATAACTACAGTGACAGGTATTTCAGCTATAAATTACAAAAATATACTTGAAGTCGCTTATAAATACTTTTTATAAATAATTCTTTAATAAATTCATTAATTTTTAAATTCACAAAAAAAAAAGAAATAAGTTTATGTAAAAGAAAAATTATATTAAGAAAATATTCATTATCATTATATTTAAAAAAAAAAAAATAAAAAAAACTATATATTATAAATATACATATATTCATTATTATTATTTTTTAATGTAAAAATTATTATTTTTTGTAATTATGGCCAGTTTAGAAACATGTAAGTTTTTGTAAAAAAAAATATGTTAAGAAAATATATATTCATTATCATTATATTTAAAAAAATATATAAAATATATTTAAAAAAGGAGTAATAATATTAAAAAAAATTTAATTCTTAAAAATTATATTTTAAATATACATATATTTATTATTATTTTTTTTTTTTTTTTAATGTAAAAATTATTATTTTTTGTAATTTTGGCCAGTTTAGAAATAAACTACAAGTAATATATACTAAAAAAAACTATATACATATATATATTTTCTTTTTAATTCAATGTAATAATGATTATATCTTTTCCTTTGCAGTGATAGCGATTCGGATTCCGACGATGAATTTGAACAAAAACGTGCGAGCGTACGCGCCAAGTACAGTGCTAGGGTAAGCATTCTTTGATAAAAATAAATTTAAATAATAATTTTTTTAAAATAAGCAAAATTAAATTTTTTTTTATATATGCATACATATATTTAAAAATACTATAAAGGAAATATTTATTAAATAAAAAAAAAATAAAATATTTTAAAATTATTAACAATTAATAGACTTATTAAGTTGTATTTTTATTTAATTAAATTTTATTATTTTTTTTATAATTTTTTTAAATTAAATTTTTATTAATATTTACAATCTTTTTTTTAATTATATTAGTTGTTCTTTAGTTTTTTTTCAATATAAGTTTTAACTTTTTTTAAATATGCCTTTTTGAAATTATTTTATTGCTAAAATAAATTTTTATTAACATTAATTTTTTTTTCAAATTATTTTATATTGTATATATATGACCTGATCTACGAAAAGGGAGCTAACGTGCGAAAATGTTTTTTTTTTGAAAAAAAAATGTTAAAAATAAACAACTCAACTCAACATCCGAATCAACTAAAAAGTGAAAAATTAATTTTTTGACACCTAAGCCCCCTTTCCGTAGACCAGGTCACATATGTATATTATTATTTTTATATATTTGTTTTATTATAAGGTTTAATTTTTTTTAATATAATTACTAATAATATTATTAATATAAATACTTATACTTTTATAAAAAATTTCTTTTTTTTAGTTGTTATTAACATTATTATTTTTTCAAATTATTTTAGTTGTATTATTATTCTTAATTTCTTTTTGTTTAATATAACTGTTTAAAGTTTTTTTTCCAAATACATTTTTATTAATTTTTTTCTTTCAAACTATTTTAGTTGTGTTGTTGTTCTTTAATTCGTTTAAATAGAAGTTTTAATAAAAAAAATATTGTTTTTTTTTTATATTTTAAAATGATTAAATCAAATAAAAAATAAGCATTTTTTACTTTAAACGAGTTTTGCACTATTAATTTATTTTATTTTTATGCAGAATTTAAATTAATGTATCTGGTAACACTTGTTATTTTTTTAATATAAATTTCTATAGAGCAGACATAGTCTGGGCACAGTTATAACCAGTTTGCTGATTTTGTTTTTATATAAATACAAAGTTCATTTGAATAATTTTTTCATATTACCTAGACGATAGCTCTGAAAACCAGTTCAAATAAATTTTTGTTTCTGCGTTTAATAAACTATTTTTTTTTATTAATTGTTTTTGTATTTTTTATTAAGTTTTTGTATAATTTTATAATTCATTTGTATATTTATATATTTTTTACTTTTTATATTTTTAATTTATTTCAAAAAATTTTTTTTTTGCTTTTGCCCTATTCCATCTATGCCAATAAGCGTGTTTCGGATGCTTTCTGTATGCTTAAAAAGTCCAAAACACATGCCGATTTTTAATTAGTTTAAGGAGACGCTAAAGCAACAAAAAAGCAGACTGAAACTGTATTGTTTCGCTATTTAAGCGTGGCTTGTCAGCCATTAATATGTCGGCTTTTTAACTAGTTTCTAAGCAAAAATTTGCATGCGCTGAACGAGTTTAGTTTTTTTGAAAAGTAAATAACTTTGCATAAACTAAAATTAAGAAAATTAATTATACATATATAAAATATGAAAGAAAAAAATTAAAATAAAAAATTAAACTAAGTTATTTTTTAATTATAATTTTTAAATATAAAAAAAACTGAAAAAAAAAAAAAAAAATAATAAAAATTAATTAAAATTTTATATTATTAAAAATTAAATTTTTTTTTTAAATTAAATAATTTTTTTAGTTTAAAAAATTTTTAATTTTTTTATTTTTTAAATAATTTTTTTGTTATTTTTTTAAATTTAATTTTAATTATTTTCTTAATTAATTTTAAATAAAAGTTTTAGGGTAAAAGTACTGGAATTAAAGTTATTTTTAGTTTTAAAAAAAAAGATAACAAAAAAATTAATAATTAAATTTAAAAAAAATTAATTTTAATTTTGGAATTTATTAATTTTAATAATTAATTTAATTAGAATAAAATTAAAGTAATTTAAAAATTTAATTAAAAAAATTTTTATTAAATTATTAAATTAAAAATTAATTTTTAAAATTAAACAAATTAAAATTAATTAATTAAAAATTAATTGTAAATTTTTTTATTAAATTAATTTTTTAATTAAATTAAATTGGTTTATTTTTTTTTTTAATTTTTTTATGAAATAAATATTATAATATTAAATATAAAAATTTTTCAAATATGATTACTTAAATTAATTTTTAAATATAAGCCTGATATATAATTTTCCCACAAGCAAGTTTTTAACTCTCCATCTCTCTCTTCTCTCATTACAGGGCGATTCCGAGTTCTGGCGTCGCAAAATGCGCACGCTCCACCGCATACTCGACGTCAATCGCGATGGCGTTGTCTCATTCGACGACTACAAATTGATTGCCAAACGCTTCACGGACTTGGGTCATCTCACGCCCGAGATGTCGGCCGAGTTCGAGGAGGTCATGCGTCAAACGTGGGTGGAGCAATTCGGCGAAATTACGCCTTATAATTTAGTGACTGCCGAGCAGTTCTTGGTGGAGGTGCATCATCGTCTCAACGACGAACAGTTGGAGAAGCGCATTGGACGCTTTTTGCCCTATTTATTCAAGGTAATTACTTTGTAACTAATTAATATTTAATTACAGTTAAGTAATGCATGTTGTTCGTTGTTTTTTTACTTGCAGGCCGTTGATTATGATCACACTGGCCACTTGGATCTCGAACAGTATAAACTGTTCTTCCGCTGTCTGGGTCTTTCTGATGAAGATGCTGCTATTTCTTTTGCTGTGATAGACAAAAATGGCGATGGCCAATTGTCCTTAAAGGAGTTTCTACATTTGGGACGTCAATATTTCTTAACCGAAGACGAGACGAAAATATCGAAAATGTTCTGGGGTCCATTGATCGATCATTGACTTGTTGAACATGCGTACACCGCTGTGTTGGAGTTGTTGGCGCGCGGCAAATTTCACGATCTACATCGTGCGCAATATATACTCTACATACTCTGCATGCAAAGTGTCTCGGAGCAATTTGGTATTTTCAACGACGACATCTATGGAGGAAACCCTTTGCTAAGACTATTATTTTATGTTAATACATTTATTTTTATAACGGTAACGCTGCGTTCGTACGAACGTGGCGACTTTAAGCAGTTTATTGTATATCATATAAGACAATTTAATGAATCACGTAAGAAAGCGAAAAAGAGAAGGAAGAAAAGAAGAAAACGAAATTAAAAAACACAAACATTATTCGTTTTATTTCAAAAAAAAGAAATTGTGAGTAAAGGAAGGTTGTTGTTGTTGTAGCGTCGGAAAAAATAACTTAAGTAATTTCGAGGCAGGGTGCCGGGATGACAGTTCTTGGCCGGATAAAAATCCAGGTCCATTCCGGTTGTTTAGAAACGAATGACGTGGAAACTCACCGTTTCCGTAGGAAGGTCTACAGGTATGATAGAAGGAAAAGTTTGTAAGTTATATTTTTCTGCTCAAACTTTCGATCTATATGTCATTCTGCCTAACTGATACCCCAGTAGATCTCTTGAAGATTAATTTTAGTGTAAGTATTATCAATTCAATTTTTTTTTTAATGGAGAACTGACTGGTACGGGAACTAGCTAAAAATTTGGCATCTGGATTTTTTAGATTGAAAGCCTGCAACAATTTTTATGAAACTTCGTTTACACTTCCGGACCAGTCCGAAATAAATACGAGGTTCCTTATAGTACTCACTCGTGTCTACAACAGTCCATTTTAAACCAGTCTGGGTAGTTGCATGATGTCTCTGTTCCAAAAGCTGACATGACAGTATTCCTCACATTTTTTGGGCAATGTATTTTGCCACTATACCTTCAACAACATGGATTTTTCTTCTTAAGTATCTTCGAGAAAAAAATGTTCTCTAAAAACAATTACTGAAGCTTTGCAACAGGGTTTACATGAACCTATCACCTGAATTCATGTATACGTGCTACATAACGTCAGTCAAGCAGAACCTCATATGGAAAAGGACTTTGCAATTAAATATTTTTGATTCCATCGTCAACCACCGTTCTTAGCGCTTATTATGAGTTAATACTGATGGGCTTTGAATATATTTAACTGTAAACAACATTTAATTTTCTATCCACTTGATAATTTTGAGCATTTTATTTTAAATTATATGATTAGAAAGTAATATTTATGGATAAAAATCAATAAACAAAAAGCAAAATGAAACAGAACAAATGTTATTGTTTTGTCATTTTCGCGCTGGAAAACTAAACTAATTGGCTTAATATTCCTTTAAAATTATATATTATTATAGTAAGTGTAATAAAAATTCGATGATGTTGGGGAATTTTATTAAACACCAAGCTGTTGGTTGATATGCTTGACATCACGGATTTGGGAGTCCACTTCGGCGGCACTGTAAAACAAAAGTAATACAAACAGATAAAGATATTAATTAAAAAATGCAAATATTATTATTTATTAATGGTTGTAGTAAACAATTAAAATATATTTTTAAAGTCTAATAAATAAACCAAATTTATTGCTACACACAATTTCTTATGACACAAAATATTTTTATGCGTACTGTACACTGGACACAGGGTGCAGCACACTTGCACAGGGTACGGCAGCTAATTTAAGATTTGTAAATTTCAAATGTAAGGTGTGTGTTTAGGCTAAGAAAAGCAAAAACAACAGAGTGCTTCAAATATTATTTTATACATGACAGTTAGGCGTTAAAATTTTGTTTATATTTAAATAAGATTTTAACACATGTTAAAAATTCACTACCCAGCTGACTGCTCTAGCTTTCATGCAAGAAGATTTGTATAAGTAAACAACTTCTATCGAATCCACATTAGCTCTTGCTGATAGAGGGAATTGTAGCATGTTTGATTTTTAAAGAATAGCAAATAGTTAAACAAAAATATTGGATAAAGTAGCGTTGTACTTGTCAAAAGCCTTTGACACAGTCAATCACACGACGTTATTAGAAGACATCGAGCAATCAACGTTTTCTCCAGGGTTGAAGAGGTGAACCATGAATTATTTGAGCGATCGGCAACCCTTCGTACTACTTCGAGGCAAAAATTTTAAGTTAAGCGGAAAAAGTACAGATTGGATTTCAATGTAGCGCTCTTTAAAATTCTAACTATCAACAAGCCAAAGATTTCTGGTGCTGGACAGCACGTATCCTTTCATTCCCTATACGACCGCGATTAAAAGTGAATCGACAGGACGGTCATAAATTACGCAGCACAGGTATGGTCACCTGGAGGAGGCAGTTTCGCCATCAGTGCGAGAACACTGCACTCCAAACAAACACGGGAGACCTGTGTACTGTCGAAAATCTACACAGTGTGCCCTGAGTACTTCTGGTTAGGAAGATAAAGCACTCCTTTACAAGCAGTTCCTACTATGACTACTTAAAGGCTGACGAATTCTTAACCAACTCAGCACTACGACCATAGCTGCATTCTGACAACAAATGGGTGTAACTATCAGGAATGGACAAAAATTTTATAACAGGACTTCTTACATACAGCGATCGGGTTTACATAACTGACGCGATTCCATATTTTCATCTGAACAAGTATGGTTCACTCGACAGTTTATCTCAAAACAATGGATACAGGTTTAAAAACGGAAATTCTAACCTAATTCGTACAAATTTATATTGAATTATTTTGACTTACATCTGCATAAGTATCTCCTTAATGTTCTTCTCTTGACGTTCTGGTAAATGGAAGGTCTTTTTCTTAGCGGTTTGATTATACTTGGAGATCTGTAAGAAAACCAAAAAGGATATTAAAATGTCCGTAACATTTTTTTAAAAAATATAAAATATTTCTAATGGTTACATGATAAGTTTGCTTATTGATGGTATCGCGCGCCTTCTGCATAGAATTCGTCAAGGCTTTAGTCTCCTTATTGATACGTTCCACCTCCTGGGCGAATTCCTTATCAGCAATTGGATTGGTGGGTAGACGAGTATGTGCCTGGCGCACAAGATGCTGGCATCTACAACGAAAATAATGATTTTAAAATTAACAAAAAAAAAAAAACATTTTCATTTGCATACTTCTTCGTTATGATCTCCTGCTGATCGCTGATCTCCTCAAAACGTTCGGCCAGTCGATGCGCTGTCTCGCGTATATTCTCACGCTCCTTCTCCAAATCGGCAATCTCGTGTTCCTGCTGCTCTTTACGCAACTTAATGGTGTTCACACGCTTTGTGATTTCAGCGCGCACCAATTCGTGTCGCTTCAAATACTGTGTGCGCAGAACCTCAATGGCTTGTGTGAGCAGCTCATAGCATTCCTGCGGATTTGGTGTGCTTGTTTTGTCCACTGAGAGTATGGGTTGGGTGACATCACGCTTAAGCATGCTTTTGATGTGATCCACAAAAGAGGGCTCCAACATGCGATCCAATTCAGACTTGGCTTCCAATTTCGGTAATGATTTATCGGTTTCCTCTTTAATTTTCACTGTTTCCACAAGTATTTTTGGATCGATGATGAGTTTCAAGCTGATAACTTCACCGCTGCCGAGTAGTAGAACAACGCCCGAAGGCATTTGGAGTAGTACAAAGCCGAGTACGGCATTAATACGTTCGCTGGCGTCGATTTTAGTGCACACGATATATTCGGCATTCGAGGCGATGGAGAGTGGACTGATGTCGGAGTCGACTGTGGAGAGAGAGTAGATGAGAATTCATTATTGCAATTACGTTTTTGGTACGTGGGACTTGTTTACTTACCATCACTTTCTACGAAACGCTGCAGCTCAGAGATGAAATTAATGGTTATCGCATGCAGTCCGGCATTGTGATAGGCAAAATAGCGCATCTCATTGATGTAATCGCTGGAAATACGAAGAAAGGACGAATAAGTTGGGATGTAACTTATGACATAAAGGCAGGCACCCTTAATTTATAGGTTATTAGTTGATATTAGAAACTATACATAACTTCCAAACTTAGAAAGGCAAGGTATACTACCTGCTAAATAATAAAGAGCTGATATAAGCCAGCTATAACTCATACAAACCGTTTCAAATGTATAGGACAATTGTAGGTCTTCGATTTTGGATCATCTTTTGGTAAGCCCAGTTCCAGCAATACTGTCTCTAGCACATGTATCGTGTATTCAGATGGATGTATGATCAAACTGGCGTCTACTTCGTTAAAGGACTATAAAAGAAGTGCACATTATATGAAGAATTATACTGTAAATATTAGACTAAGTCTCCTTTACAAACCTCATCTGCCTCCTCGGCCTCGAGAAATAGTGCATGATGCAGCGTGCCATTCGCTTCGGCAATGACCAGTGTGGGCGGCAGAGATGGAATGACTAAAATGGCGCACGATTCCAAGCCATAATTATCGTTGCTCTGCGGCGTAATTGTAAGTGGGCCTTGTAGGCGTGGTCTGCGGGGGAGTATAATGACTGAGTTAAAAATTTGGCTATATAAATATGTATATATATTGGGAATACTTACTTATGACTATCTAGTCCGGCCATTAGTACATAAATATTGCCATTCTCACGCAGCACAATAATGGGCCATTCAATGCGTTCGGAATTCTGTGCGTTTTTCTGCTTGAAATAATAATAAAAAATGAGGTTAGAGAGAGACGTTTTGTATGAAGAGGTTTATGAGGGTCTATGGATCATTATGATGACAGAACAGAAATTTTAAATTGATCTGTAAATTTTTTAATAGTTCAGGTCAATAATAGTAAAATCAACACTTACATTTCCTGCAACAGTCTCATTAAAGGCCTTCGACAGATTCCGACTATGATTTAGCACATCCTTTGTGGTGTTGTTATTAATAGTTGTTGAAGAGTTCAAGACTGCATCTTCCTTCGGGGCTACAGCAGGAGCTATATCAAAATCTACAGCAAATTCACCAAGCAGTAGGGCCGTTGGTAGTGAACTATTGAGATTATTGTCAGACTTCATCGGCACTGGGCCGACTTTCCATACGTGACGTAGAGTGGAATTATCATAAACGCTGAAAAGGGAATATGGATTTTTGGAAATTATATCAATTTTAGTCGTAAAATGTTATAGGAATAGTAAGTTATATGAATGTAACTATGACGGGGCTTCAAAGCTTTTTCACGACCATTATACATTATATACATGGAAAATTGTTAGGGGATTATAGTACTACAAGAGAGACAACAGAAGCATGGGTTTACATACTTATAATGAAAGTTTTAATTTCCATTAAAAGCTCTATGAAGTTCATACTTTTTTTAGCTAAAATTTGTAACTCCATACTTCTAGATATAGCTTTGCCTTGCTAAATAATTTTCAGCAATGATCATGTCTATTGAAACTTTAAAGTGGGGTGCTCAAAAGAGCTGAAAGCTTTAACTGGCTTAAGCTTTCACTAAATATGAAAAGCTTTTTAAAATTTTTTTTGTTCAAACTGTTATATATGCTGATCCTAAGGTTTAGCTCCTAAAGATAATCAATTATACCTAAAAAAGGTCCAGGTGAGCAAATGAGAAATATTGGAAAAATCTTCTTGAACGCAAAAGGTTTCTACTGCGCAGTATAAAAGCATATAAATGGATCAGTCGAAGTGGCTCTGAATCAGGGCCTGGAGGTTTCGTAAGGAATTTGATGAATATGTCGGTATTTTCAGTCGAAAGATTAGAATTCTTAGAGACGGGTCTAGTTCAAAGCTTATTCGGTTATGTTAGTCTTTTTCGTCTTGGTAAACACAATGAACTGCTTCCCTCTTGGTATCAGTTGCTCGAGGAACATCTTAGAATTTAAAATAGCGTTTCTAGCGACTAAATCTTCTTCAGCCTTTTTTTTGTTTGGGCTCTCGAAAACCACCTTGGAAACGGGTGAATTAAACATTAATGACCGCAAGGTTTGAAGAGGTTGATAGATGCCCTTGAGTTCATTTACAGTTGCTCTAGGTGTACGGCTTACACGGAACTAAGTACTATTTCGGATGATAAGAAATTTAAAGATTGATTGACCCTCCTTTTCGAAAAAAATTCTAACCTTAAAATACTCTGGTAAAACTTATAGACATAATTAATCCTGGTCTTCGAGAGCATTTAGTGAAAGCTTCGGCAAAAATGTTTTTAGGTGTGTTTAACAGTTCACCTTCTCGTAAAATAATTTTTAAGGGGTCGTTCGCAAAAAAGTTCAAAAGGACCTTTTCTGGCAGCGTTAGAGGGTTAAAATATTACGGTAAAATATTTGTGGAAGAAATTTTTTAATTTTTTTTTTATTTTATATTTCTTATTTATTTTTTTTATATTTTTTATAAATTAATTAAATTTTAATTTAAATTAATTATATTTTTCATACTTCTGTTATTTTATAAACTTGGTTTTTATTTTTATTATACTTTAAATTTATTTTTATTTATTTTTTTAATACATTTTTGATTTTTATTTTTTATTCATTTTTTCATTTATATTATACTCTATTTTTGTCTAATAAATTCTAACCTCAAAAAACTAAACGAATTTATGGTGGATAACTCGATGCAAATATAAAAATCTCAATTTTGTAATATAATAATCACTATTAGTGACATTTATAACCTTTAACCGATTTTTTATTTATTTCTAGTTGGCAATTATTGCACGCCACCACTGTAGTACATTGCGGCCTAGCATCTAAACAATAAATTAGACGCTTGGCTTAGAAAATACACTGCAACACTTACCGTATTGTATTGTCCGACAGCAGCACGAGCAGATGTGAGTCGGTAGGCGAAAATGGATGCCAACGCAGCTGACGCAGTTCCAGGTGTGGATTGTTGCTAAACAGTAGCGAGTCCAAATTAAATGCGCTGCAACAGACAAAAAGAGAAAAAAAGTAAGAAAAACAAAAGGAATTAGAGAATAAAAAAAATAAAATAAAATAGGGAAAACAATTAACAAGAAATTGCAAAAAAAAAAGAGAGCTGTTGGCAGGGTGGTAGGAAAACCAAAACAAATGAAAGACAACAACAATGTGGCCAAACATTTAAGCAGTTAAAATATGAATATTTATTTCATTAGCCAAAAATTGTGGCTTACACAAGCTACTTGCAGCCGCTTGCCAGCTAAATTATGTAGTTTTGTTGGCTTAATGCGGTTTAAAATGTTGGCGCATAAATTCACTTAGAAAAGCCGCTGCTGAGCCCACAAACACTAATTATTGCCCGACACACATGCATATATAATTACAAGCCTGCGCTTGCGTGTGTGGCAGAAGAGTTCTTGAGAGAAATTTATAAAAAAAAAATCTGAAAAAAATTAAAAAATATATATACAAAATTATAACGGTAACAAACCAAGTTTCCTTGCGCTGCTTTGCGGTGTTTGAAAATCAGTAAACCCAAGGGAGGCTGCTTAAATGAGTTAATTTACCTGAACTAGCGTCAAAGGTGGAATAAAAAGCAAAATCACATTTACTAACAACACATGTGCCTATAAGCCTACAAAAATACACATTTTTCCGCGCCCACAACTTTGATAAGCTCAATTTATGCGCGAAAATTTTCGTAATGCAACGCGGAAGTCAACCAAGCCTGGCAGTTGGAGGGCGTTAGAGTGTCTTAAGTGTTTGTAAGAAAAAACTACAGCGCGATTTTACCATAGCTGAACGCACTGTGACACATAAACACACACACACATGTGTTGTTTACGTTAAATTATGCATAAAGTTACCAGGAAATTAGAGATATATATGTGATGTGTGAGTGTATACAAACACACACATATGTACCAACGCATATGCGAAGACATTTATGCATCATCTCTTTCGCTAAGCCGTTGCTTTAATTATTTACACAGTTGTAGTGTTTACGCACTGATAAGCGCCTAAAAGGCGGCTTACATGGCTGAGTAAATGTGTAAGTTAAAGTTGAAAGATATTTGAAATGCATTTTTTTTAGTTTTAGATTTTTGTGGCATTTTTGATGCTCATGAATTAATACTTAAAAACTCTTTCAACACTCTTCTTCTTTTTTAAATATAGACGTGTAAAGTCCCGACCAATTTTAGCTTAATTTATGTTCTATTACTGATTCACAATATGGAGATCAGACTTGAATTAGTACAGACAAGTCTTTTGCTAAGTTAATGTTCTTTTTTAATTGGAGTTCATGTATCGACAAAGTGCCTTCAATGCAATTAAGACATATTTTCTTCGATGTCCCTTACGACTTTTCACTTTGAAGGTTTTTGAAAAAATGGTTACAATGATCAGCAAGCATTATTCTTCTTTACTGAGGTAGACGGAACTCACGCGGTTATAGCCGAATGAACTACAGCGCGCCAGTCGTTTCTTCTTTTCGCTATTTGGCGCCAATTCGAGATACTATGTGCAGCCAGGTCCTTATCCACCTAATCTCTCCAAAGGTGTGGAGGCTTTCCTATTCCTCTGCTTCCACTGCTGGGTATTACATCGAAAACTGTGTTCTTTTCTATACGGATAACATGATCTAGCCAGCGCAGACGCTGTCTCTTGATTCGCTGAACTACATTGCGATAAAAAAGTACTCGGAAATTGTAAATAAAACGCAAAATATTTAATTATTCATCAATATTTATTTTGTCGCCTTCAAAGTAATCCCCATCAGATGTAATACACTTATGCCAACGATTTTTCCAGTCCTCGAAACACTTTTCATAAGCACTTTTTGGGATGGCCTTCAGCTCCTTCAGCGAATTTTGTTTTATCTCTTCGAGCGGCTGAAAACGGGTCCCACGGAACGGCAATTTCAGCTTGGGGAACGAAAATAAATCACACGGAGCCAAATTTGGTGAATACGGCGGTTGATGGATGGCATTCATTGCGTGTTTGGCTTTAAATTCGGTCACAATCGCGGCTCGATGAGATAGTGTATTATCATCGTGTAAAATCGATGACTTGTTCTTCCACAATTCCGGCTATTTCGACGGATATTCTCACGCAAACGTCTAAATATGGCCAAATAGAACTTCTTATTTACCGTCTGTCACTTCGAAAAAATTCATGATGCACAAAACCACGAAAATATAAAAAGAACAATGAAAAAAAAAAAAAACAATTTGATCGGCTTTAGGGTCTTTTTTTTTTAGTTTCGCTCGTGTTTTTACTCCATTCGGATGTTTGTTGACTTGTTTGCATGTCAAACTCATAAACCCATGTCTCATCGGCACTTATAATGCTATCCATGAAAGTGGGATTGGAAGTCGTACGATTAAACATGCCCAAAGAGACCTGTTTAAGGTACTCCTTTTGCAAAAATTTCAGCTTTATCGGGACAAGTCGAGCAACAACGCGTTTCATACTCAAAATATTCGACAAAATCATTCGAACGGACTCGCGAGAGATGTCGAGCACTTTTGCCATCTCTCTAACACCTGCCTGACGATTTTGATGCACCATATTCTTCACTATTTTAAAATTTTCATCAGTTAAAGAGGTCATCAGTCTAAGGTCGTCCAGAACCCGACTTGTTTTCAACGATCTTTCGGCCATCTTTGAAGGTTTTGCCGACGAAAAGTTCGGGAGAGGTAACATTTAAATTCCAGGGACACATTTTACAACTATCCGGACACGGAGTCCGCCAAAGCTACTATTTATTAGTGTTTTAAAATCAGTACAAAGAGGCGGTTATGGACAGTTGTGGACGCATAAAAGGTACACGAAATGATTTTCAATGGCAGCAAATGAGGTTGATCGAAATAATTAATATTCCAAAGGTATCAAAGGAAAGTGTTAATCTATCGTATATGAAGTTTTAGAGTGCCGAATGAACGCAAAATCGCCTGATACATCGAGACACAAATTAATGTAACTGATGGCACTTCGGATTTTTTTTTGAGTCTTTCCAGGGGGTATGCTATGTGGTGTACAATTTAGTGATGATGAAGAGGCAATCGTTGATACTGAGGCTTATTTTGAAGCAAATATTATGACAGAGAAATACTATCGAATAATACTAGAAATACTAGTTTCGAATATTTCTATAATACGAGGTGTGTTCAAAAAATAACAAGAATTATAATATTAAAATTTGGCGGGTTTGTAAAGTTCACTTTCTTTCTTAATATTTTGATTATATGCCGCTGAAGTAAGATAAAATTTTCAGCTGTATTCATGACTTTCTTTGACTGCAGCGGCCGCAAAAGTGTGACTTGTTTTATTAGCTTAGTGATTTTCGTTTGTTAAAAGAAATATATCAAAAAATGTGTTCCTAAATTCTTGGCCAAAGACATAACGATGACCTGGCGCCAACCGTGGGACTTGTTCCTACTTCCAATAATAAAGTGCCGCCGTTTTACAAGCACATAAGACATTTAAGGCACTTCGTTGAAAGAGCCTGTACAAAAAAATCGAAATGTTATTTTTTTTTGTTTTGCTGCTTCATGAAGCGCATTCGTACTCATTAAGAATCTGTCATTGTTTTATTTTTCAGACGACGACATGATGAATAAATATTTTTTCAAAAATGAAAATCGCCGTTAATTTTTGAACACATCTCGCTTATACATCTATATCGCTCTCTATGTAAAATTATGTTTAGCAATAAAATCTAATTTTATAATTTTTTTCTTTAAAAATCTTTGCAAGTTTTAGCTCAGATTTGTTGTTGTTGTTGAAATAAAGTGGCGAAATTTTTATTATTTTTTAATATTATAATAGCTAGTAAAAAATCAGCTTGCTTATACAAGTATTTCATCAAAAGTTACTTATACGCTCTGTAGGACCATATAGGAATTCGTAAATTGTAGATATAAGAGTTTATTTAAGAAAAAATTGCATATTTATTAACTATATAGTGACGGAGTTGCTACACTGCAAAAAAAAACATATTTTTTGCGATATATTTTAGAAAAAAGTTGTAAGAAGAGGCAACAACCTTGTTAAGAATAATAGTTAAAATCACTCGCATATTGTTTGAGGCTTATAACTCTTTATGCTGTTAATTTTCGACAATTGTTGCCAAAACAACCCTTAATAATTTGCATATTTAATGATGGCTCCACCCATTAATGGTCCGCAGCAGCAACTTTTTCCTCGATTTTTGTGTGAATGGAAACAACTTCATTGGACATGTGACACATGCGGACGCACAGAAGACACACGCATACATAGAAACAATTTTTGTATGCATACATACATATATAGTATTTTTCATATGTACACAGTTGTCTGTACATAAATACCCAACCAGCATTATCCCAACTCAAGGATATGCGCGAAAAAATGTCAAATGAATGTAAAAGATTGCCATAAAGTACATTTGAAAGCGTGCAAAAAAGGATAATGTAAGGCAAAACCGAAAACAAGAAAAGAAATGAGCGCTGACAAAAAGCGTACAACAACAAAAGCAAAAGCGTGCAACTGATACTTTTAAATGGTGTGTTTTAAGCGTGTATTGGTATGGAATAAGCCGCGGGGGACAGCGCAACGCGGTCAAAAGCAAATGCAAATGGGCAGCGGGCACATACACACACGCACTCATACATACACATATTTAAATACAGACATTTATATATTAATACGCATATATTTAGCGCAACAAATCTTTGGTAATGACACCCAGTTGGCGCACACTTACACATATACATACATATACATATATATATATATATATATGTATGGACATGCAGCGTGGCGCGTTATGCTAAGCAGCCACCAGCGCTTCCCTAACTTTTTTTTTGCTTTTTTTCGGGGGAAAATCTACAAATTTTTAGCGAATTTTTTTCGCCTGCGTGTTTAAGCGGCTTCGGCTGCGGTTACAGTGACAGTAGTGGTCGCTGCTCATTATGCGCATTTGCCGCAGGACATGTGAGTGCTTCTGTATATGAATGCGTGTGTGTGTGTTTCAGAGCACCAGCGGACGCTGGCCTTTTATTTCGGCTAATAATTTTAATTTTATTTAAAATTATGTTCCGCTGCCACAAATGCACTTTACTGCGTTGCTAATGCGTCGTCGTTTCGGAGAGACAGTGGGTGCAGAATGTAGTAATGGAAAAAAAAAATGAAAAAATAATGCGAAAAAAAAATACAAAAAATTGCACAAATAATACGAAAAAATTGCAAATTCCTAATTTTTACAAAAAAAAATCTATGTGTGTAAAAAATGCACAAAGTGCACTCTACACGCTAATAAAATATGCTGGTAACTGCGAAAAAGCGGAAATAAATTTTATTTTTGGCAATCTCTTGGTATTCACTTGCTATTCAAATATCGCATTTGCAATCTAATGGATGCCACATAAAAAAATTAAATAAAAAGAAAAAATTAAGAAAAAAAACGATGTAAAAGTTAAAGAGGAAAGCTTGCAATTATATTTTTTCGGCATAATTAATTTCGTTGGCATGTTCGGGGAGTATTTCGTATGCGGGTTTGGCGAATAACCTCGATTTTGTCGAAGTTTGGGCAGGATTTTTTAGTTAGTTCCGAACTTTTCAGTATAAAGTTAATAAAAATAGTTTTATTCTATATAAAACCTAGATTTTGTAAAATGAGATATAGAGACAGAACCAAATTTCAACGATTTTGGGTTGAAACTTGGACATACCCATAATGCAAACCGATCGTTTAGAGTCAAGGTTTCAAAATTGTGTTCGGAATTCAGAGTTGCGTAAAGATTTACATAAAATTTGGTTTAAACTTGGCGATTTTTGGGTTAAAACTTGGACCCACTGACACTTTGGGATAATCTGATTAAACCAAAGCCTAAAAATTGACAATCAAAAGAATTTTAAAATTTATTCGCGTATATGGAGTTTATAGCTTTTGGAAGGAGGCTGCAATTTGTTTGAGCAAAGTCCCAACCTTCATGCAGAGTATAATCTTTTGAAGAAGATCCAGGTGAGAGAGCAAGATAATCTTCGTGAGGTCGAGGTCATAAAAGTCAACGACACGCTTAAAAGAAAGAGGACAAAACTCAATTTCGTTCAAGTTTAATCTTATTTTAGCATAAGAACAACACAAATCTGAAAAGAATTTCACAATTTCGAAGCAAATTTCAGTCAAAAAAAAAAAAGAAATAAAAAGGCAACCATCAAAATATGTATGTAAGTAAGCTTACACAAAACAAAATTATACAAAAACCTTATATATTTTCCAATAGTGTTTAGGTGGGAAATTCAGTTCATCAGACAAAAAAACAAACATGAGCACCGAAAAAACCTAAGTGTTTTAAATACAAGAAAAAACGTTAACTTCGGTTCCACTAAAGCTGTAATACCATTTACAAGTAAAAAATATTCTATAAAAGAATTAAATTTTGATTGGTTTGTTTTTTGCGAGCTACATATATGCTGAAGTGGTCCAATCTGATTAATTTCTTCGGAGATTGCATTCTTGCCTTAAACAATATTCTATGCCATATTTTTTGAAGTTATCTGGTCAAATACAAAGTTTTGCACACAAGAACAAGTTTTGATCGCTCAGTTTGTATGACAGCTTTATCTTATAGTGATTTGATCTTGTGGAGAGAAGTATTTAAGGAGTTATATCAGATCCCTCTGGGTGTTACAAATTTCGCTGCAAATTTAATTACCCTGTTTAGGGTATATTTAGTTCATAATTCTGGCAGCATGAGTATTAGAGTTGTTGGAAACAGTCTGAATTATTAGAATTCCACAACAACTCATGTCTATGGAGGAACTTGTTGTTCGAGCAAAGCCACCTGACTTAACGGATGCCAAAATAGATCAGATCGTAAACGCACTCTTTTCCACACACGAAAAAAGAGCTAGTGATCCAAAACAGACTCCAAGGTTTCCGCAAACCTCCCAGTTCACTCTCGAAGAGCTGTAAAAAGCCACTGGCAAGCTTAAGGCCAACAAATCACCTGGCTCGGACGGGATCCTAGCAGAAATTCTGAAAATAAATGCTGTAGAGCGACTATTGAAAATGTACAACGCCTGCTTCGAAGTCGGAATATTCGCTGAACCCTGGAAAAAGTAATGGCAGGTGCAAATCGATTAGGGGAAAATGAGATATCAACTTGCCATCAGCATTCCGTCACTATGCATGCTTGACACAGCGGAAGCTATATGAAAGGCTACCTAAACCCAGACTTAAAGAACTATCAACGAAGCTGGAGGCCTCTACCCTGCCTAGCACGGCTTTAACCCCGGCAGATCAACTCCAGGAGCTATGAAATGCGTTATTGAAAGTGTAGAAGCTGCACAGCATAGATGGCATAAGTCAAAAGAATAGTGTTGCTGGTAACGCCTTCAACGGCGCTAGATGGGTGGATATGATCGATGCTCTCGAAAAAAGCTTTAAAATTCCCGAATACCTCAAAGCTGTACTACGGGGCTACCATTGTAATAGAAAACTGATGTACCAAACAAAAGAGGATTACGCCAGATAGCGATCACGTCAGGAGCAGCACAAGAATCCATTCTAAGCCCAGACTTGTAGAATATCAGCTACGACGCTATACCAAATTCGAAACGCTAGACGAATCGTACTTAACAGACTACGCGGACGACAGAAAGAGATACAGTAGAAGCGCGAAGAAAGCATAGTCAAATCATGATATGGACGCAAGCACGGCTCGACTCACACAACCTCAAGCTCGCTACAGAAAAAACAGAGCAACTACTTCTAACAAATAAGCACATACCCTTCAAATAAGTACGAAAACGACTGCGGATATTCTTAGAACTTAAAAAACAGTAAACTACCTAGGCGTAAGGCTGACACCAGACTAACCATCTGGGTACAAATTCAGCACGTCGAAGGAAAGGCCAACATAGGGGGCCCCAGCCAAGCAAACAGTAAGCCTCTAATTTTGACCACAATTAGTGTCCTATTATATGGAGCTGAGATCTGGGCAGATGTGCTTAAAAAGTAAAGCCCGCGTAGGGTAGTGGCCAGGGCTGCATCAGCCTAACAAAGAGTGTCAGGCGATCCAAAGTTAGTCATAAGCGGTAATGCACAATTGACTTTAAGGCATAGGAGGGGAAAATGTTGTGGGAGCTAAAGAAAACATCCTAAAATATCAAAATCGCAATAGAACAAATAAAGAAAGATACAATAACAACATGGCAGATGGACGGCCAGACTAATAGTCGACTTTTATACAACCCAGCCCATCCGGTCACGGATACTTTAAAAAGTCTCTCAATGAGAAAAATGGAACACCATTCTTAAGTAATGTGAATGAGGTTCCAGCGTGGGCGACGGTTTTTTAGAGAAGCAAGTGACCTGCAAGTGACACATACTGTTGCTGTTCCGACAGCACTGATGATGGGGAAGGCATTTTCCTCCTCCTCATCCGAAAAAAAAAAATATTTATGGGCAGCACGTGACACTTAACCGAATAAAGTTCATGTTTCCCGAATATTTGGGTCTCGGTTCCCAGAAAGTAGAAGCTTTTATAAGCCGCAGGGAGCTTGAGCCTCAGTAGACTTTCCCAAAACCAGAACTTGCGTGTTTTTTCAAGCTACAAAAAAATTGCAAGAGTTTTTGTTTGATGAAAATAATATTTTTATCCCAAAAATACTCGAGCATTGTTCAGCGGTTCATTAAACTAAACTCAAGTTGTAGCATAATTGGCCGACAAAGTGCACGCGACCACAAAATTGAGGTTTAACTAGTCGTCAGCTAGCGCAAAAGCTTCCAAAAGGTGCCTCATAATGTATTAACTCCTTCAGTACCCACCTGAACTTCTTGAATGCCATAGAGGTCCCTACTCCTTCATTTCGTATACCACATTATTTAGAGAACACGTACGCATTTACTTTGACAGTCGCGCTTTTTTGTTGTATTCTATTTGCAACAGAAGATGTTTTTGTCAGCCTTTGACCCAGCACTGCCGCAACGTGTGCTGCACTGCAATAACGGTAAAAGACGCTGACCAAATGTGGACTTAGGACGTGCTTTTAATTTTTAAAACGGCTTTTAAAAACACGCGATAAAACACATTGACAGTTAGCGTGAACGAAGCGAAGCGGCAGGGGCGCGCAGGAAGATGAGCTGAGTCGCGAGCGAAAAGGGGGAACAACAAGCTACTGCAAATCTGTTAGAGCTTAAATTTTATAGACTGCACACAGAAATCCCCGACTTCCAATTGTAATTTTTTAAAAGCACCCAAAACACAAACACACATAAAAAAAAGAAAAGCAAATAAATAAAAGGAAACTAAATATATGGGAGAGCAAAAAGAAAAGGCAGCGAGATAAACAAGTGCAAATGAATATGGTTAGCAGCAAGTGAAAACAAAAAAATGTATTTCAGTGCAAAATAAAATATGCAAAATGCTGGAAAAAATATGCCAAAGCAGCGGTCAGCGCGCTGAGCCGCACACATAAAAATCGTGTAAAACGTGCATTTACATAATGAAGAATATGTCCTGCTGCCGCCGCGAAAGGACACATGCGATTTACAGCGCAGAGGCGTTAAAAAAATGTGCCATCAAATGAAATAAAATATGGAATGGCAAACTAAAAGCATACACTCACACACACATGCAAGCGAACGCAAGACGGTGCTGTCAAGGGAATTAGCAAGCGCGGTGGCGCTTTGCGGAGTGGTTTAGGAGTAGTGGCAGTCAAGCAGCCACATATGCGTTTAAATAGATACCGGCGCTGAGTACGAAATAAATGTAATTATTCTGCATGTGAGTATATGCGTGTAATTTATAACTCTATTTTAAATTTAATTTATAACTCCAGCACAGCAGAGAAGTTGTAGTTGGTCCAGTAAATTTGAGAAAACTGACATTTAACTTATAATGTATGAAAAATTTCCAATTTAATTGATTCGTAGCTAATATATAAGTTTTGGTGAAAAGAAATGCAGTATTTTTCCAATAGAAGCCTTTAGTAAACTAATGCCATACGGCATTAGAAAGATCAAAGTTCGTACCAAAAAAAAAACTATCATACAGTTTTGGGATCACTTGACTCATCCATGTCAGAACACAGCAAAGGCGAAAACTCAAGCCAGTGTAACGACTTACTTAACCGGTGGTTCCAACTCGTCTTGAGTTGGGAGTAGGTTAGGTTTAGTGGATTAAAGTTCCGCACTCTGGCTTTCGATGCTTCTCCCTAATAAGCCAGACGTTTTTATGGGTCTAATACTCTACGAGCCGACCTCGTAGTTTTGGTTTCGTCGATTCGTTTACCATAATTTTGATGTCAAAAATGTATCACGCTCTAGAAGACCAGTTGCCAAAAATATCGATTAAATACTGACCATCATGTAAGTATTGTTTCTATGGATCAGGAGCTAAATATTGACAAAAAAAAACGATAATGTCAACAATTGAATCGTTTGAAGAAAGAAATCGTCTCCAAAAAATGCCAACTTTGGCCGATTGGAAAGCATTTCTGCTACATCAGTTGTCAAGTTCTTGTTTATCCCTTTTTTAGTCTGTAATGGTACCAAGAGATTACATCAAGAGAAGGTCGGGTCGTTACGTAGTAGACCTATACCACATATAAATTTAGGTAGCACCATACGGTCTCTTTTTACAGTCTTACAAAAGAAGTAACTTTATTCAAGCAAAATGGGCTCTTTAATGGATATGTCGAGTCATAGTCAGGCAAATCGTGGAATCTAAGTTTCTACGACTGGAAATCTTTGATGATGGACATACATACGTATGTTGCCTTTTATATTTCGAGATTTTTGCGACACCAGTGTTGCAATCTCAAAACTCCAAATTTTATCGAAAAGTTTGATATTTTTGGTGGTATACATATTCAGAACGTTTTATCATACAAGCGTTATTTACAGTGACTTAAAATATTCTTCTCGACCAAAAATGAGAGATCACTTCACAACAGTGCTTTTCGCTGTTTAAGGTAGTAGTATGGTAACTTATGCCAATTTTCATGACTTCTTTGGAGGGAGGTTTTTTATAGGAAAATAAAAATGAATTAACTTGAATATTTATAGTGTTTTTATTTACATATTAAAAATATAAAAAAAAAAAATTATTTGAAAAAATTTAATACTTTATTACTATTATTATTGTCCCTCGAAGTTGGAACCTTAAAAAAAAATGCACGTGGGTGGCCCTGGTGATTTTGGCTCTTGATGTTATCTGAAATCAAATATTACATTTCAAGGGTAAATAATAAAATGGCGGACTTTGAAAAAAAGTCCCTTTATTTAAGCAAACAAAGGGTTGTAAAATAAAAAGTTAGGGGTGAAAAAAATTGTTTTGAGAAAAACGCGTTTAAAATTCAACAACTCCGAGAGAGAGGACTCCGAGGCGCTCTAGGAAACTCGTTATAACTTCCGAAATATTTCGAATGTCTGTCTGAAATTTTCACAGTATATTCTCAAGACATTGCACTTTTAAATTAAGCAAACAAACATTTTCGATTTTTTTAATCCAAGTTACCAATCGTAATCCAAGAGAGTTTCTTTTCCAATTCCTACGTTTCCTGGATTCACTTCTACAGTCCAGATACAAATCCCATGGTTCCAAAGGGAGTAGTAACCTAGAGATTTCCAAGGCATTATCTGCAGCGACTAGAATCTAGAGAAGTGCAAAACAGGCAAAGGCATCTAATTATTGGGTCGATTCAAACCCGTATTGTAAACAAAAACCTTACCATATGACGAAAAAAGAACTTTTTCATCATGCCAACACAGCAGCTTACACTTCCGCAATCATCACAACAAAATTGGTCACATTAGACTACGGACTGCTGTCATTACCCCAATATTCTTTAGAATTGTTTCTTTTCGGTTTGATTAAAAAATTTTTAGCATCACATGATCCATTGTATTGAGCCTAAAAGAGGTTATGTTGAGAAGTTAATCTCCATTTTTCCAAAATTTTAACTTTTCTTTGTAGTTTAAGTTTTCGAGTAACCTCTATTGCATTCCACACCACAAGCAGTTTATTTTGCCCAAACGAAAATATTTTTTTTCTCGATTATTTTTCGTGATCTGATTAATAACTGACCGATTGTAAATAGCAAAAATCACATTGATGGTTGATTAGTTTATTAAAGATAGTTGTAACCTTTTTACACAAGAGAGTATACTCTCGACCTTTCTTAAGTGATACTAAGAGGGCTGATTATATTGAGACTGCCCTGTACTGATTAAATGTGTATTCTATCAAAATATCATCATAACCAAAAAGTGGTTTTATTCAATTCTCAACAGACAATGACAACTTTTCGAATTTAGGATTATTGATATAAAAAATCTCATAAAATTTTTCCATTTCTGAAAGGTGGCTGAACATTTATGTATATACATTTGTCTTAAATATATCTGAGTAATGGACTAGTAGTCAATAAACTGTGGATTTATTGTTATTTCGACGAAATTTATCAGATTTGCAAATGTAATGCCAGCCAACTGGACTAGAGGTTTAAAGACTCAAAATATTTATTTTGGCTCTGAGCACCTCCAAGAAACTAGTTTATAACAGTAAAAGAGAATAAAGAGATTTTGCTCAGAGTTTTTATGTAATTAAATTGTATTTATATGTGCGCCAAGCAGTGACACCAGTTCTAAAAAATATTCCTCCCATTAAAACAAGTGGATTTATCTAACGAGTTTACAGCCAAATACGCAATTTATTTGACTTTCGGTTTGAATAAAAAAGAACGCACTTAGAACATAGCAAAGCGGGTGAAAAATCGCACAAAACGCGAAAAAGCGCGAAAGCAAACATTTATTTAGGCTTACCATATCGGCGTGTGTAAATTATTTTCGTTGAGTCGCGCATTCGCCAGCAATAAAAAAAGTATAAAAACAAAATGATGATGCGCTCAAATTAATAGTGAGAGAATTTATATTTACAAATCGCCATTTCGCGTACATTTAGCAATATCCACGAAAACATAGCAAAACAACAGAAAAAAAAAAAACGCGAAATTAAGGTTTCTAAAAAAAAGCAGGTGCTTGAAAATAAATAAACAAACGCGGCGCAGCGCGTCTGTTGGCAGCACTCGAGCGCGCGTTGCAAACGTCGAAGGCAGTCGAAGGGTAGGCGTGAGAAATGGCATCGACCGAAACGCCGAGCAGTGAAATGGCGCAATCGCCACACAAATTGTTGGAATTTACGCGCAAACACCGATACTTAACCCGTTAGCCATTGCTAAGCGAGCGCGCGAGCTGCAGTTTAGTTTTCGATGGTAAATTGCGGTAAACAACAATAATGGCAAACAAGAAAAACGCGCACAAAGGTGTGCAAAGCAGCTACAAAACAATACAGAGGCGCGCGTTGGAAGGCGGCGCGGCGTGTAAAATGTGTTGGCGCGCGGCTCTGAACACGTTGGTGCACCGGTGGGAGGTGCGCACCTGGTAAGCGGTTGGTGCGCTGTTGGGCTGGTAGATGGCGCGCGGCTGGACGGAGGTGGGCGCGTTGATGCGCTGGTGGGTGGCGCATAGAACGCGATAAACGATAATGGCTTCGATGATTATGCATCGGCACGTACCTCAGCGAAAGCATGTATACGAGCGCGCTGTAGGAGTGTGTAGTGCGCGCAACATTGGCGGCGGTGAACGATTAAAGGTATATGTTTGCGCGTTGTGTGGCTGTCAGTTTATATGAAAATAGGCAAACAAATTACAAATACAACGTTTATGTGCGACGCCGCGCCACTATTAGAATGCTAGATTTAAAGCGTTTTTATGTTTAGTTTTTGTTGTCGCTGCTGTGCGCGCTGGCATCGAGATTGACTGCGCTACGTAGCGTTGCGGGTTTGGCGCTCTGTTTTGTTTGCAATTACAAACAAAATCAACGAATATTTCCCCACTTTCAGATTTAACCCTTACTAAACGCTTCTCATACTACACTCCTAGCTGTGGTGTGCCACACAAATCGCTGGCAATAAGTTACGATTTTTATGTTTGTACGTATGTATGCAAGTGGCACGCGTTTATTCTGGCCACTTGTGGCCGCAACGCGGTTAGGCAGATAACAAGTGGCCAGCAACGGTGAAGAGACTATGGCGATGGCATGACAGCGAAAATTGATGTTTTGCGGGTTTTGTAAACAATTGGCTGTGGCTTTTTGGCATTTTGGCATTTTTGGAGTGCTCAGGTGGGAGCGCTAAATATTTTTTTTTAGTAAAAGTTCCCAATTGACGTTAACACTTGTAATGTTTTGAGGGGCTGTGTGGGAGGTATGTATGTGTGATCGCTTTGGTTGTAAGCGCGCTCTAAGGGTTCCGAGGGCATTAAGTGGCCGCGTGAAGCGTATAATTAGTTCAATTTACGCGCGATTCAATGCAAATGCATAAGTACAGTATATGACTGTTTTTCTGGATAGCTAAATTTATTCCACAGGTCTCTTAAATTTGAGTAAATTTTACTGTAATGGAAATATGTAAAAAAACTCCACCTCAACCAAGGCTTTCTAAGCTCTCTCAATTTTAATATGACCAAATTCTTCATTAATACCATACTATAATCTCTCTTTTGGTCGGAGAAATCCATGATAAAGTTGTCAGAAAGCCTGGAAATTATTATTTTCCTTGAATGAAAACTTAAGGTGAACATATACGGATCAGCTTTGATATAAAATTAGAAGACAAGCGAATTTTTGAAACTTAATTTTACTAAGTTGTCTCACTTTGGGTCCTCGTGGGATCAAGAGTAGGATCGGATATGGCATATTCGTTTTTTGTGGACTAAGGGAGGATGTGTACTGAGATAATTATGCGTATTTCAGCAACATTGGATACTTAATTTTACAGAGATAATATGGTATGGTTTGATAAATGATTTATAAAGTCGACAGAACCGTAGATAATCGATACTTTCTGTACATAGAGGCTAAGTGAAGCGAGACACTGCTTGATGCTTACTTATTTTCATAAAAATAAACTTAATTCATCCATCTTGGGAACACAATTACGAAATAGTAAATGGTATCCGATTATGTAGGTAGCTTCATTAATTAACCTCGCGTATTATCAAACTATTTTATTATGAATTCAACGGGGTGATTGGAAACCATATTCTATATAAGGGGCTCAGGATATTTATGGACCTATTAATTGAAAATGGCTCCCATATATCAGAGAAACCGTGTTTTATTAAGTCTTTTTTGAACATCTGAGCCTTAAGTTATCTAACGGAATGTTATAACGGGTGATACAAGAAGAGATACTTTTTTCAATAGCCTTGAAAATGTTGAAAAATTCCCAAGCCTAGTTTCGTCAGCGATGAGGTCCATGTCTGGCTCAATGGGTATGAAAACAAACAAAATTGCCGTAGTTGGCACGAAAAGACCTGAGGAGATTCAAGAGCTGCCATTTCATCCAGAAAAAACAACGGTTTGGTGCGGTTTGTGGGCCGGTGGAATCATCGGTGAGAATGTCACCGTCAAAGACGACTTTATCGCGCTATGATAAAGTCTATTTGATGCCTGAAATTGAGGCTCGTGATCTCGACGACATTTGGTTTCAAAAATACAGCGCTACTTCCCACACATCGCATCAATCAATGGATTCATTGAGAGAGCACTTCGATAAGAAGATAAATTCAATGTTTGGGTCAGTCGATTGGCCACGAATATCGTGTGATATCACAACGTTAGCCTTTTTCCTCTGGGGTTATGTAAAGTCTAAAGTCTATGAGGACAATCCAGTTTCGATTTTTTTTTCAATTAGATCTTGGAGCAAAACATCTTGCGTGTCAGTTACGAGTAGAAATGCTCGAACGAGTCATCGAAAATTGGACTAAACGGATGGACCATCTGAGACGTAGACGCGGCCGCTAAAGATTGTTTTAATTGTGATCTGATTCGCATATTTTAACACTCTGTGTTCTAATCAACGGAAAAAAAGTTGATCATGTAGGCGGCCTCAACGTTTTTTTTAGAAATTCTTTAGTATTTTTTAGAATTCTTTGGTATAAATGGATAGTGAGAATGAAAGAATATAGGCAAATAAACTTTTTTTATTCAAAATCATCGAAAATCGACATATTTTGTTGTATTAATAATACTGTCAATGAAGGGCTCTACATAAATTAATTTTGCGACAAAATCTATGGCTTGTACTTAATATAAATTTTGTATTTTTCATTCGGAGCCCACTTCAATTTTCCTCCCTTTCAGCTCTCAAACTAATAAGATAACACTTGTTTAATGTCGCCTTCACACTAAAGCCATGCTTTATTGTTGTTGTTAAGTTTTGCTCTTTCCCAACGCATGATGACGGTCAAAAGTTAAACAGTTAGGCCAGACAAAAGTTAAGCGTACAGTGCCACCAGCTTCTCTTTTTTTTTCCCAATTTATACAACCAAAGGGAGCGAATTCAGTGCGAAATGAGCGCAAACTGTGTCGTTCTTCATTAAATGAAAAAATCATAAATTAATTAATTAAAAGCAAACAGCGCAAACAGAAAACGCAATAAATTTAGTTTGAGTAAAAAATGGAGCGAATGCTGAAATTAAAATAAAGTGGTGGATAATTCAAATAAGGAATAAAAAAGGGAACAATTAACAACGGCAATATTAAGGTTTGCAAGAGGTAAGAGCTTAATATGCGATGGAATAGTTATCAGAATTGGAGGTTAAGGAGTTGATATTACACTTTAAGGCCAAAAAGCACCCGGAAATTGTAATTAAATTCCTCGGGTAAATAATATTTCAAAAACATGTGTTTTGCTAAGTTGGTAGGACTGTCCTTAAATACTATGCCAAATATGAGCGCGATCTGTCACAAAGCCTTCAAAGACGGTCAAGAAATTGTTGAAGACATACCTCTTTCTGGACGACTTTCGATCTCTTCAACTGATGAAAATATTAAATAAGTGAAGGATATGGTGTAAGTGTCAGGTGTCAGGCAAGTATTAGATAGATGTTGGATATTTTGGGTATGAAGCTCGTTCTTGCTCGACTCATCCCGATAAAAATTAAATTTTTCAAAAATAATACGATTGTGACCGAATTTAAAGCCAATGAATACCATCGATCAACCACAGTAAATTTTTCTCCGTGTAATTTTTTCATGTTCCACTCACTGAAATGTCCGCTCCGTGGAACCCGTTTTCAGTCGAACGAAGAAATAAACTTAATTCGCTGAAGGTCATCCCAAAAGGTGCTTATGACTAGTGTTTCGAGGACTGGAAAAATCGTTGGCATAATTTTGATGAATGAATGAATGATTTCTGTTTGACTCTCAAGAAAACTGTTTGCAGATAACGCCTAGGTCTACAGTGGTCTGTGTAGACTAATTTTACTCTTAGGTCAGTTCATTATCTGTTCAAACCCTTTAAAGTTGTGAATTTGTTAGACCAATACCGCTTCATGCTGGTGTTTTCCTTGTTATACTCCTCCCTCCTTAACAGCGTATGAACCCTCTATGTAAGAAAACCTAGACACATAAATAAGAGACATGATTGTGCGTTATAAGAATATTAAGCTCCTCCTAAACTTTAGGACTATTTAACGAGGACTCATAGGATGTGTTTGCCTTAATTTTTTACTAGAAATTGCGACATATCCATTATGATGATTCTTGGACTGTAGGTAGTAGTTAGTGAAGACCGATTTGTAAAAAAGGTATGTCTAAAATATATTCGGTTATATTCCTAATGGTTAGAAAGCGTCGTTCTGATATTCATCTCCCTACATTAAGCGCTACCGCTGATCTCGAAACGTCACCATTAAAGGGCGCTTTCTTTCGCTTTAGTAATTGCGACGTGTCTAATATGATGATTTTTGAACTGTGGGTTGTTCAGTAAAGACCGACCTATACAGAAAAGGTATATTCGGAAATCTTCCTAATGGCTTCACTCTAGTATTCTTCTCGCTACATGAAGCGCTACCGCTGATTTCGAGACGTCACTAAGGGTGATTTCTCTGAGTTATTTATATGGCGTCGTCTTTAGGAAAGGCGACTTAATGAACAATTCCTTTGAAGATCATACAACGAGACGTTAATAACGAACATTTACTACAATATTCTGTGAACGCAATTAGCATAGTTCTTTACCGGATTTATTCAATAAATAAATGAAATGGCATTATCTTAAGGTTCTAAACCAGGACATGCATGCATATCGAAATCAGACGCATATTTGCAACCGGCAAAGCGCTTTTTGCGCCGAAGCGAGAACACATAAATTAAATTAAAAATGGAAATGAGCAGCGCTTAGAAAAAAATGACACAAGCTGCTGCAAGGAAAAGGGTGTGCAGTTTGCTTCGTATCTCATTTCGCAGAATTTTTATTTTCAATTTTTTCTAAGGCTGCGAATGCAAAAAATACGCAAAGAGAAAAAGTTGCAAAAAATAGGAAAAAATGCCGTTGCTATGGCGCTAAAACCGGCGGTTGGGGAGCAGGGTCAAAAGAAAAAATAATAATAATCATGCTTAAATAATATTCATTATGTGTGTTTTACACACACATACACACACATACGGAAGTAGTTGCATGCAAACACATGTGTTCGCCAACAAATTGAAATGCACACTTAATCCCCATACTACTATAATATGAGCATATGTATGTGTGTATATGCATTTGCGCATGCATAAATGCATAGCATACATTTGTGCGCACACACTTTTAGCAAATTATAAAAATTTATTACGCGCAGAGCGGACCAAAGACAACGTAAGCGAGAAAAAATGTGAAAAATAACGCAAAAAGCGACGTGAAGCAATGGAGAAAAGAGACAAAACAAACAAAAAATACGGAAAAAATAAAAAAAATACAAAAAAATGAAAAATTACATTTAAAAAAATGGGAAAAATTACAAAAACAAAAAGTTCCAAAGGAATAAAATTACAGAAACAAAAAATAGAAATTTACAAAAACAAAAGCTGCGAGGACATGAAATAAATTAATAGAAAATGCCAAGCACGAACGGCACAAAGGCAACAGCAAGCGTAGTAAGGGTGTTGGGGCGCATACCTAGTATAAATATGTGTATGTATGTATATGTGCGTGTATTTAGAAGACAAATGTGCCACATAAAAGACACAAGTGTAAAAAATTATTTAAAAAATCGCATATCTAACCAACCACTTCCCATGCTAAGATAACGAGGCACACGCTCCCACACCAACACATCCCCACCCATACACTTATTCACACATATACTCACACACACCACTTTGCTTTGGTCATTTTTATCATAATGCGTTGTGAAATTATAGAAATGGATACCAATGTCCATCCGGCGGATATGAAATGTAACCGAATCGTTGGCGAGCGAAAAGAACAAAATAAAAAGAAACGCGCTGCCGTGGTGCCGGAGTGGGTGCTGAAATGAAGCAGAAGAAGCTACACAAGACTAAAGTGCGCGCGTGTGGGTAAAGTGGTATTAATAATTGGTTATGGCTAGCGGGTTGTTGAGCATGGCGTAATGGCGGTAAAAAGTTTTCATAATTTATTTATTTTTTCGTGTGTGCGCTGGATTTTGCTGCAGAAAAAAATAATGCGGCCAGCAAAAAAATTAGCCACATTTATTTTTGCATAATCACATATATGCATATGTATTTATATTACTTTGTATGCAAAGAGATTTACAAATATATTTTCAAGTCTATATTTTATGCTGAATTAAAAAGCAAATGAAATATGAGTTGTGCTCAAAAAGTGCCCGTCATGAATACGGTCTGATTTTCTCTAGACATGAAAGAATTTTTGCATACGTGACTCGAATTACTTTGTGCGTAAAGTCTATAATGAGCCTATGACTTATAAGATATTTCTTATTTGTATTTGAATTTGAAATATCTAACACGTATACCTAGCCTTCAAAGGACATATGTATGTATAGAATTCATTAGCGGGCCAAAGACAATGAGTATAATGAATGTCCACTGTGATGAAAACATCAAAATGAGGTTGCTGGAGATAGCTCATATTCTAAAGATATCCAGAGAACTGCTGCGCGTGTCTACAAACGATAAAATTAACGTGTCGAAAAATCCAAAAACAAGAAAAAACGTTAACTTCGGCTGCTGCAAAGCTATAATATCCTTCATAGCTTCACTACGTATAACATAAAAACTTATACAAAGAAGTTTGATCGCTCAATTTAATTGGGCTTTATGCTTTAATGACCCTATCTGAATAATTTCTTTGAAGTTTGTAGCAATGCCTTAGATAATAAGCTATGTCAAATATTGTGAAGATATCATGTGAAATATCAAAATTATTCATACAAGGGTATGTATTTGATTGTTGAGTTTGTATGAGAGTTGTATGTTATAGAGGTCTGATATCGGCGGTTCCGATGAATGAGCAGCTTCTTAGGTCAAATAGAACATATGCAAAATTTTAGATCGGTATCTCAAAAATTGAGATTCCAGTTCGAGTTTTTATAGACAGGTGGACATAACAAAAATGACTCAGCTCTACAATATGTACTTTATATGGTCTCCGATGTGTCCTCTCGGGTGTTACAAACTTCAAAGAATTACTTGACGATTGGTACTAGAGATAAAACAACCATTTGTTTGTAGTTTACTACATTCCATATAGGCCGTATGAGCACCTAAGACATAGAAACTAGTGGAAGTCCACTGTTATGAAAATCATGACAATTTGGAAAGGTGAATACTCAGTATGAAGTGGGTGCATCGCGAGCTTACAATAGACGAATTAAATGTACCAAACAATTCCAAAAAAAAAGTGACGGCACCATATTTTCGAATTGTTTCAGTCGCCATCTAAATCTCTGGATCTGGCCTAAAAAAATTTTTCCTTTTCGCAGATCGAAAACGATAGTACGAAGTCTGACAGCAATGAAGATTTATTGAAATAACGGGAGATATAAGAAGTGGTACTACTTTCAATAGCCCTTTTTTGACAGATCACGCGTGAGTTGTATCAACCTGTCATATTTTTTTTTGTTTGGCGTTTGATCATGGAAAGACTTACACTGTTTACAAATCGTTCAACTTTATTACGAAAATTCACGTTCTGTAAATAATGTCTTTCAACTTTTGGTCAATATAATCGGTCTACTGAGCGAACTATTCCCAACATCATCACCCATCTTGAGACCCAGCATTCATTATTGGATAATCCAGCACGCAGTGAAGAAAATATAGCAGCTGTAACTGAGAGTGTACATAAAGAGCGTGGAGAGTGAATTCGCTACGGTTCGCGGCAACTCGGACTGATGTATGGAGCAACTTGGCGCATTTTGTGTTCTTAAATTGAAATACAAAATACAGTTTGTGCAAGAACTGAACCCGCGCGACATCGCTTCGCTCTATGGACACTTGAAAAGTTTGAAGATCAGCCGTTTTCGACTCAAATTTTGTTCAGCGATGAGGCCCATTTCTGGCTAAATGGATATGTAAACAAGCAAAATTTACGCACTTGGGACGAAGAGCAACATGAAGAGATTGAAGAACTGCCATTTTATCCAGAAAAAAATTACGATTTGGTCTAAAGTATATGTGGACAATCCCGCTTCAACTCAAGCTTTGAAGCAAAACATCATCATAATTCGCCAGTTACCAGTCGAAATGCTAGAACGAGTCATCGAAAATTGAACTAAACGGATATAGAGTTGTCATACAAACTGAAGGATCGGAATCAAATTCTTGTAAAGAAAACTCTTTAACTGACAAGATATCTTCCCAAAATTTGGCATGAAAAAAGCATATAACGTTGCCATACAAGCTGCACGATCACCATCCAGTTCTTGCATGGAAAGCTTTTTTCATTTGTGAAGGGTATTATAGCTTCGGTACAGCCGAAGTTAGTTTTTTTTTTATCATTTTCAGTCACATTATATCGCTATTTTTCTCTTTATATCTTTCTCAATAACTAACTGGCTTTCTCTCTTCTTTGCTCTCCCTCTTTCTTCTTTATTTATCTTTATATTGATATTCAAGGAGAATGTCGGCCTCAATAAATCTCTATTTATTTTTATCTACCTATCCGTCTCTATATCCCCCTTTCACACACTGCTTGACAATTTGCTCAAAATTAGCAAATGCAAATGACGATTGCACTAATTGCATTGCCATCAACTGACCCTGTGCAAACCAGGCACTTCAAAGTCGAAATCATTTGCAAATTTATGGTAGTCTAATTAATTTGTTAAGCACAAAAGTAACAAAAAAGAAACGAATTGCATATTTCGCAAGCAAAAAAATCCAAACGGTAGCCACAAAACACACCACAACAACAACAGCAGTGGCGCAACCAAATGATAAACCAATTGCAAAATTTTCGAGGCTAATCACATACACAATTCAATTCGTTTTACAATTTCAACTAATTTCCATTTCAATTAACTTTTCAAATGCAATTTAAGGTATTTGGGCGAACCAACCGACAAGCAAACGAACGAGGTCGGTGGGAGGAGCGTGTTTCAGGTTTAACGCATCAAAGGTAACCGAAAGCAGGTGGAAAACGGCCAAAGTGGACAAAATGCTCAAATTGAGTTCTGGCAGAATGAGTCCAATGGACAGACAAGTCATATGACTAGTAATCATTGTTGTTGCCTACACCGACAACAACTACTACAACTATATAAGATACCAAAAAGTCAATTTTGTGAGGTTAGAAATCCTCATGAGCGCACCACACTTGGCGACTCGAGACTCAACACAACACAATGCGTCAGTCTGACTCTTGACTGCTGCCCGTTGCCATTGCACCAGTCACCGACCGATTTGTCCGACCGCCTGCTCGGCCAGCTATATACCGTTATGTGTATTTGCTGGCTGCATGTGCGCACAAAGCTCTAACCAAATCATTCACTTGGCTGATTTCTTGTTAGTGCCACATATTTATATACATACATATGTATCTTTATTGCTAGCTATGTGGCATGCAACGTACCTTCACTCGTTCATCAACTTGGCTTACCAGGCTGTGCTGCCGTAAGTGCTCGAAGCGCAACAGTCGAGTCGAAATGGTGATTAAGTCAAATTCAGATTTGTTAGCCAACAACAAAAACATGTTGCAAGCGCTTACTGCTACTCAATAGCTGCCCGCTTTGGCCCCTTAGTAGAGGCCAGCTACTAGGCTGGTGCACACATGTAGAAAGTGTTGCATAGTGTGTGTGCGTGGGCGTTGCGGCCGCATTTTGTGGTTAGATACATAAAACGATTCGTTTATCAGTAATCAAAATCCAAATTATTTCAATTAGTCTAAATTTTAGTGGGAAGTGGTAGTTAATTTCCAGTTGGAAGCCATTTTAGTGAACTTTCTCTTAGTTTAAAGTTTGCCGCTGTAATTATTCGAAAAATTGAATTACAGGTAGTAGAAAAAAGCTTTTAGAAAGCACTAGAAAAAATGTTTCGATACATGTATGTATGTATATGTATGTAGTATAAAGTATTTGTACACCCTGGCTAGAAAGGTTGCCCTTCTATTTGTATCGTGTTTCTTCATATCATACGAAACATTGGATTCTGAACGTTTTGAAACCGACTACGAACGACGGCTTTTATGAGAAGCTTTTCAAGGCAAAGAAACATTCGAATCGAAAAATCGATTTTACATATGTATCAGAGAGCTGCAACGAATTTAACTGAAAAAAGAAATAGGCTCGGACCATGTTTTTTAAATTCATTTTATAAAAGTTTTAGCGATTAAGATTGAAACCAAAAAATAAACCTTTTTTAATTTTAAGTTTTTGTGGATCTCAACCCTAAAAAATGAAGAAATATTTGCAGTAATGTTTTGGTTAATTTTATGCATCGCAACTTGTTTCCGTTAAAACACACAAATATGTACATACAAACTATATATGTATATACATATTCGCAGGGCAATTCTCGATCTGATTGGTCTAATCACAATCAATTCAAACGCAACTTGATCGATGTCTGAGTTTTCGTGCATCGTTGGACTTTACTCATGTATATTATCTGAATAGAAATGACTCTCGCTGGAAAATACTTAAGTAACCAAAGGGTAGTTGAGTCTTAGACGAAATTTTACGCAACGAAAATGGGTTACGCAACAAGTTACCGTCACATTGCAATATAAAAAAGCTCCCCATACTGTATCCTGAAGAACTTTTACTTTCTTTTGTAAATTATTTTTTGTAATTCTGCAAAGTTCACCATAGAAAAGGAAAGATTGCCACCTATTCAAAAATTTTAAGTCAAAATATTGATAAGATATAAAAATTTGGGTGGCAAACAAGCTTTAAGAATACTTGTATCTTAAAAAGCTTTGAGATACTTTTAGAAAAATAAAATGACAAAATATATCTTAGAAGAGCTGCCACCTGTTCAAATTTATTTTTTTTTTTAGAAAAAAAAAATTGATGAGATAAACTAAATATGACAATACCGCCTTCAAACTAAACAAGTTAAAAAAATTGTGGTAAACATTTTTTAGAGAAGAGTTGCCACCTTTCTAAAAGGTTTTGAAAAAATGTAGTAGATTAAAAAGGCACTAACTTGTTGGTATCGAGTTGAAGAGTCTTAAGGAAGAATGCAGTTACATATACTCGCATGTTTTGTATAGTATTGCCGGCTGTTTAAAATTTGTATATTTATATTTTTGATATAATAAAATATTTTTACACAAATGGAGATGGGCATCAAATTAAGCATATTTCTATATCAAAATATTTATGATATACGTATGTATGTATGTAGATGTAGAAATTATTCAAATGCAAATTATTTCCTGAATGGGCTGCCACCTGTTTCAAATCAAATTAAAAAAATTAAATAAATGAAACATTACAATATTGCTGTCAAACTAAACAACTTAAGAAAAATTTTTCGAATATTTTTTTAAACGAGTTGCCACTTTTTAAATTAAAACAAAAAACTATAACATATTTAAAAAAATCTAAGTTGTGGGAATCGAATTGAAAAAATATAAGGAATCTTAAAGTAGCATACATTTTTTGAGTATAGTATTGCCACCTGTTTAAAAACATTCAACGTTTAATATTCTGAAATAACAAATGTTCACAACAAATGGAAATGTGTATCAAATTAAAAAAATTGTATCTCAAAATATCTTGCAATATATTTAAAATGCTTAAGGTTCAAAATAGTGCCGAGAAGGGATGCCACCTGTTCCAAAATAATTGTTTTTTTTTTTAGAAAAATTTATTAAAAAAAATGATATAAAATATCACTGTCAAACTGCTTAGCTTAAAAATAATTTATGTTAAAGATATTCTGTAGAAAGTGTTGCCACTATTTCAAATTTTTAGGAAAAAGAGAATTAATAGATTAAAAACACTAATTTGGCGGTATCGAACTAAAGAGGCTTAAAGAAGATTAGAATAGCATAAATTTTTTGAACAGTATTGCCACCTGTTTAAAAATCGTATGAAAAAATCGTATGAAAAAAAAATTTTTGATGCAAATAATGGTATTAAATTAAAGCTGTTTAAGAAGGGCTTCTTTAGAAGTTATTTTTGTGTAGGGTTGCCACATTTCTTAACTTATTTAAATCGAATTAAAAAAAAAAAATATTGTAGTATTGGCAGCATTAAACATTTTTATGTAGAATCTCTGAAGCAGAAAATTTATAGAGCGTGTTGCCACTGTTTTAAAATTTCGATTTTCACAAAGTTTGGCAGCCATTTCTTTTACCTTCTTTTATTCTCAAACTCTAGCCTTATCATTAAGTCTATATGCGAATTTTATAACGCCATGCATCTCTGTCGAAATTTCAAAAAGTTCTCCCACGCAGCCGCACTTGTGGATCTGCGCTTTTATCGGTCTGTCTGTCTGCCTGCTTGCCTCCTGTCAACATCGCGGAAAGCCAACTTCTAGCAAAATTTGTCGCTTGAATCGTTCGTGCAGCGAAGCGTTTCGGTGACTTCATCTGCTGACATTGCTGTTTCTATATAAAGTATTGTCTTTGTTGTTGTTGTAGATCCATCCGCTTGTAGGGTTTAATATAAAGTTGCTATTTGTTTACTCATATTTAGCACACAACTTTGTGGTTGTTGTTGCTTTCTGCCATTGTAGTTTCGAAAAATTTATTGCTTGCGAAATTTCACCTGCGCGCCGTTATGACTTTTTTCCCGTTACATTTATTTTTTTGGATACACTTATGCACCCTTGTTGTTGTTGTAGTAATGCTGGCTTAATTGCGCGCATAAGTGCACATTTGCTTAGCCGAGTAGTGCCGAAAACAGCAATAACAAATGACGCAGTTTCAACAACCGGTTGCTGAGTCGTTATACTGTAGGGGTATGTGTATGAATAGTAGGAGCGGATTTTTGGCTGCTCACAATATTTATATTTGCACTTTCTCAGCGGATTCATAAATTTTCGGTAATAATTGTGAAATGTGCATTTTATTATTGTTATTATTTATACTGTTGCGAGACAAATTGTGCGAACGTAATTTATTCCCGACTCGGGTTCGAATTATGTGGCGCTTAGTCAATAATAGGTAGGAAGAAGATATAGTTAAAAGTATACTTTCAGGCGCTTCGACTTAAAATAACGAAAAACGAACGCAAATATTTAAAGTACCGCTACTAGGAAATTGTATATATAGTATATACATAAATATTCCTTCGAATGTCCTCTTTGTTATCACTATACCCTCTTCTTCCTGTCTTAAGGTAAGAAATCTTTGAGCTTTTTTACAAATGTCAGGCAAAAATAGTTTTTCGGTTTTACTATCTAAACATTTATTTTATAGCAGTTGATATAGTTTTAGAAATGAGCTTTAGTTTAATGGTGAAACTTTTACTTATGTGATTTTGGGGTTAAGTTATTTTTTCAAATATTATGTATCTATTCAGTAATGATTGAAATAGTAAAATTTAACAATTTTACATAACTCTCCAAAAGTGTAGAGATTTTGAATACTCATGGAATTATTCTTTTTAACGCCTCTGAATAATTTTTATATTTTCATATTTATTAGACATCTTTAAATTGTTGGAGACTTTAGTTTTAGAGAATTCGTAAAGGTTTTCTTGATTTCTCACATTTCATAATAAATCATATACATACATCATATGATGCTTAAATTTACTGTGGGTGTCTCCTCTCCTCTACTTTTCTGAACTCAAACTTATTATTACAAGTCAATAGGATGGTTATTTACGTTAGTTTTGTTTGTAGTTATTATTTTGCTATGGTTAAACACTACAGAACAAATTATTTGACAACTTATTGGCTTATGCTCAGTGTATACGACGTTCTTGCAAAAATGCATATGAAAACAGTATATGGGTGCATATTTGGTAAATATAGTGAAAATTCGACCGATTTTAATAACTCTCCAAATGTGTAGAGATTTTATTTAGTTATGGAATCTTTTTTCTGTATGCTTTTGCAACAATTAATTGATCGAAACACTTATTTAAAATCTCTACACTAGTGGAGAGTTTTGAAAAGTCATTACAAATGCACAGGCGTATATTGAACATCAAGTTTGAACGTAAAATTCGCGATTATATAAGGTAGAGATACATTTTTCCTCATACATTAATGAAAATACCTGTTATTTTGTCAAAAACACTTTCGAAGTCATAACAACGACATTTTTCACTTAAACACGTATTTTCGCTTATCATTTTTATTCATTTCATTTTCATTTGCATTAATTTTAATTAATAATTATCTGGAATACTAACAAACACGAAGCAGAAGTGTGGTTCGGCGGCATATCAGCGCTATAAAGTGACTTTTATGAGCAACGTAGGCGGTATGGGAAGGCAAAAGTGTGCATAACGGGTTGAAGGTAAGCAAAGAAAGGTTGTAAAAAACGCCACATTAATTTCGATAAACCTCAAATAAAACACACGAAAAAAGCAACAGTGAGCGGCACGAGAATTAACGGTGTATAGCTTGTGGGAAAATTCATACAGCAAGAGGGGAGAGAGCTGATGTTAGCGGTGTTGATTTAGGGTGGCAAACAGAAATTATGATAATTCAAGTAAACAACACGGGAGCAACAAGAAAAGCAGCAGCACAAATATGTACGAATATTTAAGGATGTAGCGGCACACATACATATACATACATGTATGTAAGTATGAACAGTTATCCATGAAGATAGCGCCAGCCAGCGAGAAATATTAAATGGTATTGAGAGAAACTAATTTTCATTAAAAGGATTAAAATTTTCAAAACAGCAACAACAAAGCAGCAAGCAAAAGGGTTGAAAGTGATATACACACACATAAACATACAGCAACATGACTGGGTGCCTTGTTATCCCACAGCATTCGGCGAGTTTATGACAAAATATGAATTAACATAAAAACACAAACACATAAAAAACGCTTAAAATATTTTTGTTATGGTAGCGCATGAAAGCCGACTGCATTGTTGTTGCCAAGCACGAAAATCAACGAAGCAAAAATGACAATCGACAAAGCGTTGAGTGACAAAAGACGACGGCATCCGCTAGTCAACAAGCCGCCGTCGTTTGGAGTTCGAAATAAGCAGCGCGTTTATATCGCGGCTGCGTCGTTGTTGTTGGCCGGCTGCTGCAGGAAGTGTTGGTGCGCGTGGTGGAGCGTCGTTAAAGGTTATTGGACGCATAATAATGAGGCCATTCAGCGTGGCAGCCAGGTGGCGAGTTTGCTTTCATTTGGCGGTCGGAATGGCGCGCAGGTGGTTAGGCAGCCACTTAGTAACTCACCCGCAGTTTATTATTTTCGAAATATTCAAATTTTTGGTAATAACCTACTAGTCGGTTGGCAGGCAATGCGATCATGGCGGAGGGTTGAGGTGATTGGCAGGCGCAGAAATATTTCTTTCAAAAGGAAGATACGAGTAATAGAAGTTTTATTTGCAAGCAAAAAATATTTGTAATATAAATATATGTATAATATTATATGTACGCAAATATAAAGATATTGTCACAATAAGTCTACAAAAATGTAGAAACGTATATTTCAGAAGAAAATAGAAATATTGCTTTACTTTGTTTTTTTTTTTTTAATTAAAAAGTTCATAGTTTCTCGAAACAGAAAATGTTACAACTCTCCAAAAAGTGGCGAGTTAAAAACAAATACAAAAAATACTACAATTTGTACTTAGTATTGTTTTTAATTACTTTTGTATGGGAAAATTGAGTACCAAAAGTTGAAGTTAAAAGGATTTAACTGAATGTTACTTATATTAGTTTTGCATGGTCCTGCCCTGCGCAAAAATTTTTAAAGCTTGTTATATAATATTTTGCTGGCCACTGTTTCATCTGAAGAAAATTTGACAAAATTGAATAACTCTCCAAAAGTGTAGACAACTTTTATATGTCGAAAGTAATTATTATTTATAATAATACTTGCATGATGTTTATTAGGCAGTTTCAGGTTAAAATAATGAAAATATGACAAAATTTCGTAACTCTCCACAAGTGGAGAGATTATCTTTCAGTCAAGGCGGTTAATGTTGATGTTTTTAAGACGATTTCACATTCAAACAATGAAATTGTGACAAAATTCAAACTCTCCAAAAGTGTAGAGATTGTTTTTTAGGCGAGAATGCCAATATTGATGTTTATAAGGTGATCTTATATTCAAATAATGAAAATAAGACAACATATAATAACTCTCCAAAATTGTAGAGATTGTATTTGAGGTTAGGATGCTAACTTTTAATGATTTTTTCACAATTTAAGGATTCTTAGTTAGCGAAAAATCTTTTCATAAGTGGAGAGTTACACTAATCCAGTAAAAAATCATAAAACTAAATTATGCAAATATGACTTTGTTTTTTTTTCTTAAATTTTCGTAAAGTTGATTAAATATAAATCGGCTATCATCTCTGCTATGTTATTAAAAAACATTATCACTAATTTTATGACATCTCGTCTGTTTCTTAAAACATGATGATATTAAAGACGACTGTAAACCATAGGGTAAAGGTGTACACGGTGAATGAAACAATGATAATCAACCATCACTCCTTTATTCTCCCTTTATGTAATATTTGTAGATTTGTTTTCATTATCCTTCAGTAGAAATATTATAAAATATTCAAAAATATGCATACAGCAGTCAAAAGTTATAAGTATTTTTCATATTTCATTCATAAGCACTTTTTGATTATAAGGCGCGCCGTTCCATTCGATCGTTAGCATCCGCTCAGCCATTAGATATTTTCACCACCACATCACACACCTGTCATGCATGGCCTTACTGCCGCACTTTTTGATTACCAATGATTGCTAACTAAGCAACCCTGATATGCGCGGCTGATCCACAAAACTGGTTACACCGCCGCGAAGAGACGCTGAGCTAATCGACTGGCAGTCATTGGCATCGTCGGGCTCATTTTATTTTCGACATTACGCTCAACTGTCAAATTACTTCGATTAGCATAGAAATGGCTGAACGAAGGCAATGTGGCGTACTGTGTGGTGGCAGCATCGTTTACAGCACCGATGCGAGGCAGGGTGTGCGTTTAAGAGTTGATACTCAGTGGGCGACGATGATTAAGTTTATTATTTTTATGTTGCCATTCGGTTATAATGTAGCGGAATAGTTCGTAAGTACTTCGCTTCGCAATGGTGCTGGCATAAGTACCAATTTATATGGAGGTTTGGTGGGAGTTACGGTTTAAAGACTGGGAACTTTGTCTAGAGACGATAGGTTTAAAGAAGCTTGACTGAATCTCTTCTGTTTATAGGGGAGAACGCAGTTGTATTTTTTACAATATTCGTCATAAAATACATATTTCATCTATCTAATCTCTATCAATGAACAAATAAAATCCGATTACGCAAACTCGTGTGGTTTTCGTACCACAGTTTCTGATCCCCAAACGAGGGGCAGTCAAGAAGGAAGTGTTGTCTTCTTTCATACAACGTCTGGTAAGATTCCCACCTCACTGTGTGAACGCCAATGGAGCAACAGCCTGTTAAAAGCCTCACAACTAGGGAGAGGCTAGCCTTACTGAGACCAAAGGGATCACTAGATCTTTTGCGATCGATCTTGGACAAAAAAACTTTTGCGACAACGCATATACCGATAGTGGCCCAGCGCTGGCCAAGTTTCCGCGAGGACCAGCTATCCAGTGATAGAACACAAGAGGATACGGGGAACACCGACCCGCTCCCATTCTACCGATAGCAGTTCTAGAGTACCTTTCCTTGTTAGCTCATCTGCTTTGCAATTTCCTGCGATTCCGTTATGGCTTGGCACCCATACCCGTCTTATTGATAGCGAGGTTAGGCACTCCTTGACTGGACTTCAATGTAAGTCTATGTGAGTCTGCTTCGGTTACTGGCTTGAATGTTAGCAATCATGCTTTAGGATCAATTCAAGATCATGCTTAGCGTAGAAATACACAAAATATGGTTTTAAACAGTTCGTCTAGGCAGCTAAGGCCTGTAATGTCTACTAAGCAGTGCCACAATAGAAAAAATGTCGATAAACAACAACGTGCTCATCATTAAGGATGGTGGATGAAGTTCATAGAATAATTCGGCGAAAAAAAAAGAAAAATAAATTAGCAGATTTGTACGTGTTACAGCTTTTTCTTGTTTTTTTTTTAATTTTTTGTATAATTTTTTCTTTGTTTCTGCTTTTTTCTTGAATGCTGGCGCGTTTAACCCTTTCTTTACCATACTTGTCTGTAGATACATGTATTTGCTTTACACCACTATAAAGCAGCCAAATAAGTGGGCACCGCCTGCTCATTTAAAGCGGAAACACATAATTTTATTTCATTAATTCTTGTTTGGGACATTTATTTTCCCATTTTTTCGTGCTTTTTTTGGTGTACAAGCTATTCTCTGCACTGAATTTGCTTAGGCGCTGGCCGTGTCGATTGCGTATGCAAGAGACGGAGGTTGTGTTTGTTGAGGCTTAAAATTTTGTGTAAATAAAAATTACATTTGTAACGGCGCCCGCATATTGTCGATGTCGCCTTTCATTTGAAAGAGGTTTACGCTCTAAATTATGGGCAATATGTTATGTAGAATATTGGATTTTCAAAAGTAATTTTGCTATATTTAATTAATTAAAGAAAAGTAATCTGCCAAACGACAGCATAAAAAATAATGATTTCTATTAATTTTACTTCCACGAGGTTCGAATAATTAAAGCAAATGCCTTGAAGCTACTTTTTCCTCGTACAGTGTAAACACAATTTCTCACAATATCCATAAAAAAATTTAGAAGAGAATTGTTACCATATTTTTCTAAAGGTTTGGATAATATGGCGGGTTTACAGGTGTGTTCTGAACACTCTCGTTTGTCGAAACGCGGCCTTAAAACCTCTACAAAGATAACTATAACGATGAGTATGCCAAACTCTGCTGATATACAAGTATTATATGTATGATTTGACTATTGTGAGGTATTCGAGAATACTAAGAAAGAACCAAATTCAGATCTGAATACTTTTAAAGCTTCATCTAGTCAACAAATGCATGCCTGACGGCTCAAACCGATGCAGAATTAAAAGATTGGTTTTTGAGCAACCTAGATCTCGAATTGAGAGGATGGGTTAAAGAACATTAAATACATAGATTGGGCCAAATTCAGATGGATAACTTTGCCTTATGCATAATCTGTATACTTATGTATATATTTTCATCTATGCCCAAAGACTGGAATCGAGAGGATGGGTTGGGCAACCTTAATACTTAGATAAAGAATATTTTTATATGTAAATCATAAAAAAGTTTTTTAAAAAAATTCCAAAAAAATAAAAAATAAACAGGCTTGCTGTTTTTGCCCTCCTCTCTCCAAAAAGTTGATATGCAGTTACAACAAAGTTACCCAGTTGGCTTCAAGCCAAGATAATATGTAGATACCTTGAGAACACGGTATAATCTTTCTATTGATTTCTATGGCTTATGGTGAGCATTTGGACTGGTACTGGCGAATGACACAATTGTAATGCGACAATTTCGCTTGTTTACATATCCATTGAGTCAGAAATGGCCCTCATCGCTGAACAAAATTTGGCTCAAAAACGTTGGATTTTCTTGGAACTTTTCTAGAGCCCTTAGAGCGAAACGATGTCACTTGGGAAAGCTCGAACGGCTTGCATAAGCTGTATTTTCTGCACTGTCGATTTAAGATCTCGACGTGAAATGAGCGAAGTCGTTCCATACGTCAGTCCGAGTGCACTCTCCATGGTCTTCGTATACACTCTCAGCTACGGCTTTTATATTTTCTTCCCTGACGTGGTCTATTCGGTCGCATATTATCCAATAATGAATGCTGGGTGTCATGATGGGTTTGCAAATAGTGCATTGCTTCCTCTATATTGATGATCTCAGCTCTAATCTAATGATTCATCTGAAACTAGTTCCTAAACTTACTTAGATTGCATAAATTTTTTTGTGAGCTCACATTCCAAAGCACTTTCCGAGGCAAGCCTCCAACCTAGAAAAATATGTTTCTAAGTGGAATATACTCTTTGTAGACTACAATTTTGAATATGTCTACAGACCACAAAAAGGTCTGTCAAAAGGGTAGCGACAATTTTTCCTGTCTTCCGTAAGATTTTTAGGACCCCATGATATTTATAATATGTCAGAGAAGTATACGAGTATCTCAAGCACAAGAACTTACATAGCTCTCCTTATTTGTTAAAATCATTACTCCTTTTAGTTATTTTTGTAGATCAAAAATTTTGTCATTTCCGCTGACTTGTCATAAATATCAAAGAATGTCAAAATTTATGCTTATTATAATTTTGTAAAATATGCAATTTGCCAAATGTGCACGAATACAATAACCGACTTCCTTCCTGTGACTCTTCGACTGACTACAAAGAGTCGAATTCCATAATGTTGTCATCTAAATGCATTGAATCACTTCAACCAAAAACTGACTGACTATAATAATAGCAAGAGAAACTGACATAAGCCAACAGGCAGAGAGACAGCCACCACTAATCTCCTGGCTATACCGTTACCGTTATAGTCAAGCATTTATCAGCGATTTCAACACCTTCGCCACTGCGGCCTCCAACTATTGCCGTCGTATATACAGTGCAGCAACAAAGATGGCGACAAATCTGCGCAATTTATTTACACGGCAACTTTTTGGAATAATAATAATAACAACAACAAGGGTACAGTGCCAAATGATATGCTGAGCGCGGAAACATTTCTTTTCTTGGACAAATTCCATCAACGTATAACGCAAGAATTTTCGACGGCGGCGGCAGCAAAAACTTTTTTCCTCGCACTTCTGGTGGCAGGGGTGGGAGTTGGTGTGGCAAAAAGAAAGGATTTAATGGCACATTAAGAATTTTATTACCACAGCATGCTAATGTGCAAAGGTGGGTACATATTGGTGTGGAGTGGCGCGCGTTGCTCCTTGACTTATAACCCAGCCTCCGGTGCGGATGTGGCAAATGTGCCGCGTTGACATTTTCGCTGTCATTCCATTTCATTTTCGACTGTGAATATTGCATTTACTCATTATATGTACAACAACATGCAGGCCGCACCGTTACAGCGACGACATTTGACAGTTGACAGCGAGGAGTGCGAGCGAGAGTGCTTGCGTCTTAACGTCTTAAGCCAGTGGCGCGTGGTCCGGGTTATGTACGGTCGCCAGAGGTGTTTGTGTTTTCGTGTATTGTGGCCTGTAGGTGTTTTAACGCCAAACCATACTTTTAATTAAATTAATTTGTTGTAAATCTTTGGAAATACTTCGGCTGTTGGCATAACTTCGTTCTTCGAAATTTTTGGAGCCGTTAGCTTTCCATTGCCGTGATTTATTTGGCATTGCTGGCATTTTTGGCTTAATTGTATTGCAGAAATCAAATATTTTTGCTCATTCAGCGGCGTGTAAGTTGCTCGTAGCTCATCATCTTCTGCGTTGTGCATTTATCAGGTCATGTCTTTCTTTATGCGCAACATTAAAATTTTAAGATTATACCTCAGCTCCCAGATAAACAATTCCACCCGTCATCACCTCAGTACGAACTTAGCCTCCAGATCTACAATACCACCCCAACTGCTTATAAGGTCTGTCGACCACTAGCATCTATGAAGATCGGAAGTTCTATTTAATGAATAAATACTCTAATTATTGTTCAAACCGAAAACCATTTAAAAACTGGGCAAGTGTATATCTACTAGTATTTGGTTGATAAGTCTTGATAATAAGGGCTTTTGAATTCGAAAAGTTCTTGCATTCAGCATCACCTTCAAGATGGATGATGACCCAGACCCAGAATTCATTATTGGATAACATTCGACCGAATATAAAACTTACAGCACTCAATGAAGAAAATATAGCAGCCCTAGCTGAGGGTGTACACGAAGACCGAGGAGAGTCTATTCGGCGAGGTTCGCAGAAATTCGGACTGACGTATGGAACGACTTGGGGCATTTTACGTCGAGATCTTGGATTGAAAGCGTACAAGATACAACTTATACAAGAATTGAAGCCGCTTGACCTTCCCAAGAGACATCACTTCGCTCTTGAAAAGTTCTAGGAAGATCCGACATCTTCGAGACAAATTTTGTTCAGCGATGAGGCCCATTTCTGGCTCAGTGGGCAAAAGCAACCTGAGGAGATTAAAGAGCTGCCATTTTATCCAGAAAAACAACGGTTTGGTGTGATTTGTGTGGGCCGGTGCTATTATCGGTCTATATTTTTTCAAAAATAATGCCAGTGAGAACGTAATCATCAATGGGAAACGTTATAGCGCTATGATAATCGACTAGTTGGTGCCTGTAATTGAAGGCCGTGATCTCGACGACTATTGGTTTCAACAAGACGGCACCACTTTCCACAAATCACATCAATCAATGGATTTATTGAGAGAACACTTCGGTGAGCAGATAATTTCACGTTTTGTGCCGCTCGATTGTCTACCAAGATCGTGCGATATCACACCTTTAGACCTTTTCCTGTGGGGATATGTAAAGTCCAAAGTCTATGCGGACAATCTCGCTTCGATTCGGGCCTTGAAGCAAAACATCACGTGCGGCATTCGCCAGTTACCAGTCGAAATGCACGAATGAGTCATCGAAAATTGGACTCAACGGATGGGATGTAGCCGCGGCCAAAAAAAGATAATCTTCAAAAAATTAATGCCAAAGAATGTTCTTTCGAATGAAGCATCAGTAAAAATGAAGGGGTTTCGTACACGGAGTTTGCACTCCAGCCACTCCTTCAAAGAATTCTGATTCTATAAAACAAAACCTGTTTTTTGATTAGATTAAAATCTTTATCAAAAAGTTCACTAACTCATCACCTTCTTCATAGAAGTTCGAAACCTACTTTCCTTTGTTAACTCATAATATTAAATTTATTTGCTGTCAGGTTCAATAAGTGAGCCTAATCAGTAGAAATAGCAATGGATATATACTTTAATGTGAAAGCTTTCGATTGCTATTTTTTGAGCTTTAAGCTGCAGAAAAAGGTTTTCAAATCGGTTTGAACGGAGTTTCGTAACGATTTATTTGATGTCAGGTTCAAAAAGTGAGCTTAATCGATACAAATAGCAATGGATGGGACGATATACTATATAATTTAATGTGAAAGCTTTCGTGTACTATTTGCTTAAGCTTTATGCTCCAAGAAATGATTTTCAAATTGGCTTGAACAGAATTTCGTATCGATTTATTTGCGTCAGGTTCAAAAAGTGAGCTTATCGGTAGAAATAGCAATGGAGATATATTTTAAAATAAATGTTATATTTTTTTGAGCTTTAAGCTCTAGGAAATGGTTTTCAAATCGGCTTGAACGGAACGTTTCTTTAAATGCCGATTTTCTTTTAACACTCGAGCAATTGAAGTGCCTTTTGTTTGAAATTCCATACGCACAAATTATACGACAAATTATTTCATTTAGCTTTTTCTATAACCATTTTAATTTCGCACAATAATTTTTCAACTTCCTGTGCGACGCTGACTTTTCCACAATTATTTTAAATATCGACAAGTGCCACGGTGAACATAACCCCACAAATACACATCAACTAAATTTACATATTATATTTTTTTTGCTGCCAGTCGACGCTTAACATTCATATGAAATTAATAACAAAGCGGGGTATTCATATGCCAGCAAGCTGAAGAACACCCGATGCCACCCAAAGCACCCACAAAGTAAGCAACGCTGAAACATATTGCAGCTCGCAATTGCTGTCGCCATAAAGCAAAAAAATATTTTGTTGACATGTGAAGAAAAAGTGACTTGATTGCAAATATTAAGGTCCTAGGGGGGGATGCAGAAGCGCTTCAGTAGAAAAAAGCTGAATCAACTTCTTCAACACAACTGCACAGAACAATTGAAAGCTAAAGCTGCAGCAAACAAAAAAAATCAAAGAAAAATTGCAAAACACCAACAAAGTGGGTGGGGCGTAGGTGCAGCTATGCGAAAAATTAAACACTTGAGATTTTAGCCTGCTCTCTCTGCACCGCCACTCCCCCCACCACTAACGACAACAATCGAAACGTCGCTTTCAAGGAGTTTTGCCTTCGGCTGGCGCACATGTGTACATATGCACCAAGTTGCCGCGTTAGTACGGGTGTTGCCACTTGAAGCAACCTAACCTGTGCAATTTGCAGTCATCATCGGTGTTGGTTTGTGTGCTTGCTGTTGGGAAAAGGCTTCCAATTGCTTCTATTGTTCTTATGCTCGACGCTTTGGCATATTTGAGAAGGGCATGTGGCTTGAATTCGCTTTCGAGTGCACCTACAAAGTAGGTGAAGTGCGTACAAGTAAAATTATTGCTCACAATATATTGCGTTTTTGCTATATTTATTCATTAACAGCGTCGTATGGATAAGCACGTAGAGGTTTGGACGTAGAATAAGGATCACAGAAAGGATGAAACTTAAAATATTACGATAACTTTGAAATAAATTGATTGTTTTAGTGATTTTCGGTATGAATAATTGTTTTATCAACCATAACCGGAACCAGGTAGATATAAAATCAACCCTGTGTTAAGTCTATTGATTTTTTCTGTCGGTCCTTAGTTTTTCTGTCGACTCATTTCGTTCAGATAGCCTAATCAAATAATTTGTACCGCAATTATTTGCTCTATCAATTCCCTTTTTTGGGACGATAGTTGGATCATAAAAATCTACAAGTCTGTTTCCTAATAACTAGGCGAAACTGTAGCCGACCGCTAAAGGATCTTTTATAAAATCTTTGTTTCGAAAGATTTATCGATGTCATTAGTACCCAAATCGTAGACTGATGTACTGTTAAGACAGCACTTGATATCTATAAGGTGTGAAATATTAATTTCCTTTCCAGCGATTAACCCAAAAACATGTTGGAGACCGTTTTCTGCTTTCCAATGGCTACTAGAGCTACCTTAAGACTCTTATGCTGCAAGGACGAAGGCAGAGCTGCGGTTAGGGTGGAAAACATTTTTTTCAATACCATGGATTCTTGATCTTTAGCATGGTCTTTTTACTATTAGATAAAAAAATTTAAAACTTCGAACAGAAGATTCTACTAAAAAGGTATTGACTGTCGAAAAACTGAATATACTTGCAGCTTTCAAATCTTTGTCGAGTTGTTTGTGGACATATCGGGGAAATTGGGAGATTTATATGACAAGACTTGGTTCAACATTGTTGCGAACAAGTACTTGTATCTTTTCAAATCTTTGTAAGAGATTTCTTATGCAAGAAGGAATATATCTCGGATTAACCGGAGCGCTGTTGAATTGTTAGTAGGCTATAGTAAGAACTGCTGAGTTAAGCATTTAAGGGAATCAAAGATTTTGGGCTTCGTAAAGATTTTGCACAAGCCTCAATGACCGTGATCAACAAAAACTCTAAACTATACACCTAAGAATCCGTACAAATCCTGACAACACTGTTCGAATAAATGGTTTACAATTATTATAAGGGGTTAGCAGTAAATATAAATACTTATTTCTATATTTATTTTATTCGTAACTTTTGTACATTTCCCTCATGCAACTCAAGTGTTGTTCATGCCGCGCTTTTTCTTCTTCTTCATAATTTAGCTGCCTATTTTCCGGTTGCAATTACAATAATTTGCTGTTCAAAACGTTTAGGCTTCAATTTAGTTTGTTGGCAGCGTATTCCATGGCTTTCAGAAATAATTTGTCAAACGCATTATAGAAAGTGTACACATACTTACATACATATGCACTTTTGAAATTCTATATGAGTGTAAGTATTTTTAATGCGCATTTCCAGTAAACAATTAAAGGCAAAAAATGATTCTCCTATGCGAGGTTAGGTAGAAAACTAATAGAAAAAGTCATTCGTATTTGCATTTATTCTGGAATGGATTCTGAAATAAGATTTCAGTAGAAAGAGTACTCAAAGGTTTAAGAAGTAGTGCTTACAAATCTAGAAAGAACGGGATTAATGAGGAGGTTAAATAAACATACTTTCAGGATGAGTTTTGTAGGGAACGTTTTTTAATAAAGTCAGTTCTGCAGTAAGGTCCATTTTGATTAATTGTTACGTACTACAAGGTCTTTTAAAGTCGACTTTACTATCAATCAATTATACTTGTAATTCCCCACCTTCGCTGATTGGACGTCGCAGGATTCGGCAGAAGAGCAATATGAGAAGAACCAAATTATTTTTTGACATATTTGATGAATCGCATATATGGATTATCACATTTTGACACTATGTATTCACAGGAGCATACAGTCCTTGATGATAGTTGTTTCTTCACTAACTGTTTGGAGCAGTTGAGCAGATTGTCCCTTCAACAGTGCAGATTTTAATTAATGAAGTTATGTATAACATATTCCAGACGCTTTTTCCTTCTACAATGATTAGTCAAGGCATAGGTTTTAATATTTTATAAAGTAAGTATTTTTTGAAAAATTATACTGGTTTAGTCGCTACACAGACTGTAAAGGCTCTACATTGTTGGAATGATTCTATTATGTTCCCAGACCTAAGGTAGAATCAATTTGGTAGTCATACCTTTTACGAATTAGACAAATTGGCAGAAAGTGATATTAGCCGTTTTAGTAAATTTTTGGCAAGGTCAAGGCGTTTTTTCGAGATGAGCCTATCTTCTTGATCCATACTTTGGAGTTCAGGGCAATACAACAGATCGCCGTTTCTAGCTACCCAAAAAGATAATTGAGCCTATCTTTTTTATTTCAGGATTTAGCGACGCCAGTGTTACAATTTGGCAATTCACAAATGTCGACACTTGTGATGTTAGACATACACAGAATGTTTTGACATAGGAGCGCTACTTGTGTTGTTTATAGTAACTTAAAATATTCATATCGGCGAAAAAATGGAATAATTTTAACACAACATTTTAGCGCGATTATTTTTGACAACTCTCGACATGGATTGTCTTATGAAAAGTGCATCGATGATCTTAATTCAATTTTAGATGATGAAGCTGCATCAAGGACCAGTGTTTATTGCTGGAAAGGTGAATTCAATCAAGGTCATAGATCACTAGAAGACGAGTTTATTGAAAGTCGTTTAAAATCAGTTCCTGTTCCGAAAACTATTGATGCAGTACACAAAGTGACATTGCAAGATCGTCATGTGACCTATCAGGTTTAGGTATCAGTGGGACTAGCATACATTCAATATTGCATGAATATTTCATTGTATAGAACTTGTTTTCTCGTTGGATCCCACACAATTTTTCGATTGCTCAAAAATTGTTCATGTCATGTTCAACTGTGCTTCGAAACACCTTTAGACAAAGTGATTGGTGATAAATCATGAAATTTTATGGAGGAGCCCGAAAGCAACCAGGAGTCGACTGTTTAGGTGTTCGCGCACGAAGCTTTTCCAAAGCAATGGTTGCCTGTTTCTTATAAAAACTGACAATATTGCAGCAACGAGTCAGAGCAGTAAAGTGTGGTACACAATCATTTACTTGATAGTTGTCTTTCAAGAAATCAGGAAAACGAACCCCCGAAGGTGGATCTCTCTTCACCACGACTATGCGACTTCTCCTACATCGCCTGAATCAAATGCATTTTTGAGCACTTAAAACATCGATTTGATGAGCAAAGCCCTGACTTAGCATCGAACGACTTATTTTTATTCCCCTACGAATAAAATAAACTAAGAGGTCAACGTTTTGCGACACCTGGAGAGACAGTTGATACGTTCAGAACGCAACTTTTGGAGATACCTTAATCAAAGTGGCTAAAGTGCCTCGACAATTGATTCATATGCATGCCAATGTGTAAAGATCTAATTTGAGAAAATTTTGTCTTTGATTGGTAGAAATTATTCGAAGAGGGTGTTGACGACGAACCACGTCCAGGACGGCCATCAACATCAACTAATGATCAACATGTCAATAAAATAAGATGAGAAATAGGAATCGACGATTAACCAGAGATCTTACTGTTGAGTTGGAATATCGGAAGCATCGGTGAAACTCGTTTTGAAAAATCATTTGGACCTGAAAAGTGAAAACACGATTGGAACTAATAATTAATTTTTTCGAAAAACGGAGTCGCGTTAACGTCTGTGAAACAATGACTACTAGGATGTGTTGGAGTGTACTATTACTGACGATGAGTCTTGGATCTATGCTTACGATCGGGGCCGACGATCAATCGGCCGAATATCGTGGCAAAGGTGAACCAAAGCCGAAAAAACACGTCACAGCAGTTCAAAAATCAAAGTTTTGTTGGCAGTTTTCTTCGATTATCGAGGTGTGGTGCACTCCGGTAACTTTAACAACTTTTTCGAGGATTCGAAAAAACATTGGCACAAGTTTATTGTGAAGGGGACGATTTAAATTTTGAACAATAAATTAAGAATTTTAAAATTATGAACAAAGTCTTACTATTTTTTGTTTATAGTATTATATAGGCGGTCTTAAGTTAATAGTTGGGCTGGTTGGCTCGCATGCTTTTCAAACCAAATTTAACATCACAAAAGCTTGAATTTGAATTTTCGATTGCTCATTTCGTTTGTGATTACAATAATGAACAGTCTTTACTTTAGCTACAGCATAGTTTTGTAGCGTTCCGCTCTCTTTCTTCCACGCTTAAAAAGTTCAAATTCACAAAGCGTAATTCGGAAAGTAACTCAACTCTTAAAGGATTATTGTGATGATGAAATTTTGTAGAAAATTTTCGCTGATTTCCTGTCTGCATGCAAAATACTGTGTATTATAACGGTCTCAGCATTGCAAGTGCTTTGTTTCGCGCGACAAATCGCCACAAAATGGGCCAACCACTTTAGCGAGACAATCAGGCACAAAGCGGTTGGAGTACAAACGCTCAAGCGTTGCTTCCTTGCCACGCTACGCGCTTTTATTTCGCACGACGCTTCGTTTCTTTGGAACGGAAGTTCTCGACTAGGCTAACGGTATGACACACGGTTACATGGGAAGGCGTTGAAATGTGGGAATAAGGCAAAAGAGAAGGAAGGAGGAGGGGGAGAGAGACAAGACAGAGTCTGAGCGAAAAGCGCGCTTGCAGTTGAACTAAATAACTTCCTGCTTTAAGTCAAGGCGAAATTTTCCAAATTTTTTGCACACAAATTTGTAAGAGTGTGAGTCATAATATTTGAAATATATTTACATTTACAACATTTCATGCGACCAAAATTTTGTTAGTCACATTATAGAAATTTGCTTTTGAATTAATGAGCGCGTACATGTCGAACAATGCACAACACCGCTCCCTTACTACACATTTTTGGCGGTTCTCTTTCGTGGACCGAAAGTTCGCGTGGAAAAAACCCGTGTAATAAATGTTTGAAAATTTCGTTTATTGTGCAAAAGTTTATTAGCCTCTACAAATTTCTAGTTACTAGTATTTTCAGCCTACAATGAAACTCAAATGCCGACAGCGTACAACTCGGATTTGTTCGGCGAACTTTTGCATTAAGTTGGATTGCAATTTTATTGCAACAATTCCATTTGATATTTGCATAGAATTCCGATTAGTGCGAAATACTGGATTTGTGAGGAGTACATCTCTGGCTCTGGTTGGTTGGTAATTTTTGATTTTTTTTTTTGCGTCGTTGCGGTTGTTCTAGTTTTCACCATGGCACGATGTATGGAGATTGAACTGAGAGTTCTCGTACAAGCGTGGTTTCTAAAGCTCTTTTACTAGCTTCAGGCTAAATATTTGTATCGATTACACTAAAGGAACAGCAGAAGAATATTGAAGGATACAGCAAGCATTTCTTAAAACCATTAAGTCTAACGTATATCTATGGAATTAAAAGCGCGAATTTAAAAAGTAACTATCGGAGAACGTAGGGGTTGTAATAATAATTATGCATCGTTGCTTGAATATTTGGCCAAGAACACACCTGGTCGCCTGTAACTTTTTTTGTTCCCAAAAAAAAAGAAATTATCACTTTGAACTGCGGAGGAATGGTTTCGACGATTCAGAGCGGGTGAAAACGACACCATGGATAAGCCACCCTGTGGCGACGAATACCGATCAAATCATGGAAAACATCGTATTGAACCGGCATGTGGCATCTCGTGACATCGCCCCGAATATGGAAGTTAGTCACCAAACCATTTTAAACCATCTTCAGAAGGCTGGATACACAAAAAAGCTTGATGTTTGGGTGCCGCATGACTTGACGCAAAAAAACTTCTGGACCAAATCAACGCCTGCGATATGCTGTTGAAACGGAACGAGCTCGATTTACATATTTTTGAAGCGGATGGTGACTGGCGACGAAAAATGGATCACATACGACAATATCAAGCGAAAACGGTCGTCGCCGAAGGCCGGTGAATCGTCCCAAACAGTAGCCAAGCCGGGATTGACGGCCAGGAAGGTTTTGCTGTGTGTTTGGTGGGATTGGAAGGGAATCATCCACTATGAACTGCTCCCATATGGCCAGACGCTTAATTCTACCATCTATTGCGAACAACTGGACCGCTTGAAGCTGGCGATAGACCAGAAACGTCCAGAATTGGCCAACAGTAAGGGTGTAGTGTTCCACCAAGACAACGCCAGATCACACACTTTGTTAGAAACTATGGGAGCTCGGATGGGATGTTTCATCGCATCCACCATATAGCTCGGACTTAGCGGCAAGTGATTACCAACTGTTCCCGTCCATGGCGAACGCCCTTGTTGGTGCAAAGTTGAACTCAAAAGAGGGTTGTGAAAAGTGGCTGTCCCAGTTCTTCGCAAATAAGGAGGTCGGCTTCTGCGAGGGGGGTATAATGAAGTTGCCGTCAAGATGGAAATATATTATCGAACGAAACGGCGCATATTTTTGAACTAAATCCGATCACTGTAACACTTTTTATAAAGCACTGAATAAAGAGCAAAAAAGCGGAAGGGACAAAAAAAAAAAAAATGCGCCCAAGGTTATAGTGTCAAAGAGGAAGAAGATACTGCCAACATAATATCTATTTGGAGTGTGAAGCTTTGGTTCGACTTACTAGTCGTCGAAATTTTATAGCGAAGAAGTGAGGTGTTGAGTGAAAATAAGTTTACGTTTTAACGAGGAAAAGAATTGCGAGAAGGAATCGGTCGAATTCGCCTTTCAATATTTTCTTAAAATTGCGAATATAAGTATTTTGGACATCGTTCGAGGGCAAAATGTTTTCAGTGTCCTCGAACAAGGGTTATTTTTTAGTTCTGGTCGCGAAAAGAAAATTTGCTCTTTCATCCAGAAAAGGATTCAAAAACTGCTCAAACGGATCGGCGGAACTCCCCATTCAATATTTTTTTCAAAATTAAAACGCGCAAGACGATATAGTATATCGTTCGAGAGGAATATGTTTTCAATGTTCTCAAACTAGGGTTTGTTATTTAGTTGTGGTCGGGAAAGGAAAATATACTCTTTCATCCAGAGAGAAGAGTTTAAAAACGTGAATGAATCGGAGGAACTCCCCATTGAATATTTTTTCTTTTCAAAATTTATACCCGCAAGACCATTACTAACGCGAATTTAGGTATTTCAGACATCCTGCAAGGAAGAAATGTTCTCAACATCTTCAAACAAGAGTTGTTTCTTAGTGTTGGCCAGAGATAAACTGGCTCCGTTCCACGTGAGAAGATACAACTGGTAGCGGGGCCAATTTGGCTGTCGATAGCTCACTAAAGGTAGTAATTCAAAGCAGGAGAGGAAATAATACAAATTACCGAACTAAAAGCAATTTTTTTTTAATTCGGAGAATGCATTACGAGCTTATAATACGAAATACCAAACCATAAATTCCGGCGTGCTGGCAATTAAGTAACTTCAACGCATTAAGGTCATAAAACTGACAATATTATTGACTTATTACCGGTAATCGCTTGGCAAGCAATATTTAAAACCATTTAATTGCCTACTATTGGGCGCAACAGCCGCCCAGAGTTGTATTAGACACACAACCAAGTAAAAGTATGAAATTGGACGATAACTAAGGATGCAAAAAAGAGAAAACTCAAAAACGAAGTAATGAAGTACGCTAAAAATTAAAAGTACTCGCAAATAGCTGAGCGGCAGCAAATTGTGACGTCGTCTTCGGGAAAAAATGCTTTATTAATGGCGAATTAAAAGTAATAAAAAGCAGATGTGCTTTAATGTGGCACATTTTACACGTGCAACATTGGCTCGGGCGCGCGTTGTCGGGGCAGCATTGTAGCTTTGTTGCATACTTTTCGGCGTTGCATACATTTATTTCGTCTTTCGTATTTTTTTAAGCTTTGAAATTATAATAATGGCTTTTTCGGTGGCAGCTTTGCAATTGGCGCAGGTAAGGCCGCCTGCTGGCGCGCTACACGCCATGGCATGAGCAATGACTTTGTGGCACCCGGATGAATCAAAGTTGGCATAAGACGCAGTCGACAGCGTCGCTGTACATTTAGCAGCCGATGGCGGAAAGTTCGCTGTTCGGAAACTTTTGCATTGCACGAAATGTTGCGCTTAATGCAGTTTATCATTTACTTTTGAGTTTTCGCTATTTTTTTATATGATTTTTTTACGCGAACTTTTCGCTTACAGCTGGTTAGCTTTTAGCTCTCGACGCCGCGCATCTGAAAGGTAATTTTAATTTTAAGCTTGAGTTATGACAATATTTACTTTTTTCTTATGTGGCATGCCACATGTTTCTGTGCGACCTTTAATGGCATTTTAATATGCGGCATTACTTAGGTGCAACAACAACTATATGTGTATGCATGTAGCTATGCGTCACTTTAATTGCTGTCACGCGCATTTGCATTACAAATTTGTTTGCGCTTATAATTTAATTCTGTTTTGATTTGCAGTGTGTGTTCGTTTCACTTTGTACTTCGTACTTCCTGCTTAATGGCGACTTACCGACATGTGATTTTCTCTTTGCCTTCCATGAAGAGCCCATCTTTGCCCCAGCGTCGCGGCAGCTCGAGCACGGTGACACCTCTGGCACCGGCGAGCGCAATGAGTGAGCCTTCCGACGAGGCAACAACACGTTCTACTTGGAAGCTTTGCGGCACGGATGGTATGAGATTCTGTAGAGGCGAAAAAATAATATATTCTTTAGTTAATTTAACTGATTAACATCATATTTTTAAAAAAAAATTTTCTTAAAAAGGCTATTAGATGAAATACAAAAAAAAAAATAAATATATATCTACAAATAAGATTTAATTAATATTTGGGGCGATAACTTGAGTACATCGTAATGAAACTTGGGACACGGGTTCCCTGGCAAAAACAAGGAGACGGGTTCGTAATCAAAAACCAATAAAATGCCACAACTAAGCACTAAATTAAGATATGAGCACAGGGGAAGAAGCAAAGGGCAACTGTGGGCTCAAAACTTTGAGACAGTGGATATGGTCTCGACCAGAATTGCTTTAAAGTTCACAAACCATTCAAGCTAAATAACCAAAATCGCTGAAGTTAAATCATATAAGAACCCATACCGAGAGTGTGAAAATTGATGAAGTATAACGGTACTGTTAAATACTAAGAGCGCGATAAATCAACAACTAAATTTGCCAGAGACATTACATTTTACCTCCGAGATAGTTAAAAACAGTTTTATATGATCCAGGGTCAAAGTGGGACAATAAGAGCACCACCGCCCACTTTTAGGTGAAATCACGTATCTCGTTACACTTCGAAACTAATCCAACACGAGATCTAGGTGCAGAGGAGCCGCATCCCGAGAAGCCGAGCTGTGCAAAGCAGCAAAAAAAGAGCTTAAGCAGGCCGTAGAAAATAGCAAAAACAACTGCGCCAGGATAACAAAAACCCCTAGGGAATTGTGTATAAAATAGTAATGAAAAAACTCGACGCCGGAGCAAACCACTTGACTTAACCGCTGCCAAAATGGATTAGATCGTAAGCGCACACTTTTCCATACACGGAAAAGGGCTAGTGATCCAGAACATACTCTAAGATTTTCGCAAATCCCCCAGTTTACCTACGAAGAGCTACTGGCAAGCTCAAAGCCAACAAATCACACAGACCAGACGGAATCCCAGCAGAAATCCTAAGAAAAAATCGCTGCAGAGCGACCGGCAATACGACCGAATATGTACAACGACTGCCTTGAAGCCGGAATATTCCCTGAACCCTGGAAAAAGCAACAGCTGGTGCTAATTGGTAAGGGAAAAGGAGACCCCAACTTGGCAGCAGTACACCGTCCACTATGCATGCTTGATACTGCGGGAAACTTCTATGATCAACTTTAGAAGCTATAAAACATATAAAAATACAAAAAAAGAGTGTTGCTGACGGCTTTAGATGTCCGACTAGTCTTAAATAACGCTAGATGAATGGATATGATCGACGCTCTCGAAAAAAGCTTAAAAATTCCTGACAACCTGAAAGCTGTGGTGCGGAGCTACCTTAGTAACAGAAAACTGCTGTACCAAACTAAAGAGGGATCACGACAGATAGCGGTTACGTCGGGAGCAGCACAAGGATCCATTCTAGGCACAAACTGGTGGAACATCAGCTACGACGCTATATTAAAACTCGAATCGTACTTAATTGGCTACGTGGACGGCATTGCAGCAGTAATTACAGCAAAAGACAGAGAAGAAGCGCGAAGAAAGCTTAATCAGGTCATGATGCGGACGCAAGTATGTCTCGTCTCACCAACCTTCAGCTCGCTACAGAAAAAATAGAACAAATAAAGAATGATAATATAACAATAAGGCAACAAAGATGGCAGAATGAGAGTTGAGGCAGATGGACGGCCAGACTAACAAAAGACTTAAGTAATTCTCTTGTCACTGTGAGGAAATAGATGAAATCGGACTATAAGCCACGCCTACTTTCCATATAACACAATTATAATTTCCATTTGATTCTTTCACTTTCCGGCATACAAAACAAGAAGCAATTAATATAACTAAATAAAACTATGAACGAATACTTTGTACAAATATTTTCGTCCAAGCCTCTGCACCATATAGCAGGACGGGAATTATGAGCGACTTATAGAGTTTGGCTTCGTTTTCGAGAGAGGACTTTGCTTCTCAATTGCCTACTCAGTCCGAAGTAGCACCTGTGACATTGTTGGTGGTGTTAATACTAGTTCTACGACTTGGAAGTTATGACTGTGGTGATGTGGGAGCCAAGTCGGGAGTGTGACGACTGTTTGTTTGATGAAGATATTTTGTCTTGCCCTCCTTTACTACCAGACCCATTTACATCGCTTCTTTCTCCATACAGAAGAAAGCAGAACTAACGGGCGGTTGTTATGGTCAATGATATTGATATCTTCAGCGTACGCCAGCAGTTGTACACTCTTGTAGAAGATTATGCCTTCTCTATTCAGCTCTGCAGCCCGAAATATTTTCTCCAGCAATAGATTGAAGAAGTCGACGATATGGAGTCGTCTTGCCTGAAACCTCATTTGGTATCAAACGGCTCGAAGAGGTCCTTATCGTTCCTGACGAAGTTTTTGGTATTGCTCAACGTCTGTTTACACAGCCATACTAGTTTTTCGGGGATACCAAATTTAGAAATCGCGGCTTAAACACAGCTCCTTTCGTGCTGTCAAATGCAGCTTTGAAATCGGTGAAGAGGTGGTGTGTGTCGATTTTCTTTTCGCGGAACTTTCCCAAGACTTGACGCATGGTGAATATCTGTTCAGTTACTGATTTTCCTAAAGCCAATCTGATAAGGTCCAATAAGTTTGTGGACTTTAATCTTTCACACAATACGCTCGATAGATCCTTATATGCAATGTTGAGGAAGCTTATCCCTCGGTAGTTAGCGCTGATTGTAGGGTCATTCTTTTGTGGATTGGGCAGAGCATACTTAACTTCTCATCGTCGGGCATGCTTTCGTCTGACCGTATTCTACAAAGAAGCGGATGCTTTCTCCTTATCAGTTCTTCGCCGAAAGGAAGGTCTAGAGGCGGTTAAATGACTGTCTCCATCAGTTGTAATAAGCTGATTTTTTCCAAATCACTGATTAATTAAATGAAATTTCTACACATACGCACAAGTTATGCAAATAACAGACAAAAAATGAGCAATTCATAATAGCACGGCGCACAAAAGTATGCAATGATATCGGCGGCAAATGGTGATACGAAGGGAAATATATTTAATTGCTTAAGATAAACAGGAAGGGTTTCAAATTGCTGGATATATACAAACATACATATGCAAATATGAAGATAGGGTATACATATATACATATATAAGAATATAACAGACGTATGTGCTATCAAAATCTGTGATATGTATGCATATATACATATATGTATATTTGCTCATATACATATCCGCAGCTAGATAACCCGCACATTCATAAAAGCAACAAAAAATGCAAATTTATTTACTCACACACACACACAAGCGTAGCTATGCTCAACAATTAGTATGGCCTGGCGCTTTGGCTGTACACATACTGGTTTGTATGTATGCGTGTGTTTATGTTTTTGACTTTTTGACATTTGAATTGTAAAATTTCACATGTCAGCGCATACGCCACACGTGCCCCAACCAACGTCAACCCCTCATACACTTTTTCCGTTACAGCTGCTCCGCCTCCACTTGATACGCGACCAACTTAAACTCATTCATAGACTTCTTGACTATTCAGCGACTTGACATTATCATGCCAAGTTGTTGCTGTTGCATATATTTTATTTAAGATGTCATAATTATCGCGCATGCATGCGTTTTTGTGTATTTCGTATATGCAAATGTGTGTGTGTGTGTGCTTGCTTACATAATTACATGCATTTTATGCCTCATATACGCGCACATTAGTTGGTTCGAGACCCACTAACCGGCGCAAAAGTTGCTCTACGCCTAGCCTTTGTAGGCGAAGCTTTGAGTTTTACCGTTAACTCGCCCTGCACGTGATGTGGGGGTGTGTTGAGATGTCTCTAAGATAAACAAAAACAAAAAGAAGTATGCCTAGAAGAATTTCTTTTGTATTTTTCCATTGTCTTAAAAATTTATCGCTTTTATGAGTGTGTGTGTGCGTGTGTGTGACTTGTAAAATTTGATGTTTACACACATTTCTACTTGCATGTATATGTGTGCGGCCCGTCGTCTTCTAGCATTAAGGACTACACATTTCACTACTTAATGCTGACAACTTACACGTAGCTGCATATGTATGTGTGTATGTTCTCTCTATATTTATCTATATATGTACATATGTGGGTGTGTAAGTTTCGACAGTAATTATGCCTACTTGTATGTGTGTGCACCTCTGCGATTTGTAATAAAAATGCACCATATCTGTGCATGATTTCGTGTAACTTTCGTGCTTTGTAGTCGCACTCCCGCGTTGAGTCGTTAATTTGTGAAATCACGTAAAGGAAAATTTATCTGTGCAAGTTCATTAGGCCTTCCATACTTCTGAACTGCTTTGTCTTGCATTTATTTATACTTTATATGCTTGTATGGCGGCTAATCAAACACTGGCATGTAGGCATATATTGCGCAATAATACTGTTTGTCTTTTATATTTTCACTTTTTCAAGTGTTTCGTTTTTTTTCTTGTTGTAATTACAAAACTCTTTTCCTTTTCCGTATTGGGTGTGGGTGTGCAAATTTGCATTTTATAGACTTTTGCTTATCTGTTAATATTTTAGCAGCGGCTTTATTGCCATACTAACGACAGACGTGCACGAAATGTCTGTTTGAGTTGAAGGAGTAGTGTGGGGAATACGAATTTATGGGCATGCAGGTCATACTAAAAACAAAAAACAATGGCTTCAAGCCTATGGCTCTTTTGTCTTAAAGAAACTTTCACAAAATAACTTTGTTTTCCGTTAATATTAAAAATTTTGTTATGGATGTTGCTGAAAGGTCGACTCATACAAATATCATCAGTTATATGCACTTATCAGGGGTTAAGCTGAGAATTAAAAAAAAAAAAAATTTTTTTTTTTAAGTACACTTTGGGGTCCTAAAAATCGTACTCAGTTAGTAGAATAGTCGAAAAAATATATTTTGGTTTTTACAAATTATTCATTGCTCAACAACCAATCTTACAGCATAGACGACGATATGGTAATAACCTGTTAGAACAACTGGGGATTATCCACCCTTACTGAGGTCAAGGAGCTCATTGGATCTTTCATGATCGATCTTATTCTAAAAGGATCTAGACAAGCTTAACCTTTTAATTAAACCACCTCATGTGATAATGGCTAACAAGACGTAAAAATTCAGCATAATATGACCATAACCTCAATTTATTCATATCTGATTTCGTTCTTGTAACGTTGCGAGGTAGGCAGTCCACTGCGACAACGCATTCTTCATCGTTCCAGCTGTTCATCTGCCTTCTTCGAAAACCAATGGTTTCGTTTGCAACTGTACGTAAGAAGCTTAAAACGCGGTTCCACAATTCCCTTATACCGAGTTCCTAATGAGTGCTTTCAGAGAGCAAAAGTGTGAGTCGAACAAAGAAACAAGCTATCAGTCAAGGCGACTGCCTTCTTCAATATACTCCTAGAGAAAATAAATTTCGAAAGAAAGTTTCTACGGAGGATTTATGGTCTTTTGGGCGTTAGTAACGGCGAATACCACAGTCGCTGGCTAAGGTATGTTGTCCGAATGGATGAAAGCACTCTAGCTCTGAGAGTATTCGACGCAGCACCTGCCGGAGGAAGCAGAAGAAGAGGATGACCTCTACTCCGTTGGAAAGACCAGGTGTGGGAAGACCTGGTTACACTTGGAATCTCCAATTGGCGCTAAACAGCAAAAAGGAAGAACGACTGGAGCGCTGTTTTAAACTCGGCTATATCCGCATAAGCGGTGTTAAAGCCAATAAAGATGAATTTACTTCTTAGCACTTTGATATAAACTATGTAGAGTTGCATTGCTGAAAGCGACGACACATCGCACAGTTTGAGTTAAACAAGCTGTTAGTTGCCAAACCAAAGAGCTTGCCCGTAGTCTTAAAATAGTTTCTTTGAAAGAAGAACAGACTAATGACTCAACCAGCCAAAAATTTATATGAAACAGTAAGGATGATTGAATACAATATCATACCATGGAACTTAAATGACTTGATGCCAGCATATTATCTTACATTTAGCCAAGTTTCATCTAGCCATATATGCAAAGATCAGTCTAAAGATGATATTTTTGACATTTTCAAATTAGTACGCAATCAAGTAGGTGCTCTAAAAATAAGGTTAATCAGTTGTATCGCCTAGATCAGTGGATCATGTTCATTAATAGTATCAAGTCTCCAAAAGAGCATACTGAATTATGGAGGAAACACTTCTCCAGCTTGCTCAACCCAATGAAAATGTAACACATGGAGATGACAAACCCGATTTTTTATTTCTTACATATTAAACGATTTTCAGAAACTGTGCTAGGTACCTACCTAGTTAAGGTAGTTGAGATGCCTCTACAAACTTTGAAATTAGAGACTGTACTGTTTTATACATTTCAATAGGACGTTCTGTGAGTCAAAGGAACAAAAAATGTTCTGATACTTTCCTGTTGTCCGGTTTCTCGCACATATGCAGCAGTGAATGGTATTCTTATTTCAGACATCTGTACTATTTTATCAAACTCAGAGATGTTTCAGACTTAGAAGTGTCATTTTCTTCGGTTAGATAAATTTTTGTTCCACTGAACTTATAGAACCGACTATGTATGAGACCTTCAGCGTAGCTTTTTTTACTATCCCAAAGAGTCCAAGTAGGACTGATCTTTTCGAAAAATTTAGGTACCGTTCGATAAAGATATCTAAATATTTTAACAGTAATATAATATTGAAATTATTTCATCAACTGATTAGAACACAATTTTTCAAAAAGCTGGCAACCCTTTCAAAACTTTTTGCGACAATTTTTTTTAAAGCTGTGCTATGAGCCCATCTATTTATTTTATTTTCTCAATTTTATACATCATATTTTTGGAACAGGTGGCAACTCTGCTTGAAAGTATTTTCCAATATAAAGCTTCAGATAGATAGTGGCTGCAGTTTTATACAGATATTTTAAAAATTCGTTTATTAACAAAAATATAGAATTAAATTTTTTAAACAGGTGGCAATGTGGCTGAGTAGAAGACGCGGATATAGTGGTTGAGAATTAACAATAAACGATTTATCTCGGTACTTAGAAAACCTACGAGTCTTATTGGAAAAAGTTAGATGACAAAGCTATAGATATTAAAAAGATCAATAACTTTCGAGACAACGCTCAACATAACCTCAAATTTCATGTGAAACCTTAAGATAACCAAGTTTCTGTTTTTTATTTTTCCTTTCATATATGTTATTTCAAGAAAAGTCTTAACACACGATTTTATTACTGTTCTTATTTGAAATGATCACACAATTTACAGAGTCTAAAGCTTCCTGGCGCCGGCAAAAAATCCGCTTGACCAAAATTATTAGCGCCATTTGCATTTAAATGAAAATTCAACGCGCATTACTTACGCACAGTTTACGCAAACCAAGAAAAAATCACGACAAAAAGTTTACGGAAGTGAAATACGTTTGACAACTCAACTGTCATTACCGTTGATTGATTGAAATGTCACATTAAGCGTCTTTAATGGCGAACGGCATAAAAAATTGGCAACTTAAATGACACATAAACGCTGCTGATGCTGATAAAGGGCGTGGAGTGTGTGTGACGAAAGAAATAATGAGAAGAAGCAGCAGCAATAACGCATACGACGAAGTAGAGCTGCCTAGTTTGTTTCGAAATTGATAAGCAGCAATGACAGGCAGCCAATGACGACCGAGAGAGCAAACGCAGTTAAAACAAAATTGTAGCGAAACCTAAAAAAAATCCTTAAAAAATAGTGCTACTTAAAAGAAAAAATGCAAATAAAAAATTTAAAATGCCGAAGCGGGCGGTAGTTATACACAGGGTGCAGCTGAGTGCCGAGCAAGTCAATGCGAATGACTGACTGTGCAGCAAAATGCTTTATCGTTTATATTTAAGTTAGAAAAATGACCAGCGATTAATTTAAAAGAGACAAAAGGAGCGCATTTTACAATTCTTGCTTTACAATTCTTTTTAGTGAATTTTTTTATGATTTTTTTCGGGCGCTACACTCGAGCGTAGTGCGAGTTGGGTCACTTATGGCATACTCGCCGACATATGAGGGATGTGAAGCCTTACAAATGTCGACTGCTTGCTTATAAAACAACCCTAACCACAAAAAACGCACACAAACATATATACTATACATATGTACATATATATATGTATATATGTATATGTATGCGTGAATCAACTCTTAGCACCAGCACTGTAGCTGTGTCTCTTAAAAGTTAGGTTAGGGTTGGGTAGCTGGTGTATGTCAGTACACATTCTGGCTACTCTTACAAATGTTTTGTATGCTTATGTGTGTAAGAAATGAAAAAATGCTAATATAGACATTAATTTTATTTTGTGAAAAATGCATTCAAATGATTTTCGAGATCTCGGACGCCAGTGTTTGGTAAAGAGTGTGTGGATTGAGGGTTTTGTGCGGAAATACATAACTAATGAAATCCTTATTAATATGTTTGAGACCTTTGGTCGCTATTGTTGTTGCTATTTTGGGTCATTTTGTGGCGCAAAAGGCCTAAAGGGCGAATAGTTAGGGTATAAAATAATTTATTTTGAAATATTATTTTTGCTTGGTAATAAATTAAGCAGCAAAAGCGACCACTTTTTCGATTTTTATAAAAAAAATAGTTTTTCATAAAAGAAATTGTGTGAAATTTTATAATAAATATTTTTTTTAATTATTTTTTTTTATAATAAATATTTTTTTATTATTTTTTTTTATAATAACTATTTTTTATTTAATTTTTTATAAAAAATATTTTTTATATTTTTTTTATATACATATTATACTCGTATAAACACTCTTTTCCATACTCTCAAACTTAAAAATCCATGCCAATGCAATACAAAGGCACCCACTCATTAATTTTCCACATTGCACATTTTTTGCTGAGTGTATTTAGCGGTATCACGCGACAACCAATCAGCGCACAGCTGCATGCTCATTGGCTGTGCGTTAGCGCACCGAAATCGAAGTGGTGTATTGATTTTTGATGGGATTTCAATAGGCACAGCCCGCGCGTTGTGTGGGGGAAAGTAGCTGCTGTAGCAAAAAAGCATTTTTGCGTGGAAAAAGTAGGGCAACGCGCATGTGTTGACGTGTGCCAGGCAACAAGCCGAAATGTGTTTGTGTGCGTGTGCTTTTTATTATATAAGTGGGTTGTGCTTAGCGAGGGAATGTGGCTAGGTATGTATGTATGTATGTGTGTTCGTGCGGTGGCGCTTCGTGCAACCCTTTTACTCTTTTGCTGTTGTGCAAATGTTTATTGCTGGTAATTTCACACAGTTTTAGGGGTACTCAAATGGAAAACCGTTGCATATAATATAGCTTTAGGCGCTTTACGTTATGATGAGTGCTTTAGTGGTGCACAGTTTTAGGCGCTGGGCGGTTGTTGCTTTTATACAAGGGCCATGAACTGCTTGTGTACTTAGTTTTTTAATTATGAAATGAATTTTTCTTGCTGGCAATAAGTATTTTAGATTTGTATATGACGCTGGACAATGAGATAGTGAATATAGAGCACGAAAATTTATAAAAGATTAAATATTTTCTGTCTGTTAGCAAACATATTTTTGCAATTACTAAATAAATTTACTTTATTCAAAATATTATACAGCAAATATTACTCAAGTATGATAAAACTCGAAAATTCAATTTCAATGCGCTTGTTTTAGATTAGAAACAAGTATATTATATGTATACTGGTTCGACTTATAATCCAGTGTGTCTTTTGAATTAATACTTCCTTTCTTGACTTTAAGAGCTAACGTGGGCTAAAAGCACAACACCAAAGTGATTTTTATAACAAAAAACTAATTCTATACACTAAGCTGTCGAAATTTCGGTTAATAATATACCTTAAATTTGAAGAATCGGATGGAAACACGCTCAGGGGTAAATTGATGATATTAGGCGGTATTTTTCAACGTAAAATAATCTCTAAGTTATTAATTGAGTTTTGAAAATATGAAACTGGAGACACAATGATCTATAAAAAAGACTCTTAAATGCAAATAATCAGTATAATCAAGGTTAATTAGCCAAGATATAGTTGAAAATAAATATAAATTAAACTTTTGCAACAATTTTTTACTATGAAATATTCCACAAAACATAAATGTCACTTGGCGAGGTTTTGAAAAGGACCATTATACTGATAAAAGTACTGAAGAGTTATCAACAAAACATACTGAAACGTTTTTCACAACTAGGGAGAGGCTAGCCTTATTGAAAGCAAAGAGGTCGATAGTCTCTCGCCGGTATATGGGCAGAGAAGGAGCTAGAGTTCATTCTTGCGACTCCATGATCCCAGTGAAGTCAAAGTGTGTGAGGATTACCGAGTATTCAGACACGTGCTCTTTTAAGAACTCAGATTCTCTAAGTCTGATAGCAACTTTCGCAACCATACACCTTCCGACGATGTCTTTGGACATTAAGGTCCATGATGGGAGTAGACTTTAGTACACCACACCTGCTGATGAACGCCGCTCGTTGAGTTTCTTTGCAATTGTGGTCTTTTCTAAAGTCCTCCACCGTATGAACACTCCACGGAACATAATGGGCTTGACTATGGTGTCGTAGAGCCAGAGAACAACTTTCGGTGAGAGACCCCAACTTTTTCCAATGGCTCCTCTTATGCAGTATAAGGCAATCGATGCCTTTTTTGCTTTAGCTTCAATATTCCGTATCCTTGAAAGCTTCTCATCCGGGATGAGCGCTAGGTATTTCACTGTATCCGTCGTTTATAGAAGGATGCCTCACATTTTCGGTAAAGGGTGTCACCGGTATATTGTATCTTCTACTAAAAAAAACCATCTCGGTTTTATTTGGGTTGATGGCGAGACCACTTCCGACTACCCAATTTGTTACGACGCTGAGATTTCCCTGCGTCAACTCGAACACGGTAGTCAGGTTTTTAAGCAATCCCTCAATTATCGTCTTCAATCGATCAGAAATTTTGCACACAACTTTTTCTCATCAAGAAGCTGCACATTTGTCGGAGCCGTTGATATCGGACCGCTATATCACATAGCTCTTTATAGAATATAGGTTTTTATTTAACGTGGTATTTCCACCAAACTTCGCCATGAATTATTTTTCTAGGCACCGGTAAAATTTCCGAACAAATTGTTAGGTTCGAAAAATTATAGCATATAGCTTTCATACAAACTGATCGATCAAAATCAAGTCCTTATATATAAAACTTTTTTATTTAATGAAATATCTTCATAAAATTTGGCATGGAATACCGTCTAAGGCAATGATATAATCCTCTATCATTTTGTTCAGATCGGACGACTACAGCATATAGCTGCCATACAAACTTTTATAGAATTTATGACGTATTTGAAGAAATTGTCCAGCCATTCAATAACTTTTAAACCATTTAGAACCAACTTCAGTGGTTTAAATTGCAAATTTAGGTATTTTGTGTGACTAGCAAGCCACCAAAACTTTACCGAAAAATTTAAAATGTAATTTTTAATAAATCTGTTTACGAGAAAAATATTCTTTGTACAATTATTGGACCTGTCACGAAAATTGTTACTTCCAAGCTCGAAGTTTTTGAAAATACAGTTTTTAATATTCTATTTTCCTTCTGAAAAAATATTCTTTTAAGCTCAAATTGTTTTTTTTTTTTTAAATTCGTATATTGTAGCATAGATCGACTAAACAGCTATAAAAATATCAGATCAAGTGTCGTGTAAAACTTTTACAACAACGTCAAATCAAGAAAAATTATTACTATTTTTTTAGCTAAGGCATAAGAGTATTGAGCGGAAAAGGGTTGACAGCTTCGAATTTGCTGCCACTGTAAACAAAATTCGAGCGCGTGCAGCTTATATGCATGTGCTCACATATGTTTAACAACTCCCTCGAGGCGAATTCCACGCACATTTCCATTACTAGAACAGCAGATTTCGACATTTATGCCCAAAACGCGTTGAATCACGAAGCCGAGCATAGAATAATGAACAAATTTTAGATTAGTCAATAAGCCATAGAGTTTACAGCGCGCACGAGCCGTGTGGTAAACCATACGCCGAACAAACTAAAGCACAGAAAACACATTTCAGGCGACGCATATTGGCAATAAGCGGCCAGCAACACACCTGAGCAGCAGGGATGAGCGCGTTTACTGTTACGCATTATTAGTTTCAACAACATTTTAACACTTAGGCATTAATGCAACAGTTGTTGTTGGTTAACAATTAACAAAAGTTAATGTAAAATTATAATTACGCATATAAAGAGGAGGCTTACGGGTGGGCTGAAAGACACATTTGTTAATTTAAGCCTGCAAAGCAAAAGAAGATAGAGAAGAAGAAACAGTTATTCGAACAGCTAAGCCAAAAAGTTGAAGCGGCACGTACGTTTTAGTGTAGGAGTAACGCGTACAGTGCGTATGAGCAACACTCCCCAATGTAATAAATATAAAAACACCCAAATATATGCTATAAAATAATTTTATAGAAATATAAGCAGCGTTGCATGGCGACTGAAGGTGGATTATGCAAGGTGATAGGCTAAAAAGTGAAAAGCCCACCGTGCAAAGACGTTATAGAGGCTTGATGGCTTTTAGAATTACAACAACAACAGCAGCAAAGCGCACATTTACACTTGTAAAATATTTTCCAGGACGTAAGGCGCTAAATGCAAGCTTTAATGAAGGCAACATTTCAGGCGCGCAGTGAGTAACAGCTTTTAAGTTTCATTTATTTGCTTTTGGTAATTTTGGAGCAACGCAGAAGACTGGTTCAAAGGTCGCCAGTGGGTGGGGACGCCAGCGCACACTGTATACGCGTGGCGGCTAAGCAGCTGAACCCTTTTTTGGTGCTTGCCTTCTAATAATGTACGCATAAATTTTATGTACAGCGTCAAAGCGCCTAAAGTTATGCCACTACTGGCAGGGAAATTACTTTACAACGCGCGCTTTAAACGAGATACACTATAAATATTGAGCAATGTCACAGTTTACGTGCGTAAGTTGTAGTGCGCTGGCTGTAGACTGCGTGGCGACACCTTTGCTGGACCAGCTGCGGGCCGGCACATACGCGCCGCAATTTCAGTTTTGAATTTAACCCAAACAGCGGCGACTGCATAGAGAACCATTGACTGGCGTTCGCTTTACGCACCCACAATGGCGCTGCTGTCATTATTGCTGCCAATGCTTAACCGTTTCACACGCAGTTATAGCTTTTTAACAGCTTCTCGCATAGCGTCAGCACCGGCTAATGGTGATTTGCTGGCAACATTCATTTGCTATAATGTCTTTTGGTGTTGTTAATAATTTTTCGGTCATATTTTATTTGCTGGGTATTGCATACTTTTAGGTGATTTGCAGCAACATGCCGTGGGTTTGGTATTTTAATGTCTTTGTCCCGTAAAGCCGTTAACTTATGCGTGTCTATATCATTTGTGTTTTTCGGCGTAAATTTACTGCCGACTTGCTTGTCATTTTCGACATTTGAAATTATGTGCCGCACCATAATACTTGAGTTACGCGTTCGTTCGTTTTTGTGCGCCTGTAAGTATGCAACATAATACTTTATATGCTTCGTGTGCAGTCATTAACGCAGCAGTTACAAATGAAGTTTCAAGTATAGATTTTTGTTTAGAAATGTTGCTTCTTCCCTTAATGTTTTACACATGTATTTTTTAATTACTTATGGCGCTAAAAAGTAGGCAATAAAATTTTTAAAAGGCATGGGTCTCTGCTTAAAGATATATGGGTATAAAAGATACATTAGTTTTATAATGACTGAAGGAGAGGAGCGAGTAAACGAGTACTTTTGGCAATAAATACTAAATTACATATTTTGTTGATGGAAAAATTAAGTGATTTATGCACAGGAATTAAGTTTCCAAATAATTAATGTCGTTAGAAAACATATTCGAAAGTACGTAGTCTTCTAAAGTTTTTAGTGGTTTATAAAGCTGAAATCTAGTGCACATATTTTTGATGGTATATAAACTTAGATTACCTCCTTGTCACAATATAGGTAGAAGAAGCCTGTTTTTCAAACATTCTTGGTTGATAATTGTAGATAGTGAGTTAAGAAGGTACAAGGTCAGTCAAAAATAATTTTTGTAAACAACAGCTTCCTAATAATAAATGCAGAACTTTCACTCGAGTCGTAAAAACATATAAAATATGTCAAACCTAAAAAAATTACTACTATGGATAAGAGCAAGATTTTTACTTTGCGAAAAGAAAATTTGAGCATACCGAAGATCAGTGAAAGAGTTGGATTCAAGAAGTCTACCGATGGAGATTTTTTGAAAAAAAATTCAAAGCAGTGGGTCTCTGAGCAGAAAACCATGCTCAGATGTAGCACGGAAAACATCTCTTAGGGAGGAACGGCAAATAGAACGCATTCGCTTAAAGGATCGATTTAAAATCGCTGGGGACATCAGGATGGAGATCATAGAAGACCTTGGAACCGAAATCACTGCTAGAATTATACGAAATAAGCTCCGGGATGCTGGTTTGAACGCTTGACGACCCGCAAAAAAGACATTTTAACTAAGTAAATGCGTCAACAAAGCTTCCGGTGGGTTATAAAGCACCAAAGCTGAACTGAAGTCGATTGAAAGTAATCTTCCCAAACGAGTCCAGGTTCAACATATTCTGGTCGGGATGTCGTCTAGATTTAAATTAGATTTACTGAAAAAAACAATGATGTTTAAATAGAATGAAAAATATTCTGCAAAAATGAAGGTGAATCGAAGGATTTGAATCAAAAAGGGAGATCTAATGGATTATAATAATTTTGTCTCTTACATAGCTGACCGCAGTCGGATCGCAAATAAAGTATCATGGTTTTATAATGGAGTAACCACTACTATATTATTCTATTGTTTCTTTCATAGTGAGCATTTTTAGATCTAGAGGAGAGTTCTTTATAACATAAAAAGACTTTAAAACATTTAAAATCTGAATCATCTGAGCTGCCCAGATTTGAATTCCATACGGCTAGATCGGTTTAAGTATTGACTTATATATATACAATATGTATGTATATATGAGTAGTCTGTTCTTTAAACTTAGACGAAATCTTGAGTTTAGAAGTAAGTATAGCAGCGCAAACCTTAACAGAGCTGGGTCCTTTTGATTTTCACGTGATCTCTCCATATGCATGTATATACCTCTTATCAATTGTAAGTCCCAGATATTTTGCGCTTGCGTTTGTTGGTAGCAACTGACCATATAGAGTCACTCGTGGACATATTTCGTGCCTAAGGGTATACATCACTTGTACGAACGTTTTTGCTCTATTTAGTGAGCTACGGTTTAGTCAATTGCGTTTTCTGGAGGCTGCAGTAAAATTGCTACTCGCTAACAGCAATGCAGTGTCATCCGCATAGATTACCGTAATTGTGGAGTCAAAGTTATTCACCGGCAGGCCAGCAGATGCATAGACGCTGCCTTTAAGTACACAAGCGTGTGAGGTCTCAGGCGTGGAACTTTCATTTATGCAAGCATGACTTTAGAAGCGGTCAGTAAGGAATGCATAGTTTTTCCTTTAATTTGTATAAGGTCTTTTTCAAATACTTAACACTATTTACAATTTTCCATTGTCAGTTATAAAGTTTTCTACCTTGTGAGCATTGCTCAGTTGTACCATGAAGCTTTCTAATACCAAACCCTTGATTCGGAATGAGCTGTTTCTTCTCTAGCAGTGGCGAAAGTCTGCACAAAAGTAATCTTTTAAATATTTTCGAAACAATTAACGATATGAACAGACCAGTTGCTTAGGCTTACTAAGCTTAGGAAGCAAAATTTCGATTAAAAAGGAAAATAGCAGAGTCTGAACATACCATTAAAGAGTTAAACGATCATATTGATTACATTTCCTAGCAGTGCTTTAGGGGCTAATGCGTTAATTTTGTCATAAACTGGTGATATTTTCCTTGCCAACGCTTTGCTCCATCTGACAAGCACAGCATTTTCTCCGGTTTTTGGAAATAAGAAGAAAAAATTAAATATTTTTCGAGTTATATGGCAGCCACATTCTCTACCAGATCATACAAAGAAGCACGAAATTTCGGTCTTTATTGGAAGGCCAAAACTGAATTTTTGTTTAGAACAAAAAACTGGTGGTTCGTTGTATGGAGAACTATATACAGAAAAGTCAGAAAAACTTTGTAGTGATCGGATCGTTTGGCTTCGAGTACCATGCAGACATATTTAAAAGGCTTTAACTCAAAAACTTTTTGATTTTATTGATTTTAGTACGCTGTTTTTAAAGTTAATTTATGGAGATATAAAGAAAATAATTGAATTCTCTGAAATTTCACGCAAGCTGTGTCCTTTAAACTCTTGTCAACAGGTGCTACTTCGGACTAAGTAGGCAATTGACCAGTAAAGTTCTCTCTCGACGAACGAAGACCAAACTTTACAAGTAACTCATTACCTCCGTTCTGCTGTATGGTGCAGAGGTATGAACGATGACAACGACTGATGAGTCGACGTTGCGAGTTATCGAGGGAAAGGTTCTCCGGAAGATCTATGGTACTTTGCGCTTTGGCAACAGTGAATAACGCATTCGATGGTAAGGGGAGCTGTACGAGTTATACGACGACATTGACATAGTTCAGCAAATTAAAGGACTGCAGCTGCGCTGACTAGGTCATGTCGTCCGTATGTAAGAAAACACTCCGGCTCTGAAAGAATTCGAAGCGGTAACCGCCGAGGAAAGCAGAGGAAGAGGAAGACCTCCACTCCATTGGAAAGATTAGGTGGAGAAGGACCTGACTGCACTTGGAATCTCGAATTGCCACAAACTTTCTAAAAAGAAGAAGCGATTGGCGCACTGTTGTTAACTCGGCTATAACCGTGCATGCATTGTCTACGCCAAAAAAGAAGAATTGTTCTTTAAAATGGTACAAGGTACAAGAAAGGAATGAAAGATATTCAAGCATAAAAGAAATTGTAGTTATCGAAATTGGAGGCTCTTCGGTTAAAGTTTAGAATAGAGCTATGAATCCGATCTAGATCTTATAGAGTATTGTTGGACAAGGAGAGTTATAGTAGTTATCATGGTTATCGAGACTTGGAACATTAGACTTTTTCGTAAGAACCAATGACATATGGAAATACTGTTTTAAAAAGCAACTAATTTTAAACGGGATTGGACACCTTATGGAAGAGAGTCTTTAGTGTTGAGTTGTTTAGTCGAAGAGACCGAAACCCATGTCGCCGTCTTCCTCGGACTCCGACTTCTGCTTTTTGGCTTCTTCCTTCTTTTCGGCAGCAGCGCCAGCACCAGCAGCTAGAGCAGGGGCAGCAGCAGCAGTTGTTTATGGAGAAAAATGCTTTATCTGAAGCAGTGCCAGAGTGAAGTTGAGCTTCATGAGAATCATAATGAAAGTCAATAACTGCTAGCAGAAAAGACAGGTAACCAACAAAATTAACAATATTTAAAATGTGAAATGTTCCTAGCAAAGAATGTTTCCCACGTAGTGCCATGAAACAGAAGAGGAGTACTAAAGAACATAAGCGCTACAGTAGAAAGCAAGCAAAAGACTGACTTTCGCCAACTAACGAGCGGTTTTACTAGTTTTTTATAACACACAAATGACGCACGACGCTACCATGTTGTAAAAATCTATATGAAGACTCGAGAGATTTCCGTAAAGAAACGCCGTTGACAGCGGCAGTCAATTTAATGACATAAACCACTTTCGAGAGGCAATGAAAAAAATCATACGCTGACATAATAACCTCAACTAGGTTTGCACACACTGCAGCAACGTGCAAATAAAATGACATTAACGGCATGTTGACGTGCATACTCGTACATATGTGCGTGTGTGTGCGTGCACTTGTAAATAATTGCTTTGACACATGCAATTTTCAATTCGTGCAACATGGACGAGCATTTCACTAATTAGATGCAAACTTTACACGTGTGTAGATGAGATAGCAAAAACAAAAACAACAAAAATATGTAAAGAAAAATGGGTAGTAAAAGCAAAAATTAGGTAAGACATGGGTGTGCGCATTTGCATGATGGCCAAAAGCATAAAGGCGCTCGTAAACTTTGCTGCCTTTCAATAATTAAATTAAATTATTTAATTACATTGCGCACTATTTAGTTGTGTGGTCAAGAAGGAGAAGAAAAGAAGAAGAGGTGGGTAGGTTAAGCAAGTTAGTGATTTTTATCACTTAAATGGGTTTTCCCGCATTAGCAGCACCTAAGCAAGGGTGATGGGCGCAGAGCCAGTAATTTTTGGTGATTTTTTTAAGGAACTTGGAGTAGTGTGTGTGAAAAAGCATGAATTAAGCAAAGCAGCATGAAAATACTAGAAATACAAATACACAAGATATACTACAGTTACGCTGAAAATAAAAGAATTTATTATTTAAGAAACAACCTTGAAAAAAGTGGCCGCTAAAACAGTACGAACATACCTAAAAAGACTGGAAAGTTTATAATGTTACAATGGAATAGAGAGAGAGAGAGAGAAATTTGAAGTTAGAGCAGACCTAAGACCTTAGAGCGAATCTATCACAGGAAAAAGTCTTAACGGTATGATATCAAAGATTTTGGTGGCCGATCGACCTGCCCAAAACGTGAAATCATTGCTCACTGAAGTGTTTCTCTCAATAAACCCATTGATTGATGCAATGTGTGTGAAATACTGCCGTACCAAATGTCGCCGAGATCACGAGCTTCAATTTTAGGCATCAAATGGTGGGGTTATAATGTCGCGATAACGATAGCCATTGACGATTACGTTCTCACGGGCATCATTTTTGAAGAAATATGAACCGAAGATTACACCGGCATATACTACACCAAACCATTGTTTTTCTGGATGAAATGGCTTCTCTTAGACTTTCAGGTTACTCTTTGTCCCAAATGCGGGAATTTTGTTGTTGTTGTTCCAGAAATGGGCCTTATCGCTGAACAAAATTGGGCTCGAATACGTCGGATCTTTTCGGAATTTTTCAAGATGCATAGAGTAAAGTCTGTACAAGCTGTAAGCATTTTCTACGCTTTCAATTTAAGATCATTGCATACGTCAGTCCGAGTTGCTTCGAACGGCGCCGAATCGACTATCCACGATGTTCGTGTAGACTCTCAGCTACGGCTACTACAATATTTTCTCCACTGCGTGCTGGACACGGTCTATTCGGTCGAATATTATGTAATAATGAATGCTAAGGTTCAAGACTCACGCGTGATCTGTCAAAAAAGACAATTGAAAGAAGTACCACTACTTGGATCACCCTTTATAGTTCACAGGTGCAATTTGTAAGGCATAAAGGGTATACAAATATTTTTATTCTGACGACGATGATGGTGAGTTCGAGAGTTAGCTATAAACTATAAAACTATATCTTCTTCGAAGATTGGAGACAATTTTTTTTACTAAGGATAAAAGAAAAAAGCAAGGAAGCAAGGAAAAGCAAGAAAAATGTTATGTATTTCAACAATTTCAGTTTTCGAGTTCCAACCAAAATGCTACATTTTTGCCGCTACTGTATATTATAAAGTATGCAGCAGAAATGGGTGCGCAGGAGTCATCAAAATGCCATCAGTGTTGCAGTTGTAGCATTGTATGCTCGCAAAAAATCTAATTAAGTGAAAACTAATGAAACGTTTCCTTACTCTTACTTTTTTTGCTCTCAGCCCTATTTACATTGCGTATGACAAACCGGAAAAGTGGCGACTTCCACTTTAGAAAGTTTGCACAACTGTGCAATTTGTGTGAAAAAACCCGGCTGCTAATCAACGGAAATGAATCAAATTACTTAACCGAAATGGAGAAGTCAGAAGTAAATTTGCTAATATTTATTTCGAGCCCGGAAACATTATGAGATCGTTTGTACATTAGACGAGGGAAGGATACACTTACATACATTTTTCAACTGTCCGCATAAATGGAGAGTATTTTAATTGCCTGTTACCGGGGACGATTGAATCAAATATTTTCATGGTAGAGCAAGCGTTCATCTTATGTATATAGAAACTTATTATGGGAATCTAACTGCTTAACGGAACATGATATACCTATATTTAATAGCCTCTGTAATTAGGTTCTGATCAAGAGATATAAAAAGTATGCCGAAGTAAGATCCAAGTCGAATTATGAGTTCACAAAACCGTTCTTACCTGAGTCAACTCGAAAATGACTTACACATATGTTGCTAAAACGAGTGCTGGAAACAAGTGAGATGACGAAGTAAAGTCGTGGGGCAGGTGAAGAGTATACAAGGACTTCCACACGTGGACATCCAAGCAATAAATAGTCAAATAAAATATGAAAATAATCGAGTCAGATCGACAATGTGGCCAAAAAAATGAAACTGAATCGACTTACAGATTAGCAAACATAGAAAAACGGAATGAAAGTAATACGGAATCGCAACCCACGTATTCAAGCATGGATCTAAATATTAAGCAGACAAACACATTGGTCTTTTGATGATCCATTGTACCAACATGAGACCACTTTTAGGAACCTTATTTGGGTTACTATCAACTAGTTATAGAAGGCAATAAAAAAACAGGTCATCGTTAGCTGTACATCGACTCTTTTAGAGCCGACAAATATTACTTAAAATAATGGACGATTAAGGACATCTCATGTCTTGAAAGACAATTTGTACGGAGGCAAAACAAAAATAACTTTCAGGGCATATATGAGATTTCGAAACCTTGGAGCTTTAGCTTTCGAAAGGTCAGGCTTAATAAACGTCTCCGGTAGATGTTTTTAGTAATCACTATGTTAGAAACACCTCCACGAATACCAGGCCGTTAAGCCGCAAGGCACACACTGCTTTAAATGTCAGCAGAAGGCTTTGGCAGAGGTGAGGTAATCTTATCCCAGCGTATAAAGGACTTATGTGGTGAAATACCATTGGCTTCTTTCCCAAAGCATTACCAAAAGGGTAGACTTCACCAATAAGTTAAAGTTAACCTTAGCAGTAAGGTTGAATGAAATGATCCTACTATCGAGCTACTGCTTAGGGATAGTACAATCAAGTGGTACGAGTACATCGACGGCTCGAAAACATAGGTGGTGCAGGAGTCGCAGGACCACTCAACATATTTATGGGAAGTTTCCCGAGCATATTTCAAGCAGAGGTATTTGCCAAAAGTCGGTGCATAGTAAAGAACGTATTACCATACAGTCGAGCTGAACTTAAAACAATCTGTGTCCACGAGATCAAATCGCTACTGCTGCAGGAGTGTAGAAAACGGCAGAACAGTCTATTGAAACGTAACCAAGTACACCTTATCTGGGTGACTGGTCATAAAGATATAGCCGGGAATGAACTGGCTGAAGTGCTCGCCGCTCCGCAGCATCCACTAACAGATTAGGACCTGAACCCTTCATCGCGGTGGGTCCACATACGATAAAGGTGCTGTTTCGCAAGGAAGAAGGAGTAGGTAGGGTGGTTACAACCTTAGCATGTTTAAATATGTTATCAATCTCTAAGGAGGAACTTACGCTACTTGTGGTATTCTACACTGGCCACTGTAAGCTCAAGAAGTACTTATGAACATAACATGGACATAGCTTCTTGTGCAAATTGCCAGTTCTTCTACAGGGAGCCTGAAACTCCAGACGCAAGATAAAGACCCTTGGATTCATGTTTCTAAATAGGGAGCACATCGTCTCACGAGCAGTACATTGGAAATTATCATTCTGCTAATACTAGGTCGATGGTTGTGACTTAGGAGAGTGCACAATAGATCTTAGATCGCGGTGCCATCCTTATCAATTTATCTTATCTTAGAGAGATACGATTGCGTTCCAGAAAAGATGCTCAGACAGTTTATGGTTGCTTGACTCAGTATTGTTAGAACACCGACAAAGATGGTTACCAAAAACGAGAAAATACGTCATATTTGGGATTGACAGAGAACATTTGAACCACTTGAGAGAAGTAATCGCCAAGAAGTGTCCAATTTTCCCAATAAGAGAGGAGTTATATACCTTGATGCAACTGCCAGAAGATCACACATATCGATAGCGACTCCCTAGAAATTCCATGAGTTTGTTTGGAAGGCTTTTATGAATCTCTCTTATAGTCCAGACCTGGCACCAAGTGATTACTAGCTGTTCAACTATATGAAGAATGATTTTGCACTGCAAAATTCCAATTACTGAAGCTTGCACCATATGAACCCTGCTATGGCTTTCACATTTTATTTTCTTTAAATTTTCAAACACTTTAAAAGACGGTAGTCAAGAGTTTTGAACCTTTAAAAGCTTGTGTGTATGAATAATTTTCAACTTTCAACAAATTTCGGTTGCTTGCACGCATTCGCACAACCCCTGCAATCACTTCCATCAGGCAAGTAGCTGTCTCTATACTAAAAGAACACCAAGTTCGCCAGCATTTATTACAGCTTGCCTCTGTTGGTCAAACCTTAAACGACCCCAAAATAGCTTGACCATCCAGCCAACGCAGTTCATCGGCAATAAAAAATTGCTTTGCTAGTTAACTATTGCTTTCCACTTAAACTAGCGTGACCCGGTCCATTGAGTGCGTGCGTGCCTAAGATGCTCATTTTATGTTTGGGTAACCCTTGTCAACAGCTTGCCAGCCCGTGGTCCATGCAACAGGATGCATAGAAAGGCGAGAAACACCTAGACCATAAAAAAGCGAGGAATGACACTTATTGAGCAACACAAAAGGGGCTACTGAGTGGCTGACCGCATTCACAGGTCATGTGTCACATGGCAGTGCGCGCACACACACACACACGCGTGTTTTTATTGTGTGGGCGTCGGACAAGATAAATGTGCAACTGGCAACATATGTGCAAATCGATTAAATAAATCATTAGCATCTTTTGTAGCCAATTTTCTTGCCGTTTTCTTTGCCTTTTTTTTTCTTCCATTCTACTGTCACACTAGCTTTTGTGTTATTAAAAAGCAATAAAAAAGGCGTTGCGAATGCTTGAGGCAAACGCTTTTGCCGCCTGTCTTGAGCACATGCAACAGGAAGTGCCGTTTGTCTCCAAAGCAGGCATTCTTTTTTTCGTGTTGGCAATTCTTGTGCATAGGCTTAAGCGTTCTGCGGTCGCTTGCGTGTTCTTTCATTGCCGTTTGAGTGCCTTTTATGCTTTTTTAATATGAAAAGTGTGAATGAAATGATTTTTTGGTTACCGTAATGGCATTTCGTGCGGAAGTATGTGTGTATGCAATGTGAAATATTTAGCGTGGCAACCCTTTGCTATTTATTTATTTTTTCTTATTTGCAGTTGAAAAGGAAAGTCTTCTATTTTCGTGTTGATGACAGTTAAATTTGTTGCTTATTATTTTGTCGAGCACACATTCGTGTTGTGAGATGAACTTCGTGATAAGCTGCGGGGTATGAATATATCCGTTTAATGTTTTGGGGGTTGTAGGAAATTTTTTAGACAGAAAATGCTTGAGATAGTAAAACGGGAATGTTTGAAATAAATACACCGACAATTTCCTGTCGTTACCTTTTTGGAAGTGAGATAATGATGATAATAATGATAATGACAGACAAAAATATAAGTTCGTGACGTCATAAAGGAACGAAATGGAAGTATGACAGCATGTCACAATCTTAACTCTCTCTTCACTTTTTAATAGAACCTAAAATTTCACAGATAACCGCTCAGTTACGAAGCATATTAGAGAATAATCCTCTAAATATATGTAAATGGATCATATTAAATGCTTCATTGTTTAGAAGAGATCAGTTGGCTAATCCCTTAGCAAGACCGGGGATAACTCTTGTATTCAAGTAGTGAGCCACGCCACAAGAAACCAACACAGCTCCTATCCGCAACTACACTGTAGTTAATGAGACCAAAGTCGCTGTCCTAGCAAGCTCATCAACCAGTCCAATCATAAAATAACGTGATGCTTCCTCTAGTCAGCGAGCTGAAGGCTATGAGGTTTATAGCGACTCTTTGGCTAATTTAAAAAAGATTTTTTTTTTTCGTTAAAAAGCTAGCAAAAGGTATAGTCTTAAAACTAATATATAAACAACAAAACAGCGGGGGCCGATGGATACCCGGCCGAGCTATTCAAATACGCCGGCGAAGAACTCATAAGAAGCATGCAACAGCATCTTTTTATAATATGGTCGGACGAAAGCATGGCCGACGAATGGAATTTAAGTGTGCTCTGCCAAATCTACAAAAAGACCCCACAATCTGACCAAACAACCGTGGGACAAGCCACCTCAACATCGCATATGAGATTATATCGAGCGTACTGTGTGAAAGACTAAATCCCACTGTCAAAAAACTGATTGGATCTTATCAATGTGGGTTTAGGGTAGGAAAATCAACAACGATCCGTGAAAAGAGGATCGACACACACCACCTCTTCGTCATTTCAAAGTTGCTTTTGACTGCACGAAAAGGATCTGTGACTTAAACTGTATCTGAATTTGATATCCCCGCAAAGCTAATACCGCTGTGTAAACTGATGTTGAACAACAACCGCGCCGTTGGTTGTGCTTTCTCTAGACTTGATAAAGAAGCGAAGCAAATGGGACCTGAGAGTATTCGACACAGTACCCGTTGGGAGAACTAGAGGAAGAAGACTTCCACTCCCGTGGAAAGACTAGGTGAAGAAGGACCTGGACTTGGAATCTCCAATTGACGTCAAACAACGAAACGGAAGAACGTCTGACGCGCTGTTGTAAACTCGACTATAACCGAGTAAATGGTGTCTACGCCAATACGAGTAAAGAAACAGGAAGAAGAACTCAAAAACTGTAGTACTTATCTATCATTTTAATTTTTAGGATGAAGGTTTTCTGAAACTAAAACTGGCAGAAATGAAGACTCGAGAATATTCGACCAAAATTTTCTAATGCCACAAAGCTTGCATAATCTGAAGAGCTAAATATGTAGAAGGGAACTAAGTACATTGTAAGAGACATCACCAACCTCTAAGATCCCACCTTTAGAAACTAGGCAGAAAGTAGAGAGTGCATGACTCTGAAAAGCCTATGCATTTGTAACTTAATTTATGCGCAAAATACCCATGGATACAGATACAGATCGTCCAAGCTCCAAGCCAGCAAATACTTTTGGATTACCGAAAATAAAACGTTTAGTAGGATTGATCTGCATATAGGAGTTCCTGACTTCTAGGAGACCTCTGCAGGGCAAATTTTTATTGCTCATGGCTAATGTAAGGGTTCTATCTTTCCGGATACAATTTTGTAGTAGTAGAGTTTACTCAACTTGCTATGCTGTGCTTTTAAGCTCTTCGACAGGAGCTTTAAAAGAGGCTAGTGATATTTATGGCTAATTTTTTAAGTAACTGTTTTGAGACTAATTACCATCAAAATTATTATACTACAAAGATCAAGATTTTGAAACGATAACACCTCTCTAAAAATTCGAAAGTAATCAGCAAAAAAAAACTCGTCTAAAGTAAAACAAAGGGTTATCTCAGAAGGGCGAACTGCTAAAATTGTGAGGTTAGAACTGCCCAAAACTGTCATTCTATTAATTTATTGGGCTCATTGAACTTGGGTGAGTGTGGCTGTATCTCATTCATTAACCACCTTTCAGGCCGTGGTTACACAAACAATTTTCTTATAAATTACCTTTATACGGGAAGCTTGAAAAAGTATAAAAAACGAACACAAAAACGGTGAAAATAAAGGAAATAGCAAATAAATAACAATACGACAGTGTAAAATACCAATAAATTTTAGCTTTCATACTTTTAACTAGATTTTCTGCGCTCGCAAAAGAAAGCGCTGCAGTTGAACCCTTTTCACGAAGCGCAACGGCCGAGCGATTTTCGTGTATGTTAGCGAAGTGGCGTGGTTGAGCAGTGAATGTGGAATTAAATGAAGGTAAGATGGAGTGAAGGGATGGTGAAGTAAAGTCAAGCGAATGTGAAGTGGCATAAAGTAAATGGGAAGTGCAAAAGAGTGAAAGTGAAGTTGTTTAAATTTTGAGGTTAGAGAGCAACAACATTTTGGGGGAAAAATAAGTCACGCGCTTTTTTGCAACCACAAACATTGAACCGAAACCGCACAATCACAAGCGTCCGCGATTTTTTTACAAATTAACTTTGTGACCGCACGCCAACAAAAAAAAGTAAACAAAAAGTTGTACGTGAAATGCTGTCTGGAGATTTTTCAATACTTTTCGACGAACATTGAGCGACGACGATGGACCGACAGCAACAATTGAATGCCGCAGTGCAGCCAAACGGGACAGGTAACAAGGAAAAAATTGTAAACATTGTTTCCGGTTGTTTGTTGAGAGCGCCAGTGAAGGACAGCGAAGCAAAGTGAAAAAAACGAAACAAAGTTTGTTTAAGCAAATGCCGCTAACCGGTGGACCAAGTGGGCTACGAACAAAAATAGTGGAGGAATGGACGAAAAAAAGCTGCCAAAAAAGAATGCGACTGAACTATGGACCAAATGAGCGGTAAGGTCCACAAGGCTGGAGAAATGACAATGAAAAAAGTGTGCGCAAAGCTCGAATGCGGTTAGCTTTGAATGGCGCAGTGATTTGTAAGCGCAACGCATAAAAATGTGCAAGCAACAGTGTTGCATTTTAAAATATGGCTGCAATGCTCAATGGCGACAGGTAGAAGTGATGAAAAACACTTTTCGATTTTTTCTCCCAGTCAAACGCTATTTACTTAACAACAGCAATGAAGCTGGAGGGGAGCGCGCTGGTTAGCAAAGGAGTCAGCATATCAAATGAGTGGCGCGTAATAAAATTGAGGTTAATAGACTCCAGCGCTTGCATACACGGAGTTATAAAAATGCAATGACTCAAAAAAAGAGTGGATTCCAAACCGGGTTTGCTGCCAAAGGACCTAAAAACAAGAATAAAAATTTATATGCCGTCACAAAGTGTAGACAAACAGACAGCGAGGACCTGAAGCAGCGCCAAACTGTCAATGAGGTGAGAAACACCTCGGTGGCTGCAGCAAGGAGACTGATGGCAGCAATGCTGATGCTTTTGATGACCGTCGAGCGTTAAAAAAAAACAAGAAAAAATCAGTTGCCTGCGCCAATGTTGGTGGAAATAAATTAATAATCAGCGCTTTGTCTACGACACTCCAGCTGTCTCTTCAGCTGCAGTATCCAAGTACCAGAAATTACACGGATGCGACTGACTTGCATTGACACACAATGACGTTTCGTTTAATTAGCGCTGACATTTTTACATATTTCTGCAAACATAAAAATGGCAAATTAGTAAGTGACCAGAAAATATTGAGCACTCGCAACCGAGGACCACCAGGGACATATGGTACATATATAGTTCAGACATAATACTACCCATGAATGGCTAATTACTTATTCGTACTTGCTGACAGTTTGTAATGCATATAAATGGGTGCAATTAATTAACCGAGGCGATATTTACTTACATTACGAGGGTGCGCCTGAGATTTTCAAGTAATGGCGATGACAACTTAACTTGGATCAAGGCTTTTGAAGTTTTCTGGTTTGCTTTATTGGTATTGTGCAACATTTCATGAGAACGTTGAGATCCGAAACCACATTTCTACCTTACAAACATCCGTAAACGAAGACATTTTTGGTTAAAAATTAAAAGTTTTACTAATATACCGTCCAGAGCTAGGCATAAGGCCGCCTTTTAAGTTGCCGGACCACTGCAGTATATTTCAAGCGGAGCTCGCCTCTAATGCATCTGTAATCAATTCCAGAGTCAACATCTACCTAGACAGCCAAGCAGCAATCAAGGCAGTAATATCGTACCGCAGATCGGTCAGAAGTGTCTTTGGAAACAGGGCAGTAGTGGAAAGTGTGGCCAGAAGCAAGCAACTTCTCTTCTATTGGGTGCCAGGTCACAAAGGCATCGAGAGCAATGAAATAGTGAACCAGATTAATAAGAATGGTGTACGATTCAACACCCAAAACCGTGATCAACATTGGGATAATCTATACGACGATCTGGACTGAAGCGTTCGAGGGCCCAATGGTATGATATACTGGAGGAGATATCGATAGTGAGGCCGCAATCTGTCAAAATTCGCGTCAAGCGCAGGCATCCTAAAGAGTGATTACTCCTTATGGACCTAGCAACTGGATGTGATATCGCAAAGGACTAAAACTGGTATATGCGTGGTTTATTGGCCTACTAGAGTAACCTAACCTAAAAGCATACAAATGGTTTAACTGTAAGACTTTAGTATTGGCCAACCATATCCCACCAACCCATTCAGCTTTCCTCCGGCAATCGCATCTAGATAATCGGAATGGGATTACGAAAACTGTCACTGCGTCAGCATTCCCCAAAACTATTTGTGAAAAGTTTCCGCGAGCCAGCAAATTAAGCTTAACTCAGGAGTAGGTAGTCGTATTCGAAACTCTAATATCCAGCAAAAACACGGACAATTGCGGTGAGATTGACTTTGCTAAAAGCAGGTAGTTCGAATGACTTTTTAGGTTCACTCTGGGGCATAAGGATCTCACAGTCGCTCAAGTTCTGATTGTTGATCAGCGCTAGCTGAGCTCTATGAAGGTCCAGAGGTCCAATGCCAGAGGACATCGGAAAACCGACGCACTTCCAATGGTATTAAATTGGATAAGGACTAGCGGCGATTTCGCTATGACCGAACACTCCTACATACGAGTATAATAAAGATAGAAGGACGTAACTTAAAAGAAAGATGATTAGTCCGATTGATTTCCTGCAGACAGAGACTACTACTTTCATTTGATTTTTTTTGGTCGAATAAAACTGAGAAGATACTTTGTTAGACGGGCCAATATTTCAAGTCGCGCATTAAAACATGCCCCTGAAAGCTTCAATAAAAATCAGCTTTACTTTTTTTTACTTTCGTCTTAAAGTTTTCTATAATTTTCTTTGTACAATTTAAGAACCACTCTCATATCGAAATACATAAGTACTCAAAATATCCTTTTTATATGTAAAACCACCATTTTGGCTGCCAATAATGTCGCATATTTTTACATTACCGCGGCACCAATTGCTTTTTTACCACAGCTACGTAACCGTTATTTTTTCAGATAAAATTTAATATGCTCTTTAAAGGTTAACTATAAGTCTCTATATGCAGCGGTGCATTCACGATCCTCGAGTGTATTCAATTAATTAGTCGTTTGGTAGCGCCTTGGCATGCGGCAAGTCGTTAAAGCTCATTTTTGTCTTCTTTTTTGCTCCGAGTTCTCTTTAGATGGCTGACATCACTGACTGCATTGCAATGCATTCAATTCATTGCAGTTGTTTGCATGCGGAAATATTAAATAAAAAATATAGAATTAATGAGAAAATATATGTAGGTACATTTTCGGGGTTTAATTCTTTTTATTAAGGCCTTAAGCTGTCAAGCTTTATTTTAAAGTATCGTTTTGTACACCTTCCTAATGGTAATGGTAAAGTCACTCTATTATTCAAGTACTATTCGAGTGCAGGAGATAAATGGCTATAATGTAAATACTCTCACACAAGAATGGAATTTTACTACTGACGGCAAGTACGGAGTTTTCCAATAAGAGTGCTATGATTTCTTTCCAAAAATAAAGTAATTTTTAAGGAAATTCAAATGTTTTTTTAAGTTTTCTGCGTTATATCAATATTCATATTTGGCTTCCCAAAAACTATAAGGCAGCGATGTTAGCAAGAGTAACAGCTGTAAGTTGTATTTATTTGTCAAATCAGCTGATAGCAAAACGTAAACATAGTTACATATGACCGTATTTAAATCATATTTAAATAGCAAAGCATGGACATTTAAGTAAAAATTGAATCAAATGGTGAAACTGAAATTAATTATTTTCCACTTAAATTAGGTTCGTGAAACCGGCTGTTAGAGTGAACCAAGTCTATCTTAATTCAAATCTTAAATTAAAAAGTCAAAAGTTGGTACATTTTGAGCTTAAAGCAGAAGAAGCTTAGCTTGAAACTTTTTGAAGAAATGTTTGTGTTCAAATACCATTGAAGATGCTTACTTATTTAGTATCGGCAAAGCAAATACTTGCATGTCTAATCAGATTATTTATCGAGGAAGATTTTCCATTGCGTAGACCTAACCAGGAATCATCTCTCGAAGCTCCTAGAAGCCGGTTATGCTACAAGCAGTTGATTGCAAGGGTGTTTTCTACGGAATTTTTGGCAGAACCTCTTTTATTTTATTGTGTCAAAAAAATAGTCAAAACCAGATATAAGAATCTGTTCCCACGACAGTCGAGTGTACTTAACCCGTATTTTAATTCGTCTAAAAACTGTAACCTCGGCAGCATTTTCCTTAAATTAGTTCAGTTTCTGCCACTCCAAAAACAACAACAACACCATTATAAGTCATTCTAACTTTTTTTTATTTTTTTCGTTAAATAATCTTTCTTCCTAAGATAATAAAGTGGAATTTGCGAAACAAAATAGCATCAGTTAAACTGAATAGGAACAAGTGCTTTTAATTAGAACTCCACTTTACCTAGCATTAAGGATGGAGTAAATAGGCTATGACTTCGTCCATTTTTTCGCATTTTTTTTTTGTTTTTTGTTGTAAAATAACCCCACATTGCATGCCACTTATAATCAGCGAAGCAATTGTGCTGACACTCAATGCGGTGGCGCTCACTAAACACTGCCACATTTGAGTCTACACGCCATATTACCAGTTCTGGACTAAAAAAAGAAGAAAACGGTAAATTTTACATTATTTTCTTGCTTTTTGCAGCAAATGAGTGTCACGTGACAAATTCCAGGGCGAGCATTTCAATAAAGAATTTTCTGTTGCAAGCAAAACAGTGCTGTGACTAAAAAGAAATTGCCGCGACCGCTAGTGCACAAATAAAAATAAAGCGAAAAAAAAGAAAAAATAAGTAAACAATTAAGTGTCGGGGTGCAAAGTGTGAGAAACATTGAGAATATAACAAATTGCAGTGAAATTAAAATAAAATAAAATTTACGATAAACGGCAAGGCGCGAAAAAATGCCGTGAAAAGCGCCGTCAGCAGTCATTGAAAGAATAGCGAATGCCAAATGAGCTGAGGTGGCGAGAGTGCTAGCGACGGTAGTGGAGGCGGTTTGAGTTGCATTGTGTGCGCGACAAAATCGTGACTTCATTTGTTGACACTTGAAACAAGGCGAACGTGTAGGCAAGCAGGTCGGCTAAGAGACGCTGAAAGACAGCGCAAAGGAAGTAGGCAGCCGACGCGGAAGAAGCGTCAAGCGTTGACTGACAGGCGCAGGAAGCGGATGAGGCGCCCGCAAAACGGTAATGGCGGGTGGGGGAGGGAAGCTATCGTCTGCAAACGAATGATTCCTAATTGAAAACTATTAAATTCCGTCAACGCCACCCACACTGCCGTACCATGCGCAAGCTAAGCGCCCAGCGGCCGCACTACATGCTGCTGAGTAACATTTTTGCTTTTCTTTTTAATTCTTCACTTCCGCAATTTTTATTTCACTTTACTTTATCCTTTTGTATTAAATGTTTTTGTTTAATTTTTCTGCTTTTGCTTGCTTTTGTAATTGTTTCTTCGTTTTGCTTGCAAATTGGAACTTAAATTTCATTTCGAATGACATTCGCTCCATCACGCGCGCGTCAACTGCAGCACCGGGAAGCCAAAGCGTCCAACAGCAGTCCTGTGCGCCTTTTGCTCAGCACACACAATGAAGCAAACGGGTGCGAAAAATTGAAAAAATGACATTTAGCAAAACAAAAAAACGAAAAAAGCGGACATTTTCATTTGAGCATATTTAATTAGAAGCAATTATTTATGGTATTAAATAGATGAGGCAGTAAATGTGCTGTGCAAGTTAGTATGCCGCACGCAGACCGGGAAGGGGTGGTAGATGCTCATCGCCACAAAAACATAAACTAATGCACACACGTTTGGTTGTATGTGCGTGGAAAAATTGAATTTTTTATACTAAATAGAAAAATTGTAATAAAATGCAAAGGAAAGAATTGCTTCCCACTTTGTGTGTGACAAAGTGCTTGACGTCGCTGGCGAGTTGGCGTCAAAGCGGCGCTGACAAAAAAAAAAAAATGACGCGAAATTGAAGATGCCATTGAATGAAGCGTCTTGCTGTCATTGGACCAGGGCAGCTATAAGGAAAACAGAGTTTAAAAATAAGCAAAAAAAAAAAACAATTTTTATACCAAACCAACAGGGAGTACCGTGAAACAAACCTATTTAGTTTGGCAGCGGTAGCGTGTTACGAGGGAGGTTTGCTTTTTGTATAAAAAGTGCACTGTTTAATGACGAGAAATGTGAGAAAAATTGATATTTAAGCCGTTGAATAATTGCAGTCGATTACTTTCCGCATATAACGGATGCTAATGCGTGACGTCATTTAAATATATATTATTTTTTTGAGTATTCAAACCTTTTTAATGGAACGTGCGTTACTCAAGACCTAACGAACTATATTTTGAATGATTATTAAATAAATATTCCACGAAATTTGTGATGGCGGTAAAATATATATTATACAATATAAAATATTTGTTATTGACATTCACTGTTAACTGTCGCATGAAATCTTTTCCTTAGCCGCTTTCAATTAGCTTGGGTACGCTTAATTTCGTTTTATTTAAATTCTTGCTTTACTATCTTAATTATTATAGTGTTTTTATAGCATGTATTACGATCGATGCAGTCTGAGATCTAAATGTAAAGGGCTGTGCTACTTTTAAATTATATTTTATAGGAGCAAGAAGTTTATTAATTCTCAAAGTTTACATTTATGCAAAGAATAACTACCAACACAAGGATATTCCGAAATAATTTGTTGTCATTGGTACTGTTTCATTAAGTACACACAGCTCAGCTCATATATTATTGTTGTAAGACTTTATTTATATTTATAAAAGGCTTCGTAAAACTCCTAAATTAAGGTATGTTATAATATTAAACGACACACATCACAGCAGCCAGAATATCATTTGCTAAAACACGAGTTCAGCATTTTAATTCATAAAAGTGTGATCTGATCAGTTTGTTTCTGTTTACACAAAACATGAAATATTTTAAATTTGTCATCAAAGATACCGGCAACAATATTCGCATAACTATATATGCAAATACAACCTGTCACCCACCGGCAAATGTAAACCATTCCTACAATTCAATGCAACTTCACACTTACCTGATATTTGACGGCTTCGAAGCCTTCCAATGCGGCCAGACGCCAATTCACCGCCAATAAACAACATTCTTCTGAATCCCACGCGTACAGCATATCATCCTTGCATTCGAGCAAATTTTGCGTGTGCTGGCGCTCCACCGGCAAACCGGCGCGTATTTTAGCAAACATCGCGGTTTGATTTAGTTTCAACGTGTCCGTGCGTGCGTTGAACATTGTCAAATTTGTTTAAAACACTTTAGCGAATACACAAAACAACACAATTTCACTTCAATTTCACAGCAATAAACAAAAAGTTTAATTTGAGGCGGCAAAACTACGCGTATTGTTAAAAAAAAACACTAAAAAATTTTAGGTTAACAAAAATGTAAACGAATTGAGTGAAGCAAAAAACAGCTGATTGGCTTGCAGCTGGCGTTTAACGTTTTGACAGCGTTTTGTTTACAACTGAAATGAATGTTGCGTGTCAAGTTGAAACATAGATGGCGCTGCAAGTCAAACAAAATTGTATTGAGGAGTTGTGTTTGTAGATTTCACCACATGTGGGGTTAGAAGTGGTGAATGGGTGGAGCTATGCTATTCTGGGGAGGAGATAGAAAAAAAATTAATTTTTATTAAGAAAATTCAATTAAAGGAACCAAAATATATTAATTAGTTGGTAGAAATATGTACATATATAGCTTTGAAAGCAAACAAATTTTAAGGAGCTGAAATTGGCTAAAGAATATTATAATAAAATTAAGTTATAAGTAGTTAAATAACCGTTACAACTAAATTTGTTGTAGTCTTATATCTGAATTTTTACACAATTACATTGATATTTACAAAATATGTTCTTATACATATATGTATGTATATACATGTTAGTAGGCACAGTTATATTGTTATTATGAACATCTGTGTGAGGTACTTTTAACACCTTAACAGCAATATATACTGCATACATACATACATACATTTACATGCAATTTACGTTCCTTACGTACCTAAAGCCACAAATTTAGTTTTGTACTTTTCTTGCGTGTAATAAATTCATCGAACCATCAACTGCAGCTCTTCGGCAACACCCATTGCTTTGAAATGCTCATACTACTACAACAACACCTTCTTACATTTCAGCGGCAAATGCTGGGTAGCGCTCAATCGCATCCGGCTATTTGAATTTACAAGTTTTCTTCTGCCCGCTATTTCATTATCTTACTTTATTTTGCACTATCAACTCATTGTACAATTCCAGTAAATGAAGTTTTGCGCCAAGTTTTCAATGCCATTACAATCGTCGTTTTGTGTTGTCTGACTGGCTGGTCGATTGTCTTGCCGCTACACTTGTTTCTTACTAGTTTACTTGAGAACTCCCAACTGCTTATGGTGCGAGTATTTTAGAAATAAATGCTTTTTGTTTTAAATACAATACAATAAATGGCCTCCAAAATGTCGGCAGAAACTTTTCACTTACCAGCGTGTACAAACCACTTACGCCGGCTAAGGCAGGTTGGCTGGCTGGCTGGTCACATCCCACTGAGCTGCGTCAGTTGAGGGTTTTGGCAACATTCATCTCCTTTGTATTTGCAACTTCACTCGAATGTGCGCTCAGCTGCTGCATTATTGCGTTGTTGCAAATATATTAGACTTCTTTTACTTTGCTTATTTATTTTCTCGATTTTCTGCCTCACTCATTGCAGTAATACTGATTGTCTTTGCTTTGTAGTTGTAATGTGTGATATGTGGATAATAAATTTGTGCACGAATGAAGTAGGAGATTCAAATAAAATCTACAGAACTTGTGTGTATTCTTAAATAAAAAGAAAATTTTCATTTATGATCCCGTTAAATACATAGTTCCTTTTTGTTTCACATCCCGTACTATTTGAAATGTCCGCACTCACACCTACATATGTAGTTCGCGAAAAATGTCAATAAAACAGTATGACTCGCATGTATTGCTATTTTTTTTATAAAAACATGTCTTTTGTATCAAAATGAACAAATAAATATAAAAATAATCTTAATCAAAGTAAATTATAGTAAATTTATTTGAATTCTTTGACGGAAGTGTGAGGAAGACGGTAAAAATTAAAATTATTAAATTGAAGAGTGTGGGGTTAAACGTATTCCTTAATTCCAATGCAATGATCGCCACCCTGTGTGCAAGAAGAAGGAAGATCAAAGCGAAGGAAATGACAGTTTTAAATATTAATTGAATTGTCATTAATAAAAATTGAAATTGTGCATCTTTGAAATTTACAAAATTAAATTTTATTATATTTGTATAAACAATTTACATAAAAGTAATAGAAAATCAATGTGCAGTGAAGTGTGCGTGTTTTAAGCATAAATTTGTGTGTTTATGTTCGTAAATAAACCGATGTGCCCTTGCAGCAGAAGCTGTTGGTTCGCATGGAAAGTTCTGGTGGAAAAGTTGCTATCGTTGTTATATATGTACTCATATTAACAACTATATAATTGCATATACGTAATTTTTAAATCAATATCGTCAAATTTAATAAGTCACTAAGAAGCAAAATATTTAAAAAAGGTTTACAGACAAGTGTGCGCGTTTCGTGCTTAATTTTGTGTAGCTATGTGTGTTTAGTGCTGGTAGAAATGCTGCTGTGCTTTGGCTAACCTGCAATGTGAAGGAGGTAAGTAAGTACGCGCCTGTGTTATATAGTTACTTATATGTATTTACGTATTTGTGAATATGCATTTATTTATATGTACATATTCATAAACAAGCATATTGAAGTGCTGCGCGAAATTGGTAAAAAGTATAGACAATTCATTGCGAGCACTTCTGGTCAGACATGCACACTTGTAAATACTATAAAAAGAAAGAGCACAAAAATTATTGCATTTATTTAAAAAAAATGCGAACTTTTTTGTTAACGATTACTTTGGTGTTTAATTGCTGATTTTTTATACATATGAGCAAAATGTACATATGCAGGTGTTCATTGTGTGTATAACGCGGCGCTCCCATGGAAAATGTCAAGTGGCTATTAAAATGTCGGACTGAATGAAAATTAATTGGATTTCTATGAACTGTAAATAATGACAAAGTAATAAAAAATATGAAATGAATACTTACTCATAGACATAAAATGTATACTATATAAATATATGCATACATATGTATATTTATGTAACTATGTCTATAGACAAATAATAACGACAGACAATAAACGTAAAATAAACGCATTGAAAGTGCTAAATTAGCAAGGGAAATGCATGCTTTAAACGGCTGGAAATTAAAAGAGAAAGGATAAATATGAAAAAACTAATATTTACGCATGAACGTGTGTGTGTGAGTATTGTGTAATCTGTAATTAAAGAATATAGCAAATTTTTAGTGCTAATAATATAATAAAAGTGTTTTCATGCCAGGACTTGATTTTGATCGTTTAGTTTGGATCTGAAGAATTTATTACGTGAGTTTGGCATTGCTTTGAATAGCAACTTTTGCCAAATTTTGGGGAGATACAATATCAAACGAAAAGTTTTCTAACGAAAGATTAATTGTGACAGTTCAGTTTGTATGACTGCTATATGTTATAGTAATCCGATCGGAACAATTGCTTTGGAGACTGTACAGCTGCCTTAAACAATAATTTGAGCCAAATTTTGTAAAGATATCTTGTCAAATAAAAAAGTTTTCCATACACGGACCGTTTAGATTTTATAATAAGCTCGAAGTAATAGAATTATCAGAAAAAAATAATGTTTAGTTGTCTGTTTATATATGATCATATATTCTATAATATAAAAGACCTGCCATGCATTAAAAGTTTAATTTATATTTCACAACATTATTATTTATAAAGGTCGACAAACGGTTTAGCAGCAGATATACATAGTTGTACGCAATATATACATATATGTATATATATATGAAAACGTCAAAAATTAATTAGCATATAAATATTAATATAGAAAATAACAATATTTGTGAAATGAAAAATAATTTCGAATTTAATTTGAAACTGTCACATCCACTAGCATCACACTAACGGGCTTTCCGTTATGTTTCAAGACTGCCTCAATAATATAATCGCCATTCGGTATGTCCTTCACAAGGTCATTGGTATCAAGTACATAGTCCTTGTAGGTGTAGGTGTTCTATGAAAAAGCGATGGAAATTAAAAACCATAATAAGAAAAAATAAATTAAGCCTTATGGTTAAAAAAATTTTCTCTTATTCTACCTTGTTCTCTCTCTTTCAGACTTTTACTTTTTTACACTTTAATTTTTTTTGAATAATAATAATTATAATAATCACAAAAGTCTACCTTTGGGAATGGACACTCGAACTTTTTCGGTAAATTTGATGCTTCCACCATGCCATCATATGTGCTCTTGAGTGATTCCACTAGTTTACAGAACGGTTTTTGCGTTTGAAACACAAGCGGGCCACGTCGATTATTCTCACGATCGTGTTTGTGAATTTGCAGCGAAACCTGAAACATTGCAATCTTACAATAATATTCAAAATTAAAAAATATATATCGTACTAGCTGTTCATTGCCCAAATTCTGCTTGATGTTTACATCACCTGTCAAGCCCATTTCCATGCGCGTCTTTTTCTTCAAACGCAAAGTATCCCAATCCACCCAGGAGTCATCAATTGCCAACGCTTGAAAGGAATTCAGCTCGATATTGCGATCATTGGCAGTTGTCGCCTGTAACTGTAAAAATATTACAACAATTGGGCAGAAGAGTGCGAGCCGCAAGCGATAATCCATTTTTGCGGGGTTTGCTCGAAACGCGTTTGAAAACTGGAAGAGTAGCTATGCGACGGTGCTTTATAGCGAAATCGGTACATTGTCAAGCTGTTGTTGTTGTTGAACACGCGATTTTCATGTATGTGCTTGGCAAAACAGAATCATGTTTGCTTGTCGATATTTATCGAACGATTTTTAATTGAAGTTATATGATTATTCTGTGATTAAATTGTTAAAGCTTGAACCCCACGGCAATCCATATACTATATACCATCATCATATAATACTAAATATTTTGACTTTTTAAGCAAATAGGTATGTAGGTATTTATAGGTATTTTGGTCGGCAGAGGTTCGCTTTCCTTATGCTAGGAATATTCTAGTTTTTTTCATTTGCAAAATTTCTGTTTGTTTATTTATCTAGGTTCTATCTTTGGATCCAGTTATTAGAAGTGTCGCTGCTGCGTTTTCGTTTAGTTGAGCTTTTCTCTTTATTTTTGAAATATAGCTTCAAGTTTCGCTAGTTTTATGCCACTTTCGATTGGCAGAATGATATTAAAAATAGTTTCTGGTGATGAAAGTATAATCCGACGTTTTTCATAGCCCAGTTATGAGACGTTTACGAGGGTTCTTGTAAGGTTGTTCCTGTTTTACAGGGCAGAGAGATCCTATAAAATATATTTAAGGGATCGAACCCTCTATTCTTAATTTAACAACTTTCCAATTGGTAATGTGATCATATGGAAAGTTTTTTGACAGGGGAAATACAATCGTTGGCTTCTTCGATTAGCAGGAAGCTCTACTGAGAAGGCTTTTGCTAGATATACATTTTGTTGAAAGTTAAAGTTTGAGAGAGTAGTCATTCGAAGTTCGAAGGTTCCTACAGATATGAATTCGTTTCCAAACAGCAATAGAGTGTTATTAGTATGCCTTTGGCAGTAAAAGTGTTCGTTATCGCTCAATTATTTAACGTGTGTAGTTTTAAGACACTTCCAATTGGAATAAAAGGTTATGAAAAAGCTTTTGATAGTGGAGACAAAGGATTTAAATAGGCATCTGATTAAAAGAACGATTTTATGAGAATGATTTTGTCAACGGAAAAATACTCAGAAGTTCCCAATTTCCTAGTAACGCGAGTTATAGTCTTACGATGAAGTTTTAAGCCTCATCCAATTGGAAGAGGTTACTATGAGAAGACTTTTGATAGTGGACATAAGCTCAGAAGTTTGTACTTGAATAGCTTTAGGACAAATAGAAGGTCCATTACGTTTAAGAAAATAAGAAATTTAAGAAAGCTTTAAATAACTAGTTTTTCAATAAAAGCTCTACAAAAGTTTTTTTAAATAAAACAAAAACGGTTTGGATATCAATGAAATTCTTTATTCTTATTAAAGTACCTTCGATGCCACTATGTAAGGAAATTGATTTTTTTTTTGCATGGCTACCACGGCACGCTTGCAGAAGTCCAAACGCTGATCGAAATTTTCGACGATTTTCAAGCATAAATCGATCGATACTGCTGCAATTTCACGTTCGATATTCGTACGAAATTCATCAAACGTCACTGGCTTGTTGGCATAGACCATAGACTAGACATAGCCCCATAGCAAGTAGTCTAATGGCGTCAAATCGCACGACCGAGGGCCCAATTGAATGGGCCATTTCGTGAGATAACACGTTTACCACACTTCGTTTTCAATAAACCGATTGTGACATTCGCTGTGTGGTTTGTGGCACCGTCCTGTTGGAATCACAAATTGTCCTGTTGGAACCACAATTGTCCGATATTATCAAATTTGGGCCAAAGATATTCGCTTATTATTGAGCGGTAGCGATTCCCATTCACAGTAACGAGCCAATCTTGATCATCAAACCGTAATTTTTGCTGGATGCAATGGTGACTCATGGAATACGTGTGGATTGCAGCCTGACCAATATTTTACCTATTGACGAAAGCCTTCAGCCAGAAAGTAGCCTCAACGCTGAAGATGATTTTTCGATGATAATTTTGATCATTTTCAAGTTGTTGTTCAGTCTAATTCACGAAAATACGACGATTCTGGTTATAAAGTGGCTTCAATTCCTTGTAAGGATGTTTGCCAAGATCTTTTCGCAAAATTGCCCACATCCACGCCACAGAGATACCAAACACTTTAGAATGACGTGTGAGAGACTGATTTGGATTGATTCGCTAGCGGCAGCAATATTTTCGACACCACGGGTACTTCTTTGTATCACTGGCACGGTTACATTTTGTACTGTGGCTGTGGATTAAAATTTTTCAACTAGACGCTCAATTATAAATCTGATAGGACGATTATGACCACCATAAATTGGATGTAGCGCTCTTAAAGTTAAGGCCATTGACTCAGAATTTCGGTAGTAAATTTTACTAATTTCGACACGTTGTTGGGTCGCATATCTTCCCACGATGAAATGGCAAACCTTACTAAAGAGAAATGTCAAAAGAGCGGAAAAAAAAAATAAAATATGACCTCGTTTGCTGTTCCTTTCGGTTTACTTTTGTAGCGTTCCTATTCAAAAATCCGTTATAAGTAATGAGAATATTTTGTAAATGCCTAGGTCAAACACTTTTGTTTCTTAGCTTGTGATCGCACTTAAGAGAAGTCTTTTCATCTGACTGCTACCATCCTGAGCAAGTAAAAACTCCACATCGTTCTATGTCTTTATTATTATTGCTCAGGTAGCAAGCTTAATAATTAATTACGGCTCGTTTAGACTTTATATTGATTTCGGAATGTCTCTACCTGTACTTATAAAATACTACAGTGCTTTGGACTAAGCTTCTCAAGCTTCACCTAAGTTCTAGGACTTAGCAGAAATTTATTGATTTAACTCGCAGTCTTCTTAGCGAGTAAGGACTCTATAAGATTTTGACTTTACTTAGAGAGAACTTAATGATTTATCAAGACTCGCTTAGAGTTTTTATTGATTCTACAAATTCTCTTCTTTTTTTGTCGAAATATCGTTTGACCTTCTCAAATCACGCTTCTAGCCTTGAGCTCAAGCAGGCTGCAATCCTTCCTACTTGCCTAGTTCTCACCTACGAATGTTTCGTCACTCAGTTGCTTTAGAAACAAATTTCAACATTCAATTGCCTGCCTCGTTCTCACTCTCCTGCGCTCTCTCTCACGCCAACTCCAAAAAGTATCAATAGCAACCCTGTCGCTGCAATTTTGCGCACTTAAATGACAACACTCAAATCGAGCTTACACTCCACGCATTCCGCTTCAACACCTCTTCTAATTGCAAGTGTCGCGTGCAATATGTGCAAAATCGGCTTTCAATAAAATATTGCGCCCATATCGCTGCCCCCGCAACAGGGGTAAATTTTAATGACAACGATATGCCCAAACAAATGCAAATATCTATTAAAATTTTTGCCACATCGAAAACGAAGCGCCTTTACAAGCCATTGATATGGATATCCACTTCAGTGGCAGCAGATAATCACCACTCAGTCCAGCCGTGGGGCGCAACCACTTAATTATCATTACGCGTTTGCATTACCACGTATCTCCGCGCATCGTAATAGCATTGCCATACTCATGCTCCCACAATTGCAAGCCGGTTTGGCAACCCTTCTGCGCGCAGTGTTGCACTTTTAATGGCACTGTAGCGCGTATGCATACAAATAACTGTTGTGTCTGCCTAGGTGGTTGGGGGTAATAATACCCGCGCACATTACGCCCTCAATTTTGATTTACTCTAGCCGCTTTCAGCATGATTGTTGTTGCCAAAAGGCGTTCGGCGTGAGATATGGTGGTGTAATTGAAAAATCATATGCAGCGCTTATAATTATGTTTATTGCAATAATCCGTTGTATGGCTTGCAATATTTGCATTACTCGCTATATAGAAGCATATGTGTCGGAGAAGTTGAAGGTTTGAGTATTTGAATTGAATTTTCGCTATTAAATTACACTTGAAATTGCACATTTCGACGCCTGCTGTGAATGACAAGGATATTGTCATGGAAAAAAGAGTGCCTAGGCATGCTATACTTAACTCATAAAGTGAGGTGCTCTGTAAAATACGAGTATGTGTTGCAAGTGATGGCACAAGACAGCTCACTTGAGGGTTTACATTACCTAGTCTACTTAATTTATAATTTAACTGAAATATTTTTATAGGTTAGGTTAACTTTTTCAAACCGAACTCTAAACTTCTAAAAAAATCAAATTTAAATTTCAATATTTATTTCCAGGTAAGAATACGTTAATGGAGAAGAGGTTTAGCAGATGAGGAAGATACTATCTCAATCTATATCGATAGGTCCAAAATGGACTGCTAAGATTGCGTAGTGGGACGGGATCCGATCTCGATATTTCTCTATCTTTCCGTCTACCAAACTCAGCTAGCATCTTCCAAGTGAAGTACTCGGTATAGAGAAGGCTGGTGGAGTTCTAGTGAAGAATTATGGGAACATACAGAAAGCGACCATTTACTTTAGATGACAGATGGCAATACTAGGCGTCAGACGGCATTACTAGCTTTTTTTTGTCGTCAAAAATCAAATCCAGCTTAGACAAGAAACGTAGGAAGACTTTAAGCTCACTAGCAAGTCAGCATCACTTGCCCATAATTTTGGTTCTCGGTTACAGCAACATTTTCGGCAACGAAAAAGCAGATGAGTTGGCGAAGTTAGGAGCCTCCATAGACGAATCCGCGGCAGAGATAATACCGTGCTCGCTAGGTACGAAATAGAGAGAGCTCAATACACAGTTTGAGCAAATAGCTCAGAATAGATGGAAATTTTAAAACTTGCCCACACAAACAAAGTAAGATCTCCGAAAATACTCCCCTGGCCTGGATAAAATCGTGGTCGATTCCGGTAACGCAGAACCGGCTGTTGTGGGAATTAATAGGGATAGCTGGTTAAATTCATTCTTATTCAGAAACGACCCTGACATATCAAATAGACATATGTCCAGTGTGCAACGTGTCCCCTATGACACTAACACCCTCTTTGCTTGCCCTGCTAACTTTACACATCCGACATCCCTCTCACTATGGCCCGACCCCGCGAACCATCACGTTTTCTGGACCTACCGTTGGATGACCCCGATGACAACTTATCTGAACCTTACCGTCTTAATACCTTTGATGAAATTCTTCGTTACTCAAAGCTTGTTCCCTTGACCCATTAAGTATTTTTTCGGTATTTTAAGCTTTGAACTTGTGGAACACTAGTACATCCCCCATATTACGTACGCATCTTCTCTAACTGCTTTTTATTTCTCTAGTTCCACTCTGCCTATGCATTCTGAGCTTCAAATGTGCTCTCTGAAAGCTGCTCCATTTTTAATTGCTTAAGCCGATCAGTATAATAAATAAAAATTATTTCGTTCATTCCTTAGCGTCACATAAATCTGCCATCAGTACATTTGCATAGCTAAATTAATATTAGCCAACCGCACATAAATCTTTCAAAAGTAAGTAATTTATTATTTTTACCAGATTTTTTTCTCTTTACTTTTACCCTCATATATTTAACTGTTAATTAATGAAAAATGAAAAGAAAACGGAATATTTTTAACCCTCATCTTTGTCTTTTAAAACACACACTCTTAATTGTTTGTTCTTCCACATACAAAGCAACGCGCTGGCAGACTCTTTTCTTTCTACTTGTGAAGAAATTAAAAACTTCGCTTAACGGAAGTTGCACTAAATGCCCCGTTTCAATTGCAGTTAGTGTGGTTTGCCAAGTGCAGAGTTCCGGAACGCGCACTCGACCGCGAGCCAAAGTAATAAGTGAATGAGTTGAAGGTGTGAGCATGGAGATAGAGCGCATGATCTATAGTATAGCTTCAAAGTTCATGTTGTCTCTCTTAACGTATTTTTTCCATTTTAAAAATACTTCGATTAGGACTGAGAATAATTTGGTAGAGTAGCACCACAATAATGACCAGTCTTTAAAAAACTTACTGATTTCAGTCTTCATCAAGCACTCCCTGTACAACAATTAAAAATCTGAGAGAAAACTTCCTCTTTTACTAATTCCATCCTCATACCCATCCTAGTCAATCTAAACAATCGATGAACTTTGTTGAATACTGGAAAAAGTACTCTTTGTACAAAGACTGAGTCCAGTCGGAAAGTTGATCTACGCCAACAGAGCTTTGATATTTGCGAAAACATCGCTTAGTAATTAGTACCTCGAATGCCAGTTTCCATTTTGTTTCCCTAATAGCTTTGGACCTATGGTATCTATGGTCAAAAACTATGGAACTTATTTCTTTCATTACCGAGTTCATATAGTAACTGTATGAAAAGAAGCTTGAAGTTTAATATGAGAATAACAAGGAAAGAAGAGCTAAGTTTATGCGTCTGATTGAAATCTGGTGGAAAATACTTTCATGTACTTTCAAATGGACAGACAGTTACTTACAATTCAACTCGGATCGCCATTCTGATCATTTATACCTTATATAAGTATGTACTTTGTAGCGGGTCGTCTTAGATGGTCCATTCGTTGAGTCCGATTTTCGATGACTCGTTCGAGTATTTTAATTCCACCGGTCCACAAACCACACCAAACTTTTTTTTTTTTTTAATGAAGAGGCAGCTCCTGAATCTTCTCAGATTTCTTTTTGTCCCAAATGGGGGAATTTTGCTTGTTTACATACCCATTGAACAAAAAATAGGCCTCATCGCTGAACAAAATTTGGTTCGAAAAGGTTGGATCTTCTAGGAATTTTTCAAGAGCCCACAGAGCGAAGGGATGTCGCTTGGACTTACTTTTAAGAAGTACTTTTTGAAATACCTAAAAAACTACATCTTTAAAATCGCTGGCTCGGAAATGGTTTTAGATCTGTAGTCTCTCGCTCAAAGTTGTCTTGAATGATCCCGAAAAGGCGTTTTTTCGTTTTTTTTTAACTCCTTGTAAATCTACTCGCTCTAATGTGTATGGCAACGACGCTCTTTTAAACAAAAACTCTTTGTTCTCTAATGTTAGAGATAGGGGTTCCGCTAAAATCTTTTGGTTTCTTTAGAGTTTTAAACATCTCTATTTACTAATCTCTCAATAGTTAACTAGAGGTGTTCAAATAAAGTTTCATGCGTTTTATGGCCTGGGTTCTAGTATAATCTAATTGTGGAATGATGAGGTAAATTCATTTACCCAATTGCTTAGCTTGCGGAAGATGAATATGACGGAACTTCGACTAACAATTTCTGGATTAGATTAAAAATTTTCAGTGATTAATTGGATAATTTAGTAAAGTACTGTCTTCTTTATCAACCTTTGGTTTCTATATACATGTCATACCTTCCTTTTACTCATACTATTTTTAGTCTAAAGCACTAAGAAGTTCGGGGAGCAGTACCTATCTTAAGTTAACCTAACATATTCTGATTCATCGTTAGTAAAACCTAAGCTTTCTTATCAGTTCTTATACAAAGATAAGTATTATCTTTGACTCGTTTATTCCCAAGACCCAAAGGTGCATTAAAAATGTTCTTTGCTACAGCCAAGGAGGAGCCATGCAAAGAGCAGAGGCGAGATTCATTTCCGCCTCGCTCTTTTAAGTAAATATGTATGTACTCGTACATAGTACATATGGTATTACATGCCCCTGTGTGCCAATTGAGGGCTGTTGACATTGCCAGAAATATGTGAAGCTCTTTGAGAAACGTGGGGAAATTATTTCAAGCTAACATTGAGCAGCATAAGCAACCTTCTTAATGTCTAGCTGGAAGAAATTTTTACAGGCACATAAGAAACTCAACCGATTCACCTTCATTTCTGTACATAACATATTCCTTTATTATATGTCTTCATGTATCTATGATTATAAAAGTACATTGCTAGCTGACATTTAGCTGTGAATTAACGGTATTTTAGTATTATGTCACTCGCATTTGGTAGCTGTGAGTCGTTGCTGGTGTAATGGGTAGTGGTACCTTTGGGGAAAGTCAAGTGCATATGTCATTATATTTATATTCTCGTATAAGCATGTATATAGTTGTATATAGCTATGTATATATTTATGTAGCCCAATATTACTATCGTTAGGTACTTGTCTTCGAACTAGTGTGACGGAAGTAGCTATTAAAATATTTTTATACAGGAAAGAAGGCAGTACATTTTATTAATATGATATTAGTAGTAGTCGTGTCAAAACCTCTTATGAGCTTATCTGAAGCTTAAATCAGCATTATAACAACAATTTGAACTGAAGTGATTCTCAAACGAGAAACAAATAATAATAATTTCTTATATTTGAGAACCCATAGGGTACAGCTCTTGGTATTTGACTAATCGACTAGCCAGATTATTCGGATATGTAGGGCATTATTCGAATAATAATATTCGGGTGACAGTATCGGGATAGCCGTAAGCCGTCGACTATTCGATTAAGTGTTCGTTGTCGACTATTCGGATAGCAAGCCTTCAACTTCTACAAATTTTGACTACGTTTTCATATAAGTTTATAGAATAGTCGCAGTAGATATAGGATTCAAAACATATTTGCTATGTTTCAAGCAGCTAGATGAGGTATGAAGAGATCCTTTCATTGGTCAGTTGAAAAAAGAGGCGTAGGAGCACCGCACCGCAGGCCAAATTAAAACTTTTCCAGCAATTCAGAGGACTTGGCAAAAAATCTGATAATTTTTCATCTCAGCTGTCAAATGTCCCTTAAGTTGGACCATTGGGAGCTGTGGAACATATCTCGGCTGAAGCACGGGCATGTTCCAGCGTCTCAAGATCCTCTGCGCATTCATTGAATTCCGCCGAATCCACTTTTAGAATTTTCTGCTATTGAAATCTTAATCTATGATACTCCTTACAATATTACTAGTTCCCTTTTGCCTAGAAGTAGAACCTTCTTGGTCTGTGAACCATCAACACTACTCCAAAGAAGTTTTGTGTCGCAAATGCTCCAAGACCTGAGTTTTCGTCTACGGTCCATTCCTTGAATGAACTGAATCGTCTAGAGCAGCTTAGGGGGCCAACTCGTCCGCGTTTTCTTTTTCTTTTATTTCCATGACTGCGTAACCTGATGATATACCTTCTGAGAGCCTATTTATTGCCTGCTTACATGACTGGCCACTTGAAAGTTTATGGCCTAACTAGAGTTAGAGCTAACAATTTTGGCCTCAAAGACCGACTTGTAGTCATTTACTTTGAAGATACTTTCTGCGATTAGATTACTAAAGCTACTTTTGTTTCTTTTTCTGCCTCTGATCCGTCGGTGAATATGTAGATTTCGTTGTTGAAACTGTCGTTGACAAAGCCATCGTTCATTCTTCTCTATTGGGCAATGGGAACGATGCGTTCGATTTCTCATGGATTTTTTTTTTGCTGATATTTGTCATGTTGGGTGTAATCTTCAGAGCCTTTGTTATACTTTATCAAATCAGAAAGTAGATATATCGAAATGTCTGACTACGCTTGTTATTTAAAATCATAAACCAAGAATTTGAGAAATGATTTTTACGGACTAAATCAAGTGTGCTGACAGTCATAACTTCGAAGTCGTAGATAATTTCGTCTATCTTGGAATCATCATAAACACCAACAACAACGTGAGTCTCGAATTCAAACGCAGAAAAACTCCTGCCAACAGGTGCTACTTCGGACTGAGTAGGCAATTGAGAAGTAAACTCCTCTCTCGACGAAGAAAGCTCTACCCAATTGGTGCCAAACAGCGAAAAGGTGTCTACGCCAATAAAGAAGAAAATATGAAATTTGCTAAGACAGCTGTAGCTTAGTTGAGAGTGAACCTGAGGCGCTCAAGCCGCTTAGCTTTCATCGGTTAAGAATTTTGATGTTAGATCGTCTGGTATAAATCTTGAAGCTTCAGACTACTTCGAACGATCCTTATTTACTACTGGGTATATGAGAGAGGACATCATTTACTGCCTGGTTTATGGGAAAGGCGACATTTTTTTAATAACCATTAACCATATTCGAGGAATGTCTAATTTTCTAAGAGTTTTCTACAACTTTTGGTTTACCACACCAAATGTAAAACGCAAGAAAGCAGGTAATAATAATGCGTTGCGCTCAATATGTGAAGCAGTTGAGAGTCTAAGCTAGCGCCTAATTGAAAAACACTGCTCAGCGCGAAGAAAGTGCTAGGAGAGTGAAAAACAGTGTTTACATAAGAACATCAAAGGCCTGTAAGTAGCAAGCGTCAAACGCATCGAATGGGAAAAAATCTAAGATTTATAACAACAAATCTACAAGCATTTTTTCCTGCTTGCTGTAACAACAAACCGCCATCAAGTCAAGCATGTTGAAATCTACGCGCTTTGGGAGTTTTTAATATTAATTATAGGCAACGCTAAAGTGTAGAAAATCATTTAAGGATGTTTCGGGTTGGGGTGGGTGCCAGTCTCACGCCGAAGACGCGAGAGCAGCATGTAAATCAAGGAGCGGACGTGTCATAAATTCAGCTTGCAGCGCCAGTATATGTGTGTGGTAAAAGAAGCAGGAGTAGCAGAAACATAAGAAATGAAAGAATTAAAAGGAAAAAAGTCTACTTACTTAAAGCGCCGTTAGAGAGTTCTAGGGTGGCGTTTATTGTCATTAACGCATTTGATAATTAAAAATTGTAATTTTTTACTTTCGCAACGCGCTTTGGGAGCATAGAAAAATATTAAATTACGCCGAAAGCAATGAGCGTGTTGTGTGGATAAGAAACCGACAAAATTTATCACTTCCTGCTGCTGAAGTGTGAGCGGCGCTGCGCTTAAGTTTGGACAGGCATTAATTTATGAGCATTGATGAGCAAATTTCAACCAAAAATATGTATTTTTTTGTAAATAAATCACAACTTTCGGCTGAAATTTGAAAAACGTTGCCTACATTACAGCGCCGCAGCCACATGGGCACACGCGCCATTAAATTTTTCACCAATATTGCCACACCCACCGCTGGCTGAAGGCAGACACTCAAGCGTATGCCAATAAAAATGACTTATGTATCAATTTCCTGGCAGCTTTTTACCCACACCCCCTGGTTCGGGTGTCTGTATTGAATGCCGCCAACAAGTATGCAAACAAATTTTCAATTTTATTTTTATTACTTACCCGCTTCTTTGTGCGCATATCAAATATTTACAATTATTTCCGTGCAAATGAACCATTCTTTGATAGATGCAAATAAATTCCGACATAAAATCCACATTGAAAGTGTGTAGCCAAGGTGAAAATTGTGCACCGCCAGCAAGACAGGCATACACTCAGGCGCAGCATTAAAATTTTATTTTAATGTCATCGAGCGCTGATTTACTACACCAAAAACTGCACGTAGCGCCAATGAAGACGCGCAACTTTTACCGACGTTGCCGGCTGTGGTGTGAGCTGATAACCAGGAAGTGCGCGCTCAAAAGTATGCAAGACTTACTACGCTGCTGCTGCTGGCGCAACAAAATATAATTTTAATAAATTTTATTGCCTTCGAAAGGTAATAACGGCATCGTGGCATGGCTCGCAAGGTGGGCCGACGGTTGCTTGGCTGGCAGTTTGCCATGCCGTCGTTACCTTGTCGAATCGAAGACACTCTCGCAACAAAGCAACCGCCGGCGCTGCAAGCGGAAATGTGCGCATTGTTGTTGCGCTATACGTTCGTCATGCAATAACAATTCCGAATGGTAAATTAGACAGCAACAAAAATGCGTAGCATAAAAGTCGAAATTTCGCCAAAAACCGGCAAGTGAAAGTTGTTGTAAATTGAGCAACGCTCGGCGTGTGTGCGAAATGCAAATGCACAATCGAAATGATAATTTGGCATTTTTTGTGTGGCTGCTGGCGCATGACTGACTGTGTCTGCCGGCGTGTTGGCGCTGGCGGGGGTTAAAGGGGGTAAGACAAAATGTTGGTGCGTATTTTCGCTTGCGCGTTAATGGCATTGCTGATGGTAATGGTGATGTTGGCTGAAACCGAACCTTAATTACCGGCAATTACTTATATTTGATATTGCTGTGGCAACGTGTTGCAAGGTGGGGCGCAATTGAGTATAGTGAGTAAGTAGGCGGGTAATTGAGACAGTTCAATGCGGTTTTATTTATTGTAGTATTTCTTCAATATATGGATTTTTGGAAGATGGTGCGATATTGAAGTATATTGGAGTCTGCAACAAGAAATGGTTTAGGGAACAATTGTCTCTTTGGTTACATAAATTGAGGCTGATCGGCTTTTCATCGAACTTTTGCTCAAATATTGGTTTATAATTTTAATGTCATATGACTTTCAGTATTTTATTCAGCTAACATTCTCTTGAAAATATATCAATCTTTTTTTCTGCTTTAAGAGTGCAGCGCTTCATTTTGTTTTATTCTTATAAGTGTTACATGCCTGAAAGGGCTAAAATGGAGTTCTAGTCTTAATTAATTCTTCCTTCATTCAGCGATATTCAGCTATTGTTTTCTTAAGTCGAATACGTTTTGAATGTCGAAATGCTTAAGACTCCGTTTTTGTCTGATTTCATAAGTAATAAGTACTGTACTGACTATTTTTACTTAGGAATCTTGTCAGCTATAGGTAATAATTGTTCGATAAGAACTATTATGTAAGTGCTAGGTTAGTAGATTCTTTTAAATGAATGAAGTGTAGAACAATAATGCTTTGGGTAGACAACCTCCATGCATCAGTAATTTTTTCTGTAACTATAGTCTGTCAAGAAAGAGCGTGGTCGACTTTGCCGACAATTAATGAAAGATTTCTCTCTAACTCCTTCGCCAGTCGATAGTTGTCCTTGATTCATTGTCAACAAAGGTTCAGTTGTCGTTGATCTTTTGAAAGAGAATCACGTTAAACGTCATGAGTGCTAAGTACGCGTCGCGCTACGAGGCTGTGTTCCTTTGCATCCACCCGAAAGGTCCCAAAATGTCGCAATCAGCGGCTGCTAAATATTTGAGAAAGTCGAAGGCATTTGTACAGAAGTGGATACAGCGATATATATTGGCTAAAAATGTTGATGATTTACCAGAACGTGGTTCGATAGGAAAAGTGAACAAAAAAGATGAAAAAGGAATAGTGAATCAGTTTTCGCGGAATCCTGCTTTAACACTGCGGCAAGGACAAGCAAAATTAATAGCAAAAGGTTTAGATATATCCTACGAAACTATCCGAACCCTTCTTCATACTCATGACCTGAAATGGCGCAACACAATGAAGAAGTCTCTGTTGACTGAAAAACTTCTGTCCTCACGCGAGCCTGGTTCAGCGGACCGTAAGACATGGAATAAAGGTGGATCTTTGGGGCTGCTTCTCAAAGCAGGGATTCGGCACTTTGTATCTCTTTACTGACAACCTAAATGCCGAGAAAATTATTAAAATCTACAAAAAGGCTTTACTACCATCTGCCAAATGATGATTCAACAGAACAAATGAAAATTGGATTCTGCAGGAGGACAACGATCCTAAACACCGCAGCAAGCTCTGTACTCAGTGGAAAACTCAATCTAGCATCGTTACATTGGATTGGTCGTCGCTAAATTGTCTTTACTTTAGCTGTTCATATTACATAGTAGAGAGATAGAAATTGAAGTCAAAATGGACTTGAAGTAGACTTCTGCGCTAGAAAATTTAAAATAGGTAAAGTTAGGTCGTAAGGTTGATTTAAGGTCGATTTATCTCACTTAGACTTGGATAACTACCTAAAAGTAGTTGCCCATATCCAGATCGATGAAGCGTTTTGAGCTTACCATACATTTTTTAAGGTGGTTGATATCAATCTCAGTCACTTTTTTAGGTTCGCCAAAGCTGTGTCCACAGAGATATTTTAATCACAGTCTGCCAAAAGCCGCGAAATGGAGAAAAAAAGTATCAAGATGACTCCACCTCTACTTTTTCTATATAGCTTTGACAAAAAACTACAGTGATTTGATGGGGTCCGTAGTTCAATTTTTTCAAGCTTTAGTGATGAGAAATTAGTTTCCTCTGATTAGTTGTTGTATGCATTCAGGAACTTTCATTATCTCGCTATATAGAGATCTGTAAACAATAACGTGACTTACCCTTCCGCAACTTCGTTCTGGCTAACGTAGCCGGTTAACTTCTACTTATTCGAATTCGATTTCGATATACTAAATATTTGTATAACGTGCATGACACTAACTACCCTTTCTCGTACCCTGCAAAAGCCACTCATCTAACGCCTCTCTCCCTATGGTTCGACACCATAGAAATAGCATCTTCCCTTGGACTACTGTTACCGGATTCCGCTGACAACCTAAGCGGGGTCTAGGTGGCCGCTAAAAAAACAACAACAAGAACATGGTGGACTTGCCAAAATAGCATGATTCGAGTCTTAAAGTAACTCGGTCGATTTTAGGAACTTTAGCTAAAACTTTTTCATTACTGAAATTGGCATATTCGGAATTTAGATCACGACTATTACGTAAGATAAAATTTTGTTTATAAAATTGGACTTACGACCTAACGAGTGGTAGTCGTATACCAAATGCGTTGATCTCTGAAAATCGACAATATACCAAAAAAAGTATCTTCTTTAAGAAAAAGGAGGGTATACATCCACTTCGTTAGCACAGCAGCTGGTCTGTATAGTTCAGCTCGCTTACTTTGAGCTCAAAACTGATCTGTGCAAGGCCGCACTAGCAGTAGCATTAAGCTCCACCCATATTAAACTTGTCTACTTGTAAGAAAAGCCCACCTTAACCAAATTCCATCTCAATGAGAACGAGTTCTCAAAGTTTATCGGGTCTTCGTGTATTTTGGCGCTGGATTTATGGGCCCTGCGCGACCTAAGCAAGCGTTGGTCAGCATTTTGGGATTGTCAAAGCTTTTTGGCCCAGAGTGGAAAGTAAAAGGTCCATTGAACTCCTAACTCTTAGCAAGAAGCACATCGTCGCAATGATAGGTCGTCTAACTGATTACTGTTTCACGATGATGCTAAATATTTTGGAGGTCGTAACTTGTCAAGATTCTTATGAGGAAGATGAGGTGGAGAGTCGAGACGCTTTCTCAATAAATTTCTGACATATTTTAGGTGTTTTGTCGATTAGCGACGGTCATAAAGGATAGGTGTATCCAGCTGTCCAAGTGAAATTATCCATGGTCTCACGAAAAATCAGCCTATTTCCCTATCCTCATCCAACCTAAGAAAACGCCGTCCCTCGAAACTTCATTGTTGTATTTGTTGTTGCTATTTCTATTACATCAGAAATCTTTAAACTTCCTTGAGAAACTATTGCAACTTTTCATATAAAAATCACCTTTGACAGCCAAGAAAATTGGTATTGGAATAATTAATTTTAGGTTTGAGCCGAAATTCTCTATGTGTGTGTGTCCACATAACACATTTTCGAATTTGTGTGTAAATTGTGTGCGCTGCGAAGGTGTGAAGTGCAGCAAGTGTGAAAAGTACCATCGAACAGCAAAGATTTTCACACCTCACAACACACACATATGCATATATACAAACATATAGACTCGCTGGTCGTCTTGCTGTTTGCTTTGTATTGGAGAATTTGTAGTTGCTGTTGCTGTTGTTGCGGCATTTTATGGCGGTCTGTTAGTGGTGTTAGTTGTGGCATAAATTGATGTGTACATGCCCATACGCCTAAAAGTATGCACGACAAATTAAACTTAACCTATACAAACAAGACAAGTTTGGCAAGTACGCGCACATACCACATACATCTATATATATGTACATATATGTATGTGTGCCGTCCATAGTGCGCGTGAGTGTACACGTTCAAACTTAATTTAAGGTTCAATACAACGCAAACCACAAAAACTTGTGCACACGCAAGGAAATGTTTGAACACCGAAAACTGTAGCATACTTCTGTGCGCTAAGGCGTTTCAGGCAAACATATACAATATAACTTTGCCACGCTTATATAAGGTCTGCGTGTGTGGGGCACATATAAAATCTTGTGGTTTATTAGATTTTAATAATTCACAGACGGAAACACACGCAGCTGTACATACACAGGTACATAAATATATGTATATACATACATAACTACACTAAAAGCGCTTCAAACACACACATACTTACAATTTTTGTGTGCACAAACTTCAAAGTTACTGCTCCTCTTTTATCAACCGTTAGCAGTCAGCGCTGCTGCATGCATGAGAAAACAACAACAATAACAACAAGCACTAGAAAGGTGTAGCAGTTAGAAAAAAGGGCAACACGGCAGCACATATAAGACACAACACCTTCGGGAGCGTTTGTTTTGCTAACAAACTTAAAGGTTATGTGCAGCGAATTGAGTTAAAATCAAATCGCTAAAAGGCAAAAGTCGCAAGCTCTACATTTATGTGTGTATGTCTGCACGTGTGCATCGTGAAAAACGTCACTAAAGGGAATTGATTTGAGTTAGTACGCCGGTAAGCGTGGCGCAAGTGAAAAATTCAAGCAAATTTTGGAAAATGAGAAAAAAAAGTGGAAAACTGCTGGCAAGTTGCAAAGCAACTAAGCTGAGCTTCAAAGAAAAGCTGTAGATGGGGAGAGAAACTTTATATTTATGACATACATTTAAGGTTATGGTGGGTTTTGAGGGTTTTTTTTTTATAAATTTTACGTTAAAGGTATATGTGGCGAAGTATCTAAAAGTTTTGCACATGTAACGGTTGTTTGAGGTAGTTTAAACTAGAGTTAGATATAGGAAAATGTATCTCAAATTGGAAGTAATCGCAAAACGCATTGATTTGATGAGCGATAGTGTTATTAACAGCTTTAAAAACGCGGCCGTGGCCTTATATTTGATCCAAAAATATTTGTATTATATAAACTATTATATAGATACTAGAGGACCCGCTTACGTTTTACTGTGGCTGATACATAGATAGTACTACTAATACCATCTATATTATTTCTATAAGTTAGATTATAAGTATTCTTCTTCTTTACTGGCGTAGACACCGCTTACGCGATTATAGCCGAGTCAACAACAGCGCGCCAGTCGTTTCTTCTCTTCGCTACGTGGCGCCAATTGGATATTCCAAGCGAGGCCAGGTCCTTCTCCACTTGGTCCTTCCACCGGAGTGGAGGTCTTCCTCTTCCTCTGCTTCCCGCGGCGGGTACTGCGTCGAATACTTTCAGAGCTGGAGTGTTTTCATCCATCCGGACAACATGACCTAGCCAGCGTAGCCGCTGTCTTTTAATTCGCTGAACTATGTCAATGTCGTCGTATATCTCGTACAGCTCATCGTTCCATCGAATGCGATATTCGCCGTGGCCAACGCGCAAAGGACCATAAATCTTTCGCAGAACTTTTCTCTCGAAAACTCGCAACGTCGACTCATCTGTTGTTGACATCGTCCAGGCCTCTGCACCATATAGCAGGACGGGAATTATGAGTGACTTATAGAGTTTAGTTTTTGTTTGTCGAGAGAGGACTTTGCTTCTCAATTGCCTACTTAGTCCGAAGTAGCACCTGTTGGCAAGAGTAATCCTGCGTTGGATTTCAAGGCTGACATTGTTGGTGGTGTTAACGCTGGTTCCTAAATAGACGAAATTATCTACAACTTCAAAGTTATGACTGTCAACAGTGACGTGGGGGCCAAGTCGCGAGTGCGACGACTGTTTGTTTGATGACAGGAGATATTTCGTCTTGCCCTCGTTCACTGCCAGACCCATTTGCGTTGCTTCCTTGTTCAGTCTGGAGAAAGCAGAACTAACGGCGCGGGTGTTAAGACCGATGATATCAATATCATCGGCATACGCCAGCAGCTGTACACTCTTATAAAAGATTGTACCTGCTCGATTCAGTTCTGCAGCTCTAATAATTTTCTCCAGCAGCAGATTGAAAAAGTCGCACGATAGGGAGTCGCCTTGTCTGAAACCTCGTTTGGTATCAAACGGCTCGGAGAGGTCCTTCCCGATCCTGACGGAGCTTTTCGTGTTGCTCAACGTCAGTTTACACAGCCGTATTAGTTTTGCGGGGATACCAAATTCAGACATCGCGGCATAAAGGCAGCTCCTTTTTGTGCTGTCGAAAGCAGCTTTGAAATCGACGAATAGGTGGTGAGTGTCGATTCTCCTTTCACGGGTCTTTTCCAAGATTTGGCGCATGGTGAATATCTGGTCGGTTGTTGATTTACCAGGTCTGAAGCCACACTGATAAGGTCCAATCAGTTTGTTGACGGTGGGCTTTAATCTTTCACACAATACGCTCGATAGAACCTTGTATGCGATGTTGAGGAGGCTTATCCCACGGTAGTTGGCGCAGATTGTGGGGTCTCCTTTTTTATGGATTGGGCATAGCACACTTAAATTCCAATCGTTGGGCATGCTTTCATCCGACCATATTTTGCAAAGAAGCTGATGCATGCTCCTTATCAGTTCTTCGCCGCCGTGTTTGAATAGCTCGGCCGGCAATCCGTCGGCCCCTGCCGCTTTGTTGTTTTTCAGGCGGGCAATTGCTATTCGAACTTCTTCCTGGTCGGGCAATGGAACGTCTGCTCCATCGTCATCGATTGGGGAATCGGGTTCGTCTTCTCCTGGTGTTGTGCTTTCACTGCCATTCAGCAGGCTGGAGAAGTGTTCCCTCCATAATCTAAGTATGCTCTGGGCATCGGTGGCTAGATCACCTTTGGGGGTTCTACAGGAGTATGCTCCGGTCTTGAAACCTTCTGTAAGCCGCCGCATTTTTTCGTAGAATTTTCGAGCATTACCCCTGTCGGCCAGCTTATCAAGCTGTTCGTACTCACGCATTTCGGCCTCTTTTTTCTTCTGTCTGCAAATGCGTCTCGCTTCCCTCTTCAACTCTCGGTATCTGTCCCATCCCGCACGTGTTGTGGTCGATCGTAACGTTGCGAGGTAGGCAGCCTGTTTTTTCTCCTCTGCGACACGGCACTCCTCGTCGTACCAGCTGTTCTTTTGCACTTTCCGAAAACCAATGGTTTCGGTTGCAGCTGTACGTAAGGAGTTTGAAATGCCATCCCACAGTTCCCTTATACCAAGTTGTTGACGAGTGCTCTCAGAGAGCAGGAGTGCAAGCCGAGTAGAAAATCGTTCGGCTGTCTGTTGTGATTGCAGCTTCTCGACGTCGAACCTTCCTTGTGTTTGTTGGCGTGCGTTTTTTGCTGCACAGAGGCGGGTGCGAATTTTGGCTGCAACAATATAGTGGTCCGAGTCAATGTTAGGTCCTCGGAGCGCACGCACATCTAAAACACTGGAGACGTGTCTTTCGCCCATCACACCATGAGCGTTCTGGTTGGTGGCTTTTCGATCCAGCGACAGCCAGGTAGCTTGAAGAATTTCCTTATGCTGGAATCTAGTACTACAGATAACCGTATTTCGGGCTCCGGCGAAGTCGATCAGCCTCAACCCATTTGGGGATGTTTCCTCGTGGAGGCTGAATTTACCGACCGTAGTACCAGAGATACCTTCTTTGCCCACCCTGGCGTTGAAGTCGCCAAGCACGATTTTGACATCGTGGCGGGGGCATCTCTCATAAGTGCGCTCCAAGCACTCATAAAAAGCATCTTTGGTCACATCGTCCTTCTCTTCCGTCGGGGCGTGGGCGCAAATCAGCGATATGTTGAAGAACCTCGCTTTGATGCGGATTGTGGCTAGACGTTCATTCTCCGGAGTGAATGATAGTACTCGGCGACGGAGTCTCTCTCCCACCACGAATCCAACACCAAACTTGCGCTCCTTTATATGGCCACTGTAGTAAATGTCACAAGGACCTACTCGTTTCTGTCCTTGTCCCGTCCATCGCATTTCTTGGACGGCGGTGATGTCAGCCTTTATAAGCCTATATAAGACTATAAGCATTAGTTAAGGAATAATCGCATTTTTGATGAAGCAACAAAAATGAATCAAAAAGCATTTCGTGCGTTAAGAAAGAATTGGTTTTTGGGGTAAAAATACTATTGAATTTGGGCTGTGCATCAGTGAAATCAATCGAGTCCAATCGATTGTCAGCCTGGTGGACTGCATATTAAGAAACGGTTCTCAAGCGCGGAAAGACAAAAAAATCGGCTGGCAAGGTCAAGGCATCAGTCTTTTGGGATGCCCGTGGTATATTATTCATCGAATGATAAATGAGCCAGTTTTAATTCATTACATTGTGTATTTGATTGCTGTTCTATTCTACCATTCCTAATATTTAGTAATTTTATTATTTTTCAGGAAGGATCAGTTTGAAATTGTACGCATATACATATGTATTCATCGTTCCCGTTTAAATATTGCATTGCTCTGTGCAATGATTAAAAAAGATTTCTATATATCTCAAATTTTTTATCAACACTTCAGTTATGCCGCTATTTTTTTATGCCAGACCTTTTGCAATTTTAAATTGCCTGTCAAGATACCCCCTCCAATAGTTAGCAGGTATGAAAAAATGTTATAGCTACCCATAGATGTATTGAATCACCCAATTTATTACTTAAGAACGAACAACTCTGTCCACAATATAAAAACTTGATCCACAGATGTCGCCTTTTACTTTGGCATCGTTTTCTTTAATGCACGTTTACGCCAATTTAAGGTTTGAATATTGGATACTGCGATGGTAGCGCCATCTATCGGCCAAACATTTAAAAATTAACAATTGATTAAAAATGAAAAAATAATTTAAAAAACATTTTCCAGTGGACCAAATTGTAAATCTAAACCATTCTCGAATCTCCTTGAACATACACACAAAATTTCATCAAAATCGGTCCATCCGTTTAGGAGCAGTTCAAAGGCAAACATACGGTCAGAAGATTTATATAGATATAGTCTCAAGCACCAATTTTTATTGGGTGATAAGCAGTATCAAGCCGTACAAATCGCCCTTATGCGGCGGTAGCTTTTCCTTCTCCACCTGGTCTTTCTAAGTCTTCCTCTGCTTCTGTTTTCCCCGTGGGTACTGCTTTAGATTTTCTCAGAGCTGAAGTGTTTTTATCTTCAAAAGGGGGTTTCTCATTCGAGACTGTTTTCTTCTTTTCATTGTGGGTGTTTTTTAAGTGGCGGGTCCCAAACCCAGCGCACAACGCCGGCGAGGGGATGTTTCGCCTTCTCACTTTGGCTTGACTTCAAACGTATGTGTTTTGGCTAACCTGAGGATACTTGGTCTAAGACAGGAAGTCATGTGAATGCCGCTCAGAGAACTTTTTTCACTACCGTGAGTTTTTACACATGGCTCCATCCTCAGTTATAGAGGAAAGTTAAAGTTATGTACATTAGAGTAGATATATTGAAGAACTTCGCTTTGATGAGGATTGTGGTTAGACGTTTATCCAACGGAGAGAATGCCAGTACTCGGCGACGGAGTCTCTCTCCCACCACAAATCCTACACCGAATTTGTGGTTATTTTAATTTTTATGCCATAATTAAAAAAAAATTCTATTTTATTCGCAGCCACAAGTTTTTGCCTAGCTGCGCCTAATTGTGCGCTATGCTATTGACTTGGAAACTTTTGGTAATATGTTAATATGCTAAAACTGTTCATTGACACCGAAATCTGCGCATAAAGAAGCACTTAACAGCAAAAAGCAAATAAAATTCTGCAGTTTATTAAAGTAGTGCGGCATGTAAGGCAAATAAATTCATGCGAGTAACACATATTTATAGGCGCACAAAGTTATCAAAGTACAAAACGGTTGGCAGTTGAATGAGCAAACAGTTGAAACAGCAAATGATATTCGAAACGCAGCAGCACGCTGCCGCAAACAGACGTGAAGACAGTATTTTCAAATATGTAGCATACATTTGGGAGCGGGGAGGCGTAACAGCGCGTGGGAGCGCCACAAACAGCTACCACTTTTGACGTTTATTGTTTGCCTGTCAATATTTGTTTGAAGTGTTTGATTTGCTTTTAGGCGCCACACGAACATGCCGCACAATACAGTGAGTATGTGGAATTTGGCAAAATTTCCAAAATTCAAAATTGGCTTGCTAAGCATTTCTATTTGCGTCGCTGCTACAGCCAACTAGCAGCATATTACTACTCTAAGCCGCAAATTAGAAAAGTTTCTAGTGGCAAAACGTAAACAAAAATCTAGTGAGGCGAGAAACGAGCGCAAAAAATATAGCAAAAAATATTAAGGACTAAAAAACATTCGAAAAAAGGCCTTTAAATACCAAAATCGGCAAAGTAAACCAAAAATCTGCAAAAATGTAGCATACCATTGAGCGCGTACACAAAAAGTCAAAGCAATTTGCTAGCCACACAAAAGTATGCAACTCATTCGTGCATATGAATTTAAGTGAATTGTAAATATTGATATTGGTGAATAAAATGTATGGAGGAATTGAATTTGTAGACTGCTTTCAGGCGTGCTATGCAATGTAAACTGATTTCGCGCAATCTATGGGGCAAGACAATTGTAAGAATCACGAAATGGCTTGAAATGGGGAGAATTTAAAAATATTAATATATTTCTGAGACGATTTTGCTGGAACATTTGCGCCCTTTGCAATAAAGCAGCATATTGTCAAGCTTCTAACGCAAGAAAACCCCGCTGGGTCTAATTTCGCTGTTTGTTTTGTATTAACTGATTATTGTTTTCTTGTATTTACATTGGCATTCGCACTCACCTCCATTACCAGTTGACGCTATTATTTTATGCTGTTATCCCTGCAATAACCTAAGTGAAAAATTCAATTTGTCCTTTGTTTGCGCGTAGAGCGCACTTCAATGACCGCTGTTTCGCACATTTTCTCTAAATACAAAATATTTGGAGTTATGCAGCAAATTATAAAACCAAATAAGCGCGAGTTAGGGTGAACTTACTTCGAAAAATAAAAGTGTTTTAGAATATGTGTTTCTTTATTCTCATCTTTATCTTTATCTTTATCTTTATCTTTATCTTTATCTTTATCTTTATCTTTATCTTTATCTTTATCTTTATCTTTATCTTTATCTTTATCTTTATCTTTATCTTTATCTTTATCTTTATCTTTATCTTTATCTTTATCTTTATCTTTATCTTTATCTTTATCTTTATCTTTATCTTTATCTTTATCTTTATCTTTATCTTTATCTTTATCTTTATCTTTATCTTTATCTTTATCTTTATCTTTATCTTTATCTTTATCTTTATCTTTATCTTTATCTTTATCTTTATCTTTATCTTTATCTTTATCTTTATCTTTATCTTTATCTTTATCTTTATCTTTACCTTTATCTTTATCCTTATCCTTATCCTTATCCTTATCCTTATCCTTATCCTTATCCTTATCCTTATCCTTATCCTTATCCTTATCCTTATCCTTATCCTTATCCTTATCCTTATCCTTATCCGTATCCTTATCCTTATCCCTATCCTTATCCCTATCCTTATCCCTATCCTTATCCTTATCCATATCCTTATTCTTAATCTTATCCTTATCCATATCGATATCCTTATCCTTATCATTAACCTTATCCTTATCCTTAATTTTAACCTTATCGTTATCCCTATCCTCATTCTTATTATATTATTTTATTTATGGCCTTGTCCTTATCCTTTTCCTATTCTTATCCTTTTCTTCTTTTCTGTGTCCTTAACCGAGTCTTATTTTAAACCTTATTCTCATAGTTTTCTTTCTACCTCTCCCTATTTTTATCCTCTTCTTTTTTCTCTCCTCATCTATATAATAGTATTTAAAAGTGAGAGGCAAATTCTACATTGAAAGACCAACTTATTGAAAATCTCAAACTGACTCTCTATTCCAAGCAAGTATGCGTTTAGTCAAAAATTCTAAAAGCAAAAGTAAATAACGAAATTCTCTCAATGCATAGTTCTCTCACTCTCTGAGTTTACTTCGGATGTCTTTCGAGTGTTTTTGATTTGAAATTCAAACTCATCTCGACCATTCATCTTTGCAATAAGTCAGACAAGCGTCTCCCACTAGTAGAATCTAAGCAACAATGCAATATGTTTATTTATAATTGCGTAAGTACCTTAGAGGGTGGGCGTGGCATCTTGAGTATACCAGAGGTATAATGAATGTGGTTCGTATTTTAATAATGTTTATTTTTCGTTAAAAATCACATTGCGTATAAAAATAATATGCGCTCTTTAGCATACGGACAAATTATATTGGCACGTTTGCCATTTTGGGGGAGCTGCCGACTCACCCTTTAAAAATAAGTCAGTACAAAATGAGGGTTTACACTTTGAAAAGAAATAGTTAGTTAATTTTTATGGGATAACATAAATATATTAACGACAGGACGATTCTCAGAACTGGTCATAATAAGTTGGGAGCTTTTAATTTGATCAAAGGTGAGAGCTGTTTTGTTTTCTGAAAGACCGAAGATTTTGTAAAAAGTCACTACTTTTTATTTTCTGGAAGCACCTAAAGATCTTATAAATATATCTCTCGCTTTTTCTTTTCTAAAAGCTCTCAAAGGCTATAGCTCTTATGGGAACTTTTAATTTTATCAAGCTAAGAGCTATTTTTTTTTCTAAAAGCTTACAAAGACTATACACATTGTATAAAGCCACTGCTTTTTATTACCTAAGCTTTTTTTGTCAAAGGTGAGAGCTGTTTTGTTTTCTGAAAGCTTTCGAAGGCCGTAGAAATAGTATAAGCCACAGCCTTTTATTTTCTGAAAACTTTTAAAGGTCTTATAAATGTATCAAAGACGCGGGCTTTTGTTTTAGTTTCTGAAAGCTTTCAAAGTCCATATAAATAAAAAAACTATTTTATTTGCTATTCGTTTTGATAATCTTATAAATTTATATGAAACTTGCCTCTTTGAATTATGGAAGCTTTTAAAGCTTTTGTAGTAAATTTTTTGTTTCCCATTTTTGGATTCTTTTACGAAATTTATTAAGTTATGAAACGGGAAAGCTTTTTGTTACCTGAGAGCTTTTAAAGATCTTATAAATATATCAAAGCTTTTCTTTTCTGAAAGCTTTCAAAGACCATATAAATTGTCAAAAGCTTTTCTATTGCTGGTAGTTTTTAAAAGTGTTATATATTTATCAAAGACCAGCTTTTTTGATTTAGAGAAGCTTTTAATACTCTCATAGTCAATTTTTTATTTATCATTTCTGGGATCTTTTAAAGATTTTATTAAGTTATCAAGAGCCGAAGCTTTTCGTTTCTTGGGAGCTTTTAAAGATCTTAAAAATATATCAAAAGCTAGATATTTTTTGATTTCTGGGAGCTTGACTATTGATATATAAATTTATCAAATACTAGTCTTTTTTGATTTTGAAGCTTTTAAGGGTCTTATAGTCAATTTTTTATTTATCATTTCTGGGATCTTTTAAAGATTTTATTAAGTTATCAAAGGCCAAAGCTTTTGTGCCTGGGGGCTTTTAAAGATCTTATAACTTATCGATATTTTCTGATTCTGGCAGCATGACTTTTGAATATGTTGAATATGGAATGAAGCTCTCTCTTCTTACTGTGAAAAGGTAAACAACTATTTTTTTCTCTCTGAAGAGTCAAAGTTTATCCCTCTCTTTCTGCAAGTATCTCTCTCTCTGTAAGAAATTTAACTAACTCTTTCTTTTTCTTTCTTTCTGAATAGTAAAATAAAAAAGAGAAATAAGAAAAGGCTTCATTTCAAGAGATTCTCTTTTTTTGAAAAAAACTGTCTCTTAATGGTTGCATTTCGTTATAAAATTAATTTTAAAGTTCAACAAATTATTAAAAGCAACAGATTTATAAGATATACAACTCCAGAGAGCACTTCCAATCTTTATGAAAATACATATTTTTAGTACAATAAACTATTGAGAGCCTTAACCTGAGCTCTTAGTTGATGAGACTCATAAATTTCCGAATGTCCGCTTCTTCTAGAATAGACTTATCTGAAGTCATGGAGTTGCTTTAATTTTTAAGAAGACACCGAGAAGATACCAGATCAATGATATAGCCGACATATGGACACTTTTATATATGTATGTCCCAAGGATTGGCCGCCTCTTTAAAAAAATCAAAGAAAAAATATCAAAGCACCAGCTTAGCCAATTTGAAGCTCAGCTAAAGTCTTCTCGTTAAATCTTTTAAGGTTACCATTACCCGCTTTCATAAAAAACCCCACTCTACTCTCTTTTCTGCACTTCCGCACGTTCGCTGAGGCATTTTAAGTATTTCTTGTTAATTTTTCACACATTTCCCGAGAAACTTCGTCGATTGAGTTTGTGTTTAAAAATGTTTAAACTTCTTTTTACCGATTACAAATAAGCTGTCAATTAGGCGTGTCGACGTGCCAACGAGCTAGAAACACCTGCTGCATGCCAATGGCAAACAGCGGCATATGCTACATGCCACATGCTACATACATGCCACGCACAAGGTGCGCCGGGCTGCGAACGCTTGACTGGATTGGCAAAGTTTTTGCGGCTTTTTCAATATTTTATGAGACCAAAGGCACAAATGCACAATAAAAAGAACAAAAACAACAACCGATATAATGAAAAGAAAGCATACAAACCAATACAACAGGTTTTTGCGTTGCTTACACACACACGCACACATACACGCAGGTAAAGCTGAAATCTTAAGGTGTAATAAAGGAGTTTGCAAGCGGAAGTGCGGCAGGAAGTTAAAAGTGAGCGCATATAAGCGTTACGTATGGGCGCTAGCAGGCCAGGAAGCAATCTAAAGTTAAGTGCCAACTTCGTGGTGTGTGTTGCAAGCATGTAGGTGTGCGTGTGGTAGATGTTGGTTAATAATAGAAGTTGCTTGTGTATTTATTTTCGTATTTGTTATTGGATTCTAACATGTTGTAAGTGTTGGTGGTTTTCGTTGTTGTAGTAGTTTTTGTTTTCGTTGTTGTTGGTTTGTTTTTTTGATTGTTGTTGCATTTTTATCATTTTTTATTGTTTTTGTAACTGTTGCTGTTGTTGCTTTCATTTTTGTTGTTGTCGATTTTATTGTTGTTCTTGCTTTTTTTTTTCTTTTTGTAACCTTTTTCGTTGCTATTGTTGTTGTTATTGTCAGCGCTTGCTTATGCGCCATTGAATATTGCAAAACAAACGATTTATTTGCCAAGCAACAGACGCAGCGCCGCTAAGCTTTTCTATTCCCCCCTCCAACCCACTAACTGCCCACACATGCTTCCGGCGTAAAACCACACACAGCTTGGCACACACACATTCATCAACACACGTTTACAGCAAGTTTTTCTTGCTTTTCACACCTGTTTGTCGTGTTTTCCTCACACCGTCTTTGTAATTTCAACTACTCCAGAAGGTTACGTATACGCCACGTATGCCCAACCAAACGCCAAAATTGCGGTTTTCCTGTTTCCAATCGCTACCAAGTGTTGCTTCCTAGTCGGCTTTTGTTTGTTCTTGCTATTTATTTACTAAATGAAGAAAGCGTGCTTTGTATGTATGTGTGTCTATGTGGGTGTGTAACTCAATGAGCCAAAATTAAACAATACAAAAGATTAAGTGCAGATTTGCGACTTTATCTGTATGCTGCCATAAATTGGTATTTAAAGGATGCCGCACAAGTGTACAAACATCAATGAAGCAGAGAAGCAGATATAAGCTTATAAATATGCTGCCAATAGTGGAGTTCAAAGGAGTTAATGGGTATATGCGTGTATGTGTGCATATGTATGAATGGAATTAAATCTATAAATATGTTAATATGTGCAAGTGTTTTTGAAAACAAATAAAATAAATAGGTGTCTTAAAGTTGTTATACCATTAGTTATAAGCTGATTTGGTTTCGGTATTCTTTTGAGACCTCGGTGGAAAGTCCTAGTTACAGTGCTAGTATAGTTTTTGTGTTGTTTTGTATGTTTTGTGTTTCATGTTCAATATGTTTAGGGAGCGCTTCCTGCCACCGCTTTGAGACAAAGCGAGATTATGAAAACTAGTTTGTGCACATCTAAAAGACAGTCCTCTCTAACACACTGCACGAAGTAGAACTGACTGAGACATCCAAAATAGAGTTCGCGCTTTCCAAATCTTTCGAATCAATATTAGTTAGAAAGAAGCACATCTAGACAAAGCTGTCTGTACGTCCAATTGTTTAGCAGACATAAGCTATAGTGTTCTCTTATTCTCTCTCCCACTCTGTCTATCTCTCTCTCATTATTTCACTTTCAGAAAAACAACCTTTGAGCTTACTTGTAGATACCTAAGACCACCTACATTATGTGGAATAACCCCAGATCACGACGGTATTTTAAAACGAAGGCACCAAAAAGGGGAATAGAATTAGAAAAACGCATGAAACTAAAAACCTGAAAACATCCAAAAAGGGCAGTAAATAAACATCCTTTTATGCACTTACGGGTAATGGAATTAAATTTGAGACTAAAAGCCTTTTTTGGGTTCGACACCAACCATGTCGGTTTTCTTATCCTTTCATATCTATATTTTTTGTAAAGGCAGCTTCCATAAACATTTTTTTTTTGACTTCAACCGAGTAATTGTATAATTCTCATGTAGTCATTTGAGCTTTCTGATCATGGGAAAGTGAGTTGTCTCTCGAAAGAAATTCATAGAAAGTCTTATCAAATCACTAACGATGCTGCGTGATTAATTAAGTTAGTGTTTCATGGCAAGACTCATTTTTCAGACTTTTAGTTTATCCAAGACTTCAACCCAATGTAGTGACAAAAGGCACTACTGATATTCTGAAGTCCATCTACTCTTTGTAGTTGATTCACACAGAACTTTTTCTTCGCTTTGTTTGAGACATTTGCTTTGACAAACTATTTCAAATTATGATTTTTTCGTTCACATCGAACATGCCAAACGCATTATTAATCAACTCTGATCTTTTTATGCTTTTCTAAGCAACAACCGCAAATTTTATTAGAGGGAAACACGGATATCAAGGCGTTAATTCTGATATATCCTTTGCTTTATTCTCTTCGTTGTTGAAGAATGAATTGTCCAGCCGAATTGTGAAACCTTTCTATTGGCTTTACTAGAAACTTCGTGAAAGTTGCAAGTCCGAATAATTGAAAGTCCGACGAAGTTATCTAGCCTTCGCGTTGAAGTAGACTCATTCATATCGTAAGCGGGCGTGAAAAAATTGCTCAAATAATCCAAAGTTTCTGCGAGAACATTTTTATACAAAAAACTGCTTTACAGACAAATGGAGCTATTTTTTACTTCGAAATATTTTTCTTCAACATGTTAATTAGACTACGGAAACTTCATAAAATAGCCAATGCAGTTTGTTTGCTGAAAGCTCGTTGGTTTGGTTTTACAAAAATCACTTAAATGACTAACTTATCTAATAATAAACGTTTGAGTTTGTATATATTCGATTATTTACTGCCTTTTTGAGTTAGATTAGGTGAGATCGAAGGGTTGATCTCACAGCATGAATCTTCGTTGGAGAGATTTTGACTCTTTGTGGTACTTATAACATCTTACAATTGGATTTCCAAATCGTTCTAGGTCACCGAAGCGTTTTGCTTTTACCAAAAATTTGTTAAGGAAGTTAACATCAATCCTAGCCATTCCAATTTGATTTTCTTCATACAACTCCAACTCGACTTTTTTTATATAAACAAATAGCGTCTAAAAAAATATTTTGTCGTATCGCGTGTGAACCTATGGGACAGTGTCTAGTCAAAATACTCTGGCAGCGAAATAGGCTTTGTTAAGAGAAAGTAGTGGCGAAGACCTCTTATGGTTCACTGTGGTGCAGAAGGAGCTGGTAGTCACACAAGTCCAGATTGTTGACCACCACTTGCCGACTTCACTGGAGGTCCATAGGTCTAGCGCTAGAATGTAAGAAGACATCGAAATTCCGACTCGTTTCTAACCGCATGTAATTGGCGTAAGCCCTCCGTGGCTAGTACATCGGGTTGCAGCTTCCGAAGAATTTGCTGTGACTGGGTACCCATACAAGTCTAATATGGAAAAAGCTTGATGCTATTGTTAACGAGATCGTGCTCTGCTTGACTAGTTTTGAGCGCAGTGTCAGCGAGTTTTACGCTTGTATTGGCTCTCGCTTGAAAATCTCTACAGTGGTCTCTTAGAGTTAATACATGACATTTTTATTATCAATAACATCAAATTTGTGGTGATGAAAGGTAACATATATTTCAGGACAGACAAAACCCTTACTAAAATCGGGTTTTTGATCGGAAGAAGAACAATTATCTCTAATACCTCACATTTGTGGCTTAAGTCAGTAAGTAATTGGGGAGAGCAATCAGAAATTACAAAGAACAAAGGAAGAATAATTTCCTACAGCAGATGTAGCTTCGATTTCAGTAAATAGTGACAGGAAGAATAAAATGAAACGAAGTAATGAAGGCTGATAATATTTTGTCTGGAATTTTTATGGAAAGAACAGATAAAGAAAAGTTAAAAATATGGAACCAAGCTAAGGAAACTTAAGAAACGATCGCGAATGGAAACTAAGACAATTATTATTTAAAAAATTAAGCAGTTTGAGTCTGTAATGTAGTAAATTAGCTTGAGTAAAGTCAAAATTATGTCTATAGACTTGGCTACGCAAAATTTCTCTAAAATTACTAAAATATTATCGATAAAATTTTATTTTTGAAAAATTCGTTGCAAAATTAACACTCGACCCCCACAATTTGACAATCTCCTTAAGTCTTCCCTTCCGCCAGCAAATACGTTTGTGCTCGTAAAACTTTTGTGTACTCATTTTTTTGGCGGAAACTCTTAAACTTCCTTTTGTTTACCACAATTACTACGAGATATGCTCACATCAAAATAATACGTACATATGTATGTGTGTGTTTATCTACGGTAGCCAGACATAGTCAAACTTCTTCTAAGATAATCACTTTGTACAAAAATAACAGCAAATCCATATAAAAGTTTTACCTTTGCACATATACTATAACACAAACTAGCAGCTATGGTTGTGTGTGCTTATATTTTGTGTATGAGTGTAGTTTACACATGTACTAATGCATTAGTAAGTGATGTGTTGCCGTTGTTCGGCACTTTATTTTATTGTATTAAGCGTGTACATAGATTAATTGCCATTGGTTTTGTTTGGCATATGTTAGCTGGCAGTGTCTTGGCTTGTCTTGGAAAGGTAATTAAGTGAATTTAGCGGTTTATGTTGTTTGTACAGGATGGTGTATATGTATGTATATGTGTATATATACATCTACGTCACATCACATGCCGATGTTATTTCATTTGATATGTTAGCTCAGGTTAAAAAATCATTCGAAGTATAGAGAAATTGCTTCACTTGTTGAACCACAAGCACTCATAAAATAGCTTAGAGTAAAAAAAAATAATCTTTACATGCTTTCTCAATAAATCACAGACCTTGGCGTTGCCCACAAGTTATTTGTGAGCTCTAAAAAAAATGGGATCACCCTGTAATTTCTATAAATCCCGAACCTAGCGATATCTAGCGGAACTACTTCTTTCAAAAAATGATACTTAGTAATCAAATGACAACTGAAAATAAAAACTTTTCCTCTGATAATAAAAATTTATGACTTTAAATTTATTATAATAATTCATAGAAAACATAACTAAAGCGTTACTGAAGCATTTTTGAGGCGTAAAAAGATTTTTCCCACAATATTGCGCATGCGTCTGAAGACATGTTAGCAAAGGGTTGCAATGCAAGACCTAAGTATGTTATACTGCGCCCTCTCCTATACCACTTATGGTTACGAAGGTTCAGAACTCTGAATAATTCCATGAGGTTGCTGGGCGCGATGGAGGTGATGGGACGCCTCTCTACATAAATGCGACCCCACCGCAATACATGGTTCTGATCTCATCATATTTGACGCCGTCGCAGAGCGGGCTAGTTCGGCGGCCAGCTCATTGCCCGTTACCGCTTTATGCCACGATACCCAGAACAGGTGCAAATGGTTGCAAATTGATAGGCGGTTCAGCCTTCTTATACACCCCTCCGCTAATAGCGAATTGACTTCATTAGCTGAGATTGTTTTTAGTGGCGCTTGACCGTCGATGGGTATAGTGATACACTAATTGTGTTGAAGATTGATTTTTGCTCACTGACTTATAGAAAAGACTTCTACTTGAAAGATGCTTAGAAGACATCTCATTGGTATGGATAGTTTGGTATGCGGTCTCGCAGTGCCTGCTTCAATGCCTTCCGGTGTTTTCGAGTAGTTGGTCGAGGGTGTAATCACTCCACTCCGCCTTACTGTCGAGAGTACCGTTAAGCTTCTTTGTAAAATTCCCCCTCTTTGTAACGTCGTCTCTTGGAAGAAGGGCCAGTGGTGTGACTGAAGCTACTTATTCTCCAACGAAACGGAAAAATATTTTTCTTATTTATGTTTCTCTCTTTGACTCATTGTAACCCTTTTAAGCCGTATTTTGGATGGGATCCTGCCAACTTACTCAATTTTTTTTCAAATTGAAGATAGACTTCATAGTAGTTCCTGCTATGTATTATACTATGACTAAGAGACGGGTTGGCTTACGTAAAAGTTGTCCCAAGTACAATCAGATGGCGAAGCCTCCATCTGGCTCTTTTTCACTCTAATCTCAATTTGAAGAGAATATATGCATAAGTGAAGATCGATTATTCGTTCATATACAAATTTTTATATGGAATTATTTTTAGTCCACGATTGTCCAAATAATACTACGCTTTACAAATTCTTCACTTTCATACTAGACTCGACTTGAGTCGATAACCTAACGATTCCAATATTCTTTTGCCTTTCGTTTGCTCTGAAAATTTTAATATTGTGCAAATCTCCCGAATACAACCCTGTAAACGTACGCAATGTTACAAACAAACATCGTTATTGAAAGCCGTTAGGTGCTTAAGCAGTCAGTGATTCGAAAGCACTTCTACATTCAATTCGAAATCAAATAAAAGATCAAACAGCCGATTTTAATTGTGTACTAGAAGTGTGAAGAAAGAAAAGTAAAAAGAACAATTATAAAACATTGTGTTTATCGTTTGGTGTCAAAAGTTGTATGCGCCAATGCCTTCCCATGCACTTGAGTTGGTATTCAAAAAGCAGTGTTTGAGCTACGTGGCATATTTTTAGGCGGATAATGTTGGCTTTCGAAAATAAAGAGATTGAGAGCAGTTTGAGTGTGATTCTACTGGTGGAAGGAAAGCGATTTAGTCTCATTTGCACGATTTTAGATCATTTTATATAAATCACTACTTTACTATTCAATAGCCTGGTAATATGAGAGCATATTTTCATTTATAAATGCATGACATTACATTTCAATATATACTAGTTTATACATAAATAAACAAGTTATGTGTACAAAATTCTTCATATAAAACTTATATTCTTCGTCTAACTTCACCTTATGCTAAGCTTTTAGCGACAGGTAATAAATGTGTAGCATACACAAAGGCGTTCACAGCCAAACAAATCATTTCATGTATAAGTTGTGCAGCTTAAAAGTGTTAGCAAGCACTTTACATGTATTTGGCCGCCTCTATACTCTTCTGTAGCAAAGTTTCGCGAAAAATATTGCGTCTGCGGTTAGTAAATACGCTGCAAGGCAATAATTTTCATACCAGCTCATATGTGTATCGGCAAATAAATAATAGAGCAGAAGAAATAAGTTTTATTAGAGTGCGGGTATTAAGACAGTGCCGCTTGTAGGTGCAGGAAAATGTGTTTTTGTCTTTCTTTTGATTAAAATATATAATTTTTTTTATTTTTTTCAGGTCTCAATATGGAAATAATTGTTGCTCTTGGAAGATATAAAGTGTTTCATAAGCGTTTGCTTCAAAAATCGTAAGTAGTTTTGAATAATGTATTGATGACTTAAATTACTAAGGGTTGAAACAGAATTTTGTATAAGTTGCCTTATGTCTTATAAAATTTTATACAGCTTAGAATGTTAGAAATTGGTGGTCACCGGTAAATTGGCTAAGGCAATCAACACAGAGGGAAAATAAGTCCAAAAAGTACCTATTACATTTGAAAGATATCCGATATATGTAAGTATTGGAATTGTAGAGCGCTTTTTCAAACAAATTTTTAGAGAGAATCAACACATGGACGACTTTATTAACCTTCTAATCGAAAAACGGACAAACAATGCGTCTGTCGTTTCTTCTTTTCGCTATTTCAAGAAACCAAGTGCAGTCAGGTCCATCTCCACCTAATCTCTCCAACGGAGTGGATACCTTCCTCTTCCTCTATTTCCACCGGCGGGTACTGAATTGAAAATCAACCAGATCCATTTCTTCGCTTTCTTATCCATTCTGGAGAAAGCAGTCTGACGGCGCGATTGTTAAGGTTAGTGATATCAATAGTATCGGCTAACGCAAACAGTTGTACACTCTTATTGAAGATTTTATCTTCTCGATTTAGTTCTGGAGCTCGTATTAAAATGACACATGGTGAAAATCTGGTCGATTGTAGATTTTTCAGATCTAAAGGGACGCTGATGAGGTCTCATCTGTTTGTTTACGATGGTCTTCAGTCATATGCGACATTAAGGAGGCTAGTCCCACGGTAATTGGCGAAGATTGTATGTTCCCCTTTTGTGTATTGGGCAGAACGCACTTAGGTTCCAATCGTCGGGTAGTTCTAATCCGACCATAACTTGCATAGAAGCTGATGCATACACCTTGTCAGTTCTTCGCCGCGAAATTTGAATGGCTCAGCTGGTAATCCATCGGCGCTGTCATTTTGGCGTTGACAACACTACTTAATCTTTTGCCCCGTCGTTTAGTAGAAGCTTTTGAATCAGTAGTAAGGTTTTCTTTAATAATATAATGAACGAGACCTTGTCCAGACATTGTACCCGGGTCAGTTTCGGTAACGCAGACTTTCTAGGAAATATTTCTATACAATTTTACTCTGGCCTTTTTATGTTTTAAAAATGAATTCCGGAAAGTGATCGCCAAGAGTCCAAATTCACCCCTTTTTGCAGTAAATTTGGGTCGTATGTCTGCAATAACGCGTCAAATATTCTCATCCAAAACGTCAATCGTCTCGGGCTGATCAACGTACAAGTAGATAAGCGAATTCACACATAATCCCAAAAAAAAGTGCAGCTGTGTTAAAACGACGATCTTTGAGGTCATGTCAAAATCACAGACCCAGGACGTCTGATTATACGTTCGCCATGTAGAGCCGCCTTGTTGGAGTTAAAGGTCGTTGTGGACGATTTATTTATGCTTTAATTCACGCACGAAAAATTCATTAATCACAGCTCTATAGCGTTCACCATTGACTGTAACAGTATGGCTGACTTCGTTTTTGGCAGAAATATGGACCAATGATTCACTCTACCCCTAAAGTACAGCAAACAGTTACTTTTAGAGGTTGTAACGACGTCTCAACACTAACTTGTGGATTACCAACATTCCACCGGGATCGGTGGCCATCGCGTTATGGGCCCATTCGCCGAAGTACATTACGTTTGATGGACCTGAAGTCAGTTATCTATGAAATGACAAAGAAAACTGAATGTAAATGAATAGCTGTCCAAAAAATATACTTCGAAAAAGTATTGCCTCATTTTAATCTCATGTCAAAAGAAAACATCCATTATAATCGATAGTGTAGTGCAACTCTACCGCTTGATTCCGTCTTTTGAGGTACGAACGCAATCACAAACCGAAGCATACTTTTAGGATGCTATTTAAGCTTCAGCCTAGATGTATGCCTTAATTTGGGTTTTAAAGAAAGCTCCTAGGGGCCGGTAATGAACTTTCGTCAGTCAAGAATATTATCTTGTATTCCCGTCTTAAACCAATCTCGAAGCTTTTACCGAATAAGACATATGACCGAGCTCTTAAGGGCCTTGGAGGGTTATGCATGTATGTGGTATATAAAATTTGCACCTGCTTAGACTCATACAAGTCCTCAAAGTTTGAGCTTTTTTTCATTTAAAATATTTAAATAAATTTTGTTGTCTTGATTCGTCTTCACTGGAGCTCCTTATGTCTAAGGTCTGCAATGTCTATGTTTTTAAGTTTCTTCTATTTTGCTATTTTATTTTTGCCGTCTATGGTTACAAGCAGCCGTGGTGATAAATGCTGTGGCATCACCTTCGAACTGCCATCGAACGCTGTACACACATACATACGAGTATACAATACTTCTGGATGTGATGGTTTGCCAGACCCCACATGCCACCTGTCCGCAGCTGTGTCACGTTGCTGCTAATAGTAATTGTTGTTTTTGTTGATTTAGTTGTTTTTCCTGTTCTTCTATCGTATTTATTTATGTGCGAAGTGCTTTCGACATTCTTTTTGTTGTTTTTGCTACTAGCTACTAAGTATATTATCAACGGAAATCGCGCATATGGTGTTGCATTATAATTTTCAAACACACACATACATACCGACATAAGCGTGTATATAACTGTGTGGACTACCGGTATTACTTTCTTTGATTGCTTTATTATTATTATTGGTGGATATTATAAGGAGGGAACAAACATACATATACAAGCAGACATACATATACAAGCAAACATACATACACACGCATACACATATATTTACATTCACACACATATAGCTATAAACATGTGTCTTTTCCGCAAACTATAAGCACTACATCTTCATATCCGCCTGTAGTTGCGAGCGTATGGCTCGTTATCCTGATTATCCTTTTATTTCATTTCTATTACTTTCTGCCTCGTGCCCACAAATATTTTTTCTACAACTTTCTTGCGTTAGTCATTGATATACTTTGGCTGTTACACTACTCTTATGTACCCCCCGCCACCTTATAGAAATATTTCCTCGCTTGATGCGCGTTCTATAAGTAATACTGGCTTTTTCTGCTTAACAGTTACAATATGGCAGTGAATATGAGTAATAAGTGGCGGGCGCGGGGCGCGCAAAGGTGGCAAATACTATAGAGCGTCGCCGCGCTGCTGACATTCATATAAATCATTTGCTGCTTTTTGTTGTTGATTTATGCGTTTGTGTGGCAGCAGCAAACATAACTATAACGGGAATATGAGATACAAAGCGAGACGAAAGCAAAAAGTAGCGACAGAAAACGCCGAAGTACGGCAAGCAACTTCTAATAACACTCAAGCGTGGTTTAAGGTGGCGGCGCGGCATAAACTTCAGCCAAACACACATATATAGGATACAATAACATATTTTTCTTTTGTTGTATTATTGTTTATGCAATTGTATTTGCTTGCAGCAGCATCTTCATTTTTGCCCACTTTCTCCAATTCTTTTTTGCCTTCATTTGGAAGCTATTGAAAGTTGTTGCTGAAAGCTGACATAAATCATCGACAAGATTAAGCGCAGCAACACGCCAGTTTATCTCATTGCGTTATCGTCAATATGTTTTGTGTTATAGGCAGATGAAAGCACATAAACAGACAAATCTATATACATTACACATACAAATATACAAGTATATGTGTGTATTTAATAAGGAAGGCATACTTTTGTTACGGATATGATAATTTAATATCGTAAATACATGAAATGTTGCTGGTAAGAAGTGAAAGTAGTAACAAAGCATATGGTTTGAGAAAGAAATCTCTAACTTGCAGCATAATTTGCACCTAAAAATAATAGCTTTTATTTATAAAAATTAAAAGGCCGAGAAAAATCGAATTATTAACACATATTATGGTATTTTTTAACTGTATTTTAAGACTTAATATTGTTAAAATATTTATTTGGAAAGGAACTGCTGTTGATCTTCGTGAGCTCCACTCAAAAAATACGTTTTATGGTGACCACTGTGCATCTAAACTGAATCCTCCGATATTAAAAAACAAAACAGATTTCTTTAAAGTGTCATAATGTTAAATATAGTAAAGTAAATTGAAGGAAAAATAAAATTTTTTTGACAAAAATAATTTTTGATCAAAATTTCGGCCTAAATTGTTTATTTAGAAAAAATTTATGGGAGAGAAAAAATCTTCGTGTACTCACCAAAAAAATTATTTAAGAAGCTCGTGTTTAAATTTGAGACTAATGAGTTTAGCCGTTTCCGGGTAACCCTGATCATCGATTTTGAAAGCACCATTTTGAGAAAAACGCTTTAAAGTTTTTCCTTGTCCTTCTAAGTACTCTGAAACACCTTTTCAAATTTGCGTGTAACTTCGAAAATATTTAATGGAACGATATGAAATGTATGTGTGTATTCTTAAATATACATACTTATGTACATTAAGAAGAAAAAATCGTTTTGTTGTTCTTAAGATAGGGATTTGCTATTCGAGCTTCTTCATGATAGGGCATTAGAACGTCTACACTATCGTCATTTTTGTAGATTGGAAAATGGTTCGATATCTCCTAGTGTTATGCTTTCACTACCATTCAGCAGGCTGTACAAGTTTTTATTCCATAATTTTAGTATACTCTCGGCATCAGACACTAGATCACCTCTGAGGTTTCTACAAGAATATGCTCCAGTCTTGAATCCTTCTGTAAGCCGCCCCAGTTTTTGGTAAAATTTTCGAGCAATACCCCTATCGGCCAACTTAACAAGCTCTTTATACTCACGCATTTCGGCCTCTTTCTTTTTCTGTCTACAAAAGCGTCTCGTTTCTCTCTATCTATCCCATCCCGCACAAGTTCGTGATCGATTGAACTGTTGCGAGGTAGGCGGTCTGCTTTCTCTCCGCTGAGACACGGCACTCCTTATCGTGTCAGCTGTTATTTTGTATTTTCCGAAAACTAATAGTTTCGTACCCTTCCTTGTGTTTGTTGGCGTGCGTTTTTTGTTGCACAGTGGCTAGTGCGAATCTTGGCTGCACCAAGATAGTGGTCCCAGTCGATGTTAAGACCTCAAAGCGCACGCACCTTTAAAACACTGGAGACGTGTCTGAATATGTGAACCTTATTGCTTATAGTTGATTTCCGACAGAAAACATCAGTCAATGTGTGAAAAATATAATTGAAATTTGGAGAAAATACTTTCCTGATAATAGTCTGTCTGTGTGCTACAAATAGGTTGAATGGGGTCTATACTTCCCTTATTCCTCATATATCTAATATAAAGATTTTCGAACTAACGGGTAACTTTATACCACATTTAAGTACCTGTACCAAAATAAAATAGAGATCTGTTTGCATTCAAAATTTATTCTCAACTGAAAATGTCACTTTTTGAGCCGAATTCTCGACATTTGCTGGAAATTTTGCTTTTATTTTTTAATTCCAAGAAAAGTACGGCTGAGGCTAATCGAATGCTTTCGAATACGTACGGTGAGGCTGTCCTAAGTGAAAGAACACGAATCGCGTATGGTTTCAACGTTTTAAGAACGGTGATTATGAAGTCGACGACCGGCATGGTGGTGGAAGGGAGAAGATTTTCGAAGCTGCTGAATTGGAAGCATTACTCGACCAAGAAGCGTTTCAAACCCAAGAGGAATTTGCCGAATCGTTGCAAGTGACACAGCAAGCCGTATCAAAACGCCTCAAAGCCATGGGGATGATACAGAAACAACTAAACTGGGTTCCTTGCCACTTGAAACCAAGAAATGTCGAACGGCGCTTCTTTGCATGTGAACAGCTGCTTCTAAGGCACAACCGAAAGGGGTTTTTACATCGAATTGCAACTGGTGACGAAATATGGGTCCACTACGATAATTCTAAGCAAAGAAAGTCATAGGGAAAGCCTGGACATGCCTCCATGTCGACGGCAAAACCGAACATTCACGGCGCCAAGGTCATGCTCTGCATTTGGTGGGACCAGCTCGGGGTGATATATTATGAGCTGCTAAAGCCAAATTTAGCAATTGATGCGTTTGAGCCAAGCACTAAAAGAAAAATGGCCACAGTACGAGGAAAGACACGTTAAAGTCATTCTCCAGCATGACAATGCTCGGCCTCACGTCGCAAAGGTGGTCAAAAAGTATTTGGAGACGCTGAAATGGGCGATCTTACCCCACTCGCCGTATTCTCCAGACGTTGCTCCATCTGACTACCACTTGTTCCGATCGATGGCACACGGTCTAGCTAACGAGAACTTCAGTTCTTATGAAGAAATCAAAAATTGGATTGATACTTGGATCGACTCGAAAGATGAGCAGTTATTTCGTCACGGAATACGCATGCTGCCAAAAAGATGGTCAAAAGTAGTAGTTAGCGACGGCCAATATTTCGAATAACATTCTTGTAACCGTTTTTATACAATAAAGCCTTAAATTTACAAAAAAAACGGCGGAAGTAGTAGACCTAACAGATGAGCGTCCAAATGAGTTGATTTAACTTTGACGTTTTGTTTTGATTCTGGGGATATACATAGTACAAACCTAAGTGCAGTTAATCATGTCTATGTATTTATCTATATAAATCAGTGAAATATTCATTCATACTGATCGATGAAAATCAAGATGAACCCGTTTTTATACCCTTTTATGCTATAAGAATTTTTCATTTCCTTTTTCTCTCTTATTTCTCATACCATATTACTCTCCACCAAAGGCTTTCTATTCATAACTTGGTTATAATTACTAATATTTTATAAGTACAATAAGTTGCTTTTTGCTTTAGTCATCTAAACACATTTCAGCTGTAGTTGAATGTTATAATACAGGTGGTAGCTTTGTCTTCAATTAATTACATAAAAAGATACATAAAGCTCATAAAAAGCACCGCATACTTTGAGCAGAAACTGATACTCAATAAAAAGAGCAATTGAAGCGCGTCCACAAATTTACACCACACACACTTACATATATATTCATACATATGTATATAAATATGTATATATAAAGGTACTGAAGCAATTTGATGATGTTGCGCTTGTCACCACAAGTAATGCACTTCGCACGCCTTCGCGGCGAGTGCAATATAAAGCTACAGCGCAAGCACCCAGTACTTATATGAGTCTGCGTGTGTGTGTATGTGTTATAAAGCAAAGTGTGCATAATAAATATAATTTCGCGCACCTTGGCAGCCATCGACGACAGTAGTAGTAATTGTGGTGTACACTTGCTGGATTGTGTAGCTGGTGTGTGCGCCTAAAAGTAGTGGCAGCGAAGTGCGTATCAAAATTAATGCGCATATGTCAACACGTCTTACATACATGTATATATATACAACAACATCCACACGCACACATAAATAAATGTCATTATAGCGTGTTTAATAAGACGCGCTGCGCCAACACAGCGCCTAGTGCGGAGCGTTCAAACGCTGCGCTCCCAAATGTATGCTATATTTTGTGGTTAAACGCATACGTGTGTGTGTGTGGCACTGCTTATTACTATTTACATTACACTTTTATTAGTTTTATGACTGCCACAATATTCTGCCGACACAGCTGCTCGTATGCTGCTCGTTTTCACCGTTAACGCTGGCATATTAAAAATCTTCGTGTCGTAACAAAATATTCCTGATTAGCGACATAATTCATGAAGATGCGTATGTGTTGAGTGCTTGAGCTCCGCATGAAGCTGTGCGACAATTCACTGTCATTGCAACAACAGCAACGTGCTGCTCGATGTCTTCACGCAACTCAATATGTTATTCATTATTAGCGAGCTTCTAGCTTATGCGCGATTATAATTACGATGGGCATGCGAGTGCTTGCAGCGAGGAAAAAGTATATTTTATATGCAGGAAGATAAGTTATATATGTACATATATGTATAAGGATGTATAGTTCATAAATATCCTGTGCAATTAATCCCCACTGATTTACTAGCAGTGTCACTATCAGAAGAAGCTGCTGGATGTCACAATGATAGCAATTTCAAGTGCGACAAGGTGAGGAGCTACATTTGTACACCTTTAATAAATGTGGAAAGAAAGATAGAGACGGAAATGAAAGAAAGAGAAGGTTGAAGTTTAACAGGAAGATGAATACAATAGCGAAAGGTGGAAATAAAAAAAGAAGGTGGGAATGAAGCGAGAAGTTGAATAAGAAACAGAATACTAGAGCTAGTTGGGTAAACTAGGAAACTAGATGTAAACCTTTCAGTCTCTTCATAGATCATGTTTTTAGGAATCCATTTCTCAAAGAATTTTTGCTTATCAGGAGCAGAAGCAGAAGCATGTTGATGAGCACGGAAAACTTATACAAAGAAATTAAGGAATCAAGCTTTAAAACTTTGAGATTGTGTTGAGAGATGTTCTAGAGATATTGATGTAGTGAATGAAAGATCTTTAAAGAAGCCACAAAATATAACTCTAACCCCCAATTGTGTGACCGATCAAATAAAAACTTTTTCCTATATATATTCCATTTTTATTCATTTACCAATTACCTTCCAACTAACCATTCCTTGAATGCTACTTAACAGAAAAAATATCCCGTGGCGCCTTCGCAGCAATATCTTCCGTAAAAAGCTCCTTACTCGCCATCTTATCAACATGCTTTGACACTTTGTGACACGCTAATTAATTAGTGGTCTCACGTTTTGAACGCGCGCCAAATATCCCGGAGCTGTCAACAACAATGCCTATAAATGTTGGTATCGGAACATCGAAGGCGCCGCGACTAATTGTGGCTGGCTGAAATTAATGAACGACGTCACAATAGTTCCGGGCGAAACGTGAAACATGATTTTTCCACAATGAACTTCATTCGATTGGTTTTTGGTCTGTGGTGGCGCGCATTTCAAGCTTCACTTCCTGTGCTTTTGCGCATCACTTTGTTGCTTGAACTCGTCATTCGTGTAGAATGAGTGATGTAATCTAATTGAAAAATCATTTGAATGCAGTGAATGATAATTTTAGCGCGCAATTTTTTTTACTCGAAGAAGCTTTGCGGGTGACGGAAAGCAATGACAAAATAACTGCTGTGAGTGTGGAAGTTCTTGGAGGAGCGCGTGTCATGAATGACTAATTAGAAACTGAATTTGATAATAAAATTAGAGTAACTGTGGTTGCATTTGTAGTAAGTGATTAAAGCTGGTACCAAACACCATATCGTTTGTGGACTTTGGGTTCAAATCCTTGCTAAGTTGAGTCTAGACTTGCAGAAAGTCTATTTCCAAATATGTTTTGAGGTTTAAGAGTTTATGAAAGAAATCTATAAGGCATTTTGAGGCAGTCGGAAACTTCTAGTGTCCGCCATTTGTAATACTAATAGCACGAAGAAACTTGACCTTAAAGCTTTGTGGAGATTGGGTTCGAAACCTTGCTAATGTGAGTTTCCACTCTCAGAAAGTCAATTTATGAATAAGTTTTGAGGTTTAAGAGTTTATGATAGAAATCTATAAGCCATTTGAGGCAGTCTGAAACTTCTAGTGCCCGTCATTTATAGTACAATGTTCCAGAAGCTTGACCTTAAAACTGAAAATGTTGGCTAAAAATAATTAAAATAAGGTTAAAAATATAAAATACTATTTTTTAATGATTAATGATTTCCAAAGCCTATGGATATTCAGTTTTTACTTACTTCCAAAAGTCTCAAACTTTAAGCTGTCAAAATGACAGCTGTCAGACAATAATGCTGTCATATTTGATAAACTTGTAGGATTTCTCTGCGCACACATGTTTCCATACTTAGAGCTTCGAAGGAAGTGTTGCTAAAGCGTTTACATTTATAAACTAAATGTGGGTGTAAAAATAGAAAAAATCTAAAAGAAATACTTGAAATTTACACTTTGCTGTTTACTTAAACTTTTGATGCACACTTTTGACGCTATCACTTTTTTAACACACATCTCATGTCTACCACCACTTCGGAACTGCAACATATTTGAAAAACTTCTTTGAAAGTAAGGACCGGGTAGGAAAATATTAAGTTTTTCATACAAAATTACGGTTTATTGGAGTCAGTGTCAAAACTCTCTATACTACCTTCGAACTAAAGGCGAGCCCGCCTCAAATCTCTCTATACTACTTTCTAACTAGGGTCTTACAATCTACTGGCGCTTTCAAAACTCAGAATAAAAGCTGTTCATATTTATTTAGAATATCCGAGCCCGATTCGAATCTCTCTACATTACGTTCGAACTAAGGGCTCCACATCCACTGGAGCCTTCAAAGCATAGAATAAAAGCTGTCTTATATTTATTGAGAATATCACGCTTATTGCTTAGCTCCACAATTTCCTACAGAGAACTTCGTTTGGGTGTACGTTTTCGTTGAACTTATGAAACGCTTTGTTCAACTCGCCTATCTGCGAAGTGCCAAGCTGTGATATGCACTTGTCAGCCGAGTTGGTTAGTTTATGTTGCATTTTTTCCTGCGCTGCATTTCATTTGGTGTTGCATGCCATATGTTATGGCATTTCTTTAGAAGATTTGCATAAGTTAAGCATGAGAAGCCTGCAGAAGACTGATATTTAGCCAAGGGCAACTGCAGAAGTGTAAATGTAATGTAGTTTTTAGTTTTCTTTCCAAAAAAATATTTCATTGAGAAGTGAGCTGTGCAGATACACTCTTCCTACGAAATGTTCAAAGATGCTATTTTCTTGCTTTTGATAGTTTGGAAAAGCAGATAATATCTTTCATATGGCAATAGCTTTTTTGTGCTCACTATTAATACTAACCACTTACCATGCTTTTCCCACAACTCACTTCATCAGTGGTCTCTGCCTCCGCTACTATTTCTAAGACCGCTTACATTTGCTATACAAGTAAGTTCGAACTTTATTAAAAATACAAGGAAGAATTCGATGCATCCTTTCGTGAAGAACTTTATAGACCTTTAATGATTCTCGAAAGATTCAAAGAAAGCAAGATTTCGTTCGGCGGAGAAAAGATTTAATTACTGCTTACAGTCTTAGTGATCGGATCTCGAACCTGTTCGATAGAAATTTTTGGACTTAGAGTTAAAGATCTGACATGGAAACGATGAAGTTATGATTATGTCCAAAAGTAAAGTCATTCAACTGTCGAATCACTGTATGTACGAGGTATGACAATTAAGTAATGAGACTGATTCCATAAAAACCGTACATTTGAAAATTATTCTACAACTCTGCCACCCCCTTCAAAGTAGTCCCCTTGGGCTATACAGCGATTCCAGCGCGTTTTCCCTGCTTCGTAACATTTCTGGAACGCTTCGACTGGGATGTCCGCGAGTACCCTCGTCACGGCCGGCTGGATGTCCGTAATCGACTCAAAATGGGTTCCTTTGACCACCGATTTTGTTTTAGGAAACAAATGAAAGTCACAGGGTGACATGTCGGGCGAATAAGGCGGCTGTTGCAACACGGCGATCCCTTTAGAGGCCAAATACTGAGGCACGCTGAGGGCGGTGTGGCACGGCTCGTTGTCTCGATGAAGGATCCAGTTACGAGCGATGTCTGGGCGCACCCTGTTGACTCGTTTTCGCAATCTTTTGAGTACTTGGCAATAGTAGACTTGATTCACAGTTTTCCCCGGTGGAACGAATTCTTTGTGGACGATTCCACGGCTATCAAAAAAGGCAATAATCATCGTTTTCACCTTCGACTTGCTCATGCGAGCTTTTTTCGTGCGGGGGCCGCGACGAGACAACCATTGTGACCTGGGCACGACTAAGAGCACTATCACAATACACTCTTACAATTTTAGCGTACGTTTCCGAAGCTGTTTTGCCCAATCAGGCGCAAAATTTTAAAGCGACGGGTTGCTCTTGATTTCGTTTTTCCATTTTCGTGACGAGCACTACAAACACACGTTTACTCAACTTGACGCAGCAGGCGAACTAAAGAAGCTATGAGTGGGGGGATGCCGAAAAAGAGAAAGGGAATTTCAAGGTCGCAGTTTTACCACAAGCAATAAAATTAGTCTCATTACTTAATTGTCAAACCTCGTATATTAGTTTTAGAAACTTTAGGGCATTACTGGGTTCACTTAGAACTGCTATATTGAATTAACGGAAATTTTGATATGTAATTGGATGCCATAGAACGCATAAAATTGGCAGGTTGAATTTTAAAGAGCCTGTCAAACTATCCTATCTCAATTTTACAATTCTACCATCTGTAGAATTCTGGACTGAAAAGCCTATCTCAGCTTGATCTCGACGTCCTATCGATCGAACTACGTACATTAATATTATTTATTGCTTGAGAATGAATTGAATACTGACAATGTTCGAGGTAGTCTTTTAAAATAAGTCCGTGTGAATACCAAAAATTACTAGATGAAATCTTAATGAGGGTCTGTTACGCTTCTGGGTACTTCAGATGACTTTCAAAACAACTATTTGGCGGACTATCGAAATGACTCAGGTGTCCAAGTCCGAACTTCATTTTTCTTTATAAGTCTACTACCAAAAGGGTTATGAAGGTATGATTGAGGGGCTGTACTATCCGCGAGTTAATTAGTGAAATTCTTTTTTTTTCCATAAACCTGAGAGGGAACCTTTCCAATAATAAATGTTTGATGATTTATTGACAGAAGTGTACTGAATAGTTACTCGTTCCTAATAATATTCAGCACTGCAGTACCCGACCAGTCACTCTCTACCCAACCCCTAGCCAAAGTCATAAATAATCCACCAATTATTTCGCTGTCAATTTCAACACTGCTTTAAGCGTCTACCAGCCAGACACACGACTCCAACTGCACTTAGCTTCTTCAAGCCTTTGTGTGTGGCAACACCGTACATGCAGCTTGGCAACGCCACGCCAACTTGCGTGTTCTTTGGCGACTAAAAACAAAAGTTTCGTAGCAAACAAATAAGAAACGAGAGCGCCGCAACGAAATCTCAACGATTAACTGTGATTTCCATACATTTAGTTGGCGCTGTGCGACAGTGTGAGTGCCGAAAAGTGCAATAAATTGTTTTGCAGAAGGTAATATTTGCGCAGACAAACGGCCAGTGAATGTCCATAAGACGACCGACGGCCTACTGTGCCTCGAAACGTGTGTGCCTGCGAACAAACAGTGTCTTCGGTTGTTAGTGTCGAAGATATAGTGCCTTTGTGGCAATACAGCACAGCAAGCAACTATTGAAATTGGCTTAAAGTGTGCGAGTTTTCCATGGTATGCTGTTGCCGACAGCGTTGCTTGTGAGCGTCTGCCGTACGGTCTGCGCTTTGGTCTGTTGATTTCGAACTTTTGCCGTTTGTTGTCTTCTTACACTAGTCGTCGGTAATTCTTAAACTATAACTTCGTCAGTTGGCATATACTTCGATTGCCTGCCGTGTTGCCAGACTGCTTGCTTGCTTGCTGCCTTCTTAAAGTCTCCCGCCTCCTTCTTAAGTCCGTTCTTAGCTTGCCGCATCCATTCATTCAAGTCACTTGATTATATCCTTAACATTCGCACACAATGTCCGAACACTTAAATCCTTTCAAAATGCGCCACTTACCTTGCCACTCGCATGCTTTTCCACCACTCGCCACATATCCTGCCGCTCCAACGTATTCGGTCGTTACGTCCGTCCAGCGCCAAGAGACTAACCCACCGACTTGGCCGGCTAACCGTTTATCATTGCCTTCTTTCAGTTGCAGCGCTTCAATTTTGCTTTATTTCCACCTTCAAGAAAGTCTGTGTTTGTGTGTTCCAGTCACGCACGAAACGGAAGTTCTTTAGTAGATTATCTGCCGTTCGACTCGTTGCTTTATTTGTATCCCCCAGCCAGCCACACACCATCGAACACTCATCGCTCATTGAAATGCTATGGAAAATAGATTTGTAATTGGAGGGCGTGTTTGTCGAGTGAATTTCCGTTTGCGCTGCCTCGTACCGCCCACGCATGTTCCATTGTTCATTGTTCTTTCTGTTTGCATCTTTATTTTAGTTTGCTCTTTACTCGACGCTGCGCATTAACGGAAGCGGCCCATTAAGTGTTGCCAATGATTAGTCGGCACGGAAATATAGATTTAGCGTGAAGCCAGCTAATCGAAGTCTAGGTACGTGCCTTTGCCATGCGTCCGTTTTACGAAGATGCTGTTGCTCTAGTTTTCTTTTTTTTTCTACTTTTACAGTAGTATTTCAATTGAGTTATTACAGTTGTTGTTGTGTTCCTCATGACTATTCAGTAGTTGCTGTCATCGAATGCTAATGGAATTCGGTTATAAATCAAGTGCTTAATTGATGCTATCGATGGCGAAGTAGGGTTGTAGCAAGACGCTTAAGCGAAAGTTGCTTTAAGATAAGCCTTACCTCATTGGCTGTTGACCGAAATTCATTAAAATTAAATTGAATCGTTTATTTGGGAATTCTATGAACATAAGTTCCGCGATTTCCTAATGTAAAGATTTCGTTCAGGGGCGGTGATCTTAGTTGTAACCTAATTCGAATATTCCTTTGGTAATTTGAACAATTTAACCCTAAGTGACATTGTTAGTCAATCGTTACTCTGATGCGACAAAACACTCTTCATTAGATATTCAACTGAATTCTGAAGATACTAGTTTCCTTGAGAAGCAATTGATACTTCCATTTCGAGATCACAAATATGTCCAAATTCGCTGGTTATACTAATATTTGAAGAGGTCTTCATCTGGTTGGAAACATATATTTCAACTGCAAGTGTTCTTTTCGGTTAGGATTCGTTTTAAAAATATCTCAACAGAACTTTTAAGATAGCTCCTAATGGCTGTTATATAGCTTTCGACTCAGGTACCTCAAGCGCTGCGCTAGTGTAGGCCAATTTTTAACCTATACTTTAACCTTTTGTATTACTATGGTCGGGGATCCTGATGCTCAGCAGTGTTACTAGAATATCTGTACTGGTGACAGCTTCCTCCAAACTTCTTGCATTATTCCAGAGTGCAGTGTGACTCTATCCGACAGTCAATAAACAGTGGTTTCACTTGAAGAATGCGGAAGGAATTATGTGGGAAGACACAACGTGTAATCAAAGCGCATCAAAGCTTTTATCAAACAAAAATGTAGAACCCGTCACTGTATCGCCGATGTGGTTCTTAGGAATTTTCGGGCAATAATTCCTCTCGGTGCTAAGATATACTTAGGCTCAAGAAATAGAGTATATGTTTATTCGATGTGCAACTTGACCACTGTCCTTTCTGTTGGGTTGATCTTTCCGACCACTTTTTTCGGCTTTGGTTCGTTTAGAAATGTATTAGTCAAAAGACCAAAAATATTGCTAAAATACTGTTTGTTGCTGAAGAAGCTTGGCTTGATAAAGTGTTTCCCGACATTGCCTCAGGAAAATCCACCATTAAGAATTGGTATGCTAAGCTTAAGCGTGGTGAAACAAGCACCAAAGTGGACGCCCAGATATAGGTTATTACCGACGAAAACGTCAAACAAGAGCACGAAATTAATTTGGATGACCATAAAGTGCAGTTGTTCAAAGTAGAAAGCAGTCTGAAGATTTCAACTGAACGACCACATCATATTATTCACGAATTTTTAAATATGAGAAAGTGCAAAGTGGGTGTCGGCCGAGCTCAATTTTGACCAAAAACAACGACGTGTCGATGATTCGGTACAGTGTTTGGAGATGTTCAAGCGTAATAAACCCGAGTTTTTGCATCGATTTGTGGCAATGGAAGAAACGTAGCTCCATCACCAAACGACATTCATCCGAGTGGACTGCACACGAAGAACCCACTGCAAAACGTGAAAGACGCAACAGTCAGCTGGCAAGGTTATGGCGTCTGAAATTTGGAATGTGCAGGGAATAATTTTTATTGATTACCTTGAAAAAGGAAGAACCGCCAACAGCGGCAATCACATTGCGTTATTGGACCTTTTGATGCACAAAATCGCCAAAAATCATAACTCAGTGAAAACGAGGGAAAAAATCAATGAATTGTGCTTGAAATTGTTTCCGCATCCACCGTATTCTCCGTATCTGGTCACCAGTGATTATTTCCTGTTCTCAGATCTTAAAATAATGTTGAGTGGGAAGAAGTTTTTGTCGAATGAAGAGACCCTCGTGGAAACTTAGGAGAAAACAAATCGTACTACAAAATCAGTATCGAAAAATTGGAGAGTTGCTATAATCAGTATATCACCCTTGAAGGCTAATATGTTGAATAAAAAAATAAAAAAAAAAAATTTTCACTATGGAAAGGCGGAGACTTTCCAATTTACTTGTTAAGTTCTCAACATACTGTGATCAAGAGAGCGGGAAATTTATTTATAAAATGTAATTTCTTCAAAATAAATTTAATTTGCCTCAAAATAATGCTCGTCTAATAAAACTAGTGCGTTTTCCAAAGATTTCATCAGTCCTAGAAACAGTCGAGATAGTCTTCTTCACTCGTAGCCTTTAGGACTTTCTTCTATTCGGTTTTTATCTCCTCAATCTTGTCAAAACGGCGTCCCGCATTGGCCTCAGCCAGGAGTCCCATGCGAATACGATGGTTATGGAATGATTTCGCGAAGAACAACTTCAGTGGTTCCGGCCAATTCAAATGAATAGCTTCACGCACACCACGCGTAATGCTCAAATAATATTCCTTGTTGACAGTTTGTTGCGGTGGAAGGAATTCATCAGCCATAAAAAGCAGGAAATATCTACAGACTTCTGCGAACTGGAGAAACTGCTTTATCGATATGCGAATTTCTTTTTGATCCGTACTATGAGTTCTGAACAATACAACGAACTGTAGTCCTTAATTGTTCAAGTGGATTCATAGTGACTTAATGAAGATCAGCTTTACTACCTAACCTAACCCAACTTCTGCTTCAAGCTGTTGGATTTTAGTTGGCAATGCCTTGCTTTTAAAAGTCGAACGTCTTTAGTAGGAGACGGCCTGAAATGAAGATCCGAACTTCAGTTTCAAAGGCGTATGTAAAATTGGTCCGACTTCGAAGTTTTTAGTTAACCAATACATATATGACAGTTTGAAAGAGATTATATGGACTTCAGGATTGTATTTCAAATAGAAGCCAACAAAGCGACGGTTTTAGTATTACAAGTTAACATATATAATTTTTGAAGAGGCTCGCTGATTTTAAGTCCTCCGAGGTTGGAAATCTTATGCAATTATAGCCGAGTTGGAAATGCTGAACCTTTTTTACTTTATGCCTTCCCGCATCAACCGCAACACCCCACCTCAATTGCTTCTGTACTAAACCTTTCTTCGAAAACTTTACCGTTATAGTATTCATATGAATTGCTTACTACTTAATATTAGAGACAATGAGCAACAATTATTGCCCATACTTTCCACTTAACTAAACACGAAGCATAAAAGGTATAGCCATCGTGTGCTTGTTGTTGCTGTTGTGTTGTAAGCTTTTTGTCCGGTTAAATGATGTGTAATCGTCTTATGTGCGCCTCAATGCCTTCACTCAAACTAATGTACATTGGTGAAAAGCGATAGCAATAACAACAAATAACACATTGATTACAAACAAAAGGTGACGACGATGGCAACAATGTTGTTGACAACAAAAAACAAGCTAATAGCAACAACAACAATGGCATAAGTAAGTGTATTGAGGCAAAGATACTTTGTTAAGTTCATCGAGACTGACCTCGTAAAGGACCAAAGGGCCGCAATGAATAAATGCATGAAGGTGCAGGTGTGTGTGTGTGTTGTGGTGAGTGCTGAAGCGGTTAAGAAATGCTGTATGAAACTGTGTAACGTGTTGTTGTTTGTTTGCCAGCACATGTAACTAACTTTCAATAGCTCAATGCCCTCGAGGCGTTAAAGGCAGCTGATAGTTACACCGATGCGATGTCAAAGGTTGAATGTTCATGTTTGTACTTTTCAATGTGCAAGTGTAAAAGACGAAAACAGTCATAACAAAAACAACAACAAAGTAGGTTAAGCAACAACTGGTCGATTGCGCCTTTGATTTCAATTCAACTTCTTACATAACAAATGTTACTTATATACATAGGTATGTATATTATAAGTGCGTATGTGTGAGCCTACTACTTTGTGCGTTTGTGTGGGTGCGTTGAATGAGTCGTCTGTGGGTTTGTGCGAGTTAAACTTTATAATTTGCAATCAATTCAGGCGTACATAATGAACCACAAGCAAACAAATGCCTGGTAGCTGCAAATACATACACATAGTGACGCCTACACTAGGCTGCAAACATTTTCTTAGCATATCAGCAGGCGCTCGCGGGCAGTGAAAGTGAATATTAAAGTGTTTAAATTATATTTACACTTGTAAGATTGTGCTTAAATTTAGTATTGAATAAGCTTGATATAAAGAGAAAAAATTTCGAAAATACAGGGTGCAACAAAAGTATTTTTTCTAAGAAAACTCAATGAACATTTATATAAGTGAACTGAAATTTGTTATTGAACACTCCAAGTGATATAGAAACAGTATTATAAAAGAATAAATAATTACAGGGTGCAACAAAAGTGTCTTAATAAAAAAAACAGCTTAACAAAAGACTTAAATGAGCTTATATTTAAAAATAAATACTAAAAATAGTTCAGAAAATGTGTCATTAAATTATAAATAAATACAGGGTGCATCAAAAGTCTCAAAATTGGCTATGCACGTCCTTCTTATCATCTAAGGACTAAATTTTGCTCACTTATTCTTAGTGTCGATTAGAGTCTATACCATTGGACCTCTTGATGCTCCTAGGAGGCGGTTCCGCTCCGATAATCGAGGTCGTTTGAGGAGTAATGGAGCATAGGCTGTCGAAAGTCACACCTAAAATTTTAGGGCTATTGACAGTCGGAAGCTTAACGCCATCAACTGCAATTTTAAGAACAAGTCTGTTTTCCATGTACTCCTTCGCTAAGTTTGTGAATATGGTCGCTGTGCATTTAGTGGGGCGCGTGTTAGGTTCCATACAAAGAGGAAGCGAGAAAGGCTGGAGAGATAGCCGTTTACGTTTAAGCACATGCCATCGATTCCATTTCCCGACGTCATTATTGTGTAATCATTAGATTACGAGGCCATAGAAATTCTCTCTGGTGGTTGAGGGATTTTCGAGATGTAGAAGTTTAACAGTAACGGAAAGGAGACATCACCCTGCGGAACCACTTGTTTAAATATTCTTAGATTAGAGTTTTTACCTCGAAATAGTACGATTAATTGACGACCGTTCAGGTAGTTCATAGTCCACATCATCAGTCTTGGAGGGAGCGTAGATTTTTCGCTGTCCTCAAGTAGCGTTGAGTAATTGACTGTGTCAAAGGCTTTTGACAAGTCCACCGCTACGAGGACCGTCCTCTCGCAGGGTGGGTTTTTGTTAGGGCCATATTATCTGGGCGTTTATAACTCCAAGAGCTGTGGTGGTGCTATGCACTTTTCGGAAGCCATGCTGGTGGTTTGCTAGGCTCAGGAGTAGCAAGGCTTCAAGTGTTTTCACTACTGGGGAGAAGACAGTTATTGGACAATAGGACTCCCCTTTGTTGGCGGGTTTCCCAGGTTTCAATAGTGCGAGCACTCTTCCAATTTCTCAACCATCGGGTATTCGCGGAGTGGTTAGCGACAGGTTTAGGACCTTGATCAGGTAGCTTACATCCTTTGAGCCCATATGCTTTGGAACAGGATTATTTTCATATTGACCAAAGTTGGACGCTTTTGGGCAACTGCTGCTTTCAAATAGTTAAATTTTTGGCAGATCAGATTCGAATTAAAAGTATGAGAGTAGATAAGTAGATCATAGAAAATGATTTCCTGCCATATCCTGGCATATCAAAACTTTGCTGATCGTCAATGCTAGCCTTACTGTAAGTGATCCACTTTTCGTTAATAGTACCCATTCGTTCCAAATGTGGATCGAAGTTTTTGGGATTCAAGTTTCGACGATTGACATTAATTTTTCCATGTTTTTGAAAACCGGTCATCCATAGTGTGGAATGGAAGTAATAAAACCAAAATATGGCGCGTTTTCTCTTTAGTGGGTTTGATTTTTGACAAGTTTTCGTATCAGAGATTTTTAAGATAGTTTTGGGATTGCTTGACTTAGAAATGTCGGATTAGGTCTCGTTGTCGGACTAAGTCAAGCAAACCCAAAACTATCTGAAAAGTTTCTGGTATGAAATCTTGTCTTTCTAACGCCAGGCAAGGTAAACGAATTGAACTTATATGACATGAGGTACCAGATTACTAATGCTGTCTATCAGATGGATTTGCTTTTACTAGCGCTCATATAACCCCTAAAAATTCCGAAAAATATCCCCAAACAATTACCAATTTGATTTATGTAGATTTCACCCTTGTCCAAAATGCCATGAACGATTACAAAAGCAATGTGGCATATCAAAGAAGCAGAGCTACTAAATGTTTAGCTGATAAGGTACAGAAAATGCACTGGCATTACGAAGAGAGTGCATGAGCTTTGCAACTAGCAGCTTAGAGATCAACTTCGAACTAGCTAGAATGGGTGAGGGCTCATTAGAAGATGCCGCTGCAGGCAACAGCGAGCTCAACAATAAACTGGCGCAACGGTTAGGTGACACAGGGTTGCCAGCTACACAGAAAAAATGCGTTTACAACCGTAAGTACGCTTATGTGTCACTAAGGTCTGCTCTGCCAGCTTTGCTTCTTTGTTGGTCCCTACTGATTTGCAGATTTCGTTAGGTGACTAACTGCCTTGTTGTGTTCTTATGCCCAACTTGATTTGTTTGTTTGTTGGTCGCACTGTTGATTGCATCTACAATTCATAGGAAATTTGCAGCGTGCAACAGAAATGAAACAAATCAGTGATAAAGAAGAAGAAGAAGGAGTAGTGGTAGCAGAACAAAGATTGCAAAAACGGAAGCTAATGGTTGTCTCCTCGATGCAATGTTGCAACTGCAATGCTGCGGCACGCACATACACATACATTTTTGCAACCTCTACTGTGAAATCTGCCTTTACTTTCCCACACGAATTTCAGTTTTGCATTGCGTAACAAAAAAAAGTCTCATAAACGCAGCTAGCAAAGCAAAACTGCTGTGGCTGGTCAGTTGCATTTGTGTTAAGATTAAAATTGGCGAGTTTAGCACCGCTTTGCACCATTGTCGCACTCCAACAAGTCCAAAAAGTGACCCTTGCATACCGATTCCGCCGTGTAAGTGAGTCGGTTTGTTTGGTCTCTGGCAAATTGCAACAATTTGACTTAGTTTGCTATGCATGCCACACGTTGCACTCACTATTTGCTGTGCCTCATAACCCAGTTGACTCAACCTTAAACCCGTAGCAATCTTTGAGCTTTCTTTACTGCAACGATGTGGCTGGTAGCTGGCAAATATCGTAAATGCAATTTCTAATCGAAAATCGTACCAAGGAAGCACAGTGTTTAATATCTTGCTGAGCTTTGTCTAGAATTTAGTGTGAAAACTTTCGTTGCTTGGATAGATGGTTCTAAGTTTTTTTGTGATTCTGTAGAACCATTAATATGGTCGTTTTTGGTCTCTAAGTTTAAGGAAACGCTTCCCTTAATGTAATCACATACTAATCTATCTCCCCTATAAAGAGATAATACACGAGGGATAGATCAATAATGCAATGCGAAGAGGCTAAACTATCGGGGTCACAGCTAGCGAATAGTGGACGGCATACGCTAAGTAGTTTAGCTGCGAATAGTAATAAGCAGCCCCGATCAAAAGCTGCAAGAGATGAGGGCTTTGCTTAAACACCCTCATGCTCTCAATGAACCTTCCGCGAAGAGGCGAGAAGATTCTGCCTTTAAATGAGTGTTCAAAATCTCCACCGGTGTTGCCCCGCGGAAGAACCTAACCACGGGAAGGAGCCAACAAAGCGACGAGGGAACAATACAGCGTTCAACATCAAATGTGCACAGACGACGACGAAAAAAAACGTGGGCAAGCGACCATCAGAATTGAGGCCAGTAAAACTCAGATTACGGTGTACTGGAAAACCGAAACGGATCAGTTTAACAAAGGTCTGGTGAGGACAGGAGGACAGTATTCTGTCACCTCAGTCGATAAGAGTGACATCTTACCGAAATGGCTGGCATTAGCCTGCTGTTCTTAGCTCCGTCTCTTTAAAGCCCTGGCGGGTCTTTAAAAAAATGAATATACCGCATTAACAACAACAAAAAGCCCGAAAGACATATTAAAGATGGCCAAGACGAGGGACACGGGACCGTCTTCGATAGAAGTAGTAGGATACTTAGATCCCCTATACTCAAAGTCACTCCACAACAACCAGACAAAACTGGTGGAAAGACAGCCTCAAAGAAAATTCCGGCCATACAAGCACCACCGGCAAAAGAAGGAGAAGGGAACCCTAGCTGCCAATACAGAAGGACATCAAATCTCACCGAATTATAATATAAAATAAATAAATAAATTATCGAAATGAGCCGGAAGAAGAGGATTCCCTAGAAAAGGCAAGGGTATTGTGCAAGTAAGGAAAATGGCGATGGTCTGCATGGATGCTAAGAACGGAACGGCACAGCTAGACGAACTTGCTTGCATAAAATGCGGCCAACCAGGTCACAAATTGAAAGAAGGTACAAAGTCCCCCATCAAGCAGCCTTTGCGAAGAGATTAAATACAAAAAGTCGACCATATTCCGGGTTCCGCAAAATGTATGATATATAGGAACTACCAAAACAAATGAATATTCTACAGGCTACATGCCAATATGCATAGATGCAAGACTGCTGAGCACAACTCTCGCAAATCGAGACCACCGAGACTGCCTGCAGAAAAAGAGAACTAAATATGTTTCACTCAGATTGGAGACATCCCGGGTTGGACTTGATTGACCTTTCCTACATTTGTAGAAAAAATAATTGAAAAGGTTTGGAGAACAAGTGATTTTCTAAAAAGTTTGGTTATTTTTCATGGGAATTATTTTCTTTAATGATCTAAGACTATCAGTAAGGTAGCTTAGGTAATGTCAGATTATATCTTAACTAACATAAAAATAGTTTTCTGATAAGCTCGAGGCGCGAATTTAAAATTATTATATAAATGCGGATAGTTCCACTCGAAATAACACACTGTAAGCCGGAAGAGTGTAACCAATGTAGGTAAAGGCCTCAATTGGAAGTCACCACAAGCACCCAGTGCCAAGTGAGCTGGCAATAGGACAAATCAAACGACTTTCCGTGACCAACGGCCATAAGGGCGCAAAGCTCAAACGGAGTGCAGCTTATAGAAGCAAAGGCAAAGGAAACCAAATTCAAATTCGAAACGAACAAAATGAAATACGACAAAGCAAAAATCATTTTATAATTCTGCGAACAACATACATACTTACAACTGCTGAGAAGTGTAGAGACCAAGAGACCGATCGGCCCAGTAGCAGTTTGTCGGCAAAGAAAATGCTAAATTGAAGTTGACAGCAGCAGCGGAAAGAAATGACGCTGGACTGCTTGCTTGCCACACGATGGTGTGGGGCAAGAGAATACTCGAAATTCACTCGAGGCATAGTATGTGTTTACGTAATCAAGCTTTCTTCCAGCTAACGTGTTTGCCAATGGCCAACTGACTAGTTAGTGGCAAATGAACTGGTGTGGTATGTGAGTCGGGACGCAGCGTACATACGAAATGGGCCGCAACTATACAAAACCGAAATCCCAGCCGAGCGGTCCTCTGCTGTTGTGACGAAATGGCTCGAGCGTAGCCATTGGCTTGCGTGTCCTGTACGCTGATGCATGTGGATTGATTTACGTTCGAATAGATTTCTCAAGCGTGTGTGACGCCAGCAAAAATATTAGATTTCTCCAAACTCAGGCAGGGAGCAGCAGTGAAGCATAGCGGCGAGGCACCCGGGCGTCTAAAGCACAAGCCATAAACCAAATACTCGGACGTAAGGCAAATGTGATTTTATAAAATGCAGCAAACAACAAAATATATTGTATATACATATGTGGCATATAAAGGCAAGAACTATGGAGGGTACAACAACAACAACAACAAGCATTGAAAAATATCAACAGCCAGCACAAATATGTCAGAAATAAAATGCAACTGTGCACTTTTTGGACAAATACGTAGATATTTGTTATGTCCGCACGCTTAACGCCCCACCGTACCGCAGTCAAAGCTGCTACAAGCTGCTGCTGGCATGGCATACACGCGCTACAAATGCATATATTCGTAAGCATGTTGCATGCTTTCTTCGAAACTCTTTTGGTGTTCACTAAACTGTTATGTGGGGAGAAAAATCACAGTAATAACAACAAATAAGCTATAACTACGAGCAGAAATGCGGCGCTTGAACGATGGAAGCTCGATTAGTCAAGGTGACTTTCAGCTATTTCTAAGAGGCTTTGAACTATGGTCGAAATCCTCGGACCAATCGAGGGTCATAGAGTTCTCCGGTGCTGCCCAGCTGCTTAAAGTTCGGGAAATACATATAAGTACGTAAAATAAAAATCTTAACGTAAAAAGTAGCGAAGTTTTTTTCATCCTGTCTTAGTTTAGATTGGATTAGGTACTATGCTATTACGTCTTGCTTGTTCGTGCTCAAAACTCTTAGGTATGAATCAAAAAGACCGTCGCATATCGGCAAAGCGCCTGGATTCCATCACAAAATTATTGAGCCGATTAGTATCTATTCATCATCGGGTTCGTAGAAAAGTATGGCAACCAAAATGCTTTAACCATGGTCTGGTGAAACCTGGACGGTGGAGGAGAAAGTGTTTATCCTCTTCGTTGCAGCTTTGATAAGTTGCGTCCTCCAAATTCTTGAACCTCACCATCCTGACTTAACCTTCACGAGTTGTAGGGTGGTGTTTTCCGATTGGAGGTATTGAGAACAATTTAGAATACGATAGGCAATAAGAATATCGTTTCAAGCTATATTAACGAAACTTTAATAACAATAACACTAATAGCTTAGGTTAGGTTAGGCCAATAAGCCACCCATAGACCAGGATCATGGTCCTTTGGGATACTAGATGCAGTTCAGTTGTTAAGTCCAAGAAGAGCAGTCATCCTTTAGGATGTCTGTGCTGGACTCTCTGAGATTCTGCGGTCTCACTCAATACCTCCTCCAGTGTATCATACCGTGGGGCCCCCAGATGCTCATATCATGGTCTTAGAAATGCGGGAAAAATACTGAACTTCCTAAAATACTAAAAATTTTCGCCTCTTTTGGTCTACTTTATTCTGCCAGTATCTTTTGAGCTATGATGCCATTAAGGGAATCTGCCGAATGCTATAATGGATGTGAATTAAGGCTGAAATACACTGAACAATGATACTGTTTTGGAAGCATTGATGTTTTTAAGGTTTTTAAGAAGTGCTACCTATACATAGTTTTAACAAATTGGCAATGTCAGAGCCACCAAAAATAGTTAGATGAATAGACTCTTACGAACATCTGGTGTTCCGATCCAGAGTTTGGATTTATGGTGGCAGAAATATTAAAGATAAAAGGAGAGTTTTCAAGGTTTGAGAGATCGGAAGTACACGAAATTCTTATTGGTACTCGAAAAAGAGACTATAGGAACATGATAGGAATACCAACTGGTCACTTTATTGTTTATTATCAAAGATTTTTGTTGCGAGGTCCATCTTTTGCTAACTGCAGTTTCCAGATGTCGTGGTTTTATAATGATAGATTAACATAATATTGTTTGTCCACCCAGAGTTCATTATATCGGACCACCATAGCATAAGTTGCCATACAACCTTAACGATCGGGATCAAATGCTTGTATAGAAAAGTTTCTCACTTCACGAAGTATTTTCACGATATGTGACATGATCATTACTTAAGCGAATAATGTAATTTCCGAAAAAAAATGTTAATATCAGATCTCTATACTGCACGATCGGATTCAAATTCTTGTAAGTAACTTTTTGCATTTGTGATGGGTATTGTAGCTTAGGTGCAATCGAAGTTAACGTTTTTATTGTTTAAAGTAATATAAGGGTAGTGAACGACGGAGAGAGATCGTGGATTATTCCTCCTCGGACTCGGAGTTCTCAGGGCGAACCGATGGCCGGCAACAATGTTTTGTGGAATTTTTCCAACAATTAATATGGATCAGAAAGTCCACATTTTATAACCATCTCGGGTTCCATTATTCTCTCTGCGACCATGTAAAATGAACTTCTCTAAAATGTCTAAAAACCCTGATTAGCAGACGGTTAATCGAAGTACGTGTTGTTTGTTGTTATATAAGGGCAGAGACCGAGATAGAAAGATCGGTGCTAGTTCCTCCGATATTCTCAGGGCGACCCTATGGTCTAGAACCAGTTTATATATATTATAAGCAAATTATTTTTCTATAGGCCGAACACTATTTTTAATTTCCGAAACTCAAAGAGGGGGAGGTATAAAAAGAACTAGTTCGAAAAACTATTTTCTAGAGAAGAAAACCTTACCGACTTGTTAAAAAAATGCTTAAATTTTGGCATACTTTTAACCGCGGACAAATCGCACCGCCCTCCTAAAAGCCTAAACCCATTTGGTTTATTTTTGTTTTTACACATATGAATGACTCAGATTTATCAAAAGGTAATTTATATTTATATTAGTTATCGTCGTTTGTTGTTGTGCCAACAGTCATTCCTATTTCCCATTTCTTTGCCGTTTCTAAGGCTGCAGCCATTGGCTCCGCCGGCCGACGTCCGGGGTCAGTACATATGCTTAGAGTTCTATACCATTTTACAACGTTTGAATTTGCATAGTTGACTTATTTCCATGCATTTCGGTTTGTTTGTTTGACTGATTGTTTGCCAGTGCTTGTTGGTTCGGTCAGTTTGTTTAGTTGGGTCGCTTTTCGCTTTGCTACTAAGTAGTTTTACGTTTGTATCACTGTCTATTTACTCACTCGCCACCCGACCGAACTCAAGCGACCGCCTCTCTCTCGTGCCGGAACACATTTGATTTTGTTACTATTTTGGATAATAAATTGCGAAATTTAAGATTGAAATTCCAAAGTAATAAATCGCTGTGCAGCTCAGTGTAGCAAAACCGAACAAATATATTTCTGCTAGCATAAATATAAATATTCATCTATGTACATACGTACATACATATGCAGTTACATATATGGTTTAGTGGTATTGGTGTGTTTTATGCTCTACTACATGTGGAAGCTAGATAAATCGGTTTTTGTGAAAGATTGCAGCTAGAAAATTGTTTACCGTTATACTAATGCTAATAGAGGAGCATAAAAGTTTATAATGTGTTGGTATTATTATTTTAGATTTACTTAAAATTAATATATTTCTGAAAAATATTAAGTACGTACTTTCCAGGTGCTATTTCATTAAACATACATATGTACTGAAGGGTTCTGTATGAACCACTCTTTCAAAGAAATTCGAGAGCGTTTAACTGGCGGCACTCATCAGCATATGTGGTGCACTAAGGTCCACTCCAACCATGACATTTAACGCCATCTTACCCATTGACATCGTCGGAAGGTGTATGGCTGCGAAAGTTCCACCTCAGACTTCCACACTATTGCAATGTCGAGGTCGAGGCAATCCAAACTTTCCTTCTGGACTGTTCCACGTTTGGTAGGTCAAGTCTTAAATTCTTGGGAGCGCATTATTTTCAGGCATCCCCCGAAATGGTGGGAATGAAATTATACGGCTGTGCAAATTTGTATTGGCTACTAAGCGTTTTGCTAGTTTATGAGTTCGAACACAAAATTTCTTCATTCCTATGACATTAAATATAGCAGGCTATGTGAGATATTTCTAGATCGCCATCTAACCTAACCCTAAATTGTTGTTCTTAGGCTAAAGCTGTAGAGCTTATTCAAACGAACCAAATGCTTATTGACAAAATTGTTTGGAACAAGACTAGACAGAAACTTTTCATCTTTTTTAACTCTCTCGATTTGGCTATGTTAAGGCTGAAACACTTGAAACAGCTTCAGCTATCCAGAAATACCAGCAGTAATCAATTTTACGGGTTCGAAGCCATGAGTCGAAGGCTGATATAAGGACTTCCAAAGGATTACCTCTAGTTGTCCAGAAATTCCCGTCTTTGAAATCTCCTAAAGCATCTAACCAAATGATTCGATGGCAGAAAGTGTGAATGCTTCAGCATTTATTCAAAGTTCAAAGATTAACAAAACAACTTTTTTCTTTACAAGGATCACTACCGATTCAACAATAAACACAAACAAACTGCATTCTCGTAAGTGGAATTATTTTTTTTATTTATAATAGACGGGAGACCTAACTTCATGCAATGCCACTCTTTTGGATGCTAATAGATAGTATTTTTATTAGAAAATATATATATAAACCTTTCTTAATTAATTTTTTATTCTATACCGAGAAAGTTGGGGTAGAAACATCTAGGCACTTTTAATGAAGAAATCCCTTATCCGGCTCGAAAATTGACACACCCATATGTCAACTTATTCGTTATCTAGCTGGCTCGAATTAATTCCAGCCGAGAGGCCCAATTTTCGACGACTTCATGCAGAAATCGGAACCATATGTCAGTACAAAAGCCTGTTTTTAGGTCCTTCTAAGGTGCCAATCGTCTAGACCTCATCTGCGTAAACAAGTGACTTCACTTAACCCCTCACAAAATAATCCTTCTTCTTCTTCTTTATTGGCGTAGACTCCGCTTACCCGTTTATAGCCGAAATAACAACAGCGCGCCAGTCGTTTCTACTTTTCCCTGTTTGGCGCCATTCGAGTTATCAAGTGCAGCCAGGTCTTTATCCATGGTTTATGATTTTTTCAATGGAGTGGAGGTCTTCCTCTTTCTCTGCTTCTACCGGTGGGTGTTCTTTTCCATCTGGACAATATGGCCTAGCAAGCATAGCTGCTGTCTCTTGATCCTCATCGTTCCTTCGACTGCAGTACTCGCCATAAATCTTCCCTTTCTCTCGAGCTCTTCCAAGACCGACTCATCAGATGATGTAATTGGTCATCTAACCACACCATATAGTAGGACGGGAAAGATGAGGAACTTGTAGAGTTTGATCTTTGTTCGACGAGAGGCGACTTCACTTTTCCATTCCCTACTCAGTCACAAGTAGCTCCTGTTGGAAAAAGCGATTATGCGTTGGATTTTATGGCTAAGAAAAACACAAAATAATCCAGCGGTATTAAATATCACGATCTTGGAGGTCATGTCACAGGTTCACGACGGGAGATAGTGCGCATATCAAAAGTTGTCTTCAATAAATTAATTGTTTCGTTGGCTGTATGGCATGTAGGAACTAAAGGTCGTCCACATCAACATCCTCAAAGCAAAGCGGTACGAAAAAGTCGTTAACCAAGGCTCTATAGCGATCCCATTGTCTGTAACATTATGACTGGTTTCATTTTTGAAGAAATATAGACTAATAATTCTTGCTGTCCATAGACAAAATTTAACTTTTTGAGGATGTAACGGTGAACTCAGCAATGGCTTGTGGATTATCATCACTCCAAATCTTCTTCGATAGTCTACTCCACAGCAACAATAGTGCCCGGTGCGCACTGTACAGCGTCTCTGACAATGCGCATAATCTACTAAACCAAACGAGGTGCAAAAACGATCCATGATTGCTTAATTTATTGACTCTGTTGAACAATTTGAAAACTTTGTTCCGCAATTAGTTTGTTCATTGCAAAATAGCTTGCCAAACTGAGCATAAATCAAATAAAAAGTTAGGCGAACAACATTCGTTGTCTTTTTACGTGAGTACCTGTCGACGACGGCCTTACCCTACGGTGCTTTTAAGCGCAAAGATCAAAACCAGACCTTTTAGCTTTTGCTCTACCAATTGAGCGGCACAAACTCAATGATGATGACAATTGTCGCTTGAACTTCAAATGTCTTTTCATTAGAAAGAATTTCATTTGAGGCAAGCCAAATAAAAGACTAGTGCATATAAATATTATACTCGCCGAGAGGCATACCTTACCGCCGTCAATTTCTATCCTCTGCCCACTCTAGAAGAACTTTTCGCTGTCATTCCCAGCTTTATAAGCTTAGATGAACAAACCATTTTCCACCAACAACAAATCAATTGATGCCATGGCAATACCTCACTACTGATGCCATTCTCCTTCCCAGCTTAGACCTATAAAAACAAAAGACCTCACATTAATCCAATGAATTGAAACAAAGCGAGACTTTGCTTGCCGCACAACGTGCCATTAATAGCCCGATTACCATGCGCTCCAACACGCCGCATAAATGCATTTCATTAGTCAACTTCCGGCAGCAAACGTGTGCACACATCAATACCGCCACTTCGTCAATACATCGAAGCAGGCAACAACAAAAGCAACAGCAGCTACCTTCGAATGCATCGGTAGCAGTTTGCAAGCAATGTTGCCATTCAGTGGAAACCAGTGCATATGTGGCCCCAAAAAGTATGCTACAATTTGCCAGGCACCTTCGGTTTGGGTTGCAGCACTTGGCTGCCTGTCAATGCAGACAGATTTGAAGTCAACTCAATTAGAAATCAATAGCGTGTGAATAATAACCGACGGCAATGCGAGTGCAATATTACACAACAACAACAACAGCAACAACAATTCGTTGCTCCAAAGCATTTTAGCCGACTAAAGATAGGCAGGCAAGCTGTTGGCTGTTGGCTGGAGTGCAGACACTTGAAATTTTCAAAATGATTGCACTTCATATCGTTCATTTGCAGCAACAACAACAATAAGTGCAAAGTTAATAGCGTTAGGTAAAGTGCATTTGCCAGCACGACAAGGCTGCATAGACCCAGTTGTATCCACAAGCACTTATCCTAAAATGCAAGCTGTGTGGCAGGTGTGGCATGTGTTGCATGTGGTCCTGTGCAGCATGTTGCATTTATGCTTAAACGCTTCACTTGGCTTGCAAGCGGCTGCTACTGCATTCTCTCTCTCTCCCACAGCAACAATAAAAGGCTGCTGGCAAAAATTAAAGGGCAACGTTATCGTTTGCTTGAAGGTAGAGGCGATGTTTTGTTGCATGTTACCAGCAGTGCACATCGATTGGCTTGTCGATTATTCAAAATAATTCAATATATGCATGCCACACACGTCGGAGAGCTCAAGGATGCATTGGCTTATGCTTGGTTATGTCTATTGGGTTCTGATGCTTGTGGGAGCTGTGTTGAGCGGCATTTGGTTGTGACATTGAATAATTGCTTCAATTGACTGTAATTGTGAGGAACTTATTAGACCGGAGATGGTTGGATGGAAAACAGTGGAAGCAGTACCGATATGAAGACGAGCACTAATAATTTTTAAAGCTGTAGTAGAGAGTCAATTCAATTGTTAGTGAAATTAGTGAGCCCGACGTAGTCGATCAGCCTCAACCCATTTGAGGATGTTTCAACATGGAAGTTGAATTTACCAACCGTTGTGTTAAAGATACCTTCTTTGCCCACCCTGGCGTTAAAGTCACCACACATGGTTTTGACATTGTGGCGGAGCAGTTCTCACAGGTGCGCTCCAAGCGCTTATAGAAGACATCTTTCGACGATTGTGGTATCAAAATCCATCGAAGATCTTCTCTGTTTTGTGCGGGATCTCATCAAAAAAATCAGTCATCAATACTTCTAAACTACAGAAGACATCGAGACATCAACGAAATATAATTGTCTCCGCCGGAGAATCCCTTTATACACGAAACAAAGACTTGACCATTGCATCGTAATACGATTTCAAAACTTCTATTTTCTCTTAAAATATTTCAGTTCACAGTATTTCTTTATTTTTTAAAGTAACTCTGGAATAAATTGAAATTTATTCCCCGCATATTCATTTCCGCGCTGAATATCTTCTATAAAAAGCCTTTTAGCATTAACTTTATTGCTACATTTAGTGGCACCACAGTGTTGCAAGCTAGTACATAATAGCACGTGATGCGCGTGCTCCTTCTCTCCAGAATTCCCATTGACAATCGCTGAATCTCGGCAACATTTTACTAAGTGTTGCTATGTGACATACGATATTGGAGTTAGTATTGGAGTTTTCAACTAGCATGGCTTACCGATTATCTAAATACAATATAATGGATATTGCAATATGGGCGCTGTGCTTTTGTAAATCTATACATTTTATTAAAACAGCACAAAGTTCGAAAGGGTGGATTTCAATTTAGTTAGGATCAAAATGTATCTCTCTCTTGAGGCCTTAGGCATAAGAATTAAAAATAGTTTTCTCTGAAATCTAAGAAGTAAGCTGGATATTTTATAGCGTAGAACCTTATATCATTCTGTAATTTCAATATCTACTTTCTATGATAATTAATTTTTTTTAATAATTAATAATTAATATATAACACAAATACTTTAGAAATGATAAAAAAAGTTCTTAAACGAAGCTTTGAGCTTTCAGTACCTTATAAAATATATGAAGTGTTGGCTCGAATACATTGATAGCACAGATTTTAAACAGAGAAATGTTATGCACCAAAAATTATCTTGCTTAAATATGGAAGTTTTTTCAAGTCAGAAAATCGAAGTACAGATCGACCATAGAGCTTTTAGTTTTCACTAGCTTAAGAAATATATGAAATTAATAACTAAAGGTAATATAGTGCAGATTTGAAACAAAAAAATACCATGCATTAGAAATGTGCTTTAAAAGCTTCAGAAAAACGCTTAAAGCTTTAAGGAATTACAAAATGTGAAATTGCTGACTGAAGTACTACATAAATAACACAGAAAAAATACGCTACACTAAAAATGAACTGCACCAAATGTCGAAAGCTTTTCAAGTAAAGAAAAACGTAGAAAAGCTCAAACTTTTAAGAGAGCTTAATGAATATAAAAAATTGATAGTTTAAGTTCTTAAATGGCGTAAAATTGCAGGGGGAAATAAATGCCATGATACAAAAGTTATTTAAACTATAGATTGAACCCATTTAAAGTTAAAAATACACAAAAAGTTTTACCACAAAGCTTTAAGCTTTCACTAGCTTAAGCAGTACAATTTATTAATAAATAAAAATAATATAGCGCAGATTTGAAACATAAAAAAATTGCATGCAACAAAAATGTGTTTTAAAAGCTTCAGAAAGTAGCTTAAAGCTTTAAGTAATTACAAAATATGAAATTGCTGACTGAAGCACTACACAAATAACACAGAAAAAATATGCTACACCAAAAGTAAACTGAACAAAATGTTGACGTTTTCTAAAGTCAGAACAAACGTTGAAAAGCTCCAACAGAGCGCTTAAGAAATAGATGAAATTGATAACTTACGTTCTTAGAGAGTGTAGATTTGAAAAAGAAAAGTAATACGATGCATTAAAAATTAAATAAATTTTATATGGAAGCTATCTAAAGTCTGAAACGCGTAAAAAGTTTCACAGCAGAGCTTTAAGCTTTCACTAGAGGTTATGAACTAGCAATGAGGTAAAAAGTGTCACCAAATAGTTTTACGCTTTCAATAAAATTATTAACTAGCAATGAGGTAGAGCAGGTTAGAAACATAAAATAAAAAAGCTTCCTAAAAGAGCTTAAAGCTTTGTTAAAAACAAAATAAATATGATATTGCTAACAGAAGTACATATATCGCTGATGTAGTGTTGAAATATTAGAAATAAAAATGCACCAAAAGTAATATAAATTATATATGAAAGCTTTTAAAAGCTCCTCGTAAAGAATTAAAGTGCTGAAAGAACTGCTTGCCGTAGAAAGAAATTACTAGCGCAATTTTAGAGATTGAAAAGCGTAGTGCTCAATGCCTTCAGCGTCACAAAAGTCACGAAATGCCCGCGTAAACTTATTGTAACACCTTGTATGTCGGTGTGCGTAACCATTGTCGGTGTTTTCTCTTAAGTTTCAGTGAGACATTTAATTCGCGCTCAACTACTTACTTAAAGTTACACACACACATATATACAGCTGGTTAGTTGTATGTGTATGCTTATGGTGTGAGCGAAAAAAATTGCTGCAATTCACGTTTTTTATGATAAAACTTCTGCGCTGTGTTGCATAGTGTTGTAGAACTTGTGCCAAACAAATAAATATGTGTGCACACGATGCCGTGGTTTATTTGAACAATAAAAAATGCCAGCCACAAAGCATCTTTTATGAGATTTTCCTGTTACTACTTTTTGTATTTCTGCCGTCACTTCATCTTTCTCTTCTTTTTCTGCTTCTTCTTCTGCCATTCACTTTGATCACACACTTTTGTCAATCTTAGACTTTAAGTAAACTGTGTGGCATTTGTCACATTTTTTATTATTGTTGTTGCATATGTGTTTGCTAACAGACCACATAACACTAACAACAACAACAGCAACAACGCACATGCTACAACAACTTTATTGCCCAACACATGCTTAAGAGGTCCTTGGAGATAACAAGTTCTTAAGTAGTGCCGCTTGACGGGAATAAGTAATATCTGAAGGAAAAAGTAAAAAATAAAAAACCGAATACAAAAATTAAAAGGAAATAAAGCAAACTTCAAAGTAACAGCGCATTGCGTTAAAGCTCTGTGCGCGTTTAATTCGATTTTCTGCTGCATAACATTTTAAAGCTTTTACTGAAAAATTCACTTAAGTCGCCACAGTGGTGGCATAAAAACGTACGTGTCGTACGTGTTGCACATATCTATGCGCTACTTAGCGTCTGTGGCGACCACAAATTAAGTTCGCATTCCGTTTCGAACACTTTACAACAAAGCCCACACAATTTATTGTCAAAACTATTTGTAGAATTTATAGTTGACCCACCCTGCCACTGATTCTTCAAATCGATTGCACCAAACAAACGAAAATACCACCAATGGGGTGGGTATACCCAACCCATCATATAATATTCTCGGCAATTTATTTTTATTTCAATTAACTGCTCATTCGATGACTTCATTTTCGGCAAATTTTGGCGCGTTCGCAACAATGGCGATAAGGCGCAAAATTTATGCTTTTCAGTTTAGTTTCTGTGTATGTCGTTAACTATTTGGTGGCATAATATTGCTTGCAATGTGGGTATGTATTTGTGTGTGCTTTCAGTTTTCTCTTTTAGTATTGTGAAATTCCAAAGTTGGATTCCGAAATTGTATGCTGATTGTCCCCAAATATGTCTGAGGATACTTGGAGAGGACTAATAATAGTTCTACATGCTTCTAAAGAAAAACATTTCTGAGAAATATATTTCTGACATATATATATATTTTCTTATGTGCTTTAAAGGCTTACATTTTGTAGCAGAAAGGAGCTTCAAAATTCGACCATTGATCAGCAGGTTAGGTAAGGTTTTAAATCTTGGACATGCATATTAAGGTCGCAGCGTCTCTTCGAATATAGCCGAGTTAACAACCGCGCGCCAGTCGATTCTTTTTTTCGCAACGTGGCGCCAATTGGATACTCCAAACGAGGCCAGGTCCTTCTGCACTTGGTCCTTCCAACGGAGTGGAGGTCTTCCTCTTCCTCTGCTTCCCCCGGCGGGTACTGCGTCGAATACTTTCAGAGCTAGAGTGTTTTCGTCCATCCGGACAACATGACCAAGCCAGCGTAGCCGCTGTCTTTTAATTCGCTGAACTATGTCAATGTCGTCGTATATCTCGTACAGCTCTTCGTTCCATCGAATGCGATATTCGCCGTGGCCAACGCGCAAAGGACCATAAATCTTTCGCAGAACTTTTCTCTCGAAAACTCGCAACGTCGACTCATCCGTTGTTGACATCGTCCAAGCCTTTGCTTAATAACAGGAAGGGAATTATAAGCGACTTATAGAGCTTGATTTTTGTTCGTCGAGTGAGGACTTTGCTTCTCAATTGCCTACTCAGTCCGAAGTAGCACCTGTTGGCAAGAGTAATCCTGCGTTGGATTTCCAGGCTGACGTTTTTGGTGGTGTTAATACTGGTTCCTAAATAGACGAAATTATCTACAACTTCAAAGATATGACTGTCAACAGTGACGTGAGTGCCAAGTCGCGAGTGCGACGACTGTTTGTTTGATGATAGGAGATATTTCGTTTTGTCCTCGTTCACTGCCAGACCCATTTGCTTTGCTTCCTTCTCCAGACTGGAGAAAGCAGAACGAACGGCGCGGGTGTTGAGGCCGATGATATCAACATCATCGGCATACGCCAGCAGTTGTATACTCTTACAGAAGATGGTACCTTCTCTATTTAGTTCTGCAGCTCGAACTATTTTTACACTGCACTTCATATGTTAGTATTTATAGTCTCACAAGAGCGTGGTCGACTTTACCAACAGTTGATGAAAGATTTCGCTCTAATTCCTTCGCCTTTGTCCTTGATGCATTGTCAACAAAGGTTCAGTTGTTGTTGATCTTTTGAAAGAGAATCACGTCAAACGTCATGAGTGCTAAGTATGCGTCGCACTACGAAGCTGTGTTCCTTTGCAGCCACCCGAAAGGTCACAAAATGTCACAATCAGCGGCTGCTAAATATATGAGAAAGTCGAAGGCATTTGTACAGAAGTGGGTACAGCGATATAAAGTGGCTAAAAATGTCGATGATTTACAGAACGTAGTTCGATAGGAAAAGTGAACAAAAAAGATGAAAAAAGGATAGTGAATCTGTTTTCGCGGAATTCTGCTTTAACACTGCGGCAAGGACAAGCAAAATTAATGGCAAAAGGTTTAGATATATCCTACGAAACTATCCGAATCCTTTTTCATACTCATGATCTGAAATGGCGCAACACAATGAAGAAGCCGCTGTCGACTGAAAAACTTGTGACAAAGCGACTCGCTAGGGCGCATGAGAATATTGATAGAGATTTTGAAAAAGTAATTTTTACTGATGAATGTTCTATATGGGCACGTTCTGTTTTCACGCGAGCCTGGTCAACTTCCACCAACAGGCTTGTTCAGCGGACCGTAAAACATGGAATAAAGGTGCATCTTTGGGGTTGCTCTCAAAGCAAGGATTTTGCACTTTGTACCTCTTTACTGACAACCTAAATGCCGATAAAATGATAAAAATCTACAAAAAGGCTTTGTTGCCATCTGCCAAACGATGGTTCATCAGAAAAAAATGAAGATTGGATTCTGCAGGAGGACAACGATCCTAAACACCGCAGCAAGCTCTGTACTCAGTCCCATTGGATTGGCCGTCGCAGTCGCCCGATCCAAACCCTATTGAAAATGTGTGGGCATATATTAAACAGAAGCTTCGTGGAAGACGCACATACACTTTGAAGCAGTTGTCTTACGAAATTCGTCGGATATAAAGATCCTTACTACTAGAATACGCCGTCAAATTAGTAGAAAGCATGCCTCGGAGATGCCAGGCAATTATCCAGTCAATAGATGTTGATCCCGCTATACTACGTTGAATAGAAGCCTTTTAACCTTTTAACGATAAGAACAGAACAGAACGACGCTAGAATGATCAAAGAAGTCTATAAAGGTATTTCCTAAGGTAGAGTGCTATCTCCGTTTCTATGGACATTCGTGTTGAATTAACTGCTAAGGAAATAGGACGGCAAAGCCTCTAAGATAGTGGCTTACACAAACGACATTGCCATCATAATAACGGGTAAGTATCTACAGAGCATTAGCAGTATTATGACCACCATTCTCAAGACAGTCCAGAATTGAGCACTGCAAGCGGGTCTGTGGATGAACTCGCAGAAATCGGATCTGCTTGTGTTCACAAGAAAGCAAAAAATGCCTCTATGGAGGTTAGCTTCTATAAATGGTATATAACTCTCTCTCAACGACCACACAAAATACCTTGGCGTAGCCTTAGGTCAGCAAACTGCTGTGGAAGCACGACGTGGAATAAGTGAGAAAAGCCTGGAAGCTCTCTCTCTCTCTCTCTCATGAACTCTTGCTACACAGCTATTGTAAGGCTAATTCTTCTTACGGTGTAGTATGGTGGACGGGCGTACAGAAATCCACCTACCGGAAGCCAAAGTAAAGGGTTCAGAGGATCGCAGCGCTGTGCATAACAGGAGCCTTAAAAACAGCTCCAACAGCGGTAAAAAGCTTTCTACCTACAGAGCTCTTTGGCTTTGGTGGGTAATGCCGGTTTGCAAGCACCGTCTACATTATCCCACTTTTCATCAGGCAAAGAAGGTTCAAAGTATGCATAGAAAAAGATAGTTGGCGTAAAGATGTTTTAGCTGCAAGCAACACTCTAATCATTTATACGGATGGCTGGTCTCTAGTGCACCTGCAGATAATAAAGTCCACATTTACTTAGACAGCCAAGCAGCCATCTAGGTAGTAACCTCTTCGAAAATCAAAAAAAAAAAATCGTATAAATTTGGTCTTAAGTGTTTGGAGTGTTGATCCTATAAGCTTATAAGCTCAAAGCTGATGAGCCGTAGTCGGAAAAGCAAATGAGATCATGCAAAATACGTTCTGGTAAAAAAGAAAGGTTAAGTAGAAAAATTTGGGTAGTAAAGGTTGCGAGTTTCGAAAAGATTTCAAACATTCTCTGTCTACCTCTGTCTCCCTCTGTTCGCAATTCTCTCATTTGACATTACTCGTTGCGTCTTTTTACTACAAAATATTCGATCACTGGACTATATCAAACTCCAACTCACGGCAAGTACTGTATTTCGTACCTCAAAATATTTACACTCATACACTCCAACCAACCCAGTCAGCATTTCATAATTCATGTAAGTGGCATGTGTCAACATAGCTGATTTCCAATATGTCGCCATGTCACTCATACGCCTTGGCGGGAGGCTACAACTGTGCTGCAATGCGAGTACTGTAACCAATTGTGAAGGGTTAGTAAAGGCAAAAGAGCATGGTTTGGCATCTACTGACTGCTGAAAATGCCTATCGCTTTTTTATTTTGGACGCACACATGTCAAAGTCAGACCGGCCAATGCCATCGAATGGCTGCTGACCACTTCCGCATAACTCAAATGCCAAAATAAGCAAATGAAAAGCGAAGGTCTGCGAAGCGGGCTTACCAGCGAATGTCAAGCGTAGGTGGGACTTTGGTGTTAGCATATCGATAGGACAACATACCCCGCCTGCTAACAACAGCAGCGCTATTTACTCACATCTCAACGGTGTTGCAAGCAAGTGTCGCAAATATTGGTAGCGATTTTAGCGCCGTTGCTTGCCACGTTCACCGCACACCATTCTAAGCGTCACTACTCACCTGCTGTTCGTTGCAAATAGAAAAATGTGGGCAACACTCTGTGCAACACCGCTTCGACTTCCTGCACTGGCACTCACCACCGCGCTTATTTACAATTTTATTTCTGCGCACATATGCAAATATGTATGTGTGTGTGTGTGTTTAGTCTTCTGCTCCTGTTTTAGACACCTCTGCTGTTTTGTTTGCATTTTGTCACTCATCGGAAATGAATCATTTGCGTCGTTGCCTGCCATCCGTTTGGCGGTTACATCCGTTTCATCATTTGCACTCCGTCGTTGTGCATGTGTGTGTTTGCATGCTCGGTCCGCCTGCCGATTCGCGTATATTTCATGTTTGCTGGTTTACACCTGCTGAACAATTTTCACGTTCGCTTTTTATTTTCTCGTGCGCTCGTCGCTGATTTTGGCTTAGCCTTGCGGGAAGTGTGGTTGTTGTGCTTTGGTAAGCCGTTTAATTGACCGGATACCGGAATTACAATGCTGTTGACACACTGAATTTGTGATATTTTCATGGGGGTTTCGAGAGAAATGTATTTCAAATAATATTTGCTTGCAGTTTTTATTTCAGAACTGATTGAATTGAATTCTCCTGCCTCAAATATGGTATGTGGATTAAATTATTTGAGTCCAACTCAATACTAGTTAAAATATGAAAATAAAAATGAAAATAATGTAAGGTTATAAAAAGAGAGTTTAAAAATCGAAAAAGGCATGCTTTCACCATGTTAAAGGCTCTCAAGTCCTTGGACACTTTCGAAACAAGGTACGCATGTCGTTTCGAAAGATAAATGTCTAGCCTGTCGTCTATCAAATAACTGATAAGCTTGTCTTGATATTTGCCAGAAGCTTGCCTACTGCAGGCTTTCCACTGCCCTCACAAGTCGATTGCATTCCGCAACTCACGTTTAGCTATTCTGCAGTAATGTACTGAGTTTACTCACTCGTTCTTCAAAATTGAATATTTGCGATGATTCACGAATATTTGGGTATGAGAAAGCTCTGTGCAAAGTGAGTGTCGTGCGAGTTCACATTTGACCAAAAACAATGACGAGTTGATTATTCGAAGAAAAGAAGTTCAAGCGTAATATTTTGTACAGATAAAACATGGTTCCAGCATATTATTTTAAAATCCAATCTACAGTCATCCGAGTTGTCATCCAAAACGCGGAAAAACGCAATGATCGGCTGGCAAGTTTATGGAATAAATAATTGGAATTATTTTGTATAGATATGTACCGGGGAAAAAAAAAACGAAAAATCAATTTATAGAATTGCTTAGGCATCCACCTATGCTCCATATCGGATCCCCATTGACTACGTTATTTGCTGTTTTCAGATCTCAGAATGGTCGCTAGAAGAAATTTTTGTCGAATGAAGAGATGAACGCCGAAACTTAGGTCTATTTTGAAGCAAAGTACAAATCGTACTACGAAAATGGTATCCAAAAGTTGGAGGGTCGCCATAAAGGAACAATGTCGAAAATAACGAGTTTTGATTGTATTTTGCTATAGTAGGCCAGGGACCACACAATTTACTTATAATTTTTCTCTGCTAATTGAAAGCACAACTCGTGGGCTCATATAGTTTCTATTGGTATTGATTTCATAGCATTTTTTGAGACTCTCCAGATTTCTGAGGTTTTTCGACAGACCGTGTTCTCCAACTCTGGCCACAAACTGTAGCGCATGGGTAGCATTCGGAACTATCAGAAGCCCAATCATCAACTGTTCGTTGATTTTTGTTTTGTGTGTTGATGCAGAAGGTTGCTGGAATACCTAACGCTCTCTATCGAAAAGAGTATGACTTACTTGCCTTACAATGTCTTCTGAAACATTCTGCTGGTACACTTTATACCCATTTTGAACCTAATTTTTCCAGCAGTTAAGAGGTATTACGCCTTTACAAGAGACTCTCTAGCTAACCATTACATCAGCTGAAAGGTGACCCTTTTAAGTCCCTGGAAAAACAGTTTTGCGTCTTTGGAATATTTTTCATACGAGTATGATACGCTTACGTCACTCCTAGCTTAGAGGCAATACTGGCTTAACGGTTCTCTGACATTTTGTACCCTGAACAGGGTATATTAAGTTGTATATAATAACCGCTCAGTTTTTAAGATATCGTTTTGAAATTTTACAGACTTTATTTTCTCTTCAAGGAGCTGCTCATTTGTCGAAATTGCCGATATCGGACTACTATAACATATAGCTGCCATACAAACTGAACAATCGGATAAAAGTTCTTGTATGGAAAACTTGCACATTTGACGAGATATATTCACGAAATTTGGTACAGATTATTTTCTAAGGCAACAATGCATTTTCCGAAGAAATTGTTCAGATCGGCTTACTATAGCATATAGCTGCCATACAAACCCTACGATCGCAATCAAGGACTTGTAGGGAAAACTTTCACATTTGACAAGATATATTCACGAAATTTGACCTGGATTACTGAACACATAGTTACTAACAGATATGTACCTGATTTTTGGCTTCGGTGCAACCGAAGTTAACGTTTTTTCTTGTCTTTTCTAAAGCACTGTATGTATATTCGCTCAGCAATCGTATATAATAATATCAGTTATTTACCTGACTTTATATCTTATAGGGGCCAGCAGAGTGGGAATCCTTATTTAGTGATTAGTATATGATTTCATAGTACGATAATTTCAAATAATTAGGCCATTGTGTAGGTTAGGTTAGGTTAGGTTAGATGGCTGATCAGAGATCGCACGTAGACTTGATGTAGTCCTTTGTGAAGCCATTGAAAATAGAACTCCCGTGTTCGGACTTAAAGATCGGCAAAACGCTTAGTAGCCAATATAAATGTGCAAAGGCGCTTAATTTCTACGGCCGCTAGTTCGTCGGGGTGTTTGAAGGTATGTGCCCCCAAGTGTCTAAGTTGATCTCCCAGAAGCGGGACAGTCAAGAAGGAAGTGCTGGCTAGTTTCTATCGCATCTTCTTCCAAGCGGCTTCTGCATGCGGCGTCCGGTCTTACAGCATGTATGCCAATAGGGCAGTGGCCCGTCAAGAGCCCAATCACTAATGAGAGGCTGGCCTTACTGAGGGCAAAGAGATCACTAGATCTCCTGCGCTCTATATTGGGCCAAAAGCCTTTTGCGACCACGCAAGTACCAATGCTGGCCCAGCGTTGACCAAGCAGCCGCGAGGCCCAGCTATCCAATAGTATAGCACAAGAGGATGCAGGAGCACCGACACGTCCCCATTCTACCGATAACGATTCTAGGGTGCCTTTCTTTGCTAGCTCATCAGCTTTGCAGTTACCTGCGATTCCGCTGTGGCCCGGCACCCATACAAGTCTTATAGTAAAAGTTCGAGTCGCCAGAGACAGTGATGCCAGACACTCTTCGACCAGCCCTGAACGCACCGTGAATGAGTCCAAGGCTAGTATCGCTGCTCTGCTATCTGAGTGAATGGTCACTTCTCTGAAAGTAGACACTCTCCGGAACAGCAAATCTGTTGTCACCTTGATGGCTGCGACCTCAGCCTGGCAAACACTGCAATAGTCGGGAAGTCTAAAACTGGATTTAATTGAGAGATTCCGACTGTAGACTCCTCCACCAACCTTTCCCCTAAGCTTTGACCCATCCGTAAAGAAGCTTAGTGCCCTTCTCCTCCAAGCACATTGTGTACGTCGTAGCAAAAATTTTTTTAGAAATCGGTCCATATCACTTCCTAACTTCCATATAATCAAAAACAAAAGGTTTTTACCTCTACCTGCTTGTTTTCATCAAAGCTATATCTGATAATATATCGAATATCTAATGATTTGCAACTAGTTTGGCATATTTATTTATTGTAAGCTACCAAGGATAACAGTCAGTCCACAAATTCGTCGTTTTTTAGTCAACTATCGACTCTTAGTGCTCCTGCTTTTACCACTTTTTATTGCTTTTACACAAATATTCGTTTCATTTGCTTTATTAACATTACATTATGCACCCGAATATCGACTTGACAATTTGCAATGCCAACAAAAACCACAGCAACAACAAGCTTTGGCGCAAAAATTATAGGCGTTCACGCCTGTCAAAGTAGAAAATACTGAAGTTCAACGACAGCGAAAAAAACGAATTGCATTACAAAATGCCTGCATGTGTGTGTGTGTGTGTATTAAAAATTTGTTGACTGTCCTCAATGGATATCTGGATATCTGTGGCTATAAAATACGATGTTGACATGGCCAAACCCAATTTAATCGCATTTTAACCCTATTTGATGACCGAAACATTGCCAAAGCGACGCGTTCATCGCATATTTGCATGCCACATGCCGCATGCCACATACACCAGCGGCCGCCACATGCATGCAAAGCGCCTGCTACGAGGCAAGTATCGTCATTTGCAAAATGTATGGGCGGTTGATGAGTGGCGATAGAAAAAATGCCAAAATTGGCGGTGGGAGACACCAAAAAAATAACAACAACATATATGCTGCACATTGAAGCGGCAGAAAATGCAAAATAAATTAGCAAAAAAATGCAATAATGGCAATGCAAATGCCACACATGTGTGTGTGTGTAGAGCGCAAGGGCACGAAAAGGACATGCAGTGGCTGAAGAGTTGAACGCAGAGACAAAGAGAGAGAGAGAGAGAGTGTATGTATATCTATGGTTGAGTGGGGTCTAGCATGCCCAGAGGCCTTATTGTGCGCAAAACAGCCACACAGTCACTCACATATGCATGTATGCACACACACACCAGTGTTTCTTTGTATTCCCGTTATACGCTGCCAGCGCAATTGATTTACTACACTTTTGTTTGCCAAAAATTAATTGAGTTGATGACAAGTGCAATTGATTTATGCGGGACGCAAATGAGTATGCATGACATACCCATACGCCGGCACATACACACACATTCAATCAAAAAGCACGCGCCCATACGAAGCCTTTACCGTTAAGCTACTGCTTTTTGTCAGTGCTTTTAGCAACGGCTGCTGTTGATACCTCTGCTGGGCTCTGTGTTTCATATTGTTTTTGTTGTTGGCACTGCTTGGCGCTATGCTTGACATAGTTGTTGTTGGCACACTGGTCCACAGTTGGAACGGTGGTTTGGTAGTGATGCCGCCACTTGGCGTTAAAGTTACCACACTCTCATTCGTGCTGGACCGCTATCTGTGTTGGTAGATGTTTTGGTATATTTGCATGTTGTTGTTGGTGTCTGCTTTGATGAGTCCAGAAGACAAAAAGTAAAAACACAAAAAAAAAAATTCTTCAATGAGCCAAATATTTGCATTTCATTGAGTTTTAAGGGCGTAATGAATGAGCCATTAAGTACAGCCATTTAACTTTTATTCATATTTAGAACAAAAACCGTTAATTCAGTACCGTTATGTAGCAGTTAGTACTATTACTGGACTCGACCCTAACCTACAAATAAGATTAGTAAGATTTTTCCAATAGCTATTGCTGATCGACCAGAACCTTACGCATTTATCAGCCATGAAGAAGCTTCTTATAAAATCCATGGTTTAATCGGTGGAGTCAGGGACGGATCCACGGGGGGTGTAGTTTTAACACTTCTATCTCTACTCCATGGACAGAAAAAGGTGGTAATCACTTGGCGCTATGTCCGGGCTATATGGTGGATGCGATAAAACCTCCCATCCGAGCTCCCGTAGTTTCCAACGAGTCATCAACAAAGTTTGAGGTCTGGCGTTGTCTTGTTGGAGCACTACACCCTTCTTGTTGGCCAATTCTGGACGTTTCTGGTTTATCGCCAGCTTCAAACGGTCCAGTTGTTCGCAGTAGATGGTAGAGTTAAGCATCTGGCCAAATGGGAGCAGCTAATAGTGGATGATTCTCTTCCAATCCCACCAAACACACAGCAAAATCGTCCAGGCCGTCAATCCCGGATTGGCCACTGCTTGGGATGATTCACCGGTCTTTGACCCCGACCGTTTTCGCTTGATATTGTCGTATATGATCGATTTTTCGTCACCAGTTACCATCCGCTTCAAAAATGGGTCGAGTCGTTCCATTTTAGCAGCATATCGCAGGCGTTGATTCGGTCCAGAAAAATTTTTTGTGTCAAATCATGCGGCACCCAAACATCAAGCTTTTTTGTGTATCCAGCCTTCTGCAGATGGTTTAAAATGGTTTGGTGACTAACTTCCATCTTCTGGGCGATGTCACGAGATGCCACATGCCGGTCTAACACGATGTTTTCCATGATTTGATCGGTATTCGTCGTCACAGGTCTTCCGCCGGGTGGCTTATCTATGGTGTTGTTTTCATCCACTCTGAATCATCTAAACCATTCGTCCGCATAGAGTACCATCCGTGATAGAGTACCATCCCCCAAAACAATATTAACCTCAAGAAACGTTTCTCCAGCGGATTTGCTTTTAACGAAGGAAAGCTTTAAAATAGCGCGAATTTCGGCGTTAGTCAACTCCATGGACAAGGCGTTCCCTTAGCGACCAATTTCTTTAAACCATTGCTTGAACGAGAACATACATCTGAGTATACTTACGTATTTCCTAACATCAAATAAAGGATCTCCACGATTGGGAGATCACGTCTCCCTTGACAATTATAACTCCGAGGTAGTGAAATAATTCATCTTTCTACAGAAGTTGCCATGAAATCATGAACTACCCGTACTACTGTATGGTACGGAAGCATGGACGATGACGAACTGCGATGAGCATACTTCGAAAGAAAAGCTGTCCGAAAAATGTTTGATTCCCTATGTGTGGGCGAATGAGAGTAGCGTGTACACAGTGCGGCGCATAAAAATACATTGGCAGTTCTGACTAGGTCATGTTACTCCACCAGATGTAAACCACTTATGCCAACGATTTTTCCAGTCTTCGAGTTTTGAGATCTCGCGAGAGATGTCGAGCTCTCTTGCCATCCCTCTAACATTTAAATGACGATTTTCAAGCACCATATATTCTTTGCAAATTTTTCTATACTAAAAATATAGAATATGCTCTTTCCAGTACCAAATCCACTGTCCATACATTTGCTGTTTCATTTAACACGGGCTTACAGTAGACACTTGCTCTAGTTCTACATTCACGGATTCACGGCGGTTCAAAAACTATTTATAAATAAACACGAAGAGCAGCTCAAACACATATTATATGCATACATACATACACATTTTTGTTGTTATACCCACTGCATGCCGCTTGAATACAAAATCGCTAATTTGAGCTGGCGTAACATTTCCGTAAGCACAATTTGTTCGACACTTTTATATAATATTATGGGATTTTCCAGTGAGTCATAAACGAAAGAAAAATTGAAAACAATTTTTTTGTTTTGTAATGTATTTATATGCATATATGTATGCTCACATATGTATGTACTTATATGGATGTATGTGAATATAAGCACACATGCGCCTTACAGGTGACCGCACAGCAATAAAAGTTAATAGTCTCACACTAATTATGTCGCTGATTTTTTCGCAGTGTATTTAACGTGCGCCGACCGCTTTTGTTTATGTTGCACAAAGATTAAATATAATTTGCCGATTAGTTTTACTTACACAACGTTTAGATTGTTATATTGTATTGTGGAACAACAGTCATAACGCTTTTTATTGTGCGCATATTTATGATAAACAAACATACACACGCATACATATGTACATACATACTTTATATGCACTTGTATGCCGGTTGTGTGTTTGTTGCATACGCAAATGCATTTTTTGTGTTTTTGATAATGCGCCAACTGACTCAGCCGGCGAGAGCGTGTAGTAATCAATTTTAATTCATGAATAATTTCATTTTCGTGCGAAGTGAGCACAAAGCAGTGGCGCTAGGAACGGGGGGGTTTGAGTGTATTGTTTATGAGGAATGTAATTGCTTGATAAAAAGTAAATTTCGTCAAGATACCACGTCAAATTGGCCTCAATAGATGGACCATCTGAAATTTCATTAAATGAGCGAGCAATTCATGCAAATTCCTTTCATCTTATATGAAAAATGTATCCAACGCCACTGCTTACCGGCAAATCTACTACTGATTATTTATAGAAACACCTGCTCATTACGCTACATTCTATGCATGTTTGCCCCACTGACCGCATATGGACGTCGTGTAACATATTTATGTACATATGTATGTATACTCCCTCAAAATGAAATGAGTAGTAGCGCAAATAATTGACTACACTGCTCCACTCTCACCACTTTGCAATTGTATGTGTACAATAATTAGTATAATAATAAAACTAACGCTCTTGCGGTTTATTATTGCTCACCGGACATATGCGAAAATCTAATATTTATGCAATGCCCTGTAGGAAATTTATTGAAAATTCTGAAACTAATATTTAAATGAAGTTCAAATAATTAACGAATAGCGGTATTTAATATTTTATAGTTTCTAATAAGACAGTTCATTTAAATATTTTTTCCGACGGGGTGACACATTAATAATAAAACGTACCATGAAGGGAAGATTTTTTATTAGAAAAATTGAAAATTTTAAATCATTAAAAAATTTAAATATAATTAACCAAAAGAATAAAAAATGACTTAAAAAGAAAACATCTGAAAGTAAAAAATTTGAAATTTAATTAGGGTAATTTTTTCCTACAGGGGTCCGTGTTAAAATATCTATAAAAAAATTGTGTGAGAAGAAGAAAAATAGATGAAATAGATTTAATTAGAAATTATTTCGAAACAAAAACTATGTGTTTCAATAGAATTTTCCTGCAGGGTATATATGTTGAATACTAGTCTATAAAATATAATAATAAAAGCTAAATAAGAAGATTACAATATATAAAATTGACAATATGTAAAAAAAATTTATTGAAATTTGTTCTAATTTTTCTTACAGGGTCTGTAGGCTAATATGATAATAAAAAATATTAAATAAGAACAAAATAAATGTAATTGGAAGCATAACTGATTTTATTTAAAAATTAAAATTACGACTTTATTAAAAATTCCTGCAGGGTATGTAGGCAAATATGCCAATAAGAAAAATTAAATAAATAAAATTGTATATTTTAAAAATTTTATAAAAAATGTTAATTTACCTAAATCTATGGTATAATTTAAATTTACTTAAATTAATTAAAATATTTTATAAATATATATTTCATACAGGGTATGTTTGTAACAAACACACTAGCAAAACATTTTAATAAAAAAAGTTTAATAAATATGTATATATGTATGTATCTCCAAAATTCAAAATTAATATAATTTTATGAAAATATTTTCAACGGCTTAATTCAAACTTTCTGGCAGGGTTTTTCGGTAATAACACAAATGCTTAAATTTAAAAAGATTAACTAAATCTGTGAAATAAATTTTATTAAAAATTTTATTTCATCATAAAATTTATCCACTCAATTAAATTTTTCTCGCAGGGTATGTAGGCAAATATGCTAGTGATACAAATTAAATCAGAAGGACGCTCTAAACAAATTTGACAATATTTAAAATTATATATTTAAAATAGTCATAAATTTTAAGAGCTAAGCCAAATTTTTCCAACAGGTTATGTGGATAAACATATGAGTAATAAAATTTTCTATGAAAATTAATATACTTTCATATATTATACTTAATATTGTCGAAAATAGTAAAAGTTCAATAAAATTTTTCCTACAGGGTTTGTAAGTAAAACATATGAATAACAAAACTTTTTATTAAATTGAATATACTTTTAATTAAATATTATTAATATTCTCAAGAATTTAGAAATTCAATTACATTTTTCCTACAGGGTATGTAGGTAAAATATATGAAAAACCACCTTTTATATGAAATTAAATTTACTATTAAATAATATTTTTAAGATTGTCAACAGGTTTAGAAGTTCAACCTAATTTTTCCTACAGGGTATGTGTATATGAATAATTAGAAATAATACAATTTTCTATGAAAATTAATATACCTTCATACATTATATTCAATATTGTTGAAAATAGTAAAAGTTCGACAAAATTTTCCTACAGGGTGTTGAGCAATTTGAGCATGCCGTGTAATCGGAAATTAATACACACTAGTAATAGAATTTTAGAAACACAGTAAAAATGGCAGCACCAAGTATTTGTTACCGGGAGCACACAGTGAGCCAGAGAGTATCTGAGCTACTGTTAAACCGCGCCACAGTGTGTGACTAACACCACAAATGTTGAAAAATATGAGTGCAAAAGTTGTTTACGTGCGAAAAAGCAAGATTGAGTGCTTTTGCGGAGTCAAGCCTTATGTATGGATCATTATTATTATTATTTGTTTAGCTAAAAAATTTATTTTTGATTTGCACAGTTGTAAATTTGCAGCGCGTACATATGTATGTGTGTGTGTGTGTATGCGATGAGACTGCTTACTTTATATGGAGAACGCGTCGTAAGCGTTTAATGAGCGCGATGTTCAATGCTAGTTTATTAAACGTGAACTGGCGGCCAAAGCCGGACGGACAATTTGATTGAGCATTACGTTGAAAGTGTTGGAGCGAAGCGCACAAAAACACAGCGCTGGTGTAATTGTTGAAGAGCGCTCAATGTGCTATTAGAATTTCTCGAATTTTTGGAATAATTTCGAAATCGTGCAAAAACGTTGATTATACAATTTTATTGCAATTGTTGGCGTTTTAGTGGAAAACCGTATTATTTGCGTTATAAATTTAACAGAAAAATTTAGCGGAATAGAATAATTGTCAGAAATTAAAAAAAAATAGTAAAAATTAAAATAAATTAAAAAAAAATTAACAAAAAGCTGTTAATAAAAATTATAATTAATTAAAAAAATTGTAAAAAATTAAAAAAATTGTAAAAAATTAGTAAAAATTTAAATAAATTTAACAAAATTAAGAATAATTAAAAAATCAATTAATTGCTGAAAGTAAATAAAAATAATTTTAATAAAATTGCAATAAAAATTTCAAGTAAAATATAAAAAAATTAAAAGAATATTTAAAATAAAAATAAAAAAAATATTACAAAAAATAAATTCATATAAAAAATTAAAAAAAAAGTTTCATAATAATATTATAAAAAGTGCTAAAAATGTTTACTACGCAAAATCGTTACACTCGCCGTCACTCCCACTTCGCCTTAGTACATATGGTGTTCTTACTAGCAATATGCGCCTACTCCATAGCCAGTGTGCCAAGGTCCGCGGTGAGTACTCAAAAGGTCGCGTTTTTATGGCGCGCAAAAATTAAAAAACATTAAAAATAAAAAAAAATCGCAATAAATACGCACATATTTCATTATAAATGCGCATATTTAATTTAGTTATTTTTAACACAAACAGCACGCTATTGAATCACTTGAGGCGGAGTCGTCGGTTGCCAGCAATTCGGTGGAGGATTTGGAGGAGAGTTTCGCTGCTGACACGCTGCTAGCGAAGGACACGGTGTTGAAGAAGAATCCGGCAAATATCGGCAATAAATTGAAGGAGCTGTGGGAGCAAATACCCGAACACACGCTGAATGCGGTGGATATAAAGAAGTGAAGGTGTTGAAAAGTAGTACTAAGTGATAACTTGCGTTGGCTGGTTGTTGTAAGCAAGGGGGGGAAAATGCGGTGGGAGATTTATACAGTCTAAAAATGTGGAAAAAAGCTGTTTTGAGCATATTGGTGGATAATTTTTGGAGGTTAGTTTATATAAAAATATTAAAAGTTTTTATATATGTGTTGTTGTAATGCATAAATTTTCATTCAATTTGTCTCTTTGTAGCGCAGGAGTCCACTCAAGCGGTAAATTAATGAGATTGAAAACCAAATATCGATAAATACCAACGAATTAAGTTATACAAATTGATATTAAATGTTGATATCATTTATTATTAATCACTTTTAGATAATAGTAAATTTTGAAAACTTCAAAATGTATTTTGAATTATTATTAAACTCAAATAATTAATATTCATTACATTACTAACATACTCATTTTTCATATTTATTGTTAATAACTATGTATTTATATATTAAAAATAAATTATACAATTAATAAAAATTTTATTTGTATTTAATCGCTGAGATTTTCAATTAGTTTGGTAACGCCGCATGCGTACTGATCAATTAGTTGGAGATTAAGGAGAAAAATTGAGTTGTCTCGTTGATATTTAACAGCTGAGGCTATAAGAGCTTAAATTGAACTCAATTTAACTTAAATTTAGTATTTGAAAGCTCAGAAAATTAAGGCGTAAGTTGAACTAATAATATAATTAGTTTGTGATTGCTAAAATATTTTGGATGTAAGTCGAACTCAATTTAACTAAAATCACAGGCCAATTAGTTGGAGATTAAGGAGTAAAATTGAGTTGCCTCTTCAGTTCAGGGTGTTTTTTTTAGCATTTTTTCAACGAAAAAAAAAATTCTGTGATCAAATAAATAGTTGAAGCCTTGGTTTCCACAATGGTAAAATGTATAATGTCACTTTAGATCGAAGCGTTCCTGATATTAGCGTATGGGAATGTGCACAAAGACCATGGAGTGCCGATTCGGCGCTGTTTGCAGCAGCTTGGACTGACGTATGGAACGACTTGCGCCTTTTACGTCGAGATCTTAAATTTAAATCATTCAAAATACTGCTAATGCAAGAACTGAAACCACTAAGCTTTCCTAAGCGACATCGCTTCGTCCTATGAGGTCTTGACAAGTTCCAAGAAGACCCGACGTTTGCTATTTTTGTTCAGCAGGGAGGCCCAAATTAAAACATTTCGGATAATGTGTATAGCTATCTGAAGAGATTCAAGAGCGATCATTTTATAAAAAAACAAGAGTTTGATGTGGTCTGTGGGCCGGTGGAATCTTCGGTCTATATTTATTCAAACCATAACCGTCAATGGCGACCGTTATCGTGCCGTGGTAACCAACTATTTCATACCCGAAATTAAAGCTCGGTTCCACTTCCCACACATGGCATCAAACAATGGATTTATTTTGAGAGAATACTATGGTGAGCAGATAATTTTTTTTTACTCCGCTTTTACAAAACTGAGATTGAAATATGTCGCTAAATACTGCTTTGGAGAAGTTAGTGAATCACCATTAACTGCTTTACTAAATTTGTTGTAGGCCCAAAAAGCTTCGACAATGTATGAGGTGATGCGGTTTAAGAAGATTTTGGGTAACACAAAGGATAAGTATCTTTTCAAATGTCATCCAACGATTTTGTACACTACGATCTAACCTAACCAAGAAACAATTTGAGGAAATCGCAATTGTGTTTTCGGTTTGCTGAGCGCTAGTCGGACGATCGTTTAGTGACGCATTTCGTTGCCGATATATCCAGCATAAAGTCACTTGGAAGTTCCAAAATCTTTATATTGGGTATACTATTGGTGCTATAAGAAGTATTGACCCGATTCAACTGATTTTTGACATACAGACATATCATTGTCGTAAAAGAATTATCCCTGACTTTCAGTTATATATCTTAAGCATTTACCGATATTTTAGATCAAAAATCAACTACATGTATTGGGGTCCAAATATTGATTGAGCGGTTTGAACAGTTTTGGTTGGATTTAGGAAGGTCTCAATGTAACGTGGAAATATGAGAGAAATGTCACGTACTAAATTATGTCGAAATCGGTGCGTCGGGTCTCAAAATATATATATGATTTCACCAAAAAGTGGGTGGTGGGTTAAATATATATAAATGTCCATAAATAGCCAAGTTCCCTAAACACAATTCACATTTTTATGAGACCTTTACCGACAGTGTGAAAATGGATAAAATCAAATCAACCCACTTCCCATATAACGATATAACGGCACTGTAGTTATATAAAACTATAAAATATAAAACTAGCAATCACTAAATACGCCAGAGATATTAAGTTTTACCTCTTCGATGGCCTGAGATGGCTTTAAGGAAGCTGGGGTCAAAATTGGACAATGGGCGTGGCACTGCTCACTTTTAAGTGAAATCACATATCCCGAGATCCGTCCAAGCGATTTCAACTAAATTCGGTACGTGATATTATCCTGGTATTTATATATTACAGTGTGAAATCGGGTTACAGCACTCTGTAAAGGTCGCTAATATTAGTTGTGCTCGTTTCGCCACTTTTCTGCTCTGCTGCTAGCTTGTTGAAAAAATTTAAACGGAGAGCGACAACAAAGTTCTCATGTTGAACTCCGCTCAAGAGAGAGTTTGACTACCTCATAAAATGGTCTAACCAATTGCTGCACTAACTCTATGCGATTATACCAGTTTATACCAGTAGCTGTTTTTATCATCAGCCTCCAAAACTTGGTTTTTGTTTAAATCAGCAGCTATTAATACATAGTCTGTTTAAGAGTATAGTTAGCTACATAATCATATAAGAATCTATGACTGGTACAACCACCGTAGTTTCTGAGTACCCGACGTCAATCGGTCCACCTCCCTCAGCGCTTGTATTACATGTGTGGCCTATTGGTATATTTACCGTTGCGTTTTATTATTGACATATACATACATACTTGTATGTTAGTCTCCCCACACGACAACTTTTTAACGCAACCAAAGCAAGTTATGTCCTGGCGCGTCTTGTAGACTGACCACTGACGCGCACTTCCTTATTTGTTAAGTTGAACCACTCAAACTGAACTACTTCTTCAATCTTGCTGTTGTTTTTGTTTTTATAATATATAGTTGAGTTTTGCTTGCCTTTTATTTTTTGTTGCCCTATCGCTGTTGGTCAACTCAAGTGCTTGTGGCACACTCCCTTGTTAGCTGGACTAACTTGGGGTTGCGAAGATTGCGCTTTTCCTTCGAGCTTGCTTGGCGCGTGCGACTATAATTTGTACATGTACAAGCGAGTTTATAGCTTTATATCGTCTATTCACCCCCACACACATGCATTTTGTAGGCCATAAGTTCAAGGAGGCAACAACAAAATGCTACGTTAAGTGTCAGCTGGACATTCTGCTTTGAGCAGCATGCTTTCTTCAAGCTTTTTAGACAAGTTAAGCGTGCAGTTTCTTTTGGTTTGGGTTTTCTTGTTGTTGTTATTTGTTATTAAGTGTGTGGGAATTCACTACTAAATCTTCCACTCAACTCGATATATTGCTTCTTTATTCGTAAATCTGTTTTTTGGGTAAAATATTTAGTGTTTGCTTTTGTTTTTGTTCTTGTTATAGTTTGATTTTCATCAGCAGCTCGTTCAACTAATTTTCTACGAAGAATTTGATTTACTCATGAAGGTATCTATTTTGTTGCTTCATTGTCTGTTTTTGCTTCATTTCTCTTATTATACCCTTTCCTCAGCTTTGGTCAACATTTACTTGTTTGCTTAGGGCTCCATTGGTTGTGCTGTTTGTTTAATATTTTGTTTAGGCTATTTATTACTTCATTTGTAAATGGTCAATCAGATTGACATTAAGCCTATGTAAGTAACTTGTATTTTGGTAATCTTAAAATGAGGGTGAATTTTGAAGTCTAAACGGACAATTAAAACGAGGCAAATCACTATATAGGTTATAGAGTGCTAGAGAGCTTTGCTTGTGTTAAAAAAAGATCTTTAAACATTTTCACTTTCAACAAAAAGATTTTAATTTCAAAGGTCAGTAAAATTAAAGTTCTGTTGCTGAATTAGGCGATCCAGAAGCTCGAAGTCGGAAAGCTCAGAATCGAATAGAGCTTTCAGAGCTTTTATGCTTTCATTTATACACCGCCTAAGCCTTTGTGCTTTCACTTGCTGTCATGTTATGGAGAAGGAACCCAGCAGAGAGATAAATGTGAAAATTTTCTACAATATATGTGTTCCGTCAATATGGAACTGGAATTCTCTTATACTTATGTAATCTAAGTGGTGATGGTTTTAAAGCTGCGTTCAAGTTCCGTAACCGCTTAAGAAAATATCCATCTGCTTATATGATTTAATTTTGTTTGAAAATGCAGCCTGAACTTGTTAAGATAGAGATAGATATAAGGTAGGTTAGTCTGGTGGGTCAATGAGTCACGAATAGACCAGTTTTAATCCCTTGCGATACCAGATAGAGTTCTGTTAGTACGTCTTGCGCTTAGCGCGATTTTCAACAGACTCTCTGGCCTCACTTTCGATAGCTCTCCCAGTGTATCACACCGTAGGGACCCCAGATGCTTACAGCGTAGTCTTGCCTATGCGGACAAGTGTACAAGAGATGCTCCATTATTTCCTTCGTGCCCTGTTTTGGACATTACCTGCAGTCTTCTCGATCTGTCAGCCGCATTCTGGAGACGAGTGTCACTACCAGAATGTAACAGGTCAAATTCTAGCTCGACAAAATTTACAGCAGCTAGTACTTATTGGGTAAAATATTTGAAAATTACATCGGATCTGTTCAGCCTTTTTTTTGCGGTGTTAGGAAGAGGCATGTTTGAAGTTTTAGCTGGATTTTACAGAAAAAGTGGAGTCTTCGAGACCAAAAGCAAAAACCTTCCTGCTCTTAGGGCTGTAAAATGTAGAAACACCTGCGAAGTTGGTGAGCTCACCTTAATGTCATAATAAGCTATAAATTCCTTAAACGAGCGTGCTTGCTTCAAGAGACGCCACGGTTTACAGAAAGAGTTAGTTCTCCGAGACGAGTTACAAAAAAACAGTGTAAATGGATTGTTCTTTAAGGCTGTAAACTGTAGAGATATCTGGAAAGAATATCAGCCCACAAAAAGCAAGATAGCAGAGATAGATAACTGAAAATTTTGCGATTAATTACCGTTTTCTGTTCTTCATTGCAAAAAACCAAGACAATATAATTTTTGCATAAAATATTTCTTGGCTCCGCCCGCACTGCTACATCAAAGGATGCATGCGGGTTGTCGAACAAAACTGCGCTCCGAAAAGTATGCAACACATAACTACAGAGCTTGTAATTACAAATGCCTACGCAAGTTTTGGCATACGGGGACTTGCAAAAACATTTCGGTAATGCAAACACCAAACAACAACAACATTTTTTTTCGAAAAAAGGAAATGAAATTAAGCAACCAAAAGCCACCGAGAAATAAAATTAAGTTTGTTAGCAATTAGAACACCACTAAAGACACCAGGAATAACAACAACAACCAGCAAGTAGCAGCAAGCAGGAAATACAACCAGCGGTAGATGAGTAATAAACACAACAACAACAAGGTGAAAAACCAGCAAGTTCTACCTGAGTATCAGATAGTTGTAAAACTTCCGTTTTTGTGGTGTCCACTAAGAAAAGGCTGCATTATACAACAAACGACGGACGCTGTACCAAAGAGGCTTTCTGGCGTTGAGTTGTACAGTGGTGGCAGTATGATACTTAAGACCACTAAGTACCAGCTAAGAACAACACAACAGCAATTAAAGAAGTTCTACACCTTGGACAAAGCCTCGAGTAGCCGCGCGCAAGAATGTGAGCTACGAAAGAGACGCTGTGGTGGGGGGTTGAACCCAAAAACTTTGTAATGCATTAGAGCAGCCTCAAAATGCACAACAAAACAAGCAGCAACAACAAAGAAATGATGTTGCGGCAAGCCAACAACAACAACAACAACAGCAATAACCAAAAAGAGAAGAAGCAATAAAAAGTTGAAAAAAATTACGCAAAATAACGGCATACATCAGCGCGTGGGTGCTGGGCAGCAAAGTATGTTCGACAAAGTTTCGTCGCAAACTAAACCCGAAGACTGCAGGCCGTTGCATTACAGGGATTTTTGTGTGCCGCTTAAGCGCTTCCACTTACTTGTTGAAGAATGTGCGGCTGCTCCGGCGCTATGCTGGTAGTTAGTAGCTCAGGCTTTATTTTAAATATTTTTTCTTTGGTTTTTCGAGCAGCTTGTTGTTAGGTGTCATCAGCGCTGCTGCTGTACCACCGTGCTATGCTTATGGGCGCATGCCGAAAGTATGCAAAGTTTTCTTACTTGAGTAATGTAAAAGTTTTGGCAATTGACCTGCGGAAAGGATCAAGTCTTTGACACTACTCATGGCATGTTTGAGCATTTTGAGTACCTTTTACTGCATTTTGTTCGAAACATTCTTTTCTTTTTTTTGCTGACTGATTATGAAATGCATTTTAGCAACAACTTGCAATGGCTGTCTTGGGAGCGATAGAGAATTTAAAGTATTGTTTTAGGAGTATGAAGTGGCTCTTTGTTCCAAATACTAAGTGAACCGAAAAAATTCTGAGTTATTTTATAAGTTTAATACTTTCTAAGTAAAATATTCTAAAAGTTTTTAGTAGTAAGGAATTAATAAGCTTCTTAGTTTAATTATAGTAGCGTGGTTCTCACTCAGGGTTTCGTAAGTAGCTTGAATTGAACTGAACATTTATGGTAGATAACGGATATATATTTGGGTAGAAACAAGAAAAACGGTTAACTTCGGTTGCTCTGGAGCTGTAATACCTTTTATAAATAAAAACCATACAACAACTTTTTTTGATCGTTGATTTTGTAAGAGAGCTATATGCCACAGTGATCCGATCTGAAAAATTTATATGAAGATTTTACCGTTTCTAATAATAATATTCTACAATAAATTTCGTGAAGAAATTTTGTCAAATAAAGTGTTTTCCTAAAAGGAAAGCATTGTGATCGTTTTGTTCATAAGACAGCTATATGCTATAGTGATCCGATCTGTGCAATTTCTTTGGAGATTATAATATTGGCCACAAATAACAAGCCATGCAAAATTTTGTGAAAATAATTTATCAAATAAAGAAGTTTTCAATATAAAGACATGACTTTGATCGTTCAATTTGTATGGCAGCTATATGTTATAGTCATCCGATCTAAATAATTTCTACGTGTATTGCAGTAATGCCTTGGATGAAAATCTGTGCCGCATTTCATGAAGATATCTCGTCAAACAAAAAAGTTTTCCATACAAGCGCTTCATTTGGATCGTTCAATTTGTATGGCAGCTATACGCTATAGTTGTACGATATCGGCGGTTCCAAAAAATAAGCAGCTACTTGGCGAAAATAGATCGTACTCAAAATTTCAGAGCGATATCTCAAAAACTGAGGGATATACGCGAATATGTACAGGAAGGGTATAAAAAGCAAAGTTGTCTACAATATCTTTGTAGGTCTCAATGCTTCTGCTTGATCCTCGTAATTACTGTTTATTTGGCTTACACTATAATTATATTTTAAAACCACAAACTGTCAAGTTTGCCCCTAAAATCATTATCGAAGACCATGGCACATGAATGCACGATATTAGAGTGCTCTTCCTAGCAACTAAGCATCATATCAAGCTATCAGGCATATTAAATATATCAAAATGTGATTTCAAGGCGATATGTAATAACAATTTGCCAGGAGTTCAAACTGCTTCCTTAAAAAATCCAGTTCAGTTCTCTTACGAAGTTAAGTTACTCGATATTAAGCTCAAAGCCGTACTGTCCAAGATCTACATAAATTTAAATAACTCGAAAATACTCGTTCTTATTTTTTACAGTCTTACTTGCTTTACCAAATTAAAAAGTCTCAGAAGACGAACTACTAAATAAGGTATGTAAATAGACATTTCTGGAAACTTCGGTTCTGGCAGAAATTAGTGCCAACATCATGATAACCGAATTCCCACCCACAGCCGGCCCAAAACCAACGAATTTCTCATTCCATTTCGTTTTGGATACTACAGAAGGCTAACTTCCAGCTTATCTGAACTTTATGCCGACAAACATTTTTCTCAATGAGTTTCCGCTTAACACTGAGTTCATCTCTGCAGACCTCTCAAACTTGGCACACTCAGGCTTCTTAATCATTGGTTCAAATCCGTGATACATTAAATCCTTCTAGAAATTGCTGCCGAGGGTGGAATTGATTTTGGTGTAGAGCCGACTGTCATAGAAATTAAAGATAACGAATTAAACTTGCTCTTTTCGCATACCCTGACATATTTTTCTTCTAAAGTTCTACCAGGTTTCACACTAAAGACACTGAAGAATTTTTAATAAGTTCGAAGAGATATTACCGATTACCAGAACATAAATATTATAAAATCTCTCTAACAGTAGCTAAAAATAAGATTATTCCAAAAGAATAAGTAGTGGAAGCTAGAAGAAGATTAAAGGTCGGCCGATCCTAAACTTTCCTTGAGAAAAATTATCCACCAGAGCAGTCTACTTAACTAACCTCCTTCCCTATGTTTGGATTGTCATGAATATGGTGATGACAGTAGAATAAGGAATAGAAGTTCGGCTAAGCTTAAACATTCTTTTATTTGTACTTTTTGATCTCGGACAAATGACACAAGGTATCCACATTACCTTTTCTTCTATTTACCTAACCTCATTCTCCCTGCTTAAAGTATTCTAGGGGCCTGTTTTTGACTCCCAAGTGTCTTCTTTCATAATTTCTGCCAAAAACAAGTTCAGCTCTCTGAAGCTTTAACAGCCTTTGGAACACTTTACTACTTAGGATTATATAATACTTTAATCTAGTTCATAAAGGGATATAGATCCAGAGAATGTAATCTAAATACCAGGATCGAATAAATCTACTGATAAAAAAAACTTAAATTTTCTTATGAGAATTATTTCTTAACTCTCACTCGTAGACTAAGGTCTATAAAAATTTCTACAGCGAAGAAAACCTCCTTTGAAATAGGCAAAACTATTTCTTTCCTGTATCGAACTTTGAGGTGCCTACTGGATTGCTATAGGGTGGCTTGTTACCTTCTTAGTTTCCAAAGACGACGCAATATTGCAAAAGAAACAATGTTTGAACCTTTTCTTCAAAACTATGTTAATATGTCTTTACCTCTTTGGGATTTATTACAAATGATATTTAGGTAGATGAATAGCGTACATACAAGTATATCCCAGCTCATTATACCACCCACCCTGCTGCTCTTCCCAACATAAAATATACCCATAAAAGAGCAAAGCTCCCACTAGTATTGCTTCTTTTCGACAATATTTTTTCTTCAAGAAATTTTTTACGATTTTTTTATTAGTCTGCGTGTTGTGATTATTTACTCTCTTGCTAACTCAGTCTCATTGGATGCAATTTCGGCATTGCTGAAAATGTAGGGAAACACCTAAATGGCAAGACTGTTGTAAGATGCTCTCCAATATATTTGTAACTGACACGGTAGGAAAAATATGAAGCAGTGACGCAAAAATTATAAGAGAATAATTATAAAAGAGAGCATATTGTTGTGAGAGAATATTTGTAAAACGTTTTATATAAAAGTATAAGGTGTATCTTGCAACTTTAATTGCTAAGAAATAATTGTGAAAATTAAGTAAGCTTGTATGAAAAGAAATAAAAAAGATTCTGAGTATTCCAGAATATGCTGTAAGTAAACAGCTCTAGAATTATACTTAGTAGCGTTGCCATATAGCTTTGAGATACTAACAAATTTAATATTTATTTTAAAATGATTAAAATTTATTTGTATAATTAAAAATTTTTTTAATATAGAATTAATTTTTTATTGGTTACTATTATATGAAAAACTAAAATATAAAATTGTTTTATTAATTTTTATTTAAAAATATATATTTTTTTTTAATTTTTTCGCGCCATATTTTTCTACTGATCATCTGCTACAATACTATTTTATTAATTTTTCTTAAAAAAACCCAAATTTTATTTTATTTTTTTTCTTGTCATTTTTTCCTACTGGGCATCAACTGCAGTACAAAAACTCATTGAATAACATTCGAGTTGTAAAAATACGCGTGGGCCAATAAAAAAGTGTCGCACTCGTAAGTAAGTCGTTATGTGTCTACGTGCGTTCCGCTCATTTACGAGTGTATTGGTGTATGCCTTTTAGTTTTTCCACAATTTACATGCTCTTAGCGGTACTTATTTCCTTTTTGTTGTCTTCAATTTTTATACCTTTTTTACTTGAATCCTATTTCATATGCATTTTAGTGCGCTTTACAAATAATTTATCTTAATGCTAATGCAACCCTGCGGATGAAATTAGCAACTGTGCGCACTTAAATTGATAGCGGATTGCTATTAGCGCGCTCATTTGCTCAAATTTATTAAAGAAGCTGGTCAGTTTGAGAAAAATAAATGTTTAAAAGCCTAGCCATTCGTTAAGTATATTAACAGTCTTCGATTAGCCGAGTCTTGGAGAGTGGCGATTCGATTAACAAAGTGGTATAAATGTAAAAGATTGATATAATCAAACAGCTATAGATCAGACAGTTTATCTTATATTTGACAAGCTTTAGAGTCTAGCAGATCGAACAAATAACTGGTATAAACCCTATAAATTGGTATAATCGATAGATAGAGATATATAGTCTAGACAGTAGTGTAGTTTAGGAAGATAGTATTGATAGTATAGTATATAGTAGAATTTAAGTGCGCAATCTAGTATGCTTTTGTAGGGTGTTCCATCAGATAATTTTCTTGTTGCTTCCAATTGTAAATTTTTTGCATTTGAACTTAGCGAGCTGAAAAGTGGCGAATAGAAAACGTTTATTAGTGTTTTATGAACATCCAGCACCTGTATCAGAACAGCAGTAAGAAATACTTGAAAAACACAGCCTTATACTATTTTCAAAATGTTATAATCTCAGAACGACTTCAGTGTTGTTAGGGAACCAATAAAAACACTCTAGTATTTTTCATATTAAGAGTTGACAATGACTTCTAAAGATCAAACCTAATATTTCTCCGAAGGTTTTGGAGTGGTTGGTACACACTCGCAACTAAATCTTTAAAGAATTTATTATGTCTTTCTATCCAAGTTGTTTGATATCAACAAACTTCAAGTCGCAATAAGATAAGAAGATCTTGATTTTCGACAGTCAGTTTGAATTTGATCGGAGACGGTACTTTCACAATAATCTAGCACAAAACATTTCTAGAATATATCTCGGCAAATGAAATCGTTTTCCATATAAAGTCTTGGTTTTGATGGCGGTTGTGCCGACAAATGAACCTCTTCTTGAGATGTAAAGGACGTGTCCAAAATTTCATCTTGAATCGAAATCTCAAAAACAATTTTCTCGTAATGTCATGATATTGTGCTCTTCCTCCAGAGCCGTAGCTGGGGAGGGTTGCAGTGAATTGCTGTAGAAAAAAATGTACGCAGAGCATTTGGACTCCCTGAGAACTCCGGTGTCTTGAAGAAATGATCCTGATCTACCCCCTCTCTCTGCTTCACTGTTTCCGTCTTCAAAACCGAGCCTTGAGTCCGTGGTCCTTGAGGTGTAATTTTCGTTTTAAACTCGTTTGATGACATTCCATGATAACGGTAATTATTTTTCTTTGATAAAAATGTGTCCAAAATTATTTTCTATATTTATTTAACCTCACACAATCTCCTTCTCAACTACAAAACAACAATTTAAAAGCCTTTTGCGTACAAACTTACCCGCTTCTGTGGCGGCTTGGTATAATAGCAGCGGGTAATGTGTCGTAATGCACCCAAAGGTAATGTCAACTACAATAAAGTAATGAAATAAAAATTGTATAATTAAAATTTTATCATTAACACAAAGCATCATAGCGCCAGCACATCAAGGAAGCTGGCAACCGAAAAACGCCCAAAAGCGGGTATCAAACGGCCGCAGCGGCAGCAAAGATAACGCTGACAAGCGAAAAACGGATATGATAATGGGTCCGAAGTCGCACACCCGTCTGTTAGTGAATTGCGCCGAGCCGAATGCGGCGCTGCACATCAAAAACGAATCAATGGGGAAATGCGGCGCTGCAACTATGGGTACAAATGTAGATTTTTGTACAGCCAGTACCCGCTAGCAACTATTATTTCAACAAAATAATATGAAGTGCGCTTTTTTGTACCTTTATAGTGTGCTGGTGAGTACCCTAGAGGAAAAGTTTAGGTTTGCTTTCTAGCTTTTGGTTTCTGAGGTTTACATAGCTTGCGAGCTCGTAAATTCTACTTCAAGGTCTACAATACAAAGATGTTATTCTTCAAAACATTTGATTGGTACTCATGATTGGTGTCCATTGTTTTCTTTAAATGAAATTTCAGTTATAAAGGTTATTACAATCTAAAAGTTCTGGAGAGAAATTAAAAATATTGGTTTATATTTCTTTTTGTATTACTCACAAATTTTTTATTGGAGCATCCATTCGTCGGATATTGCCAGTGGTTCCCAAAGTACTAAGTGGGACAAGGTAGAGTCTTCCACGAGGATTGTTTTCTGCTTTTTTCTTTCCTCTGCAACAAGTCTCATAGAAAAATGTTGCGATGTTCGGCCTTACCTAAAGACACGTAAAATACAAATTTTCCGGAAAGAAAACCTTTCTCACCTGGTAGTTTAGGTGACTATTGAGAATGTCAGAACTCGGTGCCTTCAACGAGAGGTTTGCTATCCGTCAATCTGTTAGTAAAAATATTCAAGGACCTACTTGTTGTCCGCCGTTACCAATCCCACTATGATACTTCTTACTGTTAAAGAAATGATTTCTCAAAACCTTTTTAACTTTGGATGAATGTTCAGCTAAATCGGACTGTGGTTTCTGTATCGAGAGCTAAAGGGGGAATCAAAAGGAACCCTCGCTTATCCTTATGACCGTCACGTTTTTACGTAATGGTCGTTGATGCGTGTCGCCTTTAACTGGGGGTAAAAAGGGTATTCTTGGCTGAACGCGGTATCCTTCATAAAGGACTCGTAATTTTGAGACCGGACGTAGCGAGCTGAAAGTCGTCAGATGCCTTAAATGGGGCGTTTCTCAGAGAAGCCTGTTTTGGTTTCTCGTTGGCTTCATTGGACTTTTTTACGCATATCTCGGAATAGTAGCCTTGCGAACCTGGGGGGAATGGTGGAGTTATGATATGTTTTTAGTAGAGTGCTAATGGAAAATACTGTTTACGCACTAACTTCATAGTGATCTTCTTAAGCCGAATTGAGATGATATTATATTTAAGGAAAGCGTGATATTGAAGTAACTTTTCCCTTATGTTTGTCTCGCTGATTGAACTTTCGCAAGCGATAAGCGACTTCATTCATAACTTTTTTGCGTGCGTCCTCATTTCCCTGTCTATGATTGAAGGTTTATTATACTTGGGAGTGATATTGACATGGCGAATTGTTAAAAATCGGATGCCCATAAAATGTACATATGTTCTTTTATTGCTGATTCCTCAGGGAAGAATCGGCGATTTGTGTGCTCTGATTTAGCGAATTGAAGCGAGAACTTTGAGCTATCACTCGTGACAGTAACTGCACAATATTATTTCGCAGAAGATCAAGCCGCGTTCTACTCATAGTAAGGAATTGACTCATTCAGGGGTCGCACGAGATGTACAATGTTTTGCTTTGCCTGCTTTGCTATATAGTACTTATATATACATATTCCAAGCCAAAACAGGGTTAAATTTTTCAACTACACTTTTCCTACAGGCCACAATTTGGTGTAGGAGTACCGTACACTTTCGGTTGTCTTTTATGTGCGATTTTACAACAATTTTAATTATTATTTCACCCAACCATTAAGCATTTTTCGGGGGTAAAGTGCAAAATAAAAATTTGACTACAAAATAGTAGTAGAAAAATCAAAAATGTGTACTCATGTCACCACGGTTGTAATTGTTTTTCGTCGCTCTTTGTACACGCTTATGTTTTGACACTGGCGGCATAAAAGAGTTGACATCACTAATGGGATGCTGTTTTGTATTATCTCGTGTTTTTGCAGATATGCTAAACGCAAGCAGTTGAAGGGTTGCATTCCGCTGACATCCGTTTTGGTAATAGTTTGTTTAGTGTTGTGCTTTCAGTCAAAACCAAATTATGCCGTTATAATTAGTTATAGTTATAATAGTTTGAGTAATAGAAATGTTCTATTAGAAGAGAAAAAATATTTTTTTGTTTTCCTAGAGTGTAATAATGGAACTCTGTTTTTTTATATTTCTAAACATTACCAATAGGCGGTAAGTGATTTGTGGGCTGTAGCAGTGGAGATATTTTTATTGGAAGCTCTCGTGGTATGATTTCCACAAAGTCCATTTTCAGAGGTAACGTTTTAGTATTTCACCAATACTTGTATACTAGAAAGTATCCAAAAATCCACATTCCGGCAAGATTTAATATCTATAACCACAGGGAATGCTCTATATTAGGTGGAATCAGAAAGGCGTGTGTATTTTGAGCTTCTTAGACCGTGCGAAATCGTTAATGTGGAACACAACCCAGAACAAGTCATCAAATTAAAGCGAGCACTTCCCAAAAAAATTTTCGAAATTTGGAACTAGACTCAAGAAAATAATTTCAATCGTGGCAACACTCTTGAAAAACTTCAGTCGTGAAGTTAGTTTCAACCGTCTTATAATCCAGATCCAGCACCTTCTGACTAACGTTTGTTTGGATTCACAATACTCTAATAGGAATACGCTTCCCATCAGAACGCGGTATTTAAAATTGGTTTGCTTCACAAAAAAGGCACCTGAATCAGACGGCATACCACTAGTAATAGCCGAAACCGCCCAAATCTGCTACTAGAAATGTTTAACACCTGCCTCAAAGTCGGCTTATTCACAGAAATTTGGAAAAGACAATAGCACGTTTTAATTGGTAAAGAACAGGGAAATCTTGACAGTCCTTCAGCATGCTGGGCTCTCTGACTGCTCGACAGACCTAGTAAGCTTCTTGAAATACTGCTGTAACCACGGATAAAAGAAGCAATGCCAGGCGGGTTATAACTCAAATAATACGGTTTCAGACCTGGCAAATCAACCTACGGGCAACTGAGAATGTTATGAAGAGTGTGGAAGGAGCGCACAAAGGATACAACAAACTCAGACGAGTTGTTTTACTCGCTACTCTAGATGTATGGAATGCCTTCAATATATACATCACGGGAGGCACTGAAGATACGTTCGTACGTAGTTAACCCAGGATATGAGTAGAGCACAAATGTAGTTTGCCCGCGGACCTTTAAACTTGCCGCTGAAAAACTGAGCTGGTATTGCTAACAAAGAAGCATATTTCGACTATGGTAGACATGAGGACAACAACCGAAATACTAGCAATCACCTGGTTGTAATACTGGACACTAAACTTATCAACTGGACACAAATCCAACAAGCTGAGGAAAAGACGACTACAATAACCACACTGAATGTTCTGCTCTACGGAGAAGAGTTATGCCCAACGACGATAAACTCAGCCCAAGAAAAAGTGCGCTATACTAGAATACATTAGAGGTTCAAGCAAGTAGTCAAACACGGATGAACGGCTAAACTGCTAATCAAAAACAGGTCCAAAAGAAAACATGGCGAGGTGGATTATTATACTATACAGATACTATTTAGGCACGGATAATTTAGGAACTATCTACAGAAAATAAGAAAAGCTGAAGAGCTGTCATGTCTATACACCAATGTCATCGAGGACGATGCTGAACACATGTTTTTCAAATGAATACACTAGCAAGTAGAGCAGAATGTTTTTCGTCCGCTTGTTTGCAGACAACATTCTAACTGTCATGCTTCAAATGAGGAAAACTAGAAGAACGTGAAGTATTTATAGTAAACGTTTTACGGTGTAAAAACGGGACCAGTACGCAGACAATGACATGTAAGTCTCAAAACTTGCTCAGCTCAGCTCAACCAAAATTACCGGTGATATGTAATATTAACGAAAGCCCATGTATTTTTTTATTTTAAAGGGTAATCCATTTCCAGATTTCTTTCTTTTTTTTATCGAAGCGGGATTGTCCGCAGAGACTTTAGACTTTCCATTTTCAGGAAGGAGATATCACACGATCGTGGTGGCCAATCGACTTAAGTGTTCTGCCAATATATCCATTGATTAGTGCGTTTCGTGGGAATTGGCGCCGTCTTATTGAAACTAAATGTCGCCGAGAACACGAGCTACAATTTCAGGCATCGTATAATTCGTTATAATGGCGCGATTCTTTACAGAATGTGAATTTCAGTAATAAAGTTGAACGATTTGTAAAAGCTGTTCAGGCGTATGTCTGAAAAGGCTGTTGAAAAATGAACCTCCCTTGGATCACCCGTTACTTTTTAAAACTGTGCAATTCTATTCGAATTAATTAGGAGAAGTACTTAAAAGCTAAATGTTAAGCAATACATTTGCTGCTACTGTTGTCTTACTAGGTCGGAAGGCTTCTTGCGTTTTAACCAGATTTCTCGCCCAGCAGTTTCGATGAGTCTGGAAGCCTCCTCATTAACATGCTGTCTAAGCCTCAGTTCGTGAGGCTTTGCAATTTTGGAGATTTCATTTACCACTGATTGATAGAATGGATTTCCTGCTTAGTAATTGCATTGACTGCCTTCTACACTCATCGAGTAGCTACTGAAGATATATACTTTTAAACAGAAATTTTCTGCCACATATTACTATTACTGTTTTAGAAAATTGCAATAAAATCATTCCCTTTGAAATTCTTTTAAAATCTACACAAATCATTAACTATTCAATTAAGTTCTATCTAACCACAAACAAATAACTCACCACAGCAGCCAAAGACAACAAACCAAATAAACAAAAACAACTACTAATTACTTACAATAACAACGAAGCTTGTTGTTGGTCAGAAAGACACAAATTTTCAATTAACTTTCAAAAACATTACGTAACATATGGTAGAGTGACCTTTTTCGCATACAAACCTAGTGGGACCGACAGCCGACACTATGAAAAAAGATGAAAGACGAATTTTTAGTGCCGCAAAAGGGTTTAGTTAACAATTAACAGGGGTGCATAGGCAAAATGCGGGTCATTAGTTTGAGGTTAGTGATGGGTCCAACGCGCCAGTGGGCATTTTTTGTGTTTAGGGTGAAAGAATCAGTCTGCGATGGATAGTTAGAGGTGGCAAACATTAAAAAAAATACATACATACATACAATATATGCCGCTGTTGCCCGGGAGGCAGGCTTTGAAGTATTATTTGAAGCTACATATGTGTGGGTTTCAGTAATATAATCGTCGTAATTAAACCCAAATAAAGCAAAAAAATATTGATGGGAGCATACTTTTTGTTTGTATTTATGTACAATAATTTATAGGAACATTTTATTTTAGTATTTCTTTTTTTTTGCTTATTGCTATTTATAATGCTAAATGTGGCAACTACACACTACAACTTCTCTACTAATGCTTGATATTTACAATTATTGACTTAAATAAATAGTAGCGCCTGAATGTAGGCTACACCAATATATTTTCCCCTCTTTACACACTCTAAATTAATATTAAACTTAATTTCTTCGCTAATGTTCTTTGGTAGCTCGCTTAAAGCCTTCAATAAATATAAATTAACTTATTAGCTGCTTTGATTCTTCACTGGCGTCTCTCGTACTCGCTTAATTTTACGTAGGCTTCTCTGACAGCTTCGTTAACTTCAATTTGTCCATTTCCAGCGCTTTTGTCGGTGTTTTATTTTGTTGTTGTGTTTCATTTTCTAGCACTCTTCGCGCCTTGTAGCGGTCGACCCAGCGTCGCACACAGGGTGACAGTAGCAATGTGTCCATGTTCTCCAGCTTATTGGGGCCCAAGAGAAAGCTGGTGATCAAGCCAATCACGATTGTTATTAGCGAGCCGATCATTGTGTAGAAGAGATATGAGATGTTGTAGATGTGAAAAGTGTCGTTTCTGTTGAAAGAGTTTATAATTTTATTGAAATTAATTGTATATGAATTCGTTATTATACCCTGAACAGGGTGAATTAAGTTTATCACGAAGTTTGATATAAAGGAAACCTCATAAACCCTATATAGTATATATACAGCCTTTCAAGAAAGTATCGGAATTCTTAATTTCCCTCTCTCATCTCCCGCTTAGATGGAAGACAGGTAAATTTAGGTAACCTTTTTGAGTTAATTGCAGACATTAAAACATATTCGACGCTCGAGCTGAAGGCCATCACGGAGAGTGCCTATAAAAAATGTTTTGACGATTGGAGGAAGCGTTGGCACATGTGGCGCATCGCTTCAAATTGACGTCACTTTGAGGTGATAGAATAAATTTGGATGATGATTGAAAAATTCTCGTTTTATTTATAAATTCCCGTAACTACGTAATCACCGTGACGAGTTGCCTTACGAGTTGGCCGAGTAAAATCAAATCCTTGTTAGAAATATTATGTATTTGTCAGGGATATTTTAGGTTTTCGTCATCAAAAGGGAAGTCTCTCCTCCGAGGCTGTTGTTCCATTTTCATTGGGGGCATTATTTACATGGCGGGTCCCAAACCCAGCGCACAGCCCTGGATAGGGATGGTTCGCCTTCAAACGTATGTTTCTTGTCTACCCAGAGGATACTTGGTCTAAGACCAGATGACGTGAGCTGTTTGAGACATATGTTAGGAATGGTTTCGGGTCACACCCAAGTTAATGACGCTCAGAGAACTTTCCTCACTTGCGTGAACTTCTACACATGACTCTATCCAGAAGATTTTTAGTTTTTTTCTTAGTTTTCATCCTTTTTTATTTCCTTTATATTTCTTTTAATATTTCGTAAACCTTTTTTACTTACTGCGAGTGCACTGTCGTATGCCCAGTAACATTTTCAGCTATCATGCTCATCGAAGCAAAATCTATGAAGGTGTAATTGCAGCCCGTTATGGTATGTGGCTTGCGTAGGTAGCTTACAGCGCCGCTAGCGAGATCTGCCTGAGCGCGTATGCACATCCAGGCCATGAAGACGAGACTGCTAAGGCCACCAACTAGAGCGCCCTAAAAATATTGAATTATTTTTCTTGTTAGTCAATGCTTTTTAGTTCTCTCTCTCTCTCTTAAGACTGCTTTCGACCACTTACCTTTCCCTCGATCCAGGGCACCATCACACCCGCCGTGAAGATGCCCAAGAGCGGACCGTTCGCCACGGACGATAAAGTTATGGTCAATTGTAGCACTGTACCTAGTTTTTCTACAACAAAAACCAAGCTCACACATATGGCACCGAAGATGATGACTACGAAACGCATTATCAGCGCGGTCTGACGCTCAGTGAGTGGCTTTTTTGCAAACGATTTGAAGAAGTCCTCAAGCATCACAGCCGACATAGAGTTCAAGCCAGTGGAGAGTGAAGAGAGCGCAGCGCTGAAGACGCCAGCAACGAAGAGACCCGGTAAGCCAGGATAGTCGCCCAGTATTTCCATGACAAGTAGCGGCAGTAGTTGATCATTTCGTTTGGCAAGCTGGAAATATAGATTTAGTCGGTGTCTTAGCAAACAAAAAAATAACAACGCACCTTTGTTTGCAGCGGATCGCAATCGTGGTAGGTCGCATAGATCAGCAGACCGCTGTAGCCGCAAACACATATGAAAGTCAGAACGCCGCATATGAAGAGACACAGTGCGGTACGCGCCGATTTCATATTCGGCAGCGAGAGATAGCGTTGGATCATGTTCTGACTGATCGCATTCGATTTCAGCCAATGAGCAACACCGCCAATAAAGAGCGAGTAAACAGTGTAACGCTCGGTAAGATCAAAGGTGAAGCTGTGGAGAGTAAAAGCTAATAGTATATCGATAAACTATGAACGGTAATAAGAAAAAAAACTTACTTTGGCGATTCAATGCGTCCACTCTCCTGCGCTTTACGATAAACCTCACCAAATCCACCCACATCTATGGTGCCCTTGACAATGATCAAAACCATAGCGCCAAACATAATAATCGTCTGCACAACATCGGTCCAAACGACAGCTTTCAGACCACCCTAAAGAGAGGAGCAATTTAGAAATAGAAAACATGCTTCTTCAGCGCTGTCTACTTACCACACATGTGTAGAAAATGCACACGAGACAAACCATCGGCGTTACCAGATGTATATTAACACCCGTGGCTTGATTGAAGGCCAGTGCGGGGACATAAATGACAATTGGCAGCCATAATAACTGAATAAAGAGAGAATACAGTAAAGAAGCATTCTCCGCTTAAGAGATGTGGATAGTAGATAATGAATTTTACTTACCGATCCGAACATGAAGAGCACTGAACCAAAGAGACGCATGCGCCGATCATAACGCGACTCCAAATACTAACGATAGAAATGTTACAAAAAGTATGGACTGAAGAACTATAAAACAGAGCAAATTTTCTTACCTGATATGTGGATATTAATTTGAGATCATGGAATACTGGCAAAAAGAAATAGTAAAGCACGAAACCCATGATGACCAACGAGCCCATGATATAGAGATACTGTGTGCCGAAGAGATAGACTTCTGTGGGTGTGCCCAATAGCGTAATGCCTGATATGAAACTGTAAAAGTGCAATGCAAGTTTTGCGGTTAGAAGCTATAAACTCGTTAAATCTATTAAGAAGTTTTACTAGTCTGTAAAGCAGTGTTTAGAATCATACTAAGAACTCATTGCTTAAGAAACAAGAATTTAAGCTATTTTGAAAAGAAATGTCCGTCAAGAAATTTTGATGTACATTATTTTTAAGCTTAAAATTGTTTTTTATGAAGATTATTGCTCTCTTCCTTCTTCGTTGATTCAGTGTCCGTAAAACTCTTTGTCTTGGCAATACCTCAAACTTTCTTCAGTTCATTTCAGTTCTCCTGGCATATTTTCAAGTTTAGTTCTTTTCAAATTAATCTACCAACCGACCAGACGATTCAGCTTTGGTTCTACGATAGCTTTACATAACCCAATCAATTTCTAATTTGACATTCTAACATACAAGAGAGTCTCCTTTTTTTGAAATGACTGCAAAGGTTTATAAAACTGCTTATCTTTAATCAAATTTGAAAACACATCTCTCAAGCTTCACTCGAGCTGTCAAGGCACAGAAAATGCCATTTTCTTTGGAAAGGTCTCGTTATTGGAACAAGCTTTTTTTCAATTATTGTTCCCACATATTTTCTTTTAGAAATGAAACGCCGGGAATACTTCATTAGTTTGAAAAATATTAAGCAAGTGGCCACCTTTTTGAAAAATATTTTCAAAGCCAAGCCAAAATGTCTACAACTCTATTAATTTAGGTTTAAAAGAACCCAAATCGAAAATGTTTTGAAAAATATTAAACAAGTTGCCACCTTTTTGAACTTTTTTTAAAGCCAAACTTCATCCTTCTTTAACACCATTCATTTGCCATATCATTAAACTATAATTATCAATTAAATTTTTTTAAAATGTTGGCAACATTTTTTAAAATATTTTCGATTTTGAGGTTCTTTAAACCTTTTTACTTATATTATAACTATTTATATTTTTAGAAATGCTTATCTAATAATTTTAACTAAGTTAATTGTTTTCAGGTGGCATCTTTTCTAAAAAAAGTTTTTATCTAATGTGTCTTAGAACTGCAGTATGATAGATATATTTCAATAATTAGTTTACTTAAACAATTTCATTGATTAAGACTTTTTAAACAAGTGGCAACATTGCTAAAAAAATTTAACTTTGATAAATTTTTTTAAATTTAACTACATCAGTTGCTTTCAGGTGGCATCTTTTCTATAATTTTTTTAACGGTGATATGTTTTAGTACTGTAGTTTGATACCCATACTATATTTTAACAATATATAAGATTTTTTAATCAGGTGGCAACTTTCCTAAAAAAATAAGTTTTTAATGCGAGCTTATCTAAATGTGTTAACATTGATATGTTGTAGTATGTTTATTTTATAAAAATGAAGAAATTATATTTTTTAAGCAAGTGGCAACCTTTATAAAAAGCGTCAACAAAAAGTATTTATTTTTGCTTAGATTTATTAAACTTTTTTATCTCTCATGTATTGTTTTTTAATTATATAATTTTTGGTTTAATAATTTCCAACAGGTGGCAACCTTTAAAATTTTTTAGAAAAATTCAAGGATTCAAGGCATATTCCATATGATATTAAAATCGGTCCAAAAAGAATTAAAAATTAGTTCAAACAGGTGGCAACCATTTATAATTTTTTTGAAAAATTCAAGAAATACAACGCATGTTTCATATAACAATAAAATCCGAACATAACAAATTATTATTTTTAGTTAATTTCTTTAGTTCCATTGTATTTTTTCTAAATTATATATTTTTTGATAATTTCAAACAGGTGGCAACCTTTTAATTTTTTTGAAAAATTCAAGGATGACAACGCATATTTCGTATAACAATAAAATCGATTCATAACGATTTATAATTTTTGTAAGCAAGTGGCAACCCTCCTGAAATTCCTCCCATATTTAATTTAAATTTTCGTTGCTTTCTTAAATTTCTTTACTTCTTTTGTATTTTTGCTTATATTTATAATTTTGGGTTAAATGTTTTCCAACAGTTGGCAACCTCCTAACTTTTTTTGCTTATCCAAATATAAAAGTTGTTTAAACAAGTGGCAATCCTCCTGAAACCCTTCCCAAAAACTATGCTTGTTTTCTTAGCTTTCTTAAAACTATTTTGTTCTATTCTAGTATTTCAAACAGGTGGCAACTTTGTAACTTTTTTAAACTATTCAAGTATTACACAACGCATTCCAAAAGTAATAAAATCGGTTCATAAATGTGATATATGAACTTTGAGCACACTAAAAACATGCTTTGTTTGAACTGGGAGTGCCTTAGGGTTTCAAACGTTTTATTGGAAAAAATTTAAAGTTATTTTCGTGTATAGACTGCTGTCAATTCCACTCTCACTAGCTGTTTTGTGGATATGTAAATACTTAACTGAGGTTTTCGCCCGTGGCTTTCAGCACTTGCTTTGACAAAGGGCTTTTGTACGTGCCTCGAATAAATGTTTTTTTGTTATATATTCTTATAACTTTTAATTTCACAGCGATGTGTTTGAATGCTATTATACGAGTACAAGACTGAAATTAAAAATTCTGTGTTCAATATGTGTCAATGCGAGAGGAATTCAAATTTTTTCATGGAATTTTTGTTTTTAAATTTTTTTAATTAAATTTAGTTTTAATTTTTTGAATGATTTTGTTGTTAGTACAGATGTGCATACATATGTAAGAAAATGCACAAACACGTAAACATTAAATTTACGGGATCCCGAAAATAATATCCACATATTACTATTGGACAAATTCATGAAAAATGTTGGTTAATACAAATAAATACTTTTTCGAATAAAAGAAAATCCCGAAAACTTTCGGGATCCCGAAAATGCTTTTGTATGTAAGTACTTAAAGAAATTTTAACTTTGTTAAATTTTTTTTTAAATATTTAGTGAAAAATTTCGGCGAGAAATAAATATGTATTGTACAAAAATTTTTAACAAATGCCGAAAATTTTCGGGATCCCGAATATTGCATAGGAGTTCTAATTTCGAAATGTTAGAAATAATAGAATAGAAATATACATATGTACATACATATATTGAATATAAACAAAAATGTCAAAAATTAAAAATTCTGTATATTTTCGGGAACAATTTGACAACATTCTTGTAATCCCGAAAATTTTCGGGATCCCGAAAACTCATGGCCAGTAAGTCGAATAACGCAGTAGGTTAATAGATATCCATTAACAGAAAATCTGACAATAGTTTAGTAGTCCCGAAAAATTCGGGACCCCGAACACTCATTGCCAATAAGTCGAATAACGCAGTAGGCTAGTAGGTTTTCGGCTTTTATTAAGAGAAACATTACATATTTGCTCTAATCCCGAAAAAACGGGATCCCGAAAATTCTGTATAACATTTATTTTTTAATATTTCTTTTTTCCTTAGCTAATAAATAAATTTATACAAAAATATATAATTATCAATTTATACGTAGCGCTCTCTCACAACTCCTTCAAATTGGGCGCCAAATCAATTTACAACAAATCTCCGTTTATTAATATCATGTAGTTTACCACACTTATCAAATTACCCGCATTTTCCAATTTATTCCTACGTTTGAGTTTTTTTCCATTTTTTCGCACATTACTTCATTTGCCTAGTTGAGCGCGATTTATTTTTAGCTAAAATTCAATTTGTGTATTATCATTTATTGCGCTGTCAGTCATTCGCATTTAGTGTTGTAATTTTTATTGTTACTTTTTTTTTTTGCTTGCTTTGCATAGTTGCATACACCCACCAGCATCCGTTGGTCGCGCGCATTCTCCATTCTCCTCTCTGCTGCTGTCATGCCGCAACCACTGTCACATCCACAACAATCAACGGTCGTCAGTCAAATCTTAATTCAGTCTGCTCTTAATAAACTGTGGCAACTTTGCATACAAGCTCGTCGTCGCTGACCTATACAGCGTTTACTAGCTGTCAATTGGACCAGGGTCGCTTCCCCTTCTACGTTTTGATTTCGTGTGCGTTTGTGTGTGTGGGTGGTTGTATATACATATGTTTATTTGTATATATGTGTGTCTGTATATATTATATGTACGTATGTTTGCCTGCTTGTGTGCGAATGCGTCTAATTTGCCACAAAATTATTAAATTGCTTCAAATACTATACTTATGGCGTATAAGGAACACAAAATTACGCTTTTCTTTAGCGACTGTAAGCAAATCGTAAGGAAATTGTACGGATTTATATAGTAGAATAATGGGTTTAATACGTATATAAGTAGCTTGAAGCTTGCGCCACGCTTCTATTGCGCTTGTTAGTTGTAAAGATAATTTTATATGTGAAGCTTTTTGTTATATTGTGGATAAAGTTAAACATATATGCAAATGTCTGTTTATGTGTGTGTTATTAATACAAATACATTCTTATACTTATGTACATACATACATATATATATACTTTATTGTATATAACACCATTTTTTGTTGCATGCTAATGAAATCGCATCAGTCGCTAGCGAATGTTGCTGCAATTGGGGTGATGTTCCCTAAACGATCTGCACGAACGTTGTCAAAATGTTATGAAATATATTTCGTCATCTACATACTATGTATGTACATATATTTATGCACTCATATGCACTTGCAAATGGCCACACAAATTATGCGCTCATAAATTGTTTGATTACTTTATTTCAGTGACTCACTGATTTTGGTGTCAGCTGTCACCTTTAAGACCTTGACGCAGCCAATTGCTGAAATATTTATGTAAATAAGATCATATATACAAACTTACATATATTTATCTCGAGCTATGAACTCTGAAACGTTCTTCTTCATCTACATATATGTACATACTTATTACTGATTAGCTACTGTGCAATCAGCTAAGCAGTAAAATGTGTGCATATAATATTTATGTCTGCATATTCTTAAAATTAATTTTACATATGTACATATGTGTGTATCATGAACTAAATGCTATAACTTAAAAGAAGAAAAATGTTATTCGGCTGCTATAAAACCTTGCTCCTGAGTAAAGCTCATCAAAGCATAAAAAGATCATTATCCTGATTTTCACGGAACAGTTTGACAGCTATATGTTATAGCAATTCGATCTCAACAAGATATTTGCAGATTATAGCCTTGTCTTTGAAAAATATCTGTACCGAATTTCGTGAATATATCTTGTCAAGTAAAAAAGTTTTCCATACAAGAACTTAATTTTGATCGGTAAGTTCGTGTGTCCGCTATAAGTAATAGTGATCCGATAACGGCGATTCCGGCAAAATAGCAGCTTCTTAGGGAGAAAAATTTCGCGCAAAATTTCAGATTTATATATCGAAAACTTAAGGACAATTATGAATATGCAGCCTTTGCTAAATCAACTCAGATCGTTAAGCTGATCCTTTATACACATTTATATCTGTATAGGGTCTCCGCCGTCTACTTCTGGGTATTAAAAACTTCGTGGCAAACTCAATATATTTACCCTGCTCAAGATATAATAAATCGTATAACAAAAATGCGTTTAACTTTGAAATATAATTGAAGACAATTCTTAAAACTAGTGGCAATCGTTTTTCGAAATTACTTCCAACTTTTGGTGTTTCTTTTTTTCTGATATTATATTTTTATATACTTTAACTTGCAACTATTTAATTTTTTGGAAAAAACATTTTAATTATTGTTATGGTGTTTATTTGCTTTCTAATATAATATTTTTATATATTTTATATACTTTAAATTTTTAAATAGTGGCAACCCTTCTAACAAAAATCTAAAATTTGTTTTTGTTTTGCTATGTATTTATTTTCTGATTTAATATTTTGACATTTTTATATACTTTAAATTTTAAATGGTGGCAACGCTTTTGAAAAATAAACATTAAATTTGTTATTGTTTTTGTGTTTATTTATTTTCTAATATAATTTTTTAAGTTTCTCTATAAAATTTCAGTTTTTATATGGTGGCAACCCTTTGGAAAAAAATTTTTTGATTTGTTATTGTTTTGGTGATTTTTGTTTCCTTATATTTTATTTTTACATTTTTTATAAACTTTTAATTTTTAAATAGTGGCAACACTTCTAAAAAAATCTAAAATTTGTTATTATTTTTGTGTTTATTTGCTTTCTAATATAATTTTTTATATATTTTTTAATTTTTAAATAGTGGCAACCCTTTTGAAAAATAGGAATCTTAAATTTATTATTGTTTTTGTGTTTATTTGTTTTCTAATAGAATATTTTAAATTTCTCTATATAATTTAAATTTTTATATGGTGGAAACCCGTTGGAAAAAAATTTTTTGATTTGTTATTTTTTTGGTGTTTTTTGTTTCCTAATATAGTATTTTATTTGTTTTTATATACCTTAAAATTTGAAATAGTGGCAACCCTTTTGAAGAATCTTAAATTTGTTGTTTTCGTGTTTTTTGTTTCCTAATATAGTATTTTATTTGTTTTTATATACCTTAAAATTTGAAATAGTGGCAACCCTTTTGAAGAATCTTAAATTTGTTGTTTTCGTGTTTATTTATTTCACATTAAAATATTTTCAATTTTTTCTTTACATAATTTATAATTTTAAATAGTGGCAACACTTTTGAAAATTTTTTTGTGGGAAATCATTCTTAACCTACGTTTGCTAAACATATTGAAATGGTTGCAGTTCTTATAATTTTTGTTTTGCATTAAAGAGTTTAAGCAGGTGGCAAGCCACCTTAGAAAAAATTTTAACTGCACGCCATTTCAAATTTCTTTACCCTAAACCTTTTTATACTAATATTTCAGAAAAGTGATTTTGTTTAAACAAATTTTGCAAAATTTTTAAACGGGTGGCAATGCAAATACCGAAATATTTTCCGTTGTTCTCAAAACACCAATTTTTTCAAAACTTATTTAAAAATTTTTAAAATTTATTTATTTTAAAACTTTTGGTTTATCATTTCTACTACCTTAAAAATTTCACAAAGTTGTGAAAGCTCCTTAAAAAATATTTTCAATCATTAGTTCTCATAAAGGTATTTGGTTCGGCTCCTTTGGTTTTAAAAGTGGTGTATCTAAACAATGTTCTAAAATTTAATAAACGTGTGCCAACTTTTCTTTAAATATATTTACAGTAAAGAGATTTCTCAACCTTTTTAGTTTAAGACCCAGATAGCATAAATGCATTCTGTATAGCAGTAATATATTTAAATTCCATAAATTTTGTTGAAATATTCATAATTTTTTTAATAATTATTTTCTTCAATAATTATTTTTATTTGAGTATATATTGTCATCTGTCATTGTTCTTTTCTATTATAAATTTTAAATATTGTACGTTTATCCAACAGGTGCCAATCTTCATTAAAAATGTTTTTTTATTTTATTTAGTTCGCTGTCCCATATAACCTATAGTTCCCTTGAATTAGTTGAGCACCCATTGAAGTCAATGACTAGTGACATTTGTCGTTTCAACTTGAAATGCCTTTTCTTTAGAAGGAATCTCATTCAAAGTCTATAATATCATTCAAGCTGAGCATTAAAGCACTATTTCTGGCAAGACTATGCTGAAATTTCGAGGCAAGCCAAGTAACAGACATAGTGCATATTGGATTTTAGTCGCTTATTACGACAGGCATACCTTACCGGAGGCAAATTCCCTGCCTACTGAATATATACTTATTTTTTTTCCTTAACGCTTTAGTAATTTTATATTTACAGTTATATATTTTTGGATATGTGGCACTTCCAATCCAAAATATATAGAGAGAGAAAATTTCTCATTTAAATGGTATTAATTTCAAACATTCAATTTTAATCCGAAACTCCCGGCAATTTCCTTTACACTAATTGCTTGTTCGATTCGCCATATTTTCACCAAGGATTTGTTCCCTTTTCTGCTTTTTAGTGTTACCATTTCTTAATTCTATTAGTTCATATCATACATAATGAAAACCCCATCAACTACGAGTATAACTATAACTTTCATTGCAAAGTTTAAATCAGGGCTGGGCTTTAGCTAGAGTGGCAATTCTACTTGAACTGTTTCCCACAAATTGTTACAAATTCTAGAGAAACTGCTTTAATACGTAATCATAAATCAAAATAGCTCTTGAACATTTCACAAGTTAAGATTACTCGTGATCATTTTCACGTGATTGAGAACCCCCTGCCATAACTCAGCTTTAATCTCATTTACATAATTAAATTATGCTTAAAAGGGGGATGTTTGTATCAGCGCACAAAGTGAAGTACTGGTCAAACATTTAATTGAATGAAAATGATCGATAATTGTTATGCCTTAATTATATTCATCGTTAATTGCGCTGGTTTACAAAGGTAATATTCTCGCAGTTTTCTTCTGACCGCAGTTAGTTAAGGTTTAAATACTTGCGGTTGATCTCCGTTCGCGCTGAAACTCGCATAAGCTTATTAAGCACTCATTAACGCTCAGTAGTCTCGCAAGGTCGTTCTGGTCTAAAATAAAAATGCATGTAATTCAGTGCTCGTTTTCAACAAGTTAACGTTTTCCCTAAATAATTAAAGCACGCTAATACGGTGAGGCTGAAAATGTGGTCGGAAGCTACTTTTCGAAGTCATTTCGATGAAAATGAGGTTTAATATTTTTTTAAAATATTTTTTTTTTAACTCTCCAACTTTTGCTGGATTAAGGAAGAAATATCAAATATCGCATAACCGTAGCCATCCAAGCGATCTAACTGCAATAGAATTCAATCATCTAAGCGGATTTCTGATGGATTGAAGTCCCGTCGACCATACAAAATTTAAGGTTAAAGATTGATTTAGGAGAATCACAAAGGATTTGTCTAGAGTCACCTAAGTGTGAATTTGTGTGTTCGAGGACCACACTTAGAATCTGAACTAAGCAAATCTTATCAAATTTATGAGGGCTTAGATTGATTAAAAGGAGTTGTCAGAAACACAACGGATTTGTTTAGAGCTATCTAAGGTCTAAGTGTGAATATGTGCTTTCGAGGACCAGATTCGGAACCTGAACTAATCTCACCTAACTAAACGCTGTCTTCTAAACAAAAACACTAAAAATGTTTCATGCTTCGACCCAGCCAGTCTTCACTTCGGTACCGTATAAAAAAGTCAAAAGAATAGTTATATTCTATATAAAAAGAACAAAAATTCTTGTTAAGCGATGTAACTATGAACTGACTGAGAAAGTGAGAAGCCAAATTGTTCATAGAAAAAATAAGTTTTATAAGATGTCTCTCATCATATCGATACTTATATTCTATCCATAAGCGGTAAGGATAACTACTTCTCTTTACGTAAGGAGATTGCTCTTGAATTAGTTTGGATCGCATAGAGAAGGACTTCAGCTAAATACTCATATATTTATTTGATAACGTTTCATAAATCATGACAAGAGTCTTCTTTTTCAAACCTAAAATTTGTGATTATAGTCAATGTTTTTTGCTTCTTGGACCATTAGTTTTTTTTTGTCGGATTTTTATAGGACATTATGTTTTTCTTTTTTTGTTTACGGCACATTCCACTGTACTGTTATACATATATTAAGAAAGGATCAATTCTCAGAACCCTTTCAATTAAGTTTGCGGTTAAAAGCCTGTAGATTTAAAATCCATTCATTCTATAATTCTCCACTAACCTCGCTATCAGCGACATGGCAATAGGGAAAATCTTCATATTCCTGCCGCCCACCAAATAAGCATCCTCGGCATCCTCTGTCGTAAGCGATTTGCGTGCCTTCGCCTCACGACGCATTTGCAGCGCAAAATAAATACCGATCACCGCACAGCTGGTTAACATTAAAACGAACACCACATAATCGGGCCAGCCGAAGCGCTGCAGGCTAACGCGCACTTCGTCCACATTCATTTTAGGCAGCATGCTGAATGGCTTACAAAAGTTGAAATTGCAATGCTTTCTTTTATTTGGAAAAGTACATAAAAAGTTTCTTTAATTGCCGTTACAAAACACTACACAAACACTGCTTAGAGTCCTTCGAGAATGTCCTTTTTTCCAGTTTTGGCACACTTCTACTTAATTCAGCACACGATCACTATATTAACCACGAGCGCGATCGTTGGACCGTTGCTTACGCGTTCGCACGCGAATTATAACTGATTTAACTGAGACCGTTACTTTGCATCTTATTACCCGTTAGTTCTAAATTTATACTAAATAAACACATATGCTGCGACATCATACGTAGTTCTCGTCGAACGTCGTCTAGATTGTTGTTGCAGTTTTTTTTATATTTTTTTGTTTTCTTTTTTTTTTTGCGAAGTATTACGAGCACAAATTAGTCGCTAAACACGGTTGCATATTACTAAGTGGCTCGTCAAATGCTGATCAACGTACTCGCAGCATGTTGTTGACAGCAAGTTGAACCTGAGGGTGTCAATTTACGGTAATTTTACAGTTATTACATTGTATTGTCTCTAGACAGCAAGTCTTGCAGCGCTACTTGGAAATTCTAAATATTATTATACTAATAAGAATTAGCTTTGCTTTGATCGTGTGCGTTCTTTAGGGGGTTTGTGAGATTTGCTCATATGTGAAGATACTCATACGAATAAATTTTGATAATTCGGTCCAGTGTTGCCTACGACCGCATGATCACCCTCAAGCAGAGCGCGCAAGCTTCGTATGCTCTTTAAAGTAATAAACTCTCTCTCGCATAGCCGTATATAACAGTTAGCATGCACTCGCTACTTGGCGCTCAGCAGTTACTACGCGCTGATTGGTCATTCGTTTGTTTACAGTGCGCGTCAAACTGTCGTTTAATGGAAAGCAGTAGATAAGTGAGTGTTGCTGCAGACTTTGAACTCTTGGCTATTCTTGACGTATCTGCAAATTACCAGTAGCTACTTATAGACTCTTATGAATGTAGGAATTTATATATGTACATATGTACATAGGTTTAACATATATAGCTAGTAACAGTCTAACTCATTTATTGCAAGGAAATGCTTTGATGCCAGCTTGCTAAGTTCGCAGTCTATGCGCTAGCGTTCATTTAACTAAATTAAGATTTATGCCAGACTTGATATACGTATTAATGAGCGTGTTTACAGTTACATGTGCTAAAGAGATAAAAAAACTTTGAAGATGCAATTCATAAGTACGATATCTGGAATTGCATTACGCAATGTGACAAAGTGAGTGTCAGAAGGCAAAGTGGATCAGATTAGCGGTTTATACGAGGCAGTCTTGAGCCACGTCATATTAAAAAATTACAAAAACAGTAAGCTACGGCCAAGGAATGACGACATGTGTTTAGCAAAAATTTCCAAAGATTAGCTTGAGGGCTGTGCCAGTCATTTATAAGGAATCTACGCTGAAAGTTATCCGTTTTATTTGTTTTTTACTTACTAATTTAAACAGGATTGGATCCTAAAAGTCTTTGGTTGGGCCAATTCAAGTAACGTAGAATCGGCTGTTGCGGGAATTGCTGATTTTCTTCAAAGATTTCTTGATAACGGTACGGTACGGTAGCTTATTTAGTAAAACTTCAAAGCGAAAGCATTTTATACTAGACAGTAGTCCGACTACCCCAATGGCTATTGGAGCTTTCCGAACTACAACAATAGTAAATATATTAGTCAAAGCCGGATCACCTGCCTTCAAAAACAGGTTACTCTTCATCACAAAAAGCATTACTACTAAACTGATCTACGTAGAAGGATCACCTCTCAAAGCAGCACTAAGACATAGGTTAGGCTACCATCTTTCGCCTCAATTTTTATAGCAGAAGCAAACATTCTTCACGCTTGCCAAATAGCACAAAGGAGTAGAGATAAACATATAATCTTCAGTGACTTCTTATCATCACTCAAAGCTACTTTAAGAGTAAATTTTGCTGATCAATCGATTTGCCAAATCAGAGATATCCTTCCTGCCAATGTAGAAAACATAAAACTGTCATGAATACTCAGCCATATCGGCTTACAAGGTAATGCTCTAACAGACTCTGAAGCCATACTCCAAGATCTTCCGTAAAACTTGAAAATAGCATTAACAATAATGCATCAGAAATCGACCTAAAAATGTTATCGATTGATATTCACATGACTACAAAATCACAAATCACTACCGATGTCCTCCAATCTTTCCTACAAGTAACGGGTTTTTCATTAAGAACGCTACCAAAATGGCCCTGTAGGAGACAACTCGGTATTTAATATTCAAATTAAGCACAAAAAAGTATTTGAAAACTCCATTATTCCTACATTATTGAGTCACTTACTTAATAAAGTTCCTCTCATTGGTTGGATGGTTTATCTGTTGCGCGTTTTCGGGCTTTGTTTTAGACATACATAATATTTGTCATGAGTAATGCATTTGTGTTAACGGTTTTTCCACATTTTGATAGCGGTTCGATAGTATGAAGTATAAAGCGTTCCAAAAAAGACCTTTTAATCTCGAGCATTTCATTTTAAGGAAATATTTTTATCGAAGTGAACCCTTAAGATTGCGAAAAAGAGCAAATTTCTGCTATGGAACAATTCTCTAAAGTACGGCGGGCGGAGATCTTGACACTGCTTCAATTGATCGGACGTATCGCAGGCTGAATGAACGACGATGTTGAAAACACCATCGCGCGAGTTAACATTCAAACGCTTAGAATTGATATTTATAACAGATTTTATTGATTCAACTCAAAATAAGCTTATATAAGCATTCAGCTATGGCACATGCCAACCTGAGTTATACATTACTGAACTCTTGAGAAGTCAGAAAATGTTGAGTCGGTGCATTTCTTCACGTCTTGTTTTTAGCTAAACGGCATCGAAATACTCGAAATCGAAAAGCAATGAATCAATAACGAAACATGCCAGAGACATGAAATTTTACTTTTTAGATGGTCCGAGAAGGCTTTATTCAAGCCGATCTGAAAATTGGTGGATGGGCATGGCATCGCCCACACATTTCTCGAGATCCGTCCAACTGATTTCAACTATGTCAACACCAGTATCCATAGTTGACTTTTGACCGAAAATGTCGGTTATACAATTGAAACTCAGACAGAATCCTTTCCTGAGTTAATATTAACTCTGTGTATCAAAAATGGATGGAATCGGGACAATTCTTCCCGTAGCTCCATATACAATACCTAATACAATGATTTTCGAACTTCCAAGCGACTTTATGCTGAATCTTCCAAAATTTAAGTTATCTCAATGAAAATGAGAGAGCGTTTTTTACTTATAACAGTGTATATTTTGCCTCAAATTAGGCCTTATAAGTAATAACAGGATTTTCGAACATCCGGCTGATTTTACTCCATGTGATTAATGAGTGTATGTGTGGTACCTAAATGAAACTCAGGGAACATTCTTTAAGTATATTGATTGCTTGGTTGATGAACCTCTGGTTAACCGTTTACACTTTAAGATATTTCCCAAGCTATGGTTCCTGCTAGATGCGATAATATAAAATGTTCCGTTGTACCCGAACTTAGTCTTTCTTACTTGTTTTTTTATCGCTAAATCTTTGGTTATATTATATATCTAGTTGGTTTTGTCTTTGGAACAAAATTTCTCAAGTTGAAAACTGCCTAAAGCTGATTTATGGGATAGTTTGGACTATTTGGTGTACATTATCCTGCCTACATTGAGGGACAGTAGCACTGTTGAAAGCGTTATGACTCTTTGTGGTTGTGCGGCTAAGATCTGATTAGTTGCTTGCCCTGTTCTTAAATTATAAATATATTTGAAATCTCTTAAAAGCAGATTTGTATTTTAGTGTCTGAGTTTGCATACCAATATACCTAACATATATGTGTACATATTTCTAAGAAAGCTAAGATTTTCAGAGATTTCAATGGAAACCCGCAGCTAAGCTCACGTGTAACTATTTGTTTACCTTTAAAAATGCTTTATTTTCTTTATTCATAGTAAAAAATAAATCATAGAAAAATTAATTTGCAATTTCGTCACAATTTTAAATTTAAAACTGAGAGAACCCACTCGCGTGTACGTCAATTATTTAATAATACGAGTAGAAGCCATTTTGACAATTGTTTTGGTGCTCAATTTGTGAATGCAGATTTATCGAGAAACTCGCTTACTCGTTGCTGGATTTTGTAGTGCTTTCGCTTTGCTGAGTAAGAGTTTATAAAAGGTGCTCCATTTCGAGATTTACTACTTTCTTAAAGAAAAAAACACAGAAACATCAAATTTAATGGGGAATGTTTATTATCATTCGAAAAAGCATGCTTTGTCATTTATTTATTTTTAGGATTATCCCTTTCAAATGTTGATCGCGGCTACGTCTCAGATGGTTCATCCGTCCAATTTTCGATGACTCATTCGAACGTTTCTACTCGTAACTGACACGCGAGATGTTTTGCTCCAAAACCTGAATCGAAGCGGGCTTGTCCGCATAGGCTTTAGATTTTACATATCCTCATAGGAAAATGTCTTTCGTTGTGATATCACGCGATCTTGATGGCCAATCAACCAGGTCAAAATGTGAAATTATCTGCTCACCGAAGTGTTCTCTCAATAAATCCGTTGATTGATGTGAAGTGTGTGGTGTCGTCTTGTTGAAACCAAATGTCGCCGAGATCACGAGCTTCAATTTCAGGCATCAAATAGTCGATTATCATGGCTACGGTCGCTAATGATGGTTTCGTTCACACCGGTATCATTTTTACAGAAATATTGACCGTTGATTCCACCAGCCTACAAAGCATACCAAATCCCTGTTTTTCGGGATAAAATCCCTTGAATCCCTTCAGGTTGCCCTTTGTTCCAAATGTAGCAATTCTGCTTATTTACATACCTATTTTGCTCGAAAACATCAAATCTTCTTTGAATTTTTCAAGAGCCCATAGAGCGAAGCAATGTGGCTTGGGAAGGTCGAGCAGCATCAGTACTTGCATAAGCTATATTATGTACGCTTTCAATTTAAGATCCCGAAGCAAAATGCTCTAAGTCGTTCCATACGTCACTACGAATTTCTGCGACCGCGCCGAATCGACTCTCTACGCTTTTCTTTTTCGCGTACACTCTCAGCTATGGCCGTTTATATGAACAGTCCACCCTTCAACTTCACTACACCTCATCCATCAATCAAACAACTAAAACTACTCGAAAGTCGTATTTTATTTTTTTCTTTGTAGAAATTCAATTACAAAAATTCGCAATTCTTAAATCTAAGTTTTTCCGCTTACTACCAAATATGAATATTATTGCATAAATAATTAAAAGTTAAAATAAATTCAAAGCTTCGTAAGCTCTTTACCGTCGCAAAGCTTAGACGCTTCAAACACCCCCTATCACTCTGGTTACGTTTACTCGCTTTTACCCACGCGCTTTATATAGCTTTTCTCTGCCACACGATGCAGAATTTCCGCCGAGAGTCTACCGGTATTCTGCACCAGTTTGTAGAGAAAACCATTTGTATCACGTAATAAATCGTATGGATGACCGAATTCGACCAAGTGACCGGCATCAATGACCATCACTTTATCATTATCCATAACGGTATTAAGACGATGAGCTATAGTTAGGACCGTACAGTGTTCGAAATTTGTGTGAATCGTCTCCTGTATGAGCATATCAGTTCTGTGAAAGAGATTAAGAAAGTGTATTAGTAAGACTGCTAAGAGCTTCTTTAAGCTCGCGAACTTACTCTGGATCCACATTGGCTGTCGCTTCGTCCATGATCAGTAATTTGTTATGCCTCAGTATGGCTCTCGCCATGCAGACCAGCTGCCTTTGACCCATACTAAAGTTCGAACCACCATCATGCAGCCGACAATTTAAGCCACCCTCCAAAGTTGACACATAATCCTTCAGTTTGACGTCTTCCAAGGCGCGCCATAACTCTGCGTCCGCCTTCTCCTCCAGCGGATCGAGATTGTAACGCAGTGTGCCGGAGAAAAGTACCGGATCTTGCGGTATAATCGACACACGACTGCGCAAATCGTGCAAACCCAAGACGCCGATGTCAACACCATCAATAGTTATGGCGCCTTCATTCAGCGCTAAGCGAAAGATGGCTTGTATAATGGAGGATTTACCAGCGCCGGTGCGACCCACAATGCCGATCTTTTCCATTGAATTGATGGAAAAGTTCAGTCCCTTAAGTACTGGCTCGCTTTGTTCCGTGTAGCGCAAGTAAAGATCTTTAAATTGTATTGCACCACTGCTCGGCCATGTTTCAGGCAAGGCTATGACTTTCGTATCGGTCTTTAAAGCGGGCTCAGGCGGTAGCTCAGCATACTCGATCACACGCTCTACGCTCGTCATATTATTCTCCATTTCGGCTGTTTGACGCATACCCCACTGACACATGATTATCAGTGTCATGGACTGGGTAATCGCGAGACCGACGTCACCGCTGTAGAAGTCGCTATTGATTACCAAAAAGCTGAAAGTAACCGCGAGTATATAAAGCACGCAAATGAGATCGGTCCAAAAGGCGAAAGCGCGATTAACGCTGACATAGAGAAATAATGCTGAAGTGTTGGTGTTCTGATGATTGTGGTACTCCTGATCCAAATTGTTGGTGCCATTGAGTGCGCGTATTGTAGTGAGACCCTGGAAGGTCTGGTTTGTGTGCGAATATACGGGACTGCGCGCTGTAAAGTAGAAAAAATGTGAGATCTTAAGCAAACCCAAGACTTTATTTGAACTTACTCAAGCTCTCAATGCGTTTGAGACTGCGACTTGCGTTGATGTAGAGTGCTCGACAGAGAAACAGCAACGCGATCATTACGAACGCTGGTACAAGCAGCCAATAATTGGCGAAGGCCACGATCGCCAAAACCGCAATCGTGTTTATATAAAACTGTAAGAATTTATTAAAGATAACGAACTTATTTACAAACTAAGCTGAGTTGTGCTCACCGAGTACGAGTCCAGCATGGCCTGCGGCAGTGCTATATCAATGTTACTAATATCACTCGAGAAGCGATTGAGTATGCGACCCGAGGCATTTGTGTTGAAGAAACGCATGCGCGCTCGTATAATACCGTTGAAGAGATAATCGTGCAGGCGTAATGATATTGCCAGACAAATGTAGAAGAAACCGAAGGTGCGTACAACGTATAGCAGAAGTGTTGCCAACATGAGTATCGAATAGATGATTACGATTTCCATGCGCTTCGAAGTGAACTCATCATTTGTTTCGTGAAGCTGTGGTTGAGATTCCTCCCAGGTGGCCCTGAAGAATGAAGAGAGTTAAATTATTGTTTGGATAAAATTATTGAGTTCTTAAAGGACTAATTGTGTATAAGTATGAGGCATGAAAGCTGGCTTCTTGAGTCACCGTCAACTAAACTGCTAACTAAGTGATGGAAGGAAGACTGTTTTCTTGAGATCCTGTCGCATAAAAATAATCTTGTCTTGTGTTCTTCAAGTTTTGCCACTTAATTTTCAATTTATCGGGCGCAATAAAGTCCTTGTGAGATGATATTGAGCTCAATTCAATACATCCCAAATTTAGAGTTCCCGTGACTAAAAAAGGAGAGTCAATATCAGGTTTAAAGGTTTCAGTGTAAGAGTCCTTACCATCGTGGGTTAAAATGTACATGAAATCTTATCAGAATTATCACTTTACTCACCATCTCGCTATGAACACATCCATGCCGGCTTGACAAGCCCGCGCTGAGATGAACAACATAAATATCACAACTATTAGCCAAGGCATGCGGAGTGCATAGAAGTACGCCACATATGTGTGAAATCGCACCGAACCTTTCATTTGTTGTTCCTTGCGTTCCGAACCTGTGTCGCTAGGCAATTGGACGCTCTCCTGTTTTTCCTCCGTCGGCTTCACCAACATGCTCTCGGCATGCAACAACTTCGGACGGTTATCCACTTGTTCTTGCGTTAAGCTTAAGCGCTTGCTGATTTTCTGCTCAAGCACTTCATAGGTACCTTGCACTTCGATAACACCCGCTTCCATTAGTATAACCCAATCGGCCTCCTTGAGGTTATGCACACGATGTGTAACCATTAGACGTATTTTGGTACTCAGGTATTGTTGGAAGCAATTGCGTAGTAGACGTTTAGCTACCTGTGCATCGACCGCGGAGAGCGGATCGTCGAATACGTAGATATCGGCTTGGCGGTAGACAGCGCGGGCCAAGCTAATACGAGCCTTCTGACCGCCACTCAGACTGATACCACGTTCGCCGACTATCGTGGAATCGCCGTACGGTAGCAGCTGCAGGTCGCGCTCGAGTTCGCAGGCATGTATGACATCCTTGTAACGCTGTGCGTCGTAAGGTTCCACAAAACAGATGTTATCGCGTATGCTAGCTTCGAAGATCCACGCCGCTTGTGGCGCGTAACTGACGCGTCCATTTATTTCGACATTGCCTTTGATGATCTCCAGCTCACCGATTATGGCATTCAGCAGTGTGGTCTTACCTGCGCCAACATTGCCAACAATACCGACGAATTGCCCGGGACGTATGTTGAAACTGATGTCGGAAATGTGATGTTTACGCTTCTCAAGTTTCGGCGAGTCCCAACTGACGGTTAGATTGTGCGCCAATACACATTTTTCAATTGCGCGTGGGTTATGTATACGTCCCGAGAAGTTGCCTTTTTCTTCCTTATCCACATCGGCGCCAAAGTTTTCAACGCCACCATCCGCAGGATTTTCATTTTGCATTAAGAATTTGACTATGCGACGCGCACACACAAAGGTCTCCGCCCAGGTGGTGACAGACAGTGGCCAGAAGTGCAGCAGCGAGTCGTTGAGTGCATCGTAATACGAAGAAATTATGAAAACCTTACGCGCCGAGATGAAATCGCCGGTGTATACGTAAGCCACGAGACTGACAAAGAGCGCAAACTTCGAGATCATGTTCGTGCATTGCATGCCCGCATAAATATTCATCGAACCCTTTATGGCACGTATTTCCTTTTTGCGCGTGTTTGCTATCAGCTTTGCGAAGGACTTCTCCCATGCATACATCTTGATCACCTGGATCGCCGTGATTATCTCGTTCATCAATTTCACGCGATCATCACCGAACTCAGCGAAACGATGCCGATACTTGGCGGCCGCCTTTGCTGCCCAGGCTTGTAACGGTATGAATATCGCAATCGCCGCAATACCCACAATAGCCGGCCAGCCGATCTCCCTGTACATTATATAACCGAAAACAATCGCTTCGAACGGTCCCTTCCATAGATCGTGAAAGAAGTAGAAAGTCGTATCAAACTGCGGCAGATCTGTGGAGAGCACTGATATCGCAAAACCGCTCATACCGCCATTGTCCGCCGTCAACGAAGAACGCAGGCATTTACGATAAATAAGACCACCACAAGCAACTCGTATGGCTGTGCCGGTTTTGAAGAGATAGAACATAAACGGATGAAAGCATAATGAGGCGATGAGTGCGCATAGCACAATACCGGTGGCGGAAAGATAAGCTTGCTTCTTGGTAATGTCAGTTTGACCGTCAGCGAAGTAGGCAACGAGCTCGCCAAGAAAGAGTGGCTGGAAGGTGCTGTGGATTGCAAGGAAGCACAGTTAAATATTGATAGTTTAAGTAGTTTATTATGTCTATATTTTTACTCACTGCAATGTGATTTCCAATAACGAATACACGATGCACATCGGCACGAAACGCCAGCCGTATGCTCTGAAGATCATATGTAAGAGACTGGGCTTCTTTCGACGCACCTCCTCTTCCCAGTATTTGACAAGTGAGCTTGTTAACAGTTTGCTATCTAAATAAGGCACATGGTCGTAGATATCATCTTGTCCCAACTTTTCCTGGTAGCCTTTCTTGAAGACACCGCGTGTCCAACTGCAAAGAGAATGAGAGAGAAATAAAAAATTGGTAGAAAGCTATATGTTGGCTATATCAAAAACCTGCTTTGTGTGTGGTCAATTGAGAATCACAAACCAGTGTTCTCGAAGAAAGGGTTTGAAGAATGGATACTAATTTTGGGTGTTTAAGGGTTCCAATATAGGTAATGTACACAAGTTTAGATACAAAGGCTGGGTTTAATATTGATTCTTCTTCTTCTTTATTGTAGACACCACTTAGGCGGTTATAGTTATATTTCTCACAGGTCTTATAAAATTTTTTGTTAAATTTGCGATATTGTCTGAATCCAATATTGGTGAGCTTGGAACCAAAATTTGTAAGTATAGCTTACTGTTAACTCCCGAAAATTACCATTAAACTCAAGTTTGTGTCAGAAAGTTAAAAACACCATTTTCGGTCAACTCGTGTTGGTGTCAGGAAGATAGGAACACCATTTTTGCTACGAAACTGAGTTGTACTACCTTCATACACTCGAAATAAATAGGGTTTAGGGTGAGCTTATTTTTTGTACTGTTGACTCAATAGTTATGAGTAGTGTTTATTGTTAAACACCGAAAATTATCTTTAAACTCGAGTTTATGGAATGTAGCAATAGTGCGACTATATCAGTTATGATTCAATTAGGTTGGTCGAGAAGGGGGGCGTTGTGTACTCATAACACGTGAATAACATAAAAGTTGAAGCGCTTTGGGCCACCCTGTATATCTAAGTAGATTAAAACTCGCGTCTTCTTAAGTGTTCTTTAGCTTATGAGAAATATTTTTAAATCACACAACACATTTAAGTGCCTCTTATATTATATAAATAGAACAAGACGCATATACTATATATTACATATACTTGTATATAAGTATATATACATACTATATATGTTTAACCTCTTAGTGCTTGATTTTGAAAAATGCTTAGCGCAGTCAATTTTTAAGCACTTATACTCCAACTAAATACTTAAATATAGCATGGATATTATTCTTCAGCACAAATAATCTTAATTGCTGTTTAAACAGCTATAAAAGCTCATTTGATTTTGTATTGAAAGCTCGATTAAATATACTTAATTCACAATAATCAGTAATAACTATAATAATTATTTATTATCTATTAATATTTTTTTATATTTTCAATTTTATCAGTAAAAAAAAGTGTTATATATAATCACCCAAACAAATACAAAAAGCTCTAACACTTTACTATGTAAATAACTATAGACTATAGGTAAATTAATATACTTGTATACGTATAGAAGCCAAGATAAATATGCGTTAATATATCAGTCCACAAAAATACGAGCACCACGCATAGTTGTGAGCATTAGGGTGGTACTAAAAAGAGGGATAAAACTTCAAGAACAATTTCTGACATTACTAAAATGTGTAATAAAGCTTCTATAACAAATTCTGACCACAAAAATACGATAACACGCACAACCGTGAGTATTAGGATGGTACTTAAATGTGAAAAAAGTTGCTATAACAAATTTTGACCACAAAAATCGAGTACCACGCATAATTGTGCGCATGAGGATGGTACTTAAATGTGAAAAAAGTTGCTATAACAAATATTTTAGCTACTAGCGTTTATTTTAATGCTAGTAGAGACCTAGATATTATATACAAATGGTGAAAATCATTTGAATGGTTGTTTAAGACTTGTCTTAATCTATTAAATTTAAACTTTCTTGTACTAAAAATTTCATTGACATAAAATGCTGTTGCTCAAAAATCGTCGAAGTTGCGAAAAAAATAAAATTAAAGAAATTCTAGCCTCAATAAGGTCATCGGAATATAAACCTCTTATGATATACACCCTAATACTCACCAATTGACAACAAAATGTATAAATATGTACACACATAAATGTTAATTTCGACCATTATTTTACTGCAGTGCGGCGAAAAATTTAAGATATTTTTTTATTAAATGTTTTGAAGACCACCCTAATACGTTTTCTATTTTTTGGAGTGTTTTTGAAAAATAAAGTCAAAAATTACTTTTTCGAACACTTTAATTACTAGCCTAATATCCAAATAAATTTTTTGAAGACCACCCTAATAAATTTTTTTATTTTGGAGTGATTTTGAAAAATAAAGTTAAAAATTACTTTTTCGAACACTTTAATTATCAGCCTAATATCTAAATAATTTTTTTGTAAACCACGCTAATACGCTTTACATTTTTCGGAGTGATTTTTAAAAATAAAGTTAAAAATTACTTTTTCGAACACTTTAATTATCAGCCTAATATCTAAATAAATGTTTTGAAGACCACCCTAATACGTTTTCTATTTTTTGGAGTGTTTTTGAAAAATAAAGTTAAATTTTTTTTTTAATTTTAAATACCACCCTAATATATTTTTTGCAGTAATTTTAAAAAATAATGTTGAGAATTAGCTTCTCGAAAATATCTAAATAAATTTTTGAAGACTACCCTAATACGTTTTTTTGAATTAGGGTGATAATTAAAATTCACGAAAAACTAATTTTCAACTTTATTTTCAAAATGAAATTTTCTGAAGAACACGCTAATATGCTTTATATATATTTTTTTGTGGGAGAATCATTTTGAAAAAAAAATAAAAAAAAATATGGAAATTTTTTTAAATTTTTAAGTACCACCCCAATATACTACTAGTATAAACATTTTATTTAGAATAACTGAGAGTCAACTGAGCAAAACGTCATCAATTGACAACATTTTTTTTATATTTGTGATATCTTCGATCATTATATTACGGTAACGTAGTTCTTAGAAGAAGCCTAATGCACATATTACTTTGTAAAAAAATCAATGAGTACTTCCCGAAGTAACCTATCATAAATAAAAAGTTTATTTTAAACTACTATAGTATATTACTGCCGATAGACATTTAAAATTCCCTTCAAAAATGTTCAATCCCTTCAAATAAATTGAGTTGTGACAGCTGACAGTTTGAGACAATAAGCCAACTGTCGAATAAATTCTATGACATAGCAGAGTTGTTATCACTTTGTCACTACAAACTTGGTAATAACCAGTTAATTTGTTTACAGTATTTAATATGATGAAATTATAGGGAAGCACATGAAAGGAATTTTGTTAAAAATTTTGGTATTTCAATATCGGTTTCAAACTCAAGAATTTAAAGATAACTAGATGTTTGAGCTTACACCTCTAGAATTAGTCTGAGAGAGCTAACCATACTAATTTAATATTACTCGTAAATACTCGCTCATAATTGAGAGTTCCAGACTGCCTTTCAATGGCTCATGATCAACAAACTGGACAAGATTTCACGGCTTTTCATCTAGCAGCTCGCACAATTCACTGCTAGTGGTATTATTTAGATGACTAGCAAAAAATTGCGGTAAATACCTCAAAAGGAGTAAATTTTCTTAAAAAAAAAAAATAAAAAAGAAAAAAGGAAATGCAGTTCAAACTTGGAAAATAGGATACACAGCTCTTTCTAAAGTGAAATAATCCCTGACCCTAAGTATGGCTAAGTGTGCGAAGCTTATCTTAAGATCTGAGTATGACAGGAGGGAAGGAAATAGAAGTTTTCAATAATTAATCACCGATATAAACATATTCTCAGTAACCGGTGTCTAGTAACCGTCTTCTTCATGCTTCATACTCCTTATTCTCATAAACTTCCGTTCCTACGGCCTTCGATTTTACATAAATGAAAAGTACTCAAATTCTTTACCGACTAAGAACTTTCAACAATTTAATATAAGTTCATTTATGGAGTATTTTATGCCGCCCCATAAAAAAATCTCATAAATTCATATATTGAGTATTTCTGAACCTACAAAATATACGATATAAATCCATAATCTTCATTAACGACCGAAAGTACCAAAGAACTGATCAGTCTGCTATAAAAGATCACAAGGAAAGAAGAATACTCAGAAGGAGCGAATATTAATCCTAGCCTGCTGTTGTAGTAACATAAAACATTTCTCAATTTTTTTTTGGAACTTCGTTGAGATAAAGGTCTCTCAGGTCTTGAAAGGATGGGACTGCTTCGGCAATATATTTCTGCCTACGACACCGTTCATATCAACCAAACTTAGGTAGGAATTCAAACGCTCTGATTTGAACCGTATGTGAGCAAGTTCGTTCCCTTAGAACATCCAGAATGTCCGATCGGCCACTACAGTAGGTAACTAGTTGAAATTCTATGAATTTGGCTTCACAAGGTAACTGCTGTTGAGAAGATTGTGCAAAACCAAGACAATTTGTAAAGTTTTTAAAGGTGCCTACAAAGAAGAAAGAAGCATGAAGTTTGAGGGCGATTATGAGCCAGCTATCGAAAAGTTAAAGAGGTACATGCGTTATATCTGAAGCCGCTTGGTATTGAATAAGACTACTTAACAGACGCTTATATTTCAAGTGATAACAGTTAGTCTCTTCAGAAAATCTTTAAATTTTACAATTCCTCTAAAATTATCGTAAACTTAAACTCAAGATTCATGCACAAGTGGCTACTTATGTTTAAGTCGTCTCTGGTTTAAAGCCAATGTTTACATACGCACTCAGAGCATTCGATAGTGGCACTTACCGGTGTCTATAAGCTAATTATGCAATAAAAGAGAGCGGTAAATATAGATAATGCAGTGTAACTTTGTATTAAACTAAAGTGCGTGCTTTGTTTACCATTTCTGATTCATGCCACTTGAGGCTTCTATAGAATTTTTATTACCTACGAGTAAGTATAAAATAGCTCACTGCACCACAAAAATTTGGTCAATAAAGTTTGTGACGTATTACTCGTATCAAGGCGTAATTTTCCTTATCGGCATTCTTCAATCTCATTACTGATTTCGCAAGTATAGTATGTCTACGTGAAGGTTATTATCGCTGCTGTTGAGTCTTTGTGACTTAGTTCTTTAACAAATTCGCGCATGTATCACGTATATTTACCTAAGAATTTCCAACTTCGACATTAGAAGCTTATTGCATTCTTTCGGGATGTTTTGTGGCAATGAAAAATGCAATTTTGATTTATTTTGTTTTAAAGCGACACTTTTAGATAAAGAATGTGATAAATTCGATTGGGGTTATAAATTTTAAACAATCTTTATTGAGTCCACAGGTGGATATAAGTGTAGAAATCGAAGAAGCATTTGCTGGTCTAAAGCGTTTGGGGTAAGAGCTTTGCAGTTTAAGTAAACCATTAAATTAGTTCGATTTTGCGAAAAACTACGCCAAATATGTTTGTGGTTTGGATCTACTAACTACTTTCGGTTCAAATAAGTACTTCAAAGCGCAAAATAATAAAAAAAATTTTCGAAATGTCGGAAATCTGTAAAAACTATATGTATCTGGCTTCTTAGAGACGTCTAAAGAGGACCTACAAAGCTCTAAGCGAGTTGCCCAGCTATATATCTGATATCCTTCATATTGGGCGAGCGGAAAGAAGCTCTTGATGCAGCACCTGATTCCAGTCACATGAAGCAAACTAACCGCCAAAGCTTTTGCCGCTGTAATTTTCAAAACATTGAAACAACTGGAACATTGGGTGGACGGGGCTAAGATAATGTGAGTAATACGAGCGGTAAATATGAAGAAGCAGTTATTTTTCTCTATGGTGGTCACACGCTTAAGTTGGCTAGAGTCGACTCTAATACCGGGTGGCCTGCCAGAATCGATGCCGTCAAGCTATTTGCGAAAAATCTTCCCGAGAAATGAAGTTAGAAAATCCAACCTTACGACAGAAACTCGTCGGGACTTTGATGGAATATTGAAACATATGAGCAACTTTGAGTCCATTTTGAGCCCCAGATGAATATTGCAGTAAGGATGAAATTTAATTCATAAGAAATACTTTCTACCTCATACTTGACAGATTTATCAATGGAATGCAGAGAAGATTCACTGCAGTGAGTGATATAAAGGTATCGTTTTCATTTCTATGACAAGCGAACCCAACGCAGCTGCAAAAAACTTTACAAGAAAGTGTTCCGTTGATGTTTCTGATAAGTTTTTCAATGAAGCTTTCCATCTCCATCTCACCCGTTTACGATTCAAATTTTGAAACCAGTCTTACTTCATACAACATATTGAATGCCATCAAGCTCGAAACCTAGCAAAACTTTTTCCAAATATTTGCATCGCTTTAAGAATATTTTGCACTTTACCCGTTTCTGTCTCAGAACGTTCGTTTCAGTGCTTCAACAAGTATCAAAATTTCGTATCGTTTATGCTTGCCACAGTGCAGGAGAGCTCGACATCTCTCGCATGTCCGTTCGCATGATTTTGGTGGATGTTTTAGGTATAAAACGCCTTTCGACTCGTCCCGATAAAGCTGATTTTTTTTTTAAAGAGCTTGCTTTGATCATGCGAATTCCTATCCCACATTCATGGAGAGCGTTATAACAGACAAGTCAACAGTACTCAGAATGAAGGGAAGAAACGAGCCGAAACCAAAAAAAGCCACGGCAAAGCCACTCAAAAAGCAAGGACATGGCCATTGTTTTTTCGTTATTCTTGGTTTGGTGCATCATGAATTCGTCCGGAGAGACAAACGGTCTATAAAGAGTTCTTTTTGCCGTTATTGAGGCGTTTTCGTGAGAACATCCCAAAAAGTGCTCATGAAAAGTGTTTCGAAGACTTGAAAAATCGTTGTCATAAGTATATTACAACTGGTGGGTATTACTTTGAAGGCGACAAAGAAAATATTGTTGAATAATTCAATATTTTGCGTTTTATTTGCAATTTCCGGGCTTCCTTATTTGTCACAATGTACTAGATGTATTACCATAGACATACTTCTAGCAACGCGTGGCCGGAACTACTAGCATTTATATATATATATGTATGTATATGTAAAAACCAGAGCAGCAAATCAAATTGATAATTTCATTAATATTATATGTATATGTACCGTTATAATGCATAATTGTTATAACAGTATTGACCGAACGCTTTTAGTTCATTATTGGTGACCGTGCGCCTACTAGGGTGATATTTATTGTTGCTTCTGCTAGTATATATAGTAATATATATATTTTTTTTACATATTCACTGCATGTATTATTGCAATTTGTAATTATTTGTATCACACTTTTTTCATAAAAATACTCACATAAAAAACCATTTCGTTAGAAAATTCGATGAAAGTATAGGATTCGGTTTGCGTTTCACACTCTCTTTGGATGAATTCATGGTACAAATCGTCAGCACATGCGCATGCTATATTTAAGGCGATGCCAATTTTTTATATATATTTTTTTGATTTTACAAAAATACTGTCTTTTTGCTTCGGTTTGATTTTTTTGTTTTAATTATTTGTAGTGTTTTGAATTATCACCAATCTTTTACAAATAATAATCGAAATTTGTTTCGAGAATTGTGTTGAATTGTTCAGAAAATATTATTTTATATATTATATATTATATTTTTTTAATTTTTAATTTGTTTGAATATTTAAAAAAATTTTTTTTTTGAATTTTTTTTTTATTTTTTTTTTTGAAATTTTTTCAATTTTTTTTTTTTGGAATTTTTTTAAAAATTTTTTTAGAATCAATTTTTGCGATTTTTAGAATATTCTAAATTTTCAAAATTTTTTCTTGTATATCCTTGCAATATATTTTTTGTAATTGCACATAACACTGTTAATTTTTCGAGTAAACTGCGCACGTTGACCACTTTAGCCGAATCGTACTGCCCGTTATGACTAGCGCCCACTAAATGTTCTTTTATACATTTTCAATACGCGTCTTAAATTGAACTGAATGGGTTTTTACATGCTATCGAATTTATAGTACTAGACAAAAACTTCATATGAAGTACCGTTATAAGTATATACATACAAGTGCATACCCGATATTCCTCTTGATATGATACCATGGCACTCGTATAACATATTTTATCTAAATCCTTGTTGACAGCTACGCGTCAAGCGGTTAGACAAGCAAGCGAGTGCTAAAATATAACAAAATAGAAAATTTATCAAAAATAAATAAACGACGTGTACAAAATGCTAATAATATTAATAAATAAACAAATAATTATCTTAATATATTTATTTCTTGAACTTTCATTGTATAATTTCACCATTTTCATACACAAATGCGCTCAGCATCGTCTACTTGCTCCCACTATCTCTCTCACTCTCTGGCTCATTGTGGCTCACATAATTCAACACTGTTTTTGTAATTCACAGTTATTAAAAAAAAATTTAAATTTAAAAAATTACTTGATTTATCCTTTGCCATGTATGTATTAGCGCGCTCTTAACCGCCATTCCTCACCGGTCAAATTCGCTTCTTTGCCAGAACTGTTCGGGCCATGCGCAAAATATAGTAAGCATTTACGTGTTGATGAATTTGTTTAGTAGCAGTTGATAGCGCGCTGATAGGAGTATCTTATCGCAGGCTCTCTATGATTATAATTAAAATAATTCGAACGAGTTTGTTTTACACGCATTACCTGGTCGCTTACTATGGTAGCGTATACTTATAGTATATACTTATATATGTATACATATATTATCAGGAGAAATTGTCAATAGAAACCTATCTACTTACCATTTATACATAATATATGTCAATATGTAAGTGATTCTTTCAAATTGCCGTTCAATATTAATACAAAAACATATTATGAATGAACTCGCGGTTGAAGAAATGCCCAGTAGGAAAATCGTCAGGTAATAAACAAAACGTTTACTGGCGTATTGCTCTACTTACAGCAGACATTGCCTGTTTGAACAATCTATTGTGGCAGAAATATTTAATTATTCATTAATATTAGGAAGCAAAGTTGTAGACCTAATATTTATTTTATCGCCTTCAAAGTAATTCTCACCAGTAGTAATATATTTATCGCAATGATTTTTCCTGGTAAAATTTTTCATGAACGCTTTTTGAGACGACCATCAGCTTCTTCAGCGAATTTTGTTTTATCTCTTCGATCGACTGAAATCGGGTTCCATGGAGCGGCAATTTCAGTTTGGGGAACAAGAAAGAAGCACTCGGCGCCAAACCCGGTGGTTGAGCAATGGTATTCATTGCGTTTTTGGCTTTACCTTCGGTCACAATCGTTGCTCGATGCGATCTATAATTGCATTATCATCGTGTAAAATCCATAAATTGTTCTTCCACAATTCCGGTTGTTCCCGACGGATGTTCTCACGCAAATACTTCAATATGGCCAAATAGCAATCCCTATTGACCGTCTGTATCTCCTTAACAAACTCATGATGCACCAATCACGATTATCAAATAAAACAATGAGCATTATCTTGATTTTCGAACGGCTTTGAGGTGTTTTTAGGTTTCGGCTAGTTTTTTCCTCCATTCCGTTGATCGGATTCATAAACCCATGTCTTATTCGCAGTTATGATGCTCTCCATGAATGTGGGATCGGAATTCACAAGATCAGGTATGTCGAAAGAGACCTTTTTAGGTACTCTCTTTGAAAAAAAGTCGTCTTGTTCGGAACAAGTCGAACAAGTACGCGTTTCATACCCAAAATATCTACCAACATCATTCGAACGGACTCGCGAGAGGTGTCCAGCTCACTGTATTAGTATGACGATTTTCAAATACCATATCCTTCACTTTTTTAACATTTTCATTAGTTAAACAGGTCGGACGTCGTCGATACATATTTCAACAACGTCTTCAGCGATCTCTCGACCGTCTTTGAAGGCTTTGTACCCCTCTAATGCTTGTGTTTTTGATAAAACTGAATCGCCGGAGGCCTTTCTCAACATTCGTAAAGATTCTGCACATTAAATTTTATTAGAAATACAAAATTTCAGACAAATTCTTTGGTGAGGTGTACCGATAATGGTATAGACTAGAGCAGGAACCTCTGAAAATAGCAAAAAGTGGAAGAAAGTCATAATAGGTTAAAACATATGAGACAAAAGAAGATAAGCTTACACCAAATTTCGTGAGAAATGTGTAAAAAATTTTGTACAAGATAAAAATAAAAACTCCATTTGAGTCGAAAAGATGTTGACACAAAATTGTAGTTCTTTTAATTACCTACAACTTTGCAATATAACTTTTTCCTATGGAGTTGCGAGAATGGAGGAGTCTCTTTGCCGGAAATTGATTTAAACCGCCTTTAAGCCTTAAAAATTCATTTCATCTTCGTTATTTTATCTTTCGTTTCCAAAGGGTGTCATCCTAATATGTTTTTTGTTTTGCTTTTAAAAATATTCTAATAATGTATGAACCGAAAAAATCGGCAGACAACGTCACCCTACGTGAGACTTCGGCCTTTCAAGTCGAAAATTTTGAGAGAAATTCGTTAAATTATGCATGAAATATATAGAACTTAGCTAAATCTCTCTTTTCTTGGAAAAAATTGAAGTAGTGATATTAATAAATACCATCTCTAATATCGGTACTTTCCGAATTAAGCAGGACATGGTATATTCTCCGGAAGAACTCGTCTTCCTCTCTTTCTCAATATACTCGTATAATACCTCCCGTTAATATAATATTTAAGCACAGTAGAGCAATAATTCTCACTCTTTCTAGCTGTCTTTCTCTTTCCCTAACTATCTCTTTTGATGTTTTTTCGTCCTTATCGCTATCCCTGTTGTTGTTGACAGTCCGAGTTAACAGTCCTTGGACGTATAAAAAATCCGGGTCCGTTCCAGTTACGTAGATCCGACCGTCGTGTCTTTTTCTAGGCATATTTCAATAGTCTATGTATAATTACCGTAGAGCACCTCTAAGAAAGAGAAATATATGGGAAGTACACAACAAATCATTATCATTATTTGTAATACCTTTTTCTGATATTTTTAGACCAAATTTCGTGGTCTTCCTGGGTCATGTCACCAAAATAGTTGAGTGAGACATATTTTACGAAAATTCTACGTCTCTTCGAAATAGAATACTGTGCTAGCTTGAAAGCAAAAACAGAGAAAGTACACTTAAGGGAATAATCTTGCATATAATAACTGAATTTCTGAGGCTTTGATTGCCGATCACGGCAGCCGAAAATTGTGAGCGAATTCCGAGCCCAACGATAGTATATGTATACTCAAATCCAAAATTTGATTATTTTGAGTAGGTTAGAGATGTGGGGTCTCTGGAACTATGAGTGTTTGTGGAGTTTTGTTTTAAATCCTAAAATAACTGAGATATAATAGAAAAAGTTTTGAAATTAAAAAAAAAATGCTGGAAAATTTTGAAACAATTCGATAAAGATGTTATAAAATTATAAAAAGAAGCTGCAATGGAGTACTCAAATTCACAGCTTAAAATCCCAGATAAACTCCATTGCGGGATAAAGCACCCAACTATTATCATTTAATTACTATTAATACCATTAAGTACTAATATTTCAAGTTTAATTTATATACTGCTTGCCAATATTAACTAAGTATCTGATCTCTTTCGGAGCTGTCTCCTATCTACAACCGATTCATTTCCAAATCAAATAAATTACATATACCAAACAATTTTGTTAATGCCACAAATCGTTCTGTATTATAATAAATAACTGATTTGTAATTACTTGTTGGTGACATTATATTCACTTAACTGTGATTAATGGGGTCTTAGCAGGTGTTATATCAACCGTTGTTGCGACATGAGTGAGCGCTTTTTTATTGTTTGATAGATTGAGTATTTTCTTTAGAAGTGAGTTAAGATCACCTTTGGTTTAGCATAATTTTAGGCTTACAATAGAAAGCGATAATGCCAGATGCCAGTTATTTCAACATAATCATATTCAGTAGAGGAAAATAACTTTTTAATATTTAAATAAATTGAATAGCTAAGCAAAGTTTGGTGTAAAAACAGGAATGATGAAAAGTATAGAGTACGCTTTTATAGAAAGAAGTTACGAAACAAATTTGTTCGTCATTATTTAGGGACACGTCAACGATGCAAACAGTCTTCCTCCATACAACTTATTGAACGCCATCAGTGATCGAAAATTATGAAAACTTTTCATTATTTATGGAGTTCGTTGATATCCATGTTGGGATTCACAGTATTTGGTACCTCGTAACACAGCTTTTCAAGAATATGGACAAAGTTGTTATATTTACCTAACTGACTGGCTTACGCTATATAGAGTTGGTTTAAGTGGTCATCCAAAGAGATGGTTAATGTCAAGTTATCATCGTGTACTGTACTTATGCTTTGGGTTAGTCCACTTTGTAAAGTGTACTAATGCTAATAATTTCAGAAAAAATCACATTTGGCATTTGTCGATAATTTTGAAGTTCCATGTGAAGTTCCTCTACTTCGTTCACCAGTTATAATGCGTTTTCTGTTTTGCTGTTACACGATCTTGAAATTCCTTTATAAAATTTAAAAGTAGATCTCGATTTTTTTATATTCAAAATTTATTTAAATTTTTTCATTTTAATAGAAAATTTTTTAAATTTATTATTTTCCCGGAATACACAAATAACTATTGGCTCTTAGATAGTAGAGAGGTAAAACGATCGTTTTCAGTTTTTTTAAATGTACAGTTTGATAGACACTGTACTTCTCTTAAGTAGTTGAGTAGCATATTTTTAGACTGCTTTTAAAATGTATCGCGCTTTTAACAAGATAAAGATACTTTTACACCCTTTATGATATACAAAATTAAACTGTGAAGGGTATTATATCTTCTTATTTATTTTTTCTTGTTTCTAAACATGTTTTTGTATTATATATATGTATATTGAAATACAGTAGGGACTGCACAAAAGTGCCATGAGCCACTCAATTCGCTTTTGAGCACCTAAAATAGGGCAACTCATCGCAGTTGGCTGTGTATATGTGCAAATATACTTAAATCATACAAACATATGTATATGTATTTATGTATATTACGTGTATATATGTACATAAATGTGTACATATATGGACATATAATCGCTCAAGTCTAAGTGCCTGCAATACTTCAGCAATAGTCGAAGCATAAAATGAGCAATGAATCGCTGGGGCTGCACTTGTGGCAGGTGCAAAGTGCACTGCTTGTTGCACATACAACGCCATCGGAGGTGACAAATCAAAAATTACACTTTTGCAATATGTTGCAAAGGAATAACTGTACATATTAAACCTATATATATATATAATGAGCGCGTGAGTTATGTAGCAGAGCAAATTAATTACTTTCGGTATGTTGCGTTTTCAAGGAATGCATGCAGCTTTTCGAGTGATTTTCATTTAGTATTTCAAAGAAAAATATAATAACGGCGTATGTACATGTATGCATGTATATACATTTATATAAATATATTTTTATATAAGCTGGCGGTAGAATTCATTGCAAAACTGAAGTACGCTCATTAATTTCTGAAAAATTTTTGCCCTTATACATATGTATATGTATATGTCAATATATTTGAATAAGCTTATTATTTTACTAAACATATTTTTTTTCTGATATTTTTTTCAGAAATTTTTATTTTTTATAAAAGCTCAAAGCGATTTTATTCATAGCATATTAAGCGTTTGTTTATATATTTGTAGACTAAGGCATATAAATAAGTGCATATGCGAGAGTATATATGTGTATGTGTATATAATTAAATGCAAATATATTGCTACGATTTCTAGTTTACTTACGCATATATATATAAACATATATATAAAACACACATAGTTTCTTCCACATAAAAACTCCCTACCATGTAGCTCCACAGCTTCGAGTGCACTGAGCTAACTTAACAGTTGGGCAGGCACTGTAGTACCTTCAAGAATGCACACATTAACTGCTATGTGCTTGCATAACCAGTTATATATATATGAATGTTAAAATAACCATTAATATTCAGCAAATATTCAAACATTCCAACACATTCTCAAATGCTGCACTTAGCTGGTGTTAAAGCGTTCATTAGGGTGGGCCAAATAAGGGTCTCAAACGTTGTTGGTGAAGGTGTTAGAGAAGGATTAACGCTGATTTATGTCCCGGTGAAAAAAGTTTAACTATTTCAAGGAAGTTAGAGACTATGTAGAGCAAAAACGTATAGAAAATCTTAAATAGAGTGAGAGAGGAGCGCTATATAGTTTGTATAGAATTAAGCTTCTGTTCGAAAATTGTATTTTTGGCATTCATAACTATCGCATCGAAATCATATGTTCTTTTTACATATTTATTGCAATAGCTAAAGTCAAAGCTAAATCAGCTGAGGGAGTATATTTTTTTTGCCTGGTTATGTCCATCGCTTACTCAAAAGAAATCTCTTTCTATTAATTTTCTAGAGTTTCCTTATCTTTCTCTTCTTTTATCAAGTAGACAGCGCTTACTAGGTTATGGCCGAGTTTACGACAGCACGCTCGTCGTTCTTTTTGTTCGTCGAGAGAGGACTTTAATTTTTAATTGCCTACTCAGTCCGAAGTAGCAGCTGTTGGCAAGAGTTATTCTGCGTTGGATTTCTATTCAGATCAACCTCTTTAGCTCGCCTTCAAGGGGATGTTTTTTTGCTACCTAGAGGATACTTGATGTAGGACCAAAAGTCGTGAGTACTCCAGCAATATGTAAGAGAATCGTTTCAGGCCACTTCCAAGTGAATGGGAGTGGAGTTCTTCACTTGCGTGAGCTTCTATACATGGCTCCATCCGTCATTTTTTAGTCTCAATATAGATCATCTTTACTTACTTTTCCTCAGAAACTTTTCTTGTTTATGTTATACTAAGCACGATCGGATCTAGTCAGACACTTTCCAGTCAATGTATTGATAACGAATTCTAAATAGCTTACCATAAGGTGTACCAAATTTTTTATATCAGCAATAGAAGTTTTGGTAAAAATGTAGGAAATGATCGACAGAAAAGTCGGATCCGAAAATAAAAAATTATGCAAAACTTGAGACTATAAGAATATGCAAATTTTTTATGTATTTTGAAACATAGGGTCTGATCCCCTCAAAAGTCAACCCAACCTTCACATGCTATCCACTATTTATTACCGAGAAAACACCTATGCCTTTGTTAGCTTAGATACCATACCGAGAGCTCCGAATTCGTATAAAGGGGGCCAACCACCGATCCGTCTTAAATTTTCTGAAAACCGAAATCGAAATAAACAAACTAGGTATTAAAATGAATTTAACGGTTCCGATTAGTAAAATTTCAAGTGAAGTCCTCCCGAAGCATATTCTGCTTGTCAGTAAAACAATCAAGTAAAATATTATCGCAATTTCTACACTTCTTGGTCGGAAAACTTTATCCGAACCTTTATTTGAATATTTGAAGGTTAGAACAACAGATATTTTGATTGCATACACTCGCCAGAAAAAGTTTGCATATATGGGTATGTTTGTAAATTATATTTTCTTGCTGAAAATGGGTCAGTCAAAAAATGACATTATTTTTCTAACGAAAAATATCTAGTATCCCCATATTTTCCTGTTTCATTTTGATCATGAGCTGATTCTTCGTCTGTGAGTGATTCTCGAACACGCGAGTAGCAGTCATTTTAACCAGAAGTTTCAGTTTGCAGTATGCTGTGCTGAAAGACAAAGAGAGAGAGCAAACTAACAGCTGTCGATCTGATTGGAAGAGAGTTGTACCTGCGACTTCAACTTCGATACCCGCTTGTAAATATAATATTACTGTTTATCCTCTCTTAACTAAGTGACGTGATAGCTAAAATTGGTGGAAGGAACACATTTTGAGTCGATTCCGGACATCCAGGCAGCCGTGACGAGGGTACTCGCGGACATCCCAGTCGAAGCGTTCCAGAAATGTTACGAAGCACGGAAAATGAGCTGGAATCGCTGTATAGCTGCCCAAGGTGATTACTTTGAAGGGGATGGCAGAGTTGTAGAATAATTTTCAAATATACAGTTTTTATCAGTCTCATTACTTAATTGTCACACCTCGTATGTATCTATAATCGTAAAACAAATCGCGTGAAACTGTTTAGCCTTGGACCGGAAACGACAGCGCTGAAACCTGTTAAATGAGCTGTGAAATAGCATAAAGTATATTAACAAGAGTTATATTTTTTCGATGATTACAGTTAATATTCTGGCTAATAATATTTTAATGCCCCGCCGATATAAAATAAAACAACAAAATTGTACCAAAATTCGCTGACTATTTAAGGAAAACATGTTTAGGTTTTTTTTACAGTAAGTAACAGCTGCTGTTTTTATATTTAACTAATTTTCGGGGCATACAAAAATGTGGAAGGATTATAAAATTGTCATTTGTTTCGCAATGTTTGCACTTTTTGGAGTTACAGTTAAGTGTGAAAATGTTGGAAAATTGTGAACTCCTAAAATATAATTTTTTTAACAGTTAGCGTGCTCGGGCCCACAGATTCAAGCAAAATTCATTGAGCTGCAAGAAACGATGAGAGAATTGACTACTGCAGTTACAGTTAAGTGTGAAAATGTTGGAAAATTGTGGACTCCTAAAATATAATTTTTTTTTTAACAGTCCGCGTGCTCGGGCCCACAGATTCAAGCAATATTCATTGAGCTGCAAGAAACAATGAGAGAATTGACTACTTCTATACTGAAACTGAACCCGAATGGCGGTGAGTGGGTTGTTACTAGGCTTTTCCTTTTAATACAAAATAAAATATTAAATCAAATATTAACTTTCCATTAAAATGTTCTTTCGTTTACAGAAAATTCATCAGGGAATGATAATAAAAATCCCCTTGAAGACTTTAAACCTATAATACCTTTCTAAAATTTAAAATCAGAGTAAAAACTTTTTGATAATGTAAAGATATTTATAAAAAAAAATAGTTTGGAATAAAAGTCAATGTAAATAAAATGTTTTTTTGCTAGAAACTGCCTTTTAGTCAATTCAGCAACCAAAAATGACCATAAATTCTAGCTGAATAACAACCACTACATTAAATTGTATTACATTTGACATAAAAAAGCAATACTATTTATTTTTTCTTAGCTGAATTGTATTCAGCACATTAAATATTCTTTACAATAAACTTAGATATGCTTGGAACTGTTTAAGAATTTCATATAGATTGCTTAGAACTGTCTTATTGTTTGGCCGAATAATAAATTTAGAACATGTTTTTATTTATTTTTTATTTGATAAACGCTACATATACATGAAATTTAATGAAATTAATACTTTCATTAGCTGAATTCTATTCAGCAAACAAAAATGTCAATAAATTTTAGCTGAATTATAGCCAGCATATTTAATAGTCTTTACAATTTACATAAATAAGCAAAACGATTTATTTTTTCTTAGCTGAATTGTATTCAGCACGTTAAATAACCCGCACATTAAATGTAAATAAGCAAACCATTATTACTGTTATAATTGAATTTAATTCAGCGCTTTAAATACTATATTAATTTTATATTAATTTATAAATAATATCTTATAGTTTAGCTGAATGGTATTCAGCACAAGAAATGGTTTCCAAATCTTAATTAAATATGCATTTTAACAATATTTCTTATAAATCGAAAATTGTATTTTATTCGGCGCGATAAATAGCCTCCACATTTAACGTAAATAGGCCAAGCAGTAGTGTTAAGGTAGCTGAATTTTATTCAGCGCGCTAAATAGTACATATATTTCACAACGTAAGTAAATAATGAACTTTGTTTAAGCTGAATGGTGTTCAGCACATTAAAATGGTCTCAAATTTTACATGAATAAGTAACTGCTGTGTTATTATTGCATGTTGATTTAATATTAAAATAACAAATGCTGTATGGACCAATTCAGTAGTGACTAATTGATGTTTTCTTAGAAATTGTAAATGTTTTAAATGAAATATGGCTATTGCAATCCATTTTTCAAATCACAAAAAAAGTGCTTTTAATTTTAATTACCTACTATTATTTTTATATTCAGCGCAGATTAATTATAACAGTCGCATTTGTAAATAATAATAACTATATTACACACCCGCTACCAAGCACAGCTTTAAAATATATTGACTGTATTCACTATTGTTATAAACACAGTTGCTGAATTGCTTTCAGCACACGCGTGAAATCAAAATGATACTTTTAAGTACCTACAAATGCACAATAAATCACTCTATAGTAAAAACAAAAGTAGTAATATGCACAATTTCGCTGCTGAGTTCTATTCAGCTAGCATCAAAATTTTAAAGAATTGGAAACCATAATAATATTTAATCCTCTAAATATTTGTTTTTGCTTATATCGCTATGTAGTTATATTTTTCTTTACTGACCCAAATTTCCATATCAATTTCTCTAAGTAAAATTGTTTTCAGCGCTTATAAGCAGCTTTCTAATAGCAATATTTAGTTCATATAATGTTTTTAATACGCTAACTTTATACTTGTAGTCAGCTGAATTCTATTCAGCAAGGAAAAAATTAACGATTTCACTTTTACAAAACACCAATTTGTAACAATGTTCGTTATTGCATATATTTAGCTGTTTTTTTTAGAGAAATGCGATACAGATAATTTATATATCTATATCGTATATATTTCTCTTTTCCGGCTCATATTTTTATATGTAATATTTAAATTTTCCAAGGTAAATTGTATTCAGCGCTTATAAGCAGCTTGCTGATAGCAATGTTTATTTCAAATTACGTTTTTAGTATGGTTAGTTTATATATATAGTGAGCTGAATTCTATTCAGCACGTAAATAGTTAACGATTTCACTTTTACAAAACACCAGTTTGTAACAACCTTCGTTATTGCATATATTTAGCTATGTTTTTAGAGAAACGTGGTATAGAGTTTTTATCAAATGTAATTTTCCTATTTCTCTTTGTAAAATTATACTCAGCGCTTGTAAGCAACTTGCTGATAGCAATATTTAGTTTAATTTAAGTTTTAAGTATGCTTAATTTGTATATATAGTGAGCTGAATTCGATTCAGCACCTAAAAAATTGACGATTTCAATTTTACAAAACTCCAATTTGTCACAATGATCATTATTTCATATATTAACATAGCTGTTTTTTAGAGGTACGTAATAACGATGATTTAATTCTAATGTAACACAATATCATACTTGCCAAAAGTAATTTAAAGAGCAAACAAAACTAGTTATTTATTAGTTTGCCATTATATGAGTCGATGTATAAGTTCACATACATATGTACAATTTTTTGAGTGCAAAAAAACCCATTGAATATAGAACAACACTGCTTTGAAGTTATTAGTTTTTAGCATTTTATTATACCTAACACCTCTGGGCTCAATTCTTTATAAATGCGGTACTGCGACATGAGATCACATACGAAATTTTGAATTAATTGCAGTGGTAACCAGCAAAAGTCGGAAAATGTCGCGTTCCATAGTTTTCGGTTTGCTCATTTGTGTGAGTCTGCATTTGGTGGTGAGTTGCTTCAAGAAACAATAATAATTCGACTACTAATCACTAATTTATTTATTTTTTCCTTCAAAAATTTGTTCAATATTTGCAAATCAGCTCTCTGGTACCGTTGGCTCTTCAGCTGCATTAAATTCAGCGCTTAAAACCTCCAGCTCATCTCAGCTTTCCAGTGACGCCACAGGCGTAAAGAATGCTAATTGTATAGGATATAGTATTCAAATTGGTACTCCACCACCAAGCACCACCACAACAGTTGCCCCTGCAGGATAAATCTGAATAGGGAATTCAATTATTAAATAGTGAAAAATGTATTTTAGAAAATTATTAAATATATGATGTGTTAAAATATTTGATAAATATCATTAGAAAACTCTGAACTAAATCCTAAAGTATGTTAATAACAATGTCACGCGAGTATTAATGAAATTTAGCGTCCGATTATATTTCTAAAATCCGGTATACTATATTTCAAAACATTATACGACGAATAATAAAAATAGCAAATAAATTGGCGGTGAAAAGCTAGAAGAGTTTTACATAGTTATCATTGAACTACTAAGACTTGCATGCAAATTTTTTCGATGATTATGGAATTACTAAGTTTCTTATGAAAATTCTAAAGGGACTACGGAAATTTTTTTCAAACAAATTAACCCCAATCAGTAAGATTGCACGTTAATGCGCTTGTCTTTCAACAACACCAGCTTTCTAATCAAATCTTACGGGGTTACATGTGTAACCTTGGATAAAAACCTATCTTTCTTCAAAAATTTGTGCCTCATATAAAAAATACTCATACAATATTTTATTAAAATTTTTTATTGTCACAAATATGCACTATTAACAAAGAAATTCTGAAATTTTTGGAAAAAAATATTTTAAGCTCGGCCTTGTGACGCCATTTCCTCTGCCCCGTCGGAAAAAAATGTACCCGCGTTGGCAGGATAACTTCTTACAGGATCATCTAAAGTGAAAAAATTCGTGCTTTCGTTAAAACCTCAACTTAGAACTTGGACGAAGGAATAAAATAAAAATTTGATCTTTGGCAGACATTTTTACAAAAAAATAAAATATCGCGACATTTTGTTTGTCAAATACTTGTAATCAAAAAAATTCTTCGTCCAAGTCTTTAAGAATTGTATCTCGAAGACAACCGACTTCAAAAACACATTTTCGAGAAAAACACGTTTAAAAACGCGGCAAATTCTCAAGGTTGTATCTCCGAAACTTTTACTCGGATCAACCTGAAAATTTTGGACAATATTTCAGAGGTGTTCTAAAATTTAATAAGACCAAAATCGATGTAATGATAACGTTCCGCCAATTTTGATGTCAAAGATGCTGCACGCCCTGGAAGATCATTTATTGAAAATATAGGAAACACAAGAAGAAACGTTCTCATCGGTGAACCGAAGTTCTTCACAAATACAACTTCTTCCTTACATAAACTTTGATCGGTAGTTTGTCTGACAGTGACTCGATTTGAGCAATTTCTTTGGAAATTTCTTCGTGTCCTTGGACTATAAACAATGTTAAATTTGGTGTAGTGTTCTATTCAGTCGAATAAGCTATCCATTTGAGCACTTTATTCCCATCGTTCAGTTCAAATGAGTAGCTTTTTGTGGGGAAAAGTACGGATGCTAAATTACAGATTAATATGTGAGAGCTGAGGAACTGAAGGCCTAGTTTGCATATATGCAGACAGACGGATGGACATCAGAAGGACAGCCGGTTAAAAACATTGTGGCAAACTTAATATATCCTCTTCATGTTCAGGGTATAAGCTGATAATCTTCATGGACCGAATTTCCATAGCAAAATCGATAAATTTCCGAAGCGGATAGTTACTGCGTCACGTGCTACTACGTAAATCGAAAATGGTTGTAGCCAAATGTGGTGAGACGGCGCAACCTACGGTTAAGTAAGATTGCCTATCATGAAAGTTTCTCCATGTGTTTGATAAAATTGGCAGGATATAATTTAATATGAGCTGCTCTCCTATCGCCAAACTCTTAATTCGAACCTGTACTGTCAATAATTTGACCGTTTGAAAAAAGCAATCGTTTTGGCGAGTTGGAGAATCCGTCAGAACAATGTCAGGCCACACATTTGCCCTGTCTGTGATTATGAAAAGCGACTAATCCAATTCGTTATTTAAATACATGAGAGTTTCTATGAGACAGGTTTCATGAAACTATGTTCAAAAAGTAAAAAAAAAAAATCGAATAAATCAGTGCATACTAGACCAGCATCGAATAGTTCTAAGCATGGCAAATAAAATCTTCAATGGGGATTTACATCGCTATATCGTGTATACGAGTATTTTTTCTTTTCTGGCTCACATTTTTATATGTAATATTTCAATTTTTCTAGGTAAACTGTATTCAGCGCTTGTAAGCAGGTTATAACAACGTTCGTTATTGCATATATTTAGCATTTTTTTTTAGAGAAACGCGATACCGATGGTTTATATCGCTATATGTATATATTTCTCTTTTCTGGCTCACATTTTTATATGTAATATTTAAATTTTCCTAGGTAAACTGTATTCAGCGCTTGTAAGCAACTTTCTAATGGCAATATTTAGTTTATTTACTGTCTTTACTACACTTAGTTTATACTTGCAATGAGCTGAATTTTATTCAGCACGTAAAAAGTTAACGATTTCACTTTTACAAAACACCAATTTGTAACAACATTTGCTATTGCATATATTGAGGTGATTTTTTTAGAGAAACGCGACACAGAGTTCTTATCAAAACTAATTTTCCTATTTCTCTTTGTAAAATTATACTCAGCGCTTGTAAGCAACTTGCTGATAGCAATATTTATTTAAATTTATGTTTTTAGTATGGTTAATTTATATATATAGTGAGCTGAATTTTATTTAGCACGGAAAAAATTGATGATTTCAATTTTACAAAACACCAGTTTGTCACAATGCTCATTATTTCATATATTTAGCTGTTTTCTAGCGGTGCGTAATATCGATGATTTAATTCTAATGTGACACAATATGATACTTGGCAAGAAGTAATTTAATGAGCAAACAAAACTAGTTATTTATTAGTTTGCCATTATATGAGCCCATGTATAAGTTTATTTATTTATGTACAATTATGAGCGCAAAAAACCCCATTGAATATAGAACAACACGCTTCACTGCTTTGAAATTATTAGTTTTTAGCACTTGATTATAAATAACACCTCTGCGCTCACTTCGTTATAAATGTCGTACTGTGACATTAGATCGCATTTTTACTTTGAATTGCAGTTGTAGCTAGCAGAAGTCGGAAAATGTTGCGTTCCATAGTTTTCGGTTTGCTCATTTGTCTGAGTCTGCATTTGGTGGTGAGTTCTTCCAAGAAATAATAATATTTAGTTCGACTACTAATATTTATTTTTTTAATTTTTCTTAAAAATATTTCATAAATTTGAGCAATTTTTGCAATTCAGCTCTCTGGTACAGTTGGCTCTTCAGTTGCCTTAAACTCAGCGCTTAAAACCTCCAGCTCATCTCAGCTTTCTAGTGACGCCACAGGCGTTAAGAATGCTAATTGTATAAGATATGTTCAAATTCGTACTACAACACCAAGCACGACCACGACCACGACCACAACAGTTGTGCCTGCAGGATGAATCTGAATGGCGGAAATCAATTATTAAATAGTGAAAAATGTATTTTAAAAAATTATTAAATATATGATGTGTTAAAATATAAGACGAATAATAAAAATAGCAAATAAATTGCCTGTGAAAAGCTAAAAGAGTTTTACATTGTTATCATTGAACTACTAAAATTTGCAGGCACATTTTTTCGATGATTATGGAATTATTAAGTTTCTTATGATAATTCTAAAGGGGCTCTCGATTTTTTTTTTTCAAACAAAGTATTCCCTAAGATTGCACATTAATGCCTGTACCTTCTATCAAAACTACACACATATTTTCGAGAAAAAACACATTAAAGACGACGTACTTAGCCTAACTAGCCTCGAGCCCACAAGTTCTCAAGGCTGTATCTCCGGAACCATTACTCGGATCAACTTAAAAATTTACAAAAATATTCCAGAGGTATTGCAGAATTTAATTGGATAATAAAAAGAAATCGATATAGCCCTTAAAGTAATGCATTATTCAAATTCTGTTTTTTGCTGTCTAAAATGCTCCACCTAGGTGTGTTCGTTTGTATCTTTGCTCCCAAGGCTTATAGTTGATATTATACATACTCGACAGGTTTCATGAAACTATCTACAAAAAGATAAAAAAATATCGAATAAAACGGTGCATATTAAACCTGCATCGAATAGTTCTAACCATGCCAAATAAAACCTTCAATTTAATGAAAAAATAATGGATTACTTCTTGCTGGACTTTGCGACGCAATTCTCTTCGTATAATAATTGCAGTATTTGTTTCTATTTCTTTTTACTATATAGGTAAATTGCTCTTTTTTAGCTTAAAATTTTATAAGCAGTATTTTAATTCCGCTGTGTAAATGTGTATTCAGCGCTTGTAAGCAGTATTCTGATAGCAATATATTTACCATATTTGCCACTTTTTTAACAAATTACAGTTGCTGAATGGCATTCAGCACATGTATGAAAGTAAAATAGTATTTTAGGTTGCAACCAATCCAAAACAAACTTCTCTCTGCTAAAATTAAAAACAGTAGTATGCGCAATTTAGCTGCTGAATTATATTTAGTTTTTTATGTAATATTTGAAATCAGCCAAGTAAAATGTATTCAGCGCTTGTAAGCAGCTTTCTGATAGCAATATATTTACCATATTAGCCACTTTTTTAACAAATTACAGTTGCTGAATGGCATTCAGCACATGTATGAAAGTAAAATTGTACTTTAAGTTGCAACCAATCCACAACAGACTATCTGTGCAAATTGAAAGCAGTATTATGCGCGATTCGGCTGCTGAAATTTAATTTAGATTGCATCATAATATTAAGAAATTTGCAGTCATGCTTCTGTTGATTTATACTTTTGAGTATTTGTTTTTGGTTCTATCTCTATATATATTTTTTTTACTGGCTCACAATTTTTTATGTAATATTTGAAATCAGCCAAGTAAAATGTATTCAGCGCTTGTAAGCAGCTTTCTGCTTATAATATTTTGTTTAGCTAACATATAAAGTACTCATAAGTTGCTTATAAAGTAAGCTGAATTCTATTCAGCAGCAAAAGAACTAACGATATTCGTTTTACATAGCTCCTTGTTGTCACTTAAATCCACATTGAGCTTTTTCTTTAGTAAAAATTGATTTAGGAATCTAATTCTAGTGTCACATGCAATATGCCGTTATCTCTGTACAATTCAATCTTTTGGCAAAAAGTAATTTACCAAACAAACAGCAACAGTTTTTTATTAATTCGCCATTATAGTAATGAACCGATTAGACATTTTTTTAATAATAAAAAACGCCATTGGTTGTAAAACTCTACGCTTCACTGCTTCGAAATTATTTGTTTTTCGCACTTAATTATACTTAATAACTCTGCGCTCAATCCGTTATAAAAGTGGTGCTGCAACGGCAGATCGCATTTGAAAATGTGAAATTGCTGTAGTTCTGGCTGGAAGTTTCAGGAAAATGTTGCGTTCCATAGTTTTCGGTCTGCTCATCTGTGTGAGCCTACATTTGGTGGTTAGTTTTTCAGAGAGAAATATAAGTTGTCGAATAAGTAATAATGTTTTTCTTAATTTTTTTTTCCTAAAATTTGTGCAATATTTTCTATTTAGCTGGCTGATAATGTTGGCACTTCAGCTGCAGTGAATCCAGCGCTCCAATCCGCAAGCTCTTTTTTGCTTTCCGGCAAAACTGTTGGGCATGTAAAACATGGGCATGGTCAAAGGCGCAATGCTACAACAACCACCACCACAACAGCTGCTCCAACGACATAGATCTGAATAGAGAAATTCAATAATCAAATAGTGATAAATAAGAAAAATTTACTTTAGAAAATTATTTAAATTATTATGTGTCAAAATATTTGATAAATGTCAATATAAATTCTGTGCTAATGACAATGAAGAGTTAACGAAAATGACATGCGGGCTCCTTGAGTGAAATTCAAACTTCAATGCTGTTATTTTGTAGTGCAGAAGTTTTCAACATCTTTTAGGTGTTACAGTTTTTCAAAGGAAAATATAGCTAGTAAATTTCCGTCGAACCACAGAGGCAGTTTTAAATGATCATTAAACTACAAAGGGTTTCACGAAGCACTCAAAGGGACCTTAGAATTTTATTTGGAGAATTTTTCTTATAATTCAAAGCAAAGTAAGGCCTTTCAGTACGATTGGGTGTTAATGTGCCTTACTTTCTATCTGCTTGACTCATGCATTTGCTGTAAAAAAACTTATAGATCGAATTTCCGAATGTATGTTATATCTGAAGTGGTTGATTATTGGTGATGAAAAGTGAAACCTTGTCCACAACGTCAAAATAAAACGGTGCTTGGTGAATAGCTGAGAGCCAACGCAAATAATTACCATTCCAGGATTGACGATCACGAATGTTTTGCTATGTGGGATTGGTTAGAAATTATCTACTATAAGCTGATCATCTGCGGCAAAACTCTTAATTATGCTCTGTAATTTCAACTATTGGACCATCTGACTGAAGCAATGGTTCAGAAGAGATGCGTTTTGGTTAACAGGAGAGAAACTGGGTTCTGTCAGAACAATGCCAGGCCACACACAAAGATGGTGACTCGGCAGAAACCCCGGAAACTTCGTTGGAAGGTTCTTAAGCATCTAATTTACTATATAGTAAGGACCTAGCATCAAGTTATTACTAGTTGTTCCTGTCTATTACGATTGATTGATTTTGACCGAGATCACGATCTATAATACAAAGGCGCTTTGACAGTTCTGAAATTGTTGGATGACTTTCTTATTATGTATTTGTGTAAGTACATCCCCAACAGCCTTTATAATCTCTTCATTTGGTGAAAAACGCTTTCCACGGAAGTCACTGGGGCCGAAATCTGGTGAATACGGTGGATGCTCCAACAATTCGGACTTTAATTCATGGATTTTAGCATTGTCAAAATGCTCTTGTGACACGACACATTGTCCTGATGAATAAGAATTTTCTCTTCTGCAAACCTTTCCTTCAACTGGTCCAAAAGGTTGCAATAATATTCAGAAATAATTGTTTTACCAGTTTTCAAGTAATCCAAAAACAAAATTCCTCTCTCTGTCTCTGTTCGAAGCCGAACAATTAGGTTCACACCACTCTTTAGCCTCTTGTTTTGATTCAGGATCATGGTGATAGAACCAAATCTCATCCATAATGATGAATCTGTCGCACAAGATCCATTTTATCTTTTTTAAAAGAGTGTACCAACAAAACAGAAAAGAATTTTGGGCTAGTAGCAGCGCCCCCACTTATCGAAGACAAAACTTTTTGAACCACCTGGTATTTGACTCGTGTTTACTACTGCCAACAGTAAGCAACGCGGTATCATCTGCAAATGTGGCTGTTGTCATTGGCAGGTCATGGGTGAATAGCATGTAAAAAAGAGGACCCAACACACTACCTTGTGGAAGTCCTGTGGCGAAAGTAGCGATCTAATAAATATGATTTTATGATATCATAATGCTGTTTCGGTAAAATCAGTTTTAGTTTCGAAAGCAGTCCCTTGTGACAAACTTTCTCGCACCCTTTTGTAACATCCAAAAACAATACGGTTGAACAGATTTTTTTCCTTAAAGGCTTTTTCAATAATGAAGTACAATTCTTTGGATTTTTTTCAATCGAATGGGTAGCACGAAACCCAAATTTATGCGCTGGAAATATTTTTTTTCAATGACTTTATTGAGACGTTTTATGAGAATTTTGTTAAAATATTTCCATATTATCGGTAGAAGTGATATGATTCTGTAAGAAGATACATCAATCTTGGTTTGCCTGAATCTTGATAACTGCAGCAATTTTCCAAAAGTTGGCATGTGTTAATAATGTTGGTAATTTTTACTTTGCTTATTGGAGAACGCTATTTTAGAACCTCGGTAGAAACCAAGTCGTTACCGGGCATTTTTTTGGTTTTTCAGATTTTTGATTTCCTCACTTAGCTTACCGCTTTTGCAACTTCAGATTACTTCGCTTTCGCTTACATTTAGTTATTTCTCTTATTTCATTGGGATATTAAGAGTTTACAACAATTTTCTTACTTCGGGTGTACTTTTTTAAGCTGCTGTTGTAAAATGTAAATTTCAGCTTTCAATTGGTCTGTTTTCAATAAAGAGTCATATTTGCTTTCATAATCTGTCTAAAGTATTCGCAATTTGTACGTTTATTGCGTAAGCTGCTGGTTTGTCTTTAAAGCTGACGGTTTCACTATAGGTTAAATATATTGGAGAATGATCTGAGTTAAAGCCATAACCCTGAATGATCGACAAATAAGTAGTTCCGAAATATTTTGCCGACAATGAAAAAATCTATCAAGTCTGGAATCTTTTGACTATCTGATGACTAATATGATGGTAAGCTCGCCGAGAATGCATACGTCCAGTTAACTGCAGTGCTTTAAAGAGTTCGCTCCCCTTTGAAGTCATAAGTCGGTCGATGGCTGCCCGGTTTATAAGAAATATTTGAAGTTGTTCGATGGTGAGATCGAAATCAAGTTCTGCGTACCTCTAAAAACTACTCAAAGTGTTCGCTGTGACTTTAATTAGTATTGTAATTGAAGACCTTTATATACATATACTACAAACATACATACACTAAATAGTAAGAAGTTCATTCACCAACTAATAGGATTAGTAGAGTCCTACCTCGAAATGACGCCAGCCAAAGTCTGATAGTGCCGGCAGATGACCATTACTTTTAAAAATGACAGTCATATTTTGACAGCTTACAGAAGTACTCACATACAAGTATATATATGTGTATATGTCATAGGGCGTTATAAATTAGACTTTATCAAACGCTAGCGAGCGCCGAGGCGCAAATTCATAAATGTGCCTATAATATAGGGTGTGATCTGCCAGCCAGGAGCGCACCCAATAAAAAATGGAAAATGCATGTTGAAAAAAATGATATAATTGAATTAACTGTAAAACAACAAAAGTCATAGCGGGTGTAAGCTTTAGCAATTTGTGGTTGAAGGGTGGGGAAATGCGTGTTTTTTTCTGAAGACGCACCAAAATGTAGGCGCAAAGGATAATTAGCTGGTGTCACAATAATTGAGCGCTATGACACGCATCGTTTGCTGTCATTGAAGCGTCATATGCTTGGCGGCATGCATAAGCAAACGAACATAAGTTATGATATATATGAATGTGTAGTTGTGTGTGTCCTTTTGTAGGTGTGTGTGTGTCCTTTTGCATGTGTGTGTGTATAGTAGTAAATTAGTTGAGGATTAATTGTTGGCGCGCACGCATCTTTTCGAATTTCAAGGAAAAGGACGAGAGAAAAAAATGTACAACAACAACAACAATTTGTGTCTTGTTGTTGCTTTCGTGCGACATTTTGCTGTGAGCTTGCTCGTTAATCGCTGATCGCGCCTGTTTTTTCATTATAGTTGTTGTTATATCTTATTTTTTTGTTGTTGTTGTTGGTGTTATGCGTGCAGATGTCATTTAGTGTTTACCTTTTTAATCGGATAAAATTCATAATTATTGTTATTAGTGTCATTTGTTTAGTTTTTTTTTCATTTTTGCCCTGCATTGCACCCACTACACATTTATAGAGTGTTATGTGCATGTGTGTGCGCACGCTTTGACTCCCACTCAATCATTCGCGTGCGTTTTTCTATTACGATGGCCTATCTGCTCTATCTACTTTTGCGCTTACGTTGATTTCCGACGCAGTTAGTTCATAATAATTACACATACACACATATACACATACATGTAAACACGCACACACGCATATAGTAAAACATAAGCACTCGATTTCTGTTGACTTTTCGCTTAATTTCATAATTTCCTTATAATTCAGCTTTACCTGCGCATTGCATACACTACAATAACAACAATTGCAACAACATATTATGCCATTAGCCTTGTTGTTGCGCTGGCACTCATCAAATTATGTAATTAAAATTCCACACCTTAATTTTGGCTATTTATTATGATGGCGTTGATAAGCGCCTGAAATTATGCACGTCAGCCCACCAAATGTATTAGTCAGTTAGTTAGTTAGTTAGCGTTTTTTTCCTGCACCGCTTAAGGCGTTGCATTGTGTGCTCGCTCATGTGTCGGCGGTTAATTGAAAGCATAATTGATTGTTCGAATGCATCATTAACGTGGGCGTAGTGGCATTCGAGGAATGCGCCGACGAATTAAAAGATAAGTGGGGAGTTGGAAAAGTGGCTTTTAGGTTAAACACTCCCGGTTGAAGAAAAAATCACTCGAAGGGCGCTGAAAATTCCAACTCTGATTACGTAACTCTTCAAACCATAATACTTTTTTTAAATATAATTGAACGACTGCTGATTGCTGTATCGTAGTTCAGCTGTGCCAAAGTTTTCGTAGCTTTTTCGATATAAAGGCGAGTTATCGAAGAAAAGTTGGTTTAAGACAAAAAGAGTCTACGCAAATGACTACCGGGGCTAGGATTAACGATGAAGAAGGTTTTGATATGTGTTTAGTGGGATTGGTTCGAAATCATCTACGATGAGCTAATAACCTACGGCGAAACTCTTAATTCTGATCTTTAGTTTTCACAATTGGACCGTCTCAGGGCAGCAATGTTCAGAAAAGTTGAGCTTTGGCTAATAGAAGAGAAATTCTGTTCTCTCTAGTGACGTTATGGAAACTCTGGCAGCTTGGTTGGGAGATTCTTAAGCATCTATCTTATATTGAGGACCTAACAACTTGGCGCCATGCCGTCTTCATAAGCTTACACTGTCCATTGAGCAGTAATTGAAACTGAATGACCGTTAAGTGTTCGCAAGTTCGGTGAATAAGATCAAAACGACATAACCACCGATGCCGATTTTCTCAAGAAAATTTTTTTCAACGATTAATCTCACTATTAGCTGAAGGCGCACGGCAATAGAAAAAAATAGTCGCATTTGAAGTGATGCCAATCCAAAAGCCATTATACTTGTATACTCAAAAAGACAATGCTTGCTTTGTACTAAGGGCAAAGAGAATCAGTGGTCCATAAATCTACAAAAATTAACCCTGACATAACGTTACAGCCAATGGTGTGGGGAACGCCATAGAGCCATGATTAATGGATGTTTCGTGCCCGAATTAGAGCATGTTGATGTGGATGATCTTTGGTTCCAACAAGACCACGGTACATGTCTTAAAACCAACTAAACAAACAGTTCATTGAAGGAAACTTTTGGTGGGCAGATTATCTTGTATTGTGCGCCTATAAACTGGCCTCCAAAATTGTGCGATTTAAAAACGATGGACTATTTTATGTAGTATTGTGCAAAGTCGCTTATCTACGCAGATAAGCTCCAGACTACGGACCTTAGATTCTACTCTAAGTGAAGTACTTGACCATAATAGTAAATTATATATGTTCATTTCTTCTTGAAACCGATATGCCTCAAATAACAGCTTTCATATGCATACTAGTCTCATTGTGGGAGTGTTTTTGTAAAGTTGATGTTACATCTCTCCTAATTTCTGGGTTCGAGATTTTCAATTGCTTTTTGAGATATGCCATTTTCCTTACAAACAAACAGGGTTATTAAATTTTAAAGCCACCTGTGAATGGCTGATGGAATCATTGAGCATCCCATACATAACTAAAACACACCTGATTGTCTGAAATTGCCTAATGAGACGCATATTTGGTTTAAAAAAAGTTTTATGACATAAATCGCAATTGTGGAATTTGTGCCAAAAAATTCACGCATGGTTTGGAAGCTTTTAATAATTGTTCTATGGTATTATTTCGCCGATCCAATATTTTTTTTCAATATCAACAAAATATATAATAAAAAGCATGGGTTTGTTTAACTTCTTGAATTCTCTAGATATGCTATTTTGCTGCACACGACTTCAGCCTTTTTTCGCCTTATTTAGAATTTCGAAATTGTGTGAAACGACGCAGCGGCTGTCGTGTTATGTGGCAATAAAAATATAGAAAAGTTATGATTTCATTAAAAAGAGAACTATTGTTAGTTAATCTCGAACAAGCTTCTAATTTAGTAGCTAATTGAAAGGCGCGTCCAAGGAGGAACTCATTAAATAAATATGTCAATTAATATTATTTTTACAATCAAATTAAGCGTATATATCTGTTATTGTGTGTTATAATACTAACGGGAGATCAAGAAAATACCTCTTTCTTGAGTGGTGAGGTCCATGTCTGGCTCAATGGGTTTGTAAACAGTCAAAATTGCCGCATTTGGAAAAAAGAGCAACCTGAGGAGATTCAAGAGCTGCTATTTCCTCCAGAAAAAACGACAGTTTGGTGTGGTTTGAGGGCCGGTGGGATCGTCAGTCCATATTTCTTCAAAAATGATGTCGGTGATAACGTAACCGTCAATGCGATCGCTTTTGCGTCATGATAACCGACTATTTTATGTCTGAAATTGAAGCTCTTGATCTCGGCGAAATTTGGTTTCAACAAGAGGACGCCACTTCCCACAGATAGCAGCAATAAATGGATTTATTAAGAGAATTCTTCAGTGGGGAGATAATTTCACGTTATATGCCGGTTGATTGGCCACCAACATCGTGTGATATCACCGTTAGACCACTTTCAGTGGCGATGTGTAAAGTCTAAAGTCTATGCTGACAAGCCCGCTTCGATTCAGGCTTTGGAGCAAAACATTACAAGTGTCATTCGCCATTTACCAGTCGAAATGCTCGAACGAGTGATCGGAAATTAGACTCAACGGCAGTTGACCATATGAAACGTAGCGGCCAACTTGTGAAGGAGACAGTCTGGAAAAAATAAATGCCAAAGAATGTTCTTTCGAATGATAATAAATATTACCCATTTGATTTGAACTTTCAGTGTTTTTTCTTTAAAAAAGTAGGGAACCTCGAACGGGATCACTCTTTACTTTGTTCTTAAACAGGATTGCCATTTTATTAATAGATTAAAATAATTTTAGGAAAAACCTGGAACATTGAGTGATTTAGGCATTCCAACCCGGAAGAGATTATAAGTATATTCCAAAATATATTATATTTTAAAGAAAAAATTATAATTTGTGGTTACAAATATATAATGAATGGCTTTGACTCTAAGGAAACCTTTTACCCTTGGTAGTATTATTCTTAGTATGTTATTTATCTTAATATTATATTTTGTTGACTAATTATAATATAAATCTGTTGTAGATATTATAAAATCAAAATATGTTAAGCTAGGGTTGCCAGCTAACAAAATTAAGTAAATATATTTTGTTTTAAATGAATTCACTCAATTAATTTTTTTTCCCAGTTAGCTAATAGTTATATTGGATTCGTTTAATATTCTCAATTCCACAAAATTGTATGCAGGGTCGCCATGTATCAAAATTTTATCACCTAATTTTTTTTTTAACTTATTTAATTTATTATAAATAAATAGGTCATCGATTGAAAATTATTTAATTGCCTTTATTTGATATTATTACTTAAGATATTCAACAATTTCACGGTAACCAATTTCAAAACAAGTTTAGATAGGGTTGCCAACTAACGAATTAGAAAACAAAACAATTTTTTTTAAATCATTTTATTTTTTTTATTGGCTAATTAATATTATAATTTCTACACAAGATCAGTAGGGTTGCCAGCTATTCAAATTTAAGCAACTTTGCCTTTTAAGAAATTAATTTAATTCATTTAATTTATTTTTATTGTTTTTATTTTTTATAATAAATTCTGTATTTTTGCTTTGCTGAAATTAGTTTTAATTTCAATAACGGTTTATGTGGTATTGCAAGCTGAAAAAAATATATTTCCTGAATAAAATCGTTTAATTTTTTAATGTTTTTTTTTTTTATTATAAATGTTATTTTTGTTTTTTAATAATATTTTATTCATACTAATTGTTTTTTTAGGGTTACCAGCTCAAATATACAAATGTTACATATTTTAAAGTAAATTTCATTATATATATATAAATGATATAGATTAGAGAGAAAAGAGTGTTTGATTAATAAAATTGTCACCTAAATGTACTTCGGGTTGCCAGCTTAAATATTGTGAAATATAACTTTTGTCTTAAAGCACTTTTGTTAATTGTGTTTTGTTATTAATATAAAATTTTTTTATGTTTTACATTTTTTTGAAAATTTGTTTGAAAAGGGTTGCCAACATTTTATTTTCAATTTTTTGTTTCTATAATTTTTTAAAATATTTTTATAAAATTTCTTGTCTTAAAACAATTTTGTTAATTGTGTTTTGTTAAAAATTTAACATTTTGAAAATTTGTTTGAAAAGGGTTGCCAATTTTTTTTGTTTCAAAATTTTTTAAATTTTTTTTATAAAATTTCTTGTTTCAAAGTAATTTAGTTAATTGTATTTGATATAAAATTTTTTTGAAAATTTATTTCAGAAGAGTTGCCAGTTTTTAATTTTTTATTTTGTGATTTACATTTTTTCTTAAGTAATTTTGTTTATCTGTTATTTATATACAACCTTTGATGTTTGTTAACACCTTTTTTTGGAAATTTGTTTGAGAAGGGTTGCCAATGCTTAATTTTTTATTTTATTTTTATTTTTTATTTTTTTCTAAATTTAGTGTTTGTGTGATGTACTATTGTTTTCGTATGCTAACACCTTTTTTTGACAAAGTTTGTTGAATAGGGTTGCCAATGATTTATAATTTTAATTTTATTTAATTAGTAAATTAATAAAAGATCAATATTTATAGTATGCATGAGAATTACTACTATTTAGTGAAATTAATTTAAGATTCCAACTAAGAAATATTTTTTTATATTATTTTTGGATTTTTTTTAATAAATTACATTGATTAGCATTTAATATTAGTAACAGATTTACAATATATTCTATATGTGACTAAAATTGCTTTCAATGCGTTTTGATGACTTCTAAAGTAAAACTAAATTCACTCCAATTTTCATTTTTTAAGCTCTCTATATTCATTAAATTTAGTTAAGCCTACTTTTAGGCGCTCTACAATAAACTTGGTGCTCTTTGTATGCAAATTTCAGAAATCTCACTTAGTCATTAATCAACTTCAAATCAATTACGGCAATTTGTTGCCGATATGCAAGCGCATGAAGGAGTTAAGACTGCAACAACAACAACACACATGCATACAATGTAGATTTCTCCTGCATTAAATGCAATGCGGTCCAAATAGAGGCCACAAATCTGCAGCTGTCAAAAAGTATCGGTGACAGTCGAAGTGCAAATCCAGCCAAACAATTCAATAAATCACTTAACCCAACACATTCACACAGCAAAGAGCGCAGGAGAGGCTTTAAAGCAACAGTAGTAGTATCGGCAAGCATGTGTGTGTGTTTATGTGTGCGTTGACTTGCATACAATGGCTGATAGCTGGTCATAATTCAAAATTGAAAATTGCAACAATCAATTGCTTGCTATGTGTGTGTGTGTGTGTGTGAGTAGGACATATGGCCTGTGATGGCACTTCGCCTTCAATTTGGCGCACACAGCTAATCTGTAATCTGTGATTTTGGCAATTGTGCAGACAAGTGTCATAAATCAATAATAGACCAATAACACATGCAACAAACAAAGGCCCCCAAGGGGACAATGAAGATGGTCAGCATACACACAGGCGCAGCATGCATACATACATGCAAAGAAACAAACAAACGGTGAGGCGAAGCAGATAAAGCGCACACAGCTACTCATGCTACAACAACACAAAACACAAAATGTTGTTGTTGTTGTTGCTGTTATTGTAGCAAATGCAAATTTCGTAGAAAGTCTGCGCCTACGCAAGGAAAGTGGACCACAGCACCGCTCGAATTAAAGGCTAAACTGCAATAAGTGCATTGCTACAGTTGTTGTTATTGTGCTTCTTGTGCTGGTGATGCAAGTGTGAGAAAAGCCAACGGATATCCGTGTGTATGGGCAAAATGCAACGTTGACGGAAGCGCAAAGCCTTATCGACTAGAAGACAAATGATTGACCGTTTAAAGCGCCGTGTGTTGTTGTAAAGTGGGCGGGGTAAGCACCGTTGTAAGACTGCATGTTGCATTTTGTGCCACAAAATGTTGCAAGCACTGAGCAATATAAGTTTACAATATGCTACTGACTCAGACTCTTTTGAATGCTGGACACATTTGGTATTCGTAAAGCTCTGGCTCAGTAATTACTCGAAGTAGTGTTCGATTAGAGGCTTAGGTCAGTCGGAGGGACCAGTAGGAAAGTTTCAAAAGTTAAGGGAACAAAAAAAGTAAATGTAGCAGTTTAGGATGAAATTAACTCTGGTTGCTTCTCTTGGGTGACTCTTTGTGGTGCTTAATACAAATACGGGATCGGTAGGAAGAGGAGAAGATAGCTTGTGTGAGAATTTTACGAGTGTCATAGATTCTTAATAAAACTTGCGGAAGCTCTAATGGTGCACAATAAAGAATCAGAAACTCTTCGATGAAAATTATATGCAAATTTTCCTGTAGAAGAATAACTGATAAATGTTACACAATAGAGCTTAAGTGCAGCCAAATGTTCCCAGTACTATTTCTAGTTCTAATAAATTAGAAACTTATAATAGAAAAGGAAGCTTCAACGCTTCAACGAACTATAGTTCGAGTTTTCCAATTCAAGAAGTGTTTTTGTTACTCGAAAGACATAATAAACATTCCCCAAACATTTTTTAGAAATGCTGCCGTTTGACAGCCCCTAGTCGGGTAAAAATTTATGTATGCTATGGTGACATAAGCCCTATTACCGTCGGAAGGATCAAATTACTCTTCGTGATCTTTAGTGCTCCACGTAACTAGTATATATCTGAGCTCATATAGTTTTTTTCGGATGAGGAAGTGGAAAATGCCTTCCGCATTATCAGAGCTGTCGTCACACCAACGGTATGTGCCACTTGCAGGTCTCCAAAACCCCGCTCTAAGCAACCGATGCCCACCCTGGAACCACATTTGTATTACTTCAGAGTGGCGTTCCATTTTTCTCATTCAGAGATTTTCATCTGCATGCAGGTCTCGCTTTTTTCGGCGTTGCAAAATTGTTGCGTCTTTTCGCTCTCCAGCATGACGTCGACCTCTCATAAGTTTAACCTCTTATACTTATAAGTCTAGCCGACCATCTGCTGTGATTCTCATTCTCTCATCTTCGTTGCCATACGAGTATCATGTCTGTTTTTATTCGGTCGACAGAGTTCTTGATATTTTCATCCGTTGGCTCATTGTTGACCTTAAGAGCTTTCTCTTTTCTTGTCTGGGCCCATTTGATCATTAGTCTGCTAAGATAGGATGTGATATGCGATGTTTTTCCTGCGGCGTGCTGGATTAGTACCTAGAAGGTTAATCTGGGGCCCAGTTTTACATCTAGGTAATTCACAGCTTTGTCCTTAAGATATCCATAGTCGTTTGCATGCTTATTACGAGAGGAAGGTGCTTGTTCGTCGGCAGTAGTAATACTGTTTTTCCTGTAACGAGCTGAAGGTTATGTAAGCGAAGCCATGTTTCCGTCCGACCTTTAACTTATTCATCTTTCTTCGGGCTTCTTTAGTGGCTTGAGCTGTGATTACTGCTGTTATGTTATCCGAGCTCATTTAGTCGGGAATTTAGCATAACTCTCCTTTACCTTCATAGCAGTAAATCTCTCTCTCTCTTTTAAATTTAGTTTCTCAAAAGCAGTATAGGAAAAAGAACCGAGATAATTTTACATACCTCACCATTCCATGGACAGAGAACAGTCAGATTCAACAGGGAACGGGCTATTCACTGAGAGTAAAAACTACTCATAAATCTTAGACGTTTCAGAGCGGAACAGAAGAAGTTTCTTATGACAAAAGTGCCGGGAATTACGCAGGGCTTGATGAGCTTACGTGGTGCTTATCCTACGACAAGGAATAACTCGAGGTTGGCATTTTTTGTTAGACAAGGGAAGTCCTATTCACTCATAATTTGGTAATAATGATACCAGACCGCCTTAATCCATACAACTTAGAACTTCTAGCTATTTGTCCGGTACTTAAATGGGTCGCAGTTTTTCTTCCTCCAGCATCTCCAACAGAAAGAGTTATGATCTAAGAATGGGAATTTGGTGTGTTATGATCTAAGAATGGGAGAACTTCAAACTTTTCAAGATGGAATTAATTAAAATATATTATAGATCGTTTGGTTTCTATAACTTTATGAAGTATAGAATTGCCTCTGCTTAGAATCAGAGCTCGGTCCCCGTACAGGGAAAATTTAAAAATAAGCCGTTAAGCCTTAAGGGCTCAGCTTATTATTGTGCTACTGCTATCCAGTCAGACTAAAAGTCTCAGAATGAACCAAAAATATACTTTAAGCCTGTGTAAAAGAGACAGATATAGCATGTAAACCAGCATTTGGCGAAGATAGACGAAATTATCTACGACTTCGAAGTTAAGTCGGGAATGCGACGACTGTTTGTTGGATGATGCCTTGTCCTCACTCACTACTAGGGAGATGTTGATATATATAGAGTTAAGGTGAAGTTGAGCATGCAAAGTAGATATCCCTCAAGTGCCCCTTTTAAAATAGAAATTGTGAAGCTTTTCCTACTGGGTCGCTTAAAAACCAATTTCAAATTGCAATTGGTGAGCTAAATCAATCAGATTGGAAGGCAAATAACTTTGAGCCTTGAGAAATGGAACTGTGGCAAATTGAATGCAATTGCAGACGCACACACCCACACAACCATAAACACATACACATGTAGTGCTATCTAGTCTCCAAGCAAGGCAAAGCAAAAGGAAGCGCCCATATGCGCCGAGATTAAATTCGGGCCAGGCAGCAAACATGAAAGCAAAACACTTGAAAGCGCATTGTCAAAGGATATATGACAGGATGTTGCATTAAGTAAGACACAAATCATCATAACAACAATACCGAAATTGCCGCAATAAAAACAACAACAGCAGCGATGATTTGTATGTATTTGTGTGAGACAATAATAGCTGGAATTTATAGCTAACGGTAAGCAATAGAAATAGGAAAATATATGCGTTGGCATGCATTTGAATCGAAGGACTCAAGGATGTGCCAACAAACACACATATAAATTGAAACTAATACACGCACATATACAAATACATGTGTATACATAAAGGAGCTACGGAAATGCGAGATTTTCGAAAATTTGAATTCAATTGAATTGATACCGTTGCAGCAATGCAAGCATTGGAGGCGACAAATGCACGAGTGTAGGTGTGTATGTCTGTATGTATGTGTGTGAAGATTTATAAATAAATAAATCATATTTGGGTAAATAAACTTGGCAATGTGTGTGGGCGCACGGATGTTCCTGAGTGCAGTTTAAGTTGTAGGAGCCTTAGTGCCAAGATAGTGAGAGCGTGTGTGAGAGAGAGTTTGGAGAGAGATGAGAGGTAAGAAAGGAGTATCGAAACGGCAATTGTCCCGCTGCATAAACTTAGCCATATTTTCCTTTAGGCAAATAAATAATGATAAATACGTTGACAAATGATAAACACAAACAACAATGGACCAAATAATGCCTAAATTCGGAAGCATACAGATGAAACAACAATAACAGCAAGAGATTATATGCAAGTTTTGAGAGTTTCAAGAGGCGGACCTGCAATGGGCAACACAAGAATGCTTAACGGTAACAAATAATAACTATAACAACAACAATAATAACAACAACAACAACAACAACAACAAATAATCACAACAACAATAGAAAATACAATAACAACAAAACCAGCAGTAAGAACAATAACAACAACAAATAATAATTACAACAACAACGGCAACAACAATAATTAAAGCAAAAACAACAAAGGCAATATCAGACAAAGTAACAACAGCAACACATGAACGCTTAACAACAATAACACATAAAAATTACAACAACGACAACAAAAACGGCAGTAAAACAAACTAAAAATTCGAAAAAAAGTAACAACAATAACAGCAAAACCAGTGCTGGAAATACAATAACAATAACATAACTATTTCTAGTTGAAGTTACAAAATATCCAAACCAGCAACATCAACAGCAACCAACAACTACAACGAAAGTAACAATAACAACATATCCACGCTTTACAACAACAATAATAACACATAAAAATTACAACAACAATTACACGAAAACCAAAAACATTCTAAATGAAATAACAGCAACAAAAACAGTGGTGGAAAACAAAAACAACAACAACAAAACTATTTCTATAAAATTCGAAATTACAAACTATTCAAAACAACAACATCATCATCAACAACAAGCAGCAACTATATACAATAAAAGCAACAATACCAACAAAACCAATTCTTCCATAGCGCCAGCCAATAGCTTTGTTCTGCAGTAAAATATGAAAATTTATGCACATCCAGCATTGGCAAATAAATTTATAAATCATATTGGCCAGAAAATTTGTAAACACTCAAGGATATCCGTTATTTGTAGGTACGTTTTCGTTAAACAACGGTAAATCGAATAGAGTTTGCAACAAGAATTCCATATGTCTTCTGAATGATCTTCATTGCAGCTTTTGCAAGCGACAAAAGGCCACACCGAACTCGCAATGTGGTTGTATGTCGAGCAAAATTTATGTCCTGCTACCTTTTGTATATTTTCGTAATTGAAATTTGCCACAAATATTTATTGAATTGCGGAAATATGCAAATTAGAGTAGATCTCATAAACCAAAGCTCGATTTACAGGTTAAACTTACGTGAGAAATACTCTAACTAAAATTGGAAGGAAATTTAAATTACGAATCCACTTCAATTATATGTGTTTTTTATATAAACAAAGGCTGAGTTAAAGCACAACTAGATATTTAGAGTCTATTTTCGGCATCCAGTCGTTAGAAATGAAAGCTTCGTTGAAGAATCCTATAGCTGAAGCTCCTGAATGACATTTAAGGCGAGTTAAAAGAATTATTTGTGTGGTAAACGACATATTTTTGTTTACCCTGAGTGCGTATAACACCAATAAACTCGAGTTTGCAGTGCAAGATTTTTGTGTTGAAGAAAATTTTATGTGTACTGATAACTTACTTGAAACTAATAAACTCGAGTTTATGCTTTTATATTTTAGAGCTTAAAGAAGTTTTGGTTTTGTTTGGTAAGCTAGGCATACTATTAACTCACTTTAAACTCGAGCTTATAGTTATGAAATTTTAGAGTTTAAAGATATTTTGTTTTCGTGTGGTAAGCTACAAGCTTATAACCAATAAACTCGAGTTTTTAGTTGTAAGACTTTAGAGTTAAATAAAATCTTGGGTTTGAATTGCGAGTTTTGAGTTTGAGTTTGTACTCTTAACTTACTTTAAACCAATAAACTCGAGTTTTTGGTTTTGGGATTGTAGAGTTTAAGGAAATTTTGAGTTTAAATAGTGAGTTTTGAGTTTGTATTTACTGTGAACTTACTTGAAACAAATAAACTCGAGTTCAATAAAATCTTGGGTGTATAATCTTGAGTTATAAATTTGTATGTACTGTTAACTTACTTGAAATCAATAAACTCGAGTTTTTGGTTTTGCATTAAGGAGTTTAAGGAAGTTTGGGATTTAAATTGTGAGTTTTGAGTGTGTGTGTTCTTTTAACTAGATAGACCAATAAACTCGTGTTTATAACTTTAAGATTTTAGAGTTAAATAGAGTTTTTTACTTAAATAGTAAGTTTGAGTTTATGTGTGTTGTTAGCTACTTGAAATCAGAGCTGTTAAAAAGGGATTAAAATTAATAATCAATTGAATTAATATATTTTTTTAATTAATTCGATTATTAATTTTTTTCGAAATTCGTTGATTAATTAATGATTGACAATTAATTTAATCAAAATTTAATCATGATTAAAGGGAATTAATTTAGTTTGAAAAATTTATTTACAGATTAAAAAAATTTAATCAAAAACTTAGTTAGATTAAAAATTTTGATTAATTTGGATTAAAGTGGATTAAATGGCAATTAATATTCCATTAATTTTTAAATTTATTGTTTTTTATAAATCATATGGTGAATTTAATAATACAATAAATAAATAAATAATAACAAAATATAGTCATTACAATAATTCAACAAAAATTTAAACAAACAAATTTAACATTATTTCAATAATTTCAACCATAAAGATAAAAAAGATTCAATTATTTGCTTTTAACAATACTAATTTTTCAAATGAAAAATCGTTCAAAGCATTTCTTCTGGCGCTATTGATAATTCCTGCGAAAGAGAACAATCTCTCCACAGGCGCTGAGGATGTCAGAGGCGTATTAAAATAGAGCGAAGCTTGTTTTAACAAGTCATACTTCTGCCATACTGCGCAATTTTTTATTGGGTCCGCAAGATATGAGTACAACTGCTCCCTGATAATGCTTTCAAGCTCTACTTTACTATAGCCCAAGCTCTGTGAAGTTGTCGTTTCCTCGTCTGCATCTATAATAATAGAAACTAGTAATTTTTAACGAAAGTAACTAATTTATATAAATTTACTAATCTCTTCCAAATCAAAAACACACGTGTATAAATAAGCAATATCCATTGGCGAACATATGTTTACTACTAGTAAACAAACAACAGTAGAGTTGCTAAATATTATTAATATTGCTTAGACTCATAATATAAGATATAATAACACATGAAATAATTTAATAAACTATTATTTTTTAATTAATGCAATATTAATTGGCATTTAATCCACTTTAATCCAAATTAATCAAAATTTTTAATCCAACTAAATTTTTGATTAAATTTTTTTAATCTGTAAAATAATTCTTAAAACTAAATTAATTCCCTTTAATCATGATTAAATTTTGATTAAATTTAATTTTAATCATTAATTAAAAAGGAAATAGCATTTAATCTTAATTTAATCAGTTAATCAAGTTATGAAAATACTTTAATCAAATTATTAATGATTAAGATTATTAATCGATTATTAACAGCTCTGCTTGAAATCAATAAACTCGAGTTTGTAGTTGTGCGATTTTAGAGTTTAAGGACATTTTTTTTGTTCTATAAATAGCTACCTGTTTGAATGTTTAGGTACTTAAAATCAATAAACTCAAGTTTTTAGTTTTAAGATCTTAGAGTTTAATAAAATGTTGAGCGTAAATTGGGAGTTATAAATTTGTATGTACTGTTAACTTACTTGAAAACAATAAACTCGTATTTAAAACTTTAAGATTTTAGAGTTAAATACAATTTTCTGCTTAAATAGTAAGCTGTACTTGAAATCAATAAACTCGAGTTTGTACTTTTGTGTTTTTAGAGTTTAAAGAAATTTTGTTTTTCTATGTGTATATACATATCTACCAGTTTGAATATTATGTTTAGGTACCTAAATCCATTAAACTCGAGTTTATAGTATTCAGATTTTAGAGTTAAGGAAAATAATCAAATATATTTTTGGCTTTGTGTATATTGTTAATTTACTTAACACCAATAAACTCGAGTTTAAAGTGCGGTGTTTTTTGGGTTTAAAGAAATTTTGCTTTTGTATGGTAAGTCGGACATTTAGGGGCATAATTAACTCAATTAAAATCAATAAACTTGTGTTTATGGTTTTGGATTAAAGAGTTTAAACGAATTTTTTGTTCTTATATTTACCTACCAGCTTGTAAATACTGTGAACTTAGTCAAAACCAGTAAACTCGTGTTTTTTTAGTAACACGATATGTTCATAAAGTTATTATAGAGTTCTTAATTAATTTCCTCTCAAATACTTTTTGAGTTTATTTTCTTGTAACTACTTCCTTCTTTCAGTATATCGGTAACCTCTTAGTTAAGCAAGTAATTAAAGCCTATCTGCTGGTGTAAAAAATAATACAAAAACAATTCAGCGAACTGTCACTGCGGCATATCCTGTCATATTTCTACCCTTTCTACGTAATTTTACATGGTTTCAGTGGTCGCAGACAAATTGCTTGCATACATTTAAGGCAGCTAAAAAATGGCATACAGATGTGGTAGATATTTATTTGTATGTACATATATACATGCATATTAACATATGTACTCACACTTTTTTAAGCTCTGGCCGCAAAACTTTTTGATTTCTTTACTTTGGCGGAAACCATTAGAGTAATTGTAGGGATTCTGACAACATAACCCTGTAAAAGATTGAAATGGCTAAATGTTGTATGAAATATATCCGTTTAAATTCATTGTAGTTTGATCCGGTGAGATCCATTGTGGTACTCACTACCTGTACTAAATATTATTTTTTTCATAATGTACAGCAGACACGGGGTCAGACTCGACTGAACGCCAACTACTCCTTTTCTAACTCATTTCAAAGTAGTGGAATTGTAAATCAGGCTCATCATAAAACTATTCGACTTACTGTTCTTCCTCGACGCTGCCACACACCCAGCGTTACACACATGCATATATAATACAATTAGCAGCACTTGACAGCCGTCCAGTCAGCTTGTTGGCTGCTGCGTTGCGTGCATATTACAATAATTTTTAATTACCGGCGTAAATGTAATTATGAATTTTTATTTCGCTCATTTTTTCCCAGCGAACTAGCCTTTTTTTCGACCACAAGCCTCATTTTTTATTTTTTAATACTTTTTCTTGCAGCGCTGCTGTGTATATATGGCGCTGACATGCATAAAAAGCGGTCAGATTTTTTCTTTGTTTCTTGGATTTTGCTTTGGCTTCTACATTTACTGATACTGCCACGAAGCGTGTTGTCAACCACATGCGAGCTGCCAACGTTGCCAGATTTGTTAGGTACCAGCTTGCGGAGTTTGTAGTTTTGCTATTGTTTTTCATAATAAAGTCAAGTGGTTGTAATGTATAAACCGCACTAGTTAAAAAATTATCGCTACTCGGTACGGTCCCGGATTGTATCTGGTCAATAACCCGGTAGCATTTCTCAATATTTTATGGAAAATATTTTACGCCGCACAACGGCCGTCATCAGTATACCGAGCATAGTAAGATCGGCCTTTCGCTGACTGCATTCGGTCGGAATAAGTGCAAATCTCAAGAAAATGAAGCTACGAAGCCTAACTCAGGCATACCACTAATCTTTTTTATAATATTTCAATATAATTTATAAAATCTTTACCAACTAAGTTGGTTCGGTAACTATATTTACTGTCTTGAGGTTTCCTGTATTTACTTTGGCTCATTTTTTCTTTGTGAAATCGTCAATTACTTAGTCCAGTATCCTATAAGGCTCTCATGAGTTTTTAACTTGCCTTATTTTTATTATTGACATTTGATGTTTATGTTATATGTAAATATGTCTCTAATATGCTTCACATTTAAGGATTTTTTCGAACGATTTTTAACAAAGTTTTGTCTCTGTGATGCTAAATGGTTCGACTGATTCATAACATTTCAACGAGTGCTTTAATTTCATATTACTAGCACAGCATTTAGAGTTAGTGATATTTTTCAGAAAGAACACAGGAGCTGTCTATGCTTCGATGGTCTTTAAGGGGCTGTGCCAGTGTATCCCATTATTATTGTTTTTAAGGTAAAAAAGTGGTCGTTTTTTTATGCCAAATTGAAAATTTTCAATCAATCAAAAAGATCGTAGGTCATTATACTTATAGTAAATGTGTTTATTCAACAATACTCAGATTCAATTTGAAGTGGATGGGCTCAATTTCTCATAGAGTTATGATGTCAGCAATTTTGAGGAATGTCGTTTCGAAAAAACCGGAGTTAAAGCTTTCTTTAGAACGCTTCCATGCAAGATACGACCTTACCGATTTCACAGGATATTTTTGAAAAGATAAACTATCGAAAAAGCGGAAAAAATCGATTTTTTAAAGTGTCATATTGTCATAGCGCCTTAATCACAGAGCTTTGAAACTTTCATTTTCGGAGATTTCAGAAACCTCAATACCCTATCGCGTATCCAGATTTCGCCATATTTGCGTCAATGTATCAAGTTAAGTAAGATTAAGTCTTTTATATCATTCCTTTTCAACTGATCTTCCAATTCGATTAGCCTTTTCGGTACCTCTACGTAAAGTTTAGAATATATGGACTTACCAGACCTTAATTTATGCCAAGTAGGTTCCGAATTCTAAATTGATGTTAGTCTGTGGCAGAGTGTCAAGGAAAGCTTAAAATATAAAATATTGAGAGGGGTTATAATGGGTGTTGTTTAGACGCGTGGTTTCTAATTAGGCCGTACTTTTTTCGGTAGAGTTGGTAATTCGCGTAATCATGCATGGGGTTCCCACCACCTTTACTCTATGGAATAATGCACATCCTCAGGTATGATGTACAGTTCGTACTGTCATGACTGTCGATTGGACTCCAGTGGGAAATGATGGAGCTATGTTTCTATCACTGACGAAAAATTTCGGCTTTATTGCGATTAGAGAGCACTTAAACACTTCTAAGAATCAGTTATTCGTTGTTTTTGTTGGATTATGAACTTGCGAGGCACCTACATACTTTGCTCATTTCGCCTGTTTCCAGGTTAGCAAATATCTTTTCAACGGTGGATTTCCCTGAGCCCAAATTCAACAGTATTTCCCCCAAAAAGCCAAATGTTTTATTAACACACGAAATGCTTTATGATCCATTTTTTTGTAAACTAACACAAGTTGCTTCACAAAATAGTATATCTCATTAACTAATAGTTATAATCCAACTAATAGAAATCATATAGATAGTAGTAGTATTCTCTATGTATCAGCCACAGTGAAGCGTGGACGGGTCCTCTAGTATTATTACATATGGAAAATTCTTTACAGTAGATATCAAGCATCATTTCTTCTTCCATGGAAAACTTCATACAAATTTTAATGAATATTCTGTGTCGAATACTCTCAGAGCTGGTGGGTTTTCACGCCTACTCAGTACAAAGTAGCATCTGTTGGCAAGAATTACTCTGCGTTGGATTTCGAGGCTTACTGGTTCCAAGATAGGCGAAAGCACAACTAACATCGGGGTTGTTGACTACTACTGCAACAGATGTACACTCTTACAGAAGATGGTAACTGAAATTATTTTTTCCAAGAGTAGATTCAGAAGTCGTACGAAAGGGAGTCGTCTTGTTTGAAGCCTTGTTTGGTATCGAACAGCTCGGAGAGGTCCTTCCCGATGCTGACAGAGCTTTTGTATTGCTGACTAACATTTACTTAGAAATACTAGTTTCGCGGGGATAATAAATTCAGACAAAGCGGCGTGAATTCATCGCCATCACACTATGTAAAAAACTAAAAAATAATTTACGTTTAGTTCCTAAAATCAAGTAAGACGTCTGTTGAAAGTAATACACTAATAAAGAATGCAAAACAAATCCTGTCCTCATACATATAACCACCCTAAGTTATGTCGAGTTTTTGTTATCTTCGAACATTACACTGTGTAACATAGGAAATAATGATTTTTACATAAACATTTTATTTAATTTTTGAAGAAGACATTAAGAGTTGTTCTTGAACTACGATTTTATTACTAAATAAAAAAAATATACAACCATCATCCTCATCACCAAAATCACTTAGAACACCACTCCCCCTTAATGCGCTGCATTACGATTTGAAAATTGTCAATTGCATGCCAAAAGTACTTAGATATCCGGCGCGCATTAATATTTGATTAATGAAATGCAAAGTAACAAACAAAAAAAGTAGAAATCTGAAGTGGCTTGGACCAGATTAGATTTACAGACGAAAAATGCTAATGGAAAAAAGCAACATTTATGCGACGGAGCTTGAAGTTTGATCTTCCGCATCAATGGCCTGTAAAATTGACTTATCCGTGCAAGCGACTGAAGCGTTTTAAACTGCCAACAACAACAACAACAACGGCAAAGTGATATCAATAGCAACAAACAGTATGATAATAAAAATAATGGCGAATATTAGATGTGCCCAATAATGAGCGCAAGGAGCTGACAGCAGCGCATTTGTTGTGCAACAATAACAAAAACAACGCAGCGCAACTTCACAACGTTGCTTATACGTGATTAATTTCATTTCGTTTAGCGGCGCGCTTGTTGTTGTAATTGTTTAATACGCCTTTGCATGCGCTTGATATGGCGCGACGCGCAGCACAGCGCCTATAAAGGGACTGACGGCAGTGGTGGCGTTGTGCGTTTGTGCCTTGTAGAGCGCGCGCTCACCCCAAATTTATGCAAATTTCGCGCGCGCTTCGAAGTCGATGCTGATTATTGCTTCCTTTCAAGCGCGTTACTTACAGCGCGCTCTGCTATGCTACGCGCCTGATTATGATTTAAATCCACGACGGCTGTTGTGGGTTTGCAGCTTTCATGTAATCTGCGAAAATGTAAGTATATCAATTTCATTGAGGCTTTTTTGCAATTTTTCAATTTCAGCGCGCGGTAGCGCGCGGCGCCTAGGCGTTTGGGTGGGTGGCTTGAGTGCGCCCATTAAAAACAGCGCGTCAATTATTCGATTTTTGTGGCATTTGGCAGTTCAATATTTCATTATGCTGTGTAGGCCGAAATGTATGCCAGCGCGGATTGACTGTTGTCAACTGGGGATTTGCGCGCGATTTTTCATTGCCTGGCGAAGGCGCGCTTCGTTAAAAAAAAGTAATTTGCAATTGCAAACGCGCGCCGCTGTGTGTTTGTGTGCATACGCGCCCTACATATGTACAGTTGTAAATGTGCGCCATATTTGGCGCAAGGTCGGAGGGTACAAAAAAAAAACAATAGCAACAACAACAGCACGCAGTTGCGGCGTAAAATGAGAAATTGCGCTGTACTGCGTGTAACCGCGCGTTTGTAATCAGCCCCCGCGCGTACTTTAAAACGTGTTTGGGGGGAAGACTTCGCGAAATTGTTGCCACTTTCCCCTAACACACATACACACGCACTGTTCTAGCGGCAAGGAAACAAGTAATTTTGTGCGTTAGCGCTAAAGCACTTTGACCTGTGCCACTAAATCCGCCGGCGGGCAATGTTTGTTGTTTCAAATGCTTGTTGTTGGCAAATATGTTGCCAATTTTGCGTTGGCAGTCTTTTTTTCGCAGTTCGCAATATTGTTGCTAACAAGCTTTAGCCGGCTAACGCCAAACTGCGGCAGCCACCACCGCACTCATTCGCCTGGCAATATTTGGCGCTCGAGGCAATATCCATGCGTTCGTATGTATGTTAGTGTGTGCGTGCCGGCTTTGCGCCTCATTGCCGTTTGCCTCGTGGTAGCAAGCACGCGTCACTTTTGACAGCAACAAAATGTTGCTTGCCACAACAATAACAGTAAACACATGCCAAGCGACCGAAAATTATAATCGCGCGAATTTTGTGCACGCGAAAAAAATTCAATTCAATATTTTCGTGTAATTTTTCAAATATTTGTTCAATTTGCGAAATTTCCTGTGTTCGGCAGCTCGTTCGTGCACCCTTAAGGATTTTTTTTCGTATTTTTCAGCCGCCTAAAGCGCAATTTAACGAAGCGTGTATAATTTAAGTGGCTGTGAGTGCTTTAAAATTGTTGCATTGATGCTGCAAGTGATTTGGAAAATATATCAAAAACGGAAATTATAGCCTTACAAAAATTATTGATTAATTATTTGTTGTAAATAATCCAAATATGCCCACATCAGAATGCAATACACGAAATACATTAATAAAATTAGTGATAAAATATTTAAAAAAAAAAATTGGATTTTTCAGTGAATAAAAATTATTAAAAATTTTCAAACAAGGTGGCAAGGTCGTTAATACATATTTTAGCTTTAATAAAGAACAAAGTATTCATCCCGTCTTATATGCATATGTACGTAATTTCTTCGGTTAGATTCTTTATCAATTAAAAAAGGGTGGCAACCTCTTTTTCCATTCTACAAAAGCCTTACAATATTCGAAATTTTATTCAATAATAAAATAGGCAAAATAAAATATATTAAAATTCGAATGAATAAATATTATTAAACATTTTCAAACAAGGTGGCAAGGTCATTTATACATATTTTAGTTTTAATTCAGTACAAATCATTCATCACAAACTTATATGCATATATACATATGTACATATTTCCTTCAGTTAATTTTTTTAGAAATTAAATAAGGGTGGCAACCACTTTTCACATTCTACTTAAGCCTTAAAATATTCGAAATACTATTTAATAATAAAATATTTAAAATAAAAAGTATTAAAATTCGAATGAATAAATATTATTAACAATTTTCAAACAAGGTGGCAAGGTCATAAATACATATTTTAGTTTTAATACAGTACAAAGTATTCATCTCGTCTTATATGCATTTATTCACATATACATATATGTATTTTCTTCAGTTAAATTTTTTAGAAATTAAATCAGGGTGGCAACCACTTTTCATAAACTAAATAAGCTTTTGCCTATTGTGTTTCCAATGTCGTAATATACATACGTGATATGTAATAATTTTCAAATTATTTTTGAAAATTTGTTTATCTATTAACAAAAAGGTGGCAAAGTCATAATGTCGTATATTATTTATAATATTTCAGTACATATTATTTAGTTCATGCCGAATTAAATTTTTTGCATTATATTTTTAAGATTATAAATTTAGGTAAAATGGTTATACAATTTTCAAATAATATGTATTCTCAAGGCAGAAAAGGTGGCAAGGTCTCACATACATACATATTTTTTTTAGAACACTTTATTAAATAGTGTCCTTCTCATCAGCATATGTGATTGTTTTACTTAAATACATACATATATTATCTAAGAAAATTTTTTTTAAAAAATATTTAAAAATATGGCAACTCTGTTGCAAACTTTTAGTTAAACTCGTTCTTTTAAAATCGTCAGACCTTAACTTTATATACCCCATATTGAAATTAATATTTTCCAAAAAAAATTTAATTATATTTAGGTGGCAACCTCGAACAAATATTTTCGTATTAAGTATTTTTGAATTTTTGTATCCATTTGGTAATATTATTGGAATTTTTGGTAGTATTTATAATTTTATTAATAAAAAACATATGGAAACCTTTATAATATTTTATAAAATAACTCGTCCCTTCCTTTCTTCATATTATTAAAATATAATTGATTATTATTATTTTTGCTTAATAACGACTTAGTAACTGGAATCTAGAGTTTATATCCATGAAAGTTCCAATGATTGAAATCCTGACAATTTCCGAAAACAAAAATTAGAGCTATTGGAATTTTAAACTCAAATACAAATATAATTAAAACTGTCTTCGTAAATGGGATCAATGGCAAGGTTTACTGCTTATTGGTCTGCGTCCAGTCAGCGATGTCTATACTTGCTTTTAACAGATACTTTGCTTTTTATACAACCTCACGAAGCTAACATTCAGTCTGAACAATTGTATCAGTCGAATCATGAGCTAGAGTTTCCGTAACCATATATACTATATGTCCAAATCCATTTATGCAATTACCAACGCGCAACTAGGCCACTTAAACCCCCATCCTGTAATTTACTTGTGGAAAGAACTGATTTATAGTTGAATGAGGTCACCCCTAGCATCTTCTTGATACGGACCTCAGATTTTGTAGATAACCAAGTCGTCTATTTTGACGTAGAATAAAATGTCGAATCATTAGCCCCTAAGCCTTTTCACTTCAGAGATATGAACACGGATATCATTGTTCAGTTATAGACTAGAACGACCGTGGGGAAATATGTAAATGATGGATTATAGGCCAGAATAGTAACCAGAATCTTTTTCTATGTAGTATACATAGCTGAAGACTATCAGGAGAATATAAAATAATAATTAGTTTTTCTTCAATTGTTATGTTTTTATAATTTCTAACTGGTATTTTAAACCATATAGTCTCGCACTGAAAATAAATTACAATTCATATTATGATTTTGCTAGACCTCGACTAATGCGCGACTACCAGAAAAGCGAAAGTGTTAAAAAATATTTAGAACAATGAGTCATTTTCCAAACTAAGTAAATCAGATCTTAGCACTCAATCAGAATATATAATCACTTGGACTGCTAGAGCTACCGAGATCAAAAATATAGTTGCATATTCACAAAACGCCTAGAGCCTGTCACAAACTTACTGAGGTGGCTAATATCAATGTCAGCCCTTCGCCAACCTTAATTAGGTGAAAGCCGCTTGCATTGCGGCAATGTGAACCTTGCTAAGGCTAGCAATTCAATGGAGCTATTTCGTTTCGCTTTGAGTCAGAAGGGGCTTGCAACCCCTCGTGTGCTTGTTCTTGACCAATGCTTTTCAGGGAAAACCCTGCTCGTTCACTTCTTGATAAAGTTTTTGAAAAGATGCCTTTTTTGGCAAGCTCATCGAATTTACAATTTTCGACGATTCCGCTGTGGCCGAGCCCCTAGCTACTGCTAGTGAGGTCCTGTACTTCTCGACAAGTAATTTTCGAAATATTTGAGAACTTTGCCTTAAGGGACTTCCAGTGTAGAGTTTCATTCCTTTATTTTTATTTGAAAAGTACATACACAAAATTAATAAAAAAAGGGGGGATACGGCTAGAGACCTTGTCGCCATAATTACTACCCTTGTGGTCATCTGAAAAATAGTGGAGTGATGGATTATTTATTAGTACGACAATTCTTTCGCTAATTTTGAACTTTGTCGAACTTTTTTTTAAATATTTAAATTTCAAATCTTCATTTTTTAATTGTTTCAGGTGATTGATAGATATTCTAAGAATATTTGTGCCATATTTCAACTAAATGGGCTGAAACTCTGTTTTCAAATTTCTAAAATCTAAAAAGTATTAGCATTATCTTAGTTACGGGCTTACATGGATTTTCTATGGTAAAAACTGTAAATTGGATTTTTGGTGGATATTTTTACATTTTTCTTCGTATCTCAAAACCTGTGTAAAAATTTCTTGAAGATCGGTTAAGTAGTTCTCCAGAAACCTTACCAACTTACTTCAAAAACACAGTTTTCGAGAAAAACACGTTTAATGACGGCGGCCTTAGGTTAGCTAGACTTGAGCTCATACATTTTCAAGGCTGCATTTCCGAAATTATTACTCGAATGAACTTGAAAATGTAGGGCAATATTCTAGAGCTGTTGTAGAATTTAATAAGCTAATAAAAAAAATTCAATTTTTTGAAACCAGAAAACCCGAGAACCCGTGTAGCCCCTTAAGTGAGTTCTGTGCTGAATTTTTGCAGGGAACTCAGTAAAATTGAATAAATCAATGCCTACATTTCGGGGCAATATCAATTTTCTAACCGTGTCACACACCCTTAACAACAATATTAAATTTATAGAAAATAATTGTGTGCAGGAGTTATAAAATTTTTGATAGAAAACCTATATAACAATAAATTTCAAAATAAGTTGTTGTTGATCCTTTCCATCAACAGGCAAATGAAATTTCATCTTCCAAACACTTTAAGATTTCCTACCCAATACAACCACCACATATGTATAGTACATCTATACTGCAGCTGTCAATGCCTTTTCGAAATGCGCAAATTGCCACTAAACCGTATCGGCAACACATTTGGGGTTTACCAAAGATGTTAACCACATTCTAAACAGAATATCGGTAACTGTAATATGAAAATTTCCAAAGTGTTTGGTTGTGACGCCTCGACACCATAAGTGACAGAAGACAAACAACACCAGCATACGCCAAAGCTAAGGCGACCAAGGAGTTAACGTTCCACTGATTGACTTAGAGGATGTGGCTCCGAATGCCGTTACTTACGCATAAAGACACCAGAGAGTGAGCCATCAAAGCCACAGCTAGCTCGGCAAGCAAATGATGTGTAATGGCTCGAACAAGTTGCTGTCGATGAAGCCGACAACAACACGGCTGTTGGGATGAAATATGCAGCAAGGCTTACAATGTCGATACCAGCAACAGTTGTGGATGAGTTAGGAAAGCACCAGGACAGGGTTATCGATGGCAGTCACCGCACAAATACGCTGCAAGCTGACGACTGAGCAACGCTGTTGAAAGAGCTGTGGCGCATCGTTGAACGGAAGGTAGGTGCGTGTGGGCAAAAGTTAAGTTCAAGTGTAAATTTTTGTGGACACAGCGTCGGTTGTGTGCGCGTGTATGTGTGGAAGCATGTTTGGGCATATTATCGACACAATTACACATATTGAATAACGGTAAGCGTTTGACACTTGGCAACTGTTTGCAACAAGCAATGCTGCAGTTTCGGCAGCAAGGGGCAAGTGCTGTGCGCTGCAGTCAATGCTCTTTGACATTTGCTGACAGCAAGCGAAGCTATAAGGTTACAACGGCGCTTCATATTTACCGTCAGCTGTGTGTGTTTGTGCGTTTGCTGTTTGCTTGCGCCTTTCGATAAGCAATCATTTGTGTGCCTTGTGGTTTTTGGCATTTTCTTGCCAAATGACGGTTACAGTGCGGCAAGGTTATGTAACTACTGGTACAAAAGTGACTAAAATTGGAAATTTTATTCTTCTTTGATGTAGTGAACTATATTTTATGTTTTTACTGTACTTAATATATCTCAAAAGTTCAGAGATCTCTGAGCCCCTTAACTTAAAACATATTTCAACCTAAAGTTAAAGTTAGGTTAGCTTTCGGAGCTTTTATGTGACGAGATCTTTTCTTACTCATTCGCCCAATCCAGCGAACGTATGACCAGCGGGATGCTTCACAGGTCTAAACTGGACTTTAGAGGGAAAAGTGTCCATATGTTTTTACATGAGCTTCATTCATCAAACTTGGCGACCTACTTTTGAAAGGAAAGTACTTCTGTTTGGAAGTAGCTCCCACTATACTCTAATGGACTCTTATTTATATTCCCTCACATACTGTCAGCAAACGAGCATACCGGAAAACTATTGAAGAAACGTTTTAGATAGTTCAAGACTGTTCTCCAGAGAAACAGACGAAGTCAGAGTCGTTAGGAGGAAAGGAAGACTCATAGCATATTTAAGAAACATACAATTTGAGATCTTTATGAATATTTGGTAGCCAGAGCTGTGGGCTAAGCCCTCTGTATAGTTCTGGACATAGTTTAGTTTCCTATTCAGCGGACATTGAGTAAACCATGTCAAAGAAGGTCGCTGAAGAGGGTGGGCTTGATTGCTAAAGAAAGGTCATGAAGTTACCTGATGGAACTATTACTCTCTTTGAGGTATCGGCTACATATCACTTAAGCCTTTGCATTTAAAATTCAGGTAAATATGTTATACTTAAAACTCAAATTCAGTTACTTTTTGTACCGAGTGTAAATATGTCGTTAAAAGATTTGTACCATTACTCAAGTGCGAAAATCTTCAATTCAAATATCAACTCAGAGATGTGATAAGTTTAATTGGCATTGAGCGGTAGAGAGGAAGTAATAAGCAAAGTTACAAGTGACCTTCGATAAGTCCCATCTCCATTTTCTATATATCATATGCTTATACGTATGTATGTAGAGTATGGGATTGACATCGAAGGCAGTATGCAATTTAATCCGAAGTAAGAAAGCAATGTGTACCGCTTTTCTCCTCTGTTAGCTTATTGACTTCAAACGAAAGCACACATGTTGACAATTCTAGCCAATAGTGGATTGAGGAGCAGCTGGACAAGGGTTGCTGTGATCTTAAAACCGATAAATCGTAATATTTGAGTTCGAGTTAAAGTTCGAGTAAAGTTCGAGTTAGATAACTCGCAAAGAAGTTGGATGCCCTTAAAGCGAATTAAGTCTTTATTTAGTTCCATACGCATCAAGAAATCTTGGCAAGTTTAAACTATCACTCGTTTTCTTAGACTAAGCTAAAGAATCTCAGTATCTTTATTGTTAGAGCCATTTCGAGATGATTACCTTAATAAGAAACAAAAACATACAGAATTTTATACGAGATGACATAGAAACCTAGGTAAAAAGGTTACTGAATCCAAACAACCTCGACTATAGTGATTTTGGTGAAAGCTTTTTAACATAATTTTAATTTTACTAACTGAGGTTTATTGGTCGAATTGTTAATTATAAGCCCTTTATAAATTGTCGATTCTCGAGAATGAGTTCTAACGAGAAGCTATGTATTGCAAGAGTTTTAAATTTGTAAAAGTAAGGCTAGTGAAATTGAGGTCTTAACTTTTTCATGAGTTATCTTTCACAATCCTAGAACCTTTTTTAGTAGTTTTATAGATTCCTAAAAGGTCAATAATGGAATATAGGCCGCGACTTTCTGTGTGTTAATGATCTCGATTTGATGTTAGTATAATATATAAAAATATCAATGACCTGGAAAAATTAACCCAGATTGGAGTACTTCAAAGACTACGCGATTAGCTTCACGACTCAAAGTTATTGAGTCATATCTTTCTAATAAAGGGGTAATAACCATGAAGTTTGAATCCCATTGGTTGGGGTTTTGGTATAATTTTAGCAGTTTTCCAATCGGAAGCAATATTGTGCTTCATTCTGATGCCTTTTTTACTGTTAAAACAACTGTAAACTCGAGAGAGAGAGGGGATTGGTCTATAGGCTCCACTTTTAGGCTTTAGAATATCAGGTTAATGACGTCCCCTGTCTGGAAAATGAAACAAGTAAAGTTTTAAAACGCACTTGAGCGGTTACTAAGATTTTTTTGAGGTGTTTTTCGTAACTGAACTATGAGGGGAGACTGAAGTTGGACACGCGGTTTCTATGACTTGGATTACAGTCTTGACTGCAATTGGAACCAACGTCTTACAGTGTAATGAACATCACTGCAATGCTTAGACTAAGATCAATGATTTTATAAGCAAAATTAATTTCTTTGAGGAATTTATAAACAATACGTACTGTTATAATAAATATGTACTGTTATAATAAATATATAAGAAAAATGGAACGAGACAGATTTTTAATCGCTTTATAAGTGGTTTTTTCATGACTGAATATCTTTTATCCTGAGCTAAACGGTGACCGATGTAGGATAAATGGTTTCAATGACTAAGATTTTGCCTTGACCAAAATTGTAATCAACGAAGCACCGATTCACAGTCATCATTTCGATACTTTATATCAATGTCTTAGTGAAATTGAGGTCTTAACTTTTTCATGAGTTATCTTTCACAATCCTAGAACCTTTTTTAGTAGTTTTATAGATTCCTAAAAGGTCAATAATGGAACATGGGATCGACTTTCTGTGTTTATGATCTCGATTTGTTAGGATAATATATATCAATAACCGGAAAAATTAACCCATATTGGAGTACTCAGAGACTACGCGATTAGCTTCACGACTCAAAGTTATGGAGTCCTATTTTCTCAGGAGGGATAACCATGAAGTTTGAATCCCTTCGGTTAAGGTTTTGTATAATTTTAGCAGTTTTTAAACGGGAAGCAATATTATTGCTTCATTCTGATGCCTTCTTACAAACTTAAACTCGAGAGAGAGAGAGGATTGTCTATAGGCTCCACTTTTAGGCTTTAGAATATCAGGTTAATGACGTCCCCTGTCTGGAAAATGAAACAAGTAAAGTTTTAAAACGCACTTGAGCGGTTACTAAGATTTTTTTGAGGTGTTTTTCGTAACTGAACTATGAGGGGAGACTGAAGTTGGACACGCGGTTTCTATGACTTGGATTACAGTCTTGACTGCAATTGGAACCAACGTCTTACAGTGTAATGAACATCACTGCAATGCTTAGACTAAGATCAATGATTTTATAAGCAAAATTAATTTCTTTGAGGAATTTATAAACAATACGTACTGTTATAATAAATATGTACTGTTATAATAAATATATAAGAAAAATGGAACGAGACAGATTTTTAATCGCTTTATAAGTGGTTTTTTCATGACTGAATATCTTTTATCCTGGGCCAACGGTGACCGATGTAGGATAAATGGTTTCAATGACTAAGATTTTGCCTTGACCAAAATTGTAATCAACGAAGCACCGATTCACAGTCATCATTTCGATACTTTATATCAATGTCTTAGTAAAAAATAATTTTCTTGTTGCATAATAGTTCAATGTTCTCATCAATCTGTGCCATGATCTAATATCCGAATCAAATTACTTAAAATATCCTTACAAGAAATTATATATTATATCAATAAGTCTGCTGCGCAGCTTTGCGTTTATCTCTGCTGCCATTATTTATTCGTTGATTTTTGTGCCCAGTGCGGTTTAACAGCTCGTAAGATATGCCAATAAAATCGCTGCGGAGGGGCATTCAGCCAAAATGTGGGGGTTGAAGTGATTTGATTTTTTTTTCTAATATTTCTGCTTATGGTCGATTGGCGGCGAAATCAAGAGGCTGTGGTCGCCAAATTTTTTGCAACACTGTGGTTTGGGCAATAAATCTGTTTTCCAAAGTAAGTTTATATGTATGCGCGAATACGCCTTATGATTTATCAATGCTTTTAGCAGCAGTCGCTGAAGCGCCGTCTAACGGGCAAGCAAGCAGTGCCTATAGAAAGCAACCCTGTCTCTCTTACGTTACCGCTTTTGCTCGCCGGCTGCAAAACGAATCGTAAAATTTGCATAAAACCGCACAGTGCCAACATTTTTCATTTCTCGCTGATTTCTTTTTAATTTATTTTTTACTTTCTTCTCGACGGACCGCCTGAGATACTTATGCCTTATTAGCTTCTGTTTGTTAAGATTTATTTTTTTTTTTAAGGAAGCTTTAAGACTACGGAAAATCCGAACCCGAAACACATATATACAAATATAGATGCCGCCCTGCGAAAATGTCAATTGAATGTGACGCGAAATTGCGAAAATCTTGTCGCGTAATGATTAATGACGGCTGCGGAAATGTGAAGTTACTCAAGGTTCCGCTGTTTTCTTTTTGCTTCGTCTTTTTAATTTCAACGTAGACTTATTCGATATTACAATTTGATTTACCGATCAAATTAGAGTGTGGTGTGAGTTGGAGTATTAAATTGTATGCTGATAGTATATATGTTTAAGAATATCTGTTGATTTATTTAGTTGGGTGGGTAAGAGTGGCACCTATCTATAGCCAAATAAATGGGGATACATCCCGGGGGCTTGAAAACGAAGATCTACGTTCATCGAAGGCTAAATGCTCCGACGTTACGGCCAAGGGATTCGAGTCCCATTTTCCTCTTTTCTTACTAAAAAACTTTGGAGAGACTGATAAGTACAAAAAATGCATTCCTTGTTATACCATTTATACTGCCGCAAAATGCTATTTTAAAGGTAGGTCAGTGCATACTGTTGGCACAAACTATCTGAGTCCGTCCTATGGAAAACAGTCGTAACTGCTATGGCGGTCTTTCAAACATCCTGGCGGCTCCTTCTCTATGAGTCAGAAAAAAAAAACGGTTTGGAGGAGATGGGCATGAGCTCTCTTTAAGGATGGGTTAAGCTTTGGGGGAAGGACTTGTAGAGGGGTTTACTCTCATGATCCCTCTATTAACATCAGCTTCAGACTTCCTGACTATTACAGTGTTTTCCAAGTCGATATCTAAGTAGCAGTAAAATTTTACTGTATATAAGGAGTGCAGTCCGAGAGAGCCATCCACTCAGATAGCAGGGCAGCATAATGCTAGAGTTAGTATTTCGGTGAATACTAGTCTGCATACTATCGTGTCATGGCTTGAACAAGCCATTAGGGTTAAGGGATTCGCTATTGGGACCTTCCTCGATATTGAGGGAGCTTTAAACAACGTCCTGCCGAAAACAATCGTAACTGCCCTGGACGGTAATGTTGTTGAATAACATCCCAAATACTTCCTTTTCAGTTTTACTACTAGACAGCTGGGTTTTTGCGGGAGCTTGGTCAGCGTTTGAGTTCTTTTACACCACAAGATCAATCGCAAGAAATCTAGATCTACTTTGCATTCAAAGCGTTAGTAGTCCGCACTATTTTTACTGTAGATCGGCAAATTTAGTGTGACAGTTAGCAGGTAATTGCTTCCCATATTAATCCAATTAAGAGATGGATTAAAAGCAAATAAGGTTCAACACTTCCTTCTTGACTGCTTCCGCGTTTGGATTAGAAGGTTTAAAACTTGGAAACCTCATACCTTCAGATTAGAAAACACTAGAACTGAAACTTTGAATTAAGTGTTCTTTATCGACGTCAAGCTCTCTTGAGGAAACTCATAGCGTCTTCCTTGATTCTTCTTTGACTTCAGTCGTTTTCCAATGTTGGGTGGTCTGAAACATCGGCGTCTGATTTGTACTTTATCATTTTTCCTTAGTGAATCCGTCATTGATTTTCCACTATAACTTATTGCTTTTCGCCAGCAGTTCGAGGGATTCCTTTATAAGTACCAAGTGATCTGCATCGTGGTAATTTTAGTTTCCACTGCGGGTCTTCGAAGACCTTGTTGATAGACTTGGGTTTCTGGCTCTAATGGAACATCTACGGCTGCGATGATGTAGACGGGATTCGGACCTTTGTTATTGGCTTGAATGAGATATCTTTATTGTTGATCGCTACCAGTCTAACTGCGGGATATAACTACCCAACCTGGTCTATAGAGGCTTTATAGAGTTGAACCGAGCACCAATCATTTTTCACTTGGTCTGGTACAGCCGGCATCTGTCCTGACCGGTGTAGCCTGGATTTACTAATAGTACTTCCAGCACCACTCAGGGCAACTTGCATCCACTTTCACATCTCTGAAAAATTTTCCTTCGAATTCTGTCATCTAGCACATCAACGATAATTTGCTGCGGTGGCACATTAGCCAGATTTAGTGGCGACACCTTCTTTGGCTACGCTTTTTGCGGACGGCTTAGCCTCTGAAGCTGGGATCGCCTCTTGACTGTCGCTGCTGGCGGTTCAACATTAAAATTCGGTAGAACCGCTTTCAATGGATTCCTTGAGTTCTTAGGTAAACCCCTCATTTATTGTCGGTAGGCAGCATGGCGTTTCTCCGCATACATTGCTTTCGCTGGATCTTCGAACTAAAAAATGGGTCATGCTTTTGCAGACTCACTACTAGCAGCTTCACATTTGGCAACTCCTCCCATTCCCTGCTTTGTAGTCATACTTTCAATGCAGGGTTAGTTTCGCATGTTGCATGTGTTGTTGACTTAGAGCTAGGTTCCTGCTGCCAGATCGTTCCTTTCATTTTCGTAATACTGCATTTGTTACCAGTCATCATTTTTCCTTGAAATTCTGTTTCTTTCCACCCCAAGAAGCTTCTCATTTGCCGATGTCGCAAATTTGTGCCTCGGTCTCCTTTCCCAATTGGCATTGACGGAGTTTTAAATACTTGTTTCCAGAATTCGAAAGGCTTTTCGAGTAAAAGAAATGTGTTTGCGCTTAACTATGTTTATGAAATTATATAAATATATGTTGCCGATTTTTTACACTTGATTCAAATAAGTTTTTTTTTCATAGTTTTGTACTAATGCATATGAGTTCTTCCAATATTCCAACATCATATTTTACCATATCAAGTTCAGTAAACTACAACTTCAGTTGATTGTATGCAAATAGTCCCATTGAACCTAACCAAACATAATAAAACATGCAACAGAAAGCCTGCCATGTCAACAGCGCATGCGCAAACTGGCCACAAGCCAAAAGTGGTCAATAACATTGATCTTTATCGGCTAACAATAGCGGAAGCGCTTGGCATTGTGCGTAGACGCAATCAGTTAACCAAAGCGCTTGCTTGCATAAATTGCAAAAAGAACAAAAATACCAAAGTCCTTATAAAGCTAATCAACTGGCAGTACATAAACAACTTGTAAACCATAGCCAATTCTCTGAGCGCATAATAAAGCAGCAACGGGGTCATAAAGAATTTGTAATCATTTGCCAGGCAACACCCAAAAGTGGTTAAACACGCTGCATAATTGCTCGCGGCCGATGTTTACCTCGTGGCTAACTGCAATTGCCGATTTGCATATGCGACATTTGTGCGCAATCCAAAAATGGGTCAAGCAGTCGCTCATTATGGGTGCATCTAAAGAAGCGGGTCTTTGTAAGAAGTTCAATGGCGTTGTCTGGTAAAAAGAGCTGAAAAATGTGTTTTGTGTGTGTTTTTTCTTGATTTTATAGATTTTTGGAGGCATATTAACTACTTTTCTTAAGCCTCTTCTTGCTTGATTAGGAGACGATCAGTGATATTTGACATACCTTCCATTACTTTTTAGAGATATTTAATATTTTTTTAAAACTTTAATAAAATATCAAAAATTAAACCTAAGTTCCAACAAAAATTAGTGAAATTGCTTTCGACCAAACTTCGGTTCTTAGCATTCATATACCGGATATTATAATTGCATCACTATCTCTGACTTCTGCTCCCACCTATCCGCTACTAAAGAGATATCTGACCAAAAATTTGCCAGTATTGTTCCCTTCGTATTATGCTTCAGGCCATCTCGTACTTTAAAGGTTCGAAATCGCTCTCTACGAGATTTGACAAATAACTAATGAGACTGATTTTATTGCCGCGCTTGTGGTAAACCTGTGACCTTGAAATTTCTCCATTTGCGGCATCCTTCTCCTCTCCATTGATATATGTACAATCGTTCTAGCTTGTTTAGTTCGCCTGCCCACAAAGAATTCGTTCCACCGGGGAAAACTATGAATCAAGTCTACTATTGCCAAGTACTCGAAAGATTGCGAAAACGAGTCAACAGCGTGCGCCAAGACATCGCTCGTAACTGGATCCTACATCACGACTACGCGCCGTGCCACACCGCCTTCAGCGTGTCCCAGTATTTTGCCTCTAAAGGGATCGCCGTGTTGCAACAGCCGCCTAACTCGCCCGACATTTCACACTGTGACTTTTTTTTTCCTAACTGCGTTCCAGAAATGTTACGAAGCATGGAAAACGCGTTGGAATCGCTGTATAGCTGCCCAAGACTCAAGGTGGACTACTTTGAAGGGGATGGCAGAGTTGTAGAATAATTTTCAAATATACGGTTTTTATGGAATCAGTCTCATTACTTAATTGTCATACCTCGTATCTTTGCTCAACCAAGTGTCGAATATGTCCGTTCGATAGACCTCAAAGTCAAGATTTCGAATAACAACTTAGGCATCTAAAGAAAATAATCGAGTGTATTACCTTTAAAACAACCGATACGAGTACTTGATAACCAAAACAAGTGAGTTGGTCTTAGATTTCGGCTCATATCGAATTTGGATTTCCTCATCTATATGCGTATACATGTGTATTATATTTTCCGTCATAACACGTACGTCATACGTACATCACCGATCTTCGCAAAACTTCGAATAACTTGACTCTTGACAGAAAAGAGATTCACTTAGAATTTGAATTCGTCTAAAACTCTAAGATCTTCCATTTGTGGGATAATAATTATGAAGACGAGAGCCCTATATAGAGCAGAAGTTCGTTCAAACCCGCGGTGACGAGTCAACCAATAAGTAAAAGCTGAAACTTTTAGCAGTTTCTTCTCCTAGTTGAATTGAAAGACTATTAGAATTTGTGAGGTTAGATTTTGAAGGCGATTATCTATAGATAATTCCTTAATTTACTGTTGTCTCTACTTACCGCCTCCAGAGTGGTCTTCAAAACCTGGAATTCCTGAGGACGAAACGAACATTCTCATATTTCGAGATGAAATATTAAACATTTTCTTCTTCTAATTGAATCGAAAGACTCTTAGCATTAGAGAGGTTATATTTTGGTGTCGACTACCGATCGATAATTCCTTTACTTACTGTTGACGTCTTCGGAGCAGTCTTGAATAACTATGATTCCTGAGGATTAAATGAACCTTCATATATTTCGATACATGCGAAGTGAATTCTAAGTCTACTAATCTCAGAGAGCTCGCCTGGATGGCTAAGACAAAGAAAGCGGGGGAGCTGTAACCTCAGTTCTGCCAAAGTGGTGCAGCAATAAAGGAAGTCATGAGATTATGTCTCTTTAAATACAATTTCCACATGGAAGACCAGTCATAGATTTCAGCTTTACTGTAAACATTGAATAATAAACTATAATATAAGAGTATTCTTAAGATGATTTTAATCAAAGGTAGTAAAACATTCAATTCAAAGTCCAAATCCTGAAGGTATTATTCATAAAGCTTCCGTGGTTTACGATACTCCATGAAGTGGTCTACTCATATCAAATCATTGCTTGGAAGACCTTAGATTGGTGACCTGATATCAGCTGAACGAGTTCGAGTCAAAGTTAGCGATTTTATTTTTCTTCCGAGAAACATTAATTGTTTTTCCGAAACTCTCGTCGTTGAGTAAAATGGCGTTCCCAGCAATATTTTCATGAACGATTAATCCATTTGTATATAGTCAGAGGAAATATCGGTTGCTCAACGATAAGCTTTTGCTGTATAGCAATATAAAATCACTTCGTTTTAAAAATCTACTCACTTTCATAACCTAATCCCTAGCATTAAGTGACAAACTCAACCTGAGCTTCCAAAATAGTTTCACCAGCAAAGTTGTTGTTCATCCAGTTTACGCAGTTGTTCTGTGTAGTGCCCTCCTTCAATTATACTTTAATCAATTAATTTGCTTTTACACCACCCTCATGCACCAAAGAGCGATTATTAGACTTTGATACGAAAAGACATTCTTCGGCAACTTAACTACAAATCGAAAGGACATTGGCTGACAAGCATCCTCAGAGCAATTACGCGCGCCGAGTTGACAGCTCCACAGCTCCGTTTCCAGAGAGCTCTGCCGGCGAGACACGAGTATTCAGGTGGCAGCTAGCTTAACAAAAAGAATTAAAGGTGACAGCAAAATGTACAACAATAAAAGTGACACTTGAAATAAGAGAAATGTAGTCAACTGCTGATTGAAATAGAGTTTACCGTCAGCTTGAACGCTGGACTGAGCAGTCAGACGAGAAGCTTTTGCAGTCAATGGACCATAGACGCTGTGTGCTCTTGCGTAGAAGCAGTGCATTTGCAAGTGAAGGCAGTTAGGGTTGGGTATAACGATGCAGCGATGTTTGTGTAGCTTCCGGCCCCACTTGCAGACGCTTATTTACGCGACTCACGTTTCTAGCTGCCCAACAAGGCGTATCCTTCTGCGTCAATTGTCAATTGAAATTAGGGAATGTCAAGAAAGCAGAAACGCGAGACTTACAATCGAAATGGAGATTAAGTAGCAATATGAGGAAGTCGTCTTGGATTGAATAGAAAAGCAGATGCTGCGATTATGTGTACAAAAAAGAACAACTTATTAATCGTGTTGGTTCGAAAATGAGCAGCAACAAAGTCACAAGGTCTTACTTTGTCCATATACTAAAGATACTACTTTATCCAGCACATTATGATGGTTAGAGTCTAATTATCACGCATTCATTTCAAGATTTCACTGACAAGACGAATGCCTAGTTCAAGTTTATCTCGAATTCGGCTATAAGCGTCTCTTTTGAGTTGGACCAAGTCTATGGATATTGTCTTATAAAGAGTTTGTGCGATGCAGGTTCATTAAGGTGCAGACAGACCGCTATGCACCGGTTGCTCACCCATGGATCTCGAGTCGAAAGGAAATTTCGCTGAAGCATCATCTTCCTTGCTTAACTTTATCTATGCCCCCATATAGCATATACAGTTCGGGTTCCATCTTCTTCGATACTCATCGCTCACGCGGACGTGTCCAAAAATCTTTCGAAGAACAGTTCTCTGGAATGCTCCAAGTGCTTTCTCATCTCGGGTTGTGATCATCCAAGTTTATGCGCTTCATTATAGGGGGGAATATTTAGATACTTATGTATAGAGCGTAATTTTTGTTCTCGCGGTATCGCTCTTTTACAGCCTTCGCCACAATCGGTTGTGTTTTCTCCTCTACGGTACGGGACATGAACTATTCGTCGTGTTAATGTCGTCCTTGTATTCGAGGGCAGTCACCAGTTGGATAAGGGCAACTCCTTTATCGAGGACCGGAAATTCAAGGTGCAAATCTGTAAATCGTGTTCCTTTGTGAGTTTGCTGTAGGTCAATATCCGAGGCTTTCGTATTCCTTTCACTGGAATTATATTTTTTAACGGGCCCAAAATCCAGCGGCACAACTCCATCCTAAGACAGACGTTCGCTTGCAGCCGCGCCTTCTGGTGAACAGACGCTGCAACGTTGTTAAGCCCTTAAACCGATTACCTCGGAGTGGCACCATCAAAGCTCCCTCTCTCTTAGCCATGACCCTGAGTTGCCCGGATGCTCGACGCAGACGCAGAAGTAACGTATGAGTATGGCAGCTCAACTGTGGCTAGATACCCAGAGCAACTACCTCAACCTTTTTAGGCCTGAATGTATTCGAAAAGGTAGTTCCAGGGTGTGGCCAGAATAGGAACTTTTTTGCGTGGATCAGTGCTTTTAAGGATCACAACAAGTAAACATTTTTAAGAATTTTTGAAAGTAAAACTGCAATGTTAATCACTTCCTCGCTTATTGAGTTTCGATCAAATGTGTTCGATCAATAACATCGAGTAGTTTGGATTTTCGAATACGAATACTCAGTTTATAAAGACGACAGTGTGATCAAGAATTGACTGTAGAATGAAAATGAGTACTCGTAAGCGGCTTAACACTCCTCCTACCTCTCTAAATAATGTTCCTCTAACTTTAGCGTTCTGTGAAAATAAAATAATTTCATATAATAGAAACCACAGTAAAATATTTTTCCGTTTGCGAAATGCGAAACAAAGAGTTATCTCTTTGCCGCTGCAGTTTTGTAAGCTTGTAAGCATTTAAACGCGCACAGAATACACAAGAAGCTGGCAAATTGAAATTAGCATGTGCAAAATCACCGCAAGGATGCGCATTTGAAATGCACTTTGTGAAAAATATGATTCGTCAGCGCTGGAGCATGAAATGACGCCGTGTGCCGTGTGTGAGCGTCGGCGCTGGCGAGAGTATGAGTGGCCTTTATACTTTTCCCTACTGAAGCAGCTATTTAACACCTCAAATTACATAAATAAATACTTGCAAAAATGGCGACAGTAACAGGAAGCTTTGTTGCAAGGCTGCAGGAAAAAGGTACACGCACACATACAACCATACGTTTTATGTTACATTTTAATTTAATGTGTAAACACATGGGCTTTGCGCAGTCTTGTGGTCATGCGAGCGGACGTTTCTGTGCATGTGTGTGTGCTCATGCGCATATTTGTGGCATAAAGTAGCCTTTTGAGGCACAAAAGGTGATGCATGTTCTGCGCTGCTAAGCTCGTGTACCTTGTGCTGTTTTATTACTTACACTATGTAACAAAATTTAAATTTTTTTGAAATTTTTTTGTGGAGAGTTTTTACGCTCTGTGTTTCGAAGTATTTCGGAAAGTAAAAAGTACTTGTTTTAATAAATTTATTGCTTACACCATGTAACAAATTGATTTTTTTTAAGAGTTTTTTTGCAGAGTTTCGAAGTATTTCGGAAAGTAAAAAGTACTTGTTTTAATAAATTTATTGCTTACACCATGTAACAAATTGATTTTTTTTAAGAGTTTTTTTTTGTAAAGTTTTTTGTGGAGAGTTTTTACCCTCGCAGTTTCAATGCATTTCGGAAAGTTTAAAGCTTTTGATTATTTTACTTTTACACCAAACTACAAATTTAAAATGTTTGGAGAGTTTTTACGCTTGGTGTTTCGAAGTATTTCGGAAAGTAAAAACTACTTGGGTTTGATAGGTTTATTACTTACACTATATAACAAATACAATTTTTTTTGATGAAATTTTTATGGAGAGTTTTTAGTTCCACTGTTGGAACACATTTCGGAAAGTTTAAAGCTTTTGATTGTTTTTTTTTTACAGCAAACAGATAACTAAAATTTTTGGAGAGAATTTATTTTATCCCTAGCTTTTAACAATGCATCAAATTAAAAATTTTTCGGAGAGTTTTAGCTTTGTAGAGAATTTTTGTTTTGCGGAGAGTTTCTACACTTCGAAATTCCCAAGAATTTCGGAAGGTACTACGTACTTGTTGTTGCTTTAATTCTTGCGCTGTGCAGTACAATTGAAAATCTTTGTAGAGTTTTTATTTGTCGCGAATTTTAACAATAACGCCAAGTATTTCCATAAGTACAAAGTACCAACTGTCGACCTCTTTATTAATTACACTATCCAAAAAAATTATTTTTTTGGAGAGTTTTTTTTTTGTGGAGACTATGTAACCCTTGCAGTTCTTAAATATTTCAAAAAGTACAAAGTACTGGCTTTCGGTTTCTTTATGCTTAAACTGTGCAAATGTTCCAGATAGCTTCAAGCTGCTTTTGTAGAGTTGTCAACTGTATGATGAGTCCAAGTACAGTGTTTCTGATTTTGAACCGCTTTATTAATTACCATATGTAAAATATCAAATTTTTTTAGAAAAGTTCGGTAATTCAACATTGAGCTTCTGAATACTTTTTTACGACTATCTTCCCTCACATGCTTAAAAGTCCTTTTAACTCTCGATGATCTTAGGTATTAAAGCAAGTACTAAGTACCTGCTATCTCTTCCGAATAGCCCTCAAAACATTTAAGGACGCGGACCTCCAAGGTCAAAGTCCAAGTCTCGCAGATCAAGAAATATTCTGCATTAATCATCATCTCAGTCGAAGAAACGACTAGGGAATGTTAAGGTGATGATAAGTTGTTCCTTCTAGTGCTTCCATGTCTTTATTAGTTTTCTAGGGGTAAACCTCACTTCTCGCTCACCTTCTTTAATAGAAAAGACATGAAATATGGGATCTTTAAGACGCTCACCTTCGTTTACTTTAAAACCAAGTTGTGAACCTATCAAGCTGGGAAAAATAAATTTGCAGCAAAGTGTATTACACACCCATGTGCCCCACTCTTCCCATATGCTGTCTGTGTTGATTGCCTGTTCTTGTTATTTTTATATTAGCTGCTACTTAGAAGCGCATACAAACGTCGTGTCCTGCTTTTCACTGCAAAAGCGCCGTAGCACATCCTTCCGTTTTCAGCATATGTCTGCCTACTTGCACCACTTCTGCACCATCCTTGCTTGCATTACACTAATGCGTTGAATTAGCGATTGTTTTTGACAGGAGATGTGTTTAATTTTAATGAAATGAAATACTAACGGGTAAAATAATCAGCTCATGAAAGCACATTATGCTGCGAATTAATTAGAAGGCAATAAAATCGTATATGGTATAATGAAATGAAAGCAATGTGTAATGTAGAAGCCTGTGATTTTCATAGTGAGGAAGTGTAGCTGCGGTTGTTTGAAAGACCTCCGAAAGTATTAGACCATTATTATTTGATATGGAAAGCTCTGCAGAAAGCTTTTCTCAGCCTTCAGTCTGAATATCTCTTTCAATAGAGTGTTTTTTGGTTTCTGCCAGTCTATTCTATGTATACAGCCTACGAGATCAAGAATTGAGTGTGTCACACTTCCTTTCGATCGGAGTCCAAAATATAACTTCTTTTGGGCTTTCAGAGGCGACTTTGCGCTACTAGGCAGGACTGTACACGGACTGGACACGGACTGTAGTGTTTATTGAATACCCAGCTTATCAGTGATTTTTCAAATGTGACTTTGACCTTCTCTACAGTCTTCCCCAAGTAAATATCTACATTATGATAGATTTGGTACAGTTAAGACCAATTAATATCAATACATCTAGTAATATCCCCTCTTGGGTTGTAAATGATTGAATCTGGGGTAATGTAGTAAACAGTGCAGGGATCGATTACAATCGGGGATACAGTTTTATCTAAGAGCTTTACCAAAAAAGAGAAAGTTTCGTCCAAGTACTGATAAACTTTAAAACATTTGCCTCTGGCTTTTATAAAAAAGGTAAGAATACGGTTTCGAAAATTAAACCCCAAGTTTCTGGATTTTGGAAGCCAACGTCATAGAGTGTATTTATTGTTTCTCTAAAGTCTATAGTGGAATCGTTCTAGTTACCTTAAGAGTCGGAAAAAGATTCTAATAAAGTACAATTTGAGTTAAGTAAGTATCTTCTCTTTAGTTCCTGCGAATGGCACTAACCATCACGGATCTTCATTCTTCTATCACGAACCACATTGATAGAAAGGCTATGTGAGGACCTTTCTAGCAATCCTGAATAAAATAATTATGACTTGAAATAGTTTTTTGAACAATTTATTACCGGTAGAAACCCAAATTTGTCATCTCTACATGAAAGAATTCTGAGGAGAAGAAAAATCTCTTTAACAGCTGCTATATCGTAGTGAATCGAACCTTCACAAAATATTGGTAATGACTATACTTGAATAAGTGCTTATATAAGAACTTCAGAAGTTCTTTTTCTATAGCTTTACTAACATCACTGATCCTTATTTGAAATTTGGCACTGTCACGAAAGCTTTTATATATATAAAAAAGCTCGGTGAAAGCTAATTGGCTAGCAGTTGTTTTACGAATAAAAGTGTTGAGCTTGAATAGTTTGTCCGCGGCTCCACTTGTTTACTAACTGTATTTACAAAGCTCACGAAAGCTTTTATAAGCATAAAAAAGCACGGTGAAAGCTAATTGGCTAGCAGTTGAGTATTTACTAATAAAAATGTTGAGCTTAAACATTTTTCCGCGGCTTAACTTGTTTACTAACTGTATTTACAAAGCTCATGAAAGCTTTTATGTGCAAAAAAAAAGCTCGGTGAAAGCTAATTGGCTAGGATTGTTTTACTAATAAAAATGTTGAGCTAAAGCAATTTTTCGGCGGCTCAACTCGTTTACTAACTGTATTTACAACTTGTTTAAGCTATTATCGGGTAGTGCCGTGCAAGACTTCCACTACACCAACACAGCGATACTACTCCAAATTATACGCAAAAGCTGTGACCAGCTGAATGTCATCTTAAATAGGCGACCAAGCCGAATCTAGCTCTTACGGTATTTCTTTGCGTGGTGACATTTCAAAGGGTGACTAAAAAACGGAGCGCAACGAAGCATTAAACCGCAGGCGGCGTACAAGTTATGCTTTGCGTTTGCATGCGTTTAAGCTATGCGAAGAGACAAGTCACACATGTGACTCACTCAGTTCCCTTTTTTCACGAGTGAATGCCTGCTATGTATGCGCCACTTGTTTGAAACCAGCGAGGCTTTGCATAATTTCAGGCGCGGGAGCCACGCTTAAGCTTGTGGGCAAATATTTTTTAAAATTGCTCTTTTTTCTCGCGTACAAAAAATCTCAGCGTAAAGATGTGCTTTCAGCGCGTGTAAATTGCAAAAATTTGCACCGTAATCCTTTGCTGTATTTATTTAGTTACAATATTTTTTCTTTTCAAGACAGTTGCGTTTCGTTCGCGGTTAAGGTAGAAAAGACAATGCCGAAAAGTATGCTTTTGTGGTATTTCTTTACAGCGCCCACCCTACATTTTTTTAAATATTTTTCTAAAGGATTTTTTAAATGTTTTCACATGCAACCTTTTTAACTTTGCATGCATTTTGAAGCACCAGAAGCTTCTACATAATGTACTTTTTATATATGAATGAATTAAGAAAAATGCTGCATACTTTTTGGCTGACATAGCTTAAGTGTTTAACTTGGAAAATATGTGTTGGATAAGTTTAGCTTAAGATCTTACAAAAATATGCTTTGAATACAAACAAATTCTATAAATCGCAGCATACATTTGGGAGTAATGCGTGAATAAAAGCATATATTTGAAGCCTGCAAATATACAACAGAACTTTGAACAAAAAGAGGTGGAGTACAGAGTGCAGAGTGTAGAGTGCGTTGCGTAAAAAGAAGCACTAAAAATCCGTAGAGATCTGGTTTTGAGGAAAATTTACTTTGTAGCTCTCAAAACTGGAATGATCCTAGCTTTAAATATGCTTTTGTGACCAAGTAATCATAAACATAAGCGGTATCACCGATTTCCGACGCGGTTACAGTACATAAATGTAATCTTCTCTGAAAGTGATATCACCCTCCAAGTTTCTGAGTCGTTGGTCAGCAGTTTTAATAACTTCGATCAGGACCGTAGAAAGAGAATCGTGGAGAAAAAAATCTGCGAATATTTTTTGCACGACACCAGGTCCCCTGAGAACTCCAGACCCGAGACTTTGTCTCTGATCTACCCCTTCTCTTTCTTCCATTCACTGACTTCAGTTTATTTTTCTACCCAGCTTGGTAGTACTCTACCAAATTCCATAGCCGATAACGGACCACTTTAACTTAAAGCCAAATTGAGATCATACTGCGATACAAGTATAGAATAGACTTGTGGAAAAAAGCTAAAGTTATCTTTGAGATCTATTATATCTCTCTAATCGGCCAGACTTATGTTCACACCATACAACTATTTCTTTTCTTATGTGAAGTAAACTCTGTTACAATATTTTGAAGCTGATTATCCATTGCTTTAGAGTCGGTTTCTTAAGATTGATTTTTGCTCTGCTATATTCTCAATATTACATTAATTTGGTTTCTGGCTGTGCAGGCTTGGATCAGGAAAATAACTTATCAACTGGATATAATTTTGAGCCATCAAGATGGCGAGAGATCACATTTATACTGCTAAGTACAGTTCTTTTTGAATGTTTTGATATTAATTCTTGACCAAACGCTTTGAATCTATCTTTTGGGGTATGAACCTATCTGCTTAGCTACTTTATTTTTATTTTCGCAATTTCATCATAATATGTACATATATAAAGATATATCCGAAATAATTTAGCAACGATCTGTCAAAAGCGACACATCCGAGTAGAAAGTTTTGAGATGTTTCTCTCTCTTTCTCTTGTAAATAGATTATGCAACTGGCACCCGATCAATGAACAAGGATCGGACAGTGTCTAGTTAGAACTACTATGTCTAACAGGTGAGCTATGCTGAGGGTGAGGACTCACTAGACCTCTTACTTGTCTAACTTGCCAAGCTCACCTTAGGCTCAGTCATCCAGTAGTAAGGAAGTAAGCCAGTGGAGCTGTCCTCCTTTCTCATTCTGCAGCTTTTTTAGTCAGAAGTACCTTTCACTGCCTGCTAATCCGCCTTGCAGTTTTCTATAATTTTGCTTTGGAAAAGCATCCAAGCCAGTCTAGTTAAGAAGTAACTTAATGCCAGAGATAAGGAGTCGAGTCGACATTTCACTATTGTAAAGCATACAGATAGCGAGCTTAAAGCTAGTTTTGCCGCCCTACTATCGGATTGGTTGGTCACCACACTGAAATATCTGAAAAAGGCTGTGCACCGAAGCAGTAGATCTAATGCTACTTTAATAGTGGGAACTTCCGGATGGATCTATTATCAAAAGTGTAGACTTTTCTGGCAATATCTTTGGAATGGATAAAAATATACCGATCACGCCAGCTTTTAATGTGATTTCTGTGGAAAGCAAAACATTAAAAATTAGCTGCTTAATATAGAAGTCATGTTTTGAAGTCGAGGCGTGTGGTTTCGGAACTTTAAGTTTATAACCCTTCCTTGTAACCTTTAGATCGGTTAGGAGGTTTCAGAACTTTTGATTTAAGAGCTTTCCTAGAAACTTTTAGGTCGGTTAGATGGTTTCGGATCTTTGAGTACGTAAGCTTTTCTAGAAACCGTTAGGTAGGCTTTAGATATGTATATGTATATAACCTTAAAGGAAAGAAAGATCATGAAGGAAAAGCATAAAAAAGATAAGAATAAGAATTTGGAAAATTATAAGATGGAATAAAGGAGGCTGAGGAAGCAGTAGAAGAAACAGATTAAACCACGTTTAAGTTACAAGGTAAAAGTTGTAAAGAAACGGATGTTGATTTGATTGAGGGAGAGGATATAAAAAGATCAGGAATAAAAATTAGAAAATATATATGTAGGAAAACAAAAACCGAAGGAATAATAAGAAGTTATGCACGAGAAATTGGAAAAAGAAGGTTATTCGCTGGTTATAAATATTTCCTCTGGTTTCGATCTAATCGCACCTCCTTCGGCTTAAAGTTTTCAAGCTCAGTGTCTTGTCAATTACCACCAGACTCTTAAACATAACAAGCCAGCTCGCCACCACAAAATCCGACTTGTAAATTACCTGCGCTTATTTGCTCATAATTCACGGCGCCCCAGAACCAGTCAATACGCCGAAGAGTAATGCAAAGAAATTGCCTGGAAACCGAATTGGCAAAATACAATAAATAAATGCGACTAACGGCAAAAAAGCAAATAGTCGAGCAATGCCAGGCATTCATTTCGATATTTCAGACACGAACTAGCAGAGCGAACGCCAGCGCCAAAGATTAATTAACTTATGTCAAAGTAATTTTCAGCGTTCGTTAGCAGCCCAGCTAAGGGCAAGCAATGAAGGTGGGTGGGGTTGTGTTTGGGAAAACAAATCAGTGTTTATGTGTTGGTGGCGGCTGCTGTTTGAAGTAACTACTGCGACCTAAGACAGTGTAAACATAGCATAGGATGGCATAGCAACCGGCGGCACGACTTGACTTAACTCCTGGATGTCCAGCGCGACGCGTAGACAAACGAAATTGATTGTCAGTCATCCAAAGACATTTTTTGTGGTGCCCCCAAACACAGGGGGAACTTTTAAGCCTTGAGCTGTTTGTTAGATTTAGCTATTAATGTTTCGGTTTTTGTTGTACAAAAAATTTTTGTGGTAAATTTTTCCTATGCTTTCTTCCTAAATACGGTGTGTGCCGGTCAGTGGTTGTGTGTATGTGTTATGTATACAGATATGTAGGTGTATGTGTCTGTCTTCTAGCGCCTTAAGTTGTGTTTCTATTCCTCTCCTGCGGCTCGTCGTCAGCTTTGCTGTGTTGCCTTAAGCTTCTTGGTATTTCGTTGGAATGTAAGGGAGGCACGAGGGGAGTGGTTTGTCAGTTCAGTTGTCGGTAGTCAATAAGTAAATAAATGAATGTAATTACAAGCTAAATAAACACCAACACGATTAATGGACAGCATTTTTTCATCGTTACAGCCGCATAACTTTATATAAACATATTTTGGTATGAGTGCGTGTGTGTTTGTGCAAAAACATATGTGTGCAAGATTTTGCTTGGAGCAGCTTATGTAATGCTATGTTTAGCGCTTAGCACTGGCGTTGAGCCTCTAATGCCAGCAAACCACTGCTCATGCGAGACTAATTTACCAGCTGCTGCCTACTTTTATTCGATTTTTTGGCTTTTATTTTTGGTGTTTTTCCAAACTCCAATGACTTGTATTTGTTAGCTGAGAGTAAGTTCGTCTGATAGTGACAAATGTGGCATCTGAATTAATTATTTATTTATTTTATATAATACTTTGTTTGTTTGACAGAGATTAAAGTACAGGGTGCACCAACGTTTATGACGATATTTAAACATTGAACATTTTATTTGGCACCGATTCGAAATACCAAATACAGCGAGGTCCTTTTCCACCTGATCTCTCCAACGTAGTGGAGTCTTCTTCTTCTTCCTTTCCATGACCCAGCCAGCTCAGACCCTGTTTCTTGATTTGTTTGAAGCACCGTAAATCTTGCACAAAACATTTCTCTCTAACGTTCCTAGCGTCGACTCATCAGGTGATTCATTGTCCATGCCTCCGCAGCATGTAGAAGGACGAGGACTAATGAGTGACTTACAACGTTAGATTTTGTTCAGCGAGAGAGGACTTTACTTTTCAATTTCTACTCAGTCCAAAGTAGCACCTGTTGTCAAGAGTGTTTCCGAGTTGCATTTCAGGCCTGTTATTGCTGTTGAGGGTGCTCCCAAGATAGACAAATTTATCTACAACTTCGAAGTTATGGCTGTCATCAGTGAGTCGCGTTGTCGATGCCAATGATATTAATATCAGCCAGCAGTTGTACCCTCTTCTCTGTTCTGTACAGAAGCTCAAATTATTTTCTACAAGTGTAGATTGAAGAAGTCGCATGATAAAGAGTCCCCTTGTCTGATATCTCGTTTGGTATCAAACGGCTCGGAGAGGTCCTTCCCGATCCTGACGGAGCTTTTGGTATTGCTCAACGTCAGTTTACACATACGTATTAGTTTTGCGGGGATACCAAATTCAGACATAACAGAGAATAAAATCAGCTCATTTTCGTGCTGTCAAAAGAAGCTTAATAGAAGAAAGGGTGGTTTTTATCGATCCTTTTTCCACGGGTCTTTTTCAAGATTAGGCACATGGTGAATATCTGGTCCCCACTGCTTTGCTGTTTTTCAGACGGCTTTTTGCTTTTTGAAGTTTACATGGGGAAGCTGGTTCACCATCTCCTGGTGTTATGCTTTCAAGGGCATTCAGCAGCTTAGAGAAGTGTTCACTCCATATTTTCAGTATGCTCTGGGTACCAGTCACTTGATTAGCTCCCTGGGTTCAGCAAGACTCTACTCCAGTCTTGAAACCTTCTGTTAGTCGCCGCATCTTTTCGTGGAATATGGGAACATAAGCTTTGTCGAGTAACTCATCAAAGTCTTCGTACTCACGTATTTCGGACTCTCTCTTTCTTGTCTGCAAACGCATCTCGCTTCCCTCTTCCCCTCTCGGTATCTATCACACCCAGCACGTTTTGTGGTTGATTGCAACTTGTCGAAGGAGGCAGTCTATTTTCTCTCCGCTGCGACATGGCGCTCCTCATCGGACCAGCTATTCTTTTTTCTGTTCCGAAAATCAATGGTTTCGTTTGCGGCTGTACGTAAGTAGCTTGAAAATCTATTCCACAATTCTCTTATATAGAGTTGCTGATGAGTGCTCTCAGAGAGCAGGAGTCCAAGTCGAGTAGAAAATCATTGGTTGCCTGTTGCGATTGCAGCTTCTCGACGTCGAACAATCCTTGTTTTTGTTGACGTGCGTTTTTTGCTGCACATAGGCGGGTGCATATCCTCGCTGCAAAAGATAGTGGTCCGAGTCGGTTAGGACCTCGGAGCGCACGCACATTTAAAGCACTAGAGACGTGTCTTCCGTCTATCACAACATATCTGGTTGCTTTTCGATCCGAAAAACCAGGTGATTTTCTATCATCTAGTACCAACCATATTTCGGGCCCCGGCGAAGTCAATCAGCCTCAACATTTATAGATGTTTCGTCGTGGAGGCTGAATTTACCGACCATAGTGCCAAAGATGCCTTCTTTGCTTACCCTGGCGTTAAACTAACCAAGCATACTTTTGACATCGTCGAGCGTCGACCTCATATAGGTGCGCACCAAACGCTCATAGAATTCATCTTTGGTCACATTGTCCTTCTTTTCCATCGGAGCGTGGGCGAAAGTCCGCGATATGTTGAAGAACCTCACTTTGATGCGGATTGTGGCTGGACTTTCATCCACGGGGGTGAGTGCCAGGACTTGGCGATGGAGTCTCTCTTTCACCATGAATACCACACCGAACTTGCGCTCTTTTATATGCCACAAGGACCTATTCATCCCAGCCCTTGTTCCATCCATCGTCCTTTTTGGACGGCGGTGATGTCAGCCTTTATTTTTCGGAGGCATCAACCAGCTAAGCAGCGGCACCTAATTAAGGGACCGAAAGCTCCAGGTGCATGCCCTCAAGACGTAGTCCTTATTTCGTTTGCCATGATCGTCATCAAAAGGGGGGTTTCTCATCCGATGCTGGTTGCTATTTTTCATTTAGTGAGTTTTTTTACGTGGTGGGTGCCAAACGTAGCGCACAACCCTCTGGAAGGGATGTTTTGCATTCTCACTTTAACTCGCCTTCAGAGGATACTTGGTCAAAGACCGGAAGTAGAGAGCTGCTTGAGCCATACGTAAAAGAATCTCAGAGAATTTTCCTCACTTGCGTGAACTTCTACACGGCTCCATTCTCCAAGAAACCAAAAATAATATAACGGCTTCGAAAGCAGATTTCGTAAAGATCCTTAATGTAGCCTCACAATCAATTTAAAGCTAATGATAAATACTTTTTTATAACAAAAAGAATAGGAAAAGCTAAGAAATTTATTATACTATGCATAGCTATACTTACTTGTAAATATCATGACTGAATTTGTATAACTGTATATAACTACAACTATGTGAGTTTTCCATTCAACACCTTTCCATACGAATTCAAAACTATTCACTCACCGCTGGACGCCTAACTAAATGGTAGATATACATGCACACATACATATCTGAGCATATAGACACATATACATACACACAAAATCTCCGTCCATAACAGTTTTAATTGAATTTGAAAAGAAATCAAACGCGAAAACCATTGTCTGCGTGTGTTTATCCTTAATTAAGAGCAAAACACATGAACGCACTCACACATTCGTGCTTACATATGTATGTCCGTGCACAATAAACTCAAAGTACTTGAGTCAAGTGAAGTTGGCTGTAATAATAGACTAGTTCTGGCGCTGTCTTTGAAAGCAAGGATTTATTTACCATATATATATATATGTGCATGTGTGTGAGGCTGAGTGTTTGTATGTGTGCTTGTATGTGTGCAATAGCAGCGGCATGTCTCCAATTATACTACAGTTGTTCTGTATTTGATAGTTTTAAAGCAAAATACACGAATACTTGAGGCGAAAATGCGTGCACACAACCACACATACACGCATACAGGGCCACAAAAACAGTTCATCCTCATTTGAAGCAGCACGCATGCAAAACCATTTGGGCAGCCAGCCGCTAAGCAACTTATTGCTGCATATCCTTTGGCGTGAATGTGCGCCATTCAACTATAAATTCAAATATTTGCACAAATACCGACACCGATTGATATGCGCCGTGCAGTCGTGTGTCTGTGTGTGTTTGTGAAGATATTTTGTGTGTGTGTGTGTGCTTTTATATTATTGTTTTGCCCGAAAAAGGTGCGATTAATTGAAGCGCACTTGTTATTTCAATATGCGCCCAAAATGCTGCTAACAAAATGCTTTGAGACGCGCAGACGGCAGCGCGTGGCGAACAAAGCCGTTTGGCAGCATAATGAGTTGAGTTTGGCACGGCGGTGTTGTTGTGCATAACAATAACAAAAATTTGCCGAATGCCAAATGTGGTTTATTAGCGAAAACTACAAGTATAGTGTCGCTGTGCTGTGGAGAGGCAGATAAGTATTGAAAAGCGCTGTTTATGCGCCCAAATGTATGCTACGTCAGCCAAAGTGCTGAAAATGAGGTCTTCGATCGCCATGTGTGCTGTAAAGACACCGCGGAGACAAATCAACTTGGGTATATCCTTTACTGGTATATAATTTTGGGTGCAAGATTATTGTTTGTCGCACAGTGGGGCGAGATTTGCAAAAAAATTTCAGAAAAATTTTATTTCGTATAATTATGTAGAAAGGAGTACTAAGATTTAAGCTAAATAAATTCAACTATAGCTTAGTCGAACACTCTGAGTACTTCCAACGTCTTCTCTGGATACAAATGTGAAAAAAAATTGGTATGGATCACATGTTGGTCAGTTGGCTTAGAGTATGGCTTCTATTCAATATTTACAAAGGCCAGTAAGCGAGCTTATGCTGTTATCTAAAAATAACAAGTTACGATTATTGCATTGCACCCATCCTTGTTTTTCTGACGCAGGCACTTCAACAACAAATCTAATTATTTTTTACGCATTCTCACTATACGTGACTAAAAATTCATTATTTGGCTTAATCTTTTATTCAAGTCCCAAATTAAACTCAATTCCAACTCGATATAAATTTTCTTTAGTAATTCATGACTTCATACTACTGTCCAAACTCTAAAATATATAGTAGATTATGGTAGTAAATAGTCTAAATCCCAAACACCGACTATTATTTATCCCTCCATAAAAATTATTATTATTTTGCTCATAGCTTTTGTCTTATGTGAAATTTTGCTCTCTTTGTTGATGTTCGAAAAAAATTTCGAATATTCCTTTCAATACAAATATGTACCACGTCTGTCCCTTGACTAAAATTATTATTGTTTTTGGCATGTTTTGTTGAAGAAGGAACATCAAGTTGTTCTTGATGTGAAGTGTGGGGATATGCGAGCATCTTATACGAGTACATGCATAAATACATACATGTATACATATGTGAGGTAGACATATTGACATCTGCATGCACAAATGTGTTAAATTGTTGGGAACGATGCTAAATTTGCTATTTTGGCGAGAAATTTCAAGAAAATAGTTTTTACTGTTAAGGAATAAACGAAAAAAGTTATATGTTACGTATTCTCTAGATGTCTGCTTTTTATTTCTTTTATTTATATTTTTATTTTAATTATAATTTTGATTCGGATTTTAATATTAATATTAATTCTAACTTTACTTTTTAATTAACAATAATTATAATTTTTATTTAGTCTTACTTTTAATTTTGATGTTTATTTTATTTATTATATATATCTTTAAAAATTTTAATTTTATTAATTTTAATTTTTTTTTTTAATTTTAATTTTTCATATATATATATATTTTTAATAACTAATTTTAGTTATATATTAAATTTACAATTAATTTACCATTTTAATTTTAATTAAATTAAGTTTTTTTAATTAATTTAATTTTTTATTTAAATATTATTTAATAATTAATATATATATTAATTTTATTTTACTTTTTGTTCTTTTTTTATTTAATTCTTGCTTAAGGTACTTTAATTTGCCCTAAATTTTAATTTTAAGTTAAATTTTAAATAATTATAATTAAAATTTAATTATAGTTTTAATTATATTTTATTATTTTATTTTACTTTTAATTTATTTAATTTCTAAAAATTATATTTTAAATGTAACATTAGTTTAAATCATAATTTTACTTTTAATTTTTTTAATTTTTTTTACTTAATTGACTAAGTTTGCCTCCACTTTTAACTTTAATTTAAGTAAAAATTGTAATTTTACTTTAACTTTATTTTAATTCTATTTTGAATAATAATTTTTTGAAGTTAATTTTAATTTTTTTATTTTAATTATAATTAATTGAGTTTATTTTTTATTTATTATTTCAAGAATAATTTTAATGTAAGTATTAATTTTAATATTTATTTCAGTAATATTTTTTTAATTTAATTTAAATTCAATTTAAACTTTAATTATATTATTTCTCTTTTAATTTTAATTTTAAATTTATTTTCAATTTTCAGTTTTTAATTTTATTTCAACTTTAATTATGCGAGTTTGATTTTTGTTTTAGTTTTAACTTTAATTTAATTAGTAAATTTTATATTAATCTAATTTAATTTAGCTTTAATTTTTTTTTAAATAAACTCAATTTAAATTTTAATAAAAATTTCAGTTAAAATTATTTTTTTTTACAAATTAGTTAATTTTAATTTAAAATGTAATTTACTTAATTCTCTTTTAATTTTAATTTTTACTTTTAGCTTTAATTTAATATTAGTTTTACTTTTTCTTTTTCAAACTTAATTAAGCGAATTTGCCTTTAGTTTTATTTTAACGTGAATTTATTTACAAACTGTAATTTTAATTTAATTTTCCTTTAATTTTTTATATCAATATCGTTTTAGTTTAAGTTTTAATTCTTATCTAATTTTAATTTTAAATTTAATTTTATATTCATCTGAGTTTTATTTTTAATTTCAGTTTTAACTTTTATAAAAATTTATTTTAAAATTTTATTTTTATCCTAAATTATTTAAATTTAATTAAAACTTTAATTAATTTTATTTTCTTTTACATTAAATTTATTTTCAAATTTTAATTTTTGTTTTAATTTAATAAATTTTTTTTCATTATCAACTTTAATTAAGCGAATTCGCCATGTTTTTAATTTTTACTTTAATTTAATAATTAAATGTAATTTTAATATAACTTTTGTTTTAATTTTAATTTGGATTTTAATTTTTATTTGAATTTTAGTTTTAATTTCGTTTTAAAATTTTTACTTTTACTTTAATTTAAGTTATAATTAATTTAATTTTGAAATAAATCTAATCTACTTTTAAATTAAGTTAAATTTAATCTTTATTGCAATATTCTTTAATACTAACTTTTTTAGTAGACTTAATTTACATCATTACCTTTATGTTTATTGTTTTTTGTTTAAAAACGATTAATATACAATTCTCAACCAATTAATAATACAATTCTTTTCTTTAGGAAACAATTATCCCAAAACTCGATTTCAAATAAATACTTAATTTTTTATGGGAATTAAAATAAAATAAAATTGAAAAGAAACCAGTAAATCTAATAAGTCAAAAAGCTAGTTATGTAATTCTGAAGAATTTATCAATTAAAAATCGTGAAAATTATCTCTTAGGACACATTGCATTTTCTTCCTTAATACAGTGCATAAAATAGTCGCATGCTTATAAGACAACTACGTTATTTATAAAGAAATAATCAAAAGTTTATTTCAAATTCTGCTAAATAATGACATTTGTGTTGTTCTGTAAAATCATATAGCGCAATCAGCGCTGCAGTCACTCATTTATTCTCTGCGACTCACTCACAACGCTCGTGCCACATCGCATATTTGAGTACACGAACACTCAGCTTTTGTTTTTTCCAAATGCGCGCTCTGCCGATGTGAGACACAACATGCGCTTACTCGGAAAATGCTTTGCTTTTGCTTCTTAACAGCGCTGTTAGCTTTTGCATTTCCCCTGCGCTCATTGGAAGTGCGAAAATGTTAAGCACTTTTCCAAGTATTTTCATTGCGGTGAAAGAGTCGGTTGGATGACATTTGTGTTTGCAGGAGAAGTGATGTTAACATGTAAGGAGCACAAAAGCTTTGTTAACTGCAGGGGTAAAATTTACATTACAAGGGGTTCGCTGTTAAGTGACTGCGTGTAAAGAACATTCAGGGATAAGGAAATTGGAAACGATTTCGTACAGTATAAAGTCAACATTGTGATGGTTTTGGAGCGAAGTTATTTTAAACGGAATTACTCCTGAATTTAATTTATAATATTTCTAAATTTAAATAATGAAAAACAAATGATTATGAACAACTTTATTAATTTATTGTCAAAGAACTCAATAAATCACCGAAATTTCAACTTTTTTCTTCACTGTAGAAACGAAAAATTCGTTAGCTTTAGCTGTATGTAAGCGGCAAAATTGTATCGGTTTATACAAGTAGAGGTTTAGTCCGTCTCAATTGCACACCCATGTTAATTTTTAAACAAATTTTCATTTGCTTTATAATACAAATCTAATTCACACGGCATACATATTTCTAGTTTTCACAGAGACTGAAAGCAGCCTCAGCGATTGAGTCTGGTTACTGCTACTTCGTAGTACTGTTGTAAGATAATATATTTCCTACAAAGACTTTCTGAATAATTATATATATAACTAATATATAACCAATGTATAACCAATATATAACCAATGTATAACCATTTCATAACCAATATATAACCGTTTTATAACCACAACTTATATTTTTTTCCAATATGAGTGGCTTCATTATGTAATTTTTCCTTCGCCTGTAAACTTAAGTAAAGTGATGTTACGTTATTTTGCATTTTAGGGTAAGTTTCCTTCACTGCAAAGAAAAACGTTGATTCTAAGAATCAAAGCTTAAAGACAAAGCCATTTTATGCCTAAAAAATGCTCAGATACCGAGTGTATTGTTCACTTTTTTCGAAAAATATTGGTCAATCTACTATGAGGATTGGTAGTGAAATTCGGAGAGTGTTTTTTGATAACGGCGTGTTCCTTATGTCAAAGTAAAGTAAAATCGGGTCAATCGCATGCTCAAAGGGTAAGCTACAAACCAGTTTTGGTTGCAAGTAAACGCGGTTCTATTATTTTGGCTCTATTATTATTTTTTTCTTTTGTTTTTTTTTGACTGTGTCATATTACAGATTCGCTTCAGGTTCACTAATTGATTGTTACAAAATCTCGTTATGGTTTATTGGGTCTCTGAAGTGGGTCTATTACTAAACTCACTGATATCAGGCACCTTTTACATCTACTATACGGGTATTTGTTATTTAAAATGATTATACTCTTGAAACAGAATACAATAGATTTGTTCACCAAACGATTGATGGTATCACCTAAAAATATTCGAGTTAGATAAAGGGTTATCTCATATATAAATGATGAGGATGATGAGGCGAGTTGAAGACCGAGTGACTGTCTGTACATCCCTTTGCCAAATCTGCAAATTGTAATCTGAGTAAAAACTTAGATATCGTAATGCATTAAATTTTACACCTGGAATGATACAAGAGGATTTTCTAGAAACCGTGGTCAAAACTGAACGATGGGGGTGGCACCGCCAACATTTCAGCGAAAAGACATATCTTCAGAACTACTCGACCAATATCGACCAAATTTTTTCTATAATATTACCTTAACAGTAACAGTACAACCATTCCTACTCTCCATATAACGCAATTTTAAATTCAATCTGGTTCTTGCACTTTCCAAAACGAACGAATATATCGAAATAAACTACAGGGTTCGGCACTCGAAGATGCATTTTGAAAAATTAGATCAAGGTCAAGCCTTACAAGTTCCAAAATGCCCATGATCTCACACGCAAGCCGTGGACGTTTCAACAAGACTCAGCACCGTCTCACAAAGCGCGAGTTGACCAAGAATGGCTGAAAAACAACGTTCCAAACTTCATTACGACCACACAATGGCACTCGAATTCACCAGATGCGAATCCAATGGAAGATTCTCTCTGGGCCATATTCAAGAGCAAGGTCCGAAGTAAAAAATATACGAGTCTCGAGATGCTGAAGAAAGTCATTGTCTGTGAGTGGGCCAAAATACCGGCAAGTCACATTCGTGCAGCTTGCGATGCGTTTTTTGACCGTCTCAAGGCCATAGTTAAGGCAAAAGCTGGTCATATCGAGCAAAAGTGAATTGGTCCTGATTTTATGATTATTTTCACACATTTTGTACTTTAAAATAATTAAAAATAATTTTCCAAACCGAATTTATGGCTTTTTTATTGGTTACACTTCTAGTAGGGCGCTTGAAGTAGGCCATTCTATGAACAAAAATTCTCCAAATCGGACCAAAACTACTCAAATCCACTTTTTATCAAAAATATCGGTTAGCCTGTGAAATTTATTATGGAAATTCGGAGAGAGTCCTTTCCAGATGATAATATGTCTGAGTGGCAAAAATGGGTTGAATGGCCAATACTTCCATTAGCGCCATATACCTAATATAAAGATTTTCGAACTTCCTGTTGACTTTATATCGCATATTTTCAAATATCGGTACATTAATAAAACTGTGGGAGTGTGTTTTTCTAACAACGATGATACTTCTAGGTAATTTCCTAGCTTTAATCCTGGTAACTTCCTTGAGTATGAGGTATTCTGTTACACCCTTCATACAAATTCAAATATAAAGACACTTCTTCTACAAAGTCCACATCAAAACTCGCCGATTATGCTGGAGTTTGTTAAAAATATAAGTTATACATATGTATGTATGTATATCAACCCGTGAATTCCAAGATTTCTGGTCAGTCGTTGTAAATCCGTTGTAACAGCGCCACCCACAACGCAAGTTTCCATCATATACAAAGCAACACACCGTTACGCTGTGTCCTGTTAATAAAATAGCGAGTGGCGAGCCGAATTAAGTAACTGTAATGAGCTGGTGGTTGCTGCTAAGCATGACTGAGCGGGAAGAGGGTGGCCAGAGTAAGTCACACTGATAGCCATGTGGTTGTTGTTGCATATATTAACATGTGGCAGTACTTGCAATAACGTATATATCTGTATGTGCACACATACATACACACATATATGCATATATTTGTTTATAGACTCGCTCTTGCCACAGCATTATGCCGCCCATCAACATTAGCCAACACACAATTAGGCAGCGTCAGCGTCGTCCTTCACATCATATTTGTGCCACTAACTCATATTTGGTGTTGTAGCTATGAACTCAACACACACACACATATCTACATTCTCTCCTACTAAAGAACTCGCCGCGCGGTTGTTTGCTTGCGAAGTCATGCCACAACATTTTGCCGCGAAAATGTGCGCAGAAAATTTTTGCCCAGCCGCAAAAGAATTTACGCAACATTAACAACAACAACAATGATGGCGAGTACATCTACATACATATATTTATTCGTAGTCATCCTTCTTTAGGCTTTAATTGCATGTAGCGTTGCAACAATACCAGCAACAACACGAAATGTTAATGATGTTGATGAAAAGGGCATTGGCGTGTGGGTCATTTGTCAGTGGCTGGCGACACTGTGGCACACATACATACATGTGTACTTACATATAAACATAGCTAAGTAAATATTTACTGACACGTGCGTACATAACGGTATTGTGCTTGTATTAAAGCGAAAAGAAGTACACGGTGTAATATTAAAGCCAAATTCTGTTGGTTGTTAACCTTCTTTACCGCTTCTTCGTCTAAATTTTTCTTATTCTTCCACCAAATTAATCATTTTCTTATCTCTTCAGAGGAGGGGACGGGACTGAAAACTAAAGCTTGGTTGAATTCATTAAATTCTTAAAGCCAGATATAATTTTCTTTTTGTTTTCTTCCTTCAGTCTCTTCTTTTTCTACTTTATTTCTCTTTTTTAATCCTTCTTCTTCTTTGTCCTCATCTTCTGCTCCTTTATTGAATCTAAAATCGAAGTCTAAAGCGCACAGATTCTTAATAGCTTTAGCGACAGATGTTTCTACTGTCCCACAATGTATATCATTTTGAAAGTTCCGATGTTACTACTAACTAGATTCTTCCAATTCTCAATCAACCTCGATTTCTGAAACTAACAAAAATTACTGACAGTGTGAACTTAAAACTTGTCTTTCTATTTATATGAGTCGACTTCATCAATAACCAATGAGTATAATGTTTGAAAGTAAATACACCTAAGACCTCGTTCTATCATCTTCAGAAAAAGATCTAATACCAAAGGAGGAGCTATTTATTTCACATCGACTCCCTTTACCGGTTTGAGGATTAAAGTGAAACTGAAACTTTGACTGCGAGCAATCTAATAAAAGACGACAAAACAAACGAATGTCTATAACTCTTTCCTTTAAAGATACACATGAGTATTACCTACAATGAGAGCAAGCCGCAATATTGTCCGCACTGTTTAGCCGTTGGTATTTTGAGAAAGGAAAAATAAAATACCATACCAATTTAACTACAAGTACTCGACCGATTTTAAATTTTGTCATATCAGTATGGTTTCTGAAAACAAATAGGATGCAGCTGAAGAAGCGTTTGCTGCCAAAACACCACCGCATTACAGTGGCCGCTCTTGGTACTGCCTTTTGAACCCCTTGAGCATGAAATCAGTGCAGTAAAAGGTTTAGGGAACGTCGTAAAGTGTCTTCAATAGAAATCTTTCTGCTCAAAACACCCACTAGCAATTATTAAACACCACCCACAGAGAGTCAAATGGCACTTTCGTTGAAAATATTCCTATGAAAGATGCCGAAGCGTACATATAACCAATACTATTTCCAAAAATATTGATCGAATTTTCCGGGGCCAAGTTATGCTGGCGTATCTGTATACTAGCTGCGTGAGTTAAACTACTATCAAGGTTCGGAGCTAACATGTTTAAGTTGCGCATTGCTGTTTATGTTGAGCCCGGAACCCAATCAGCTTCGCTCCTACGACTAAAACCTTATATAGGGTCCGGTAACAATGACAAAGAAAATTTAAAGTCTTGAAAATGCTTCATATATGGTTATGGACTGCAAAATGCTTAGACAGAGCTATATTATCCAAGTCTCAAGAGTACTTGCTAGTTAATATGCCATTAAGTTTAATTGACTTCTGAGAGAGAAATATGCTACCTGCTTGAAGTGGATTTTCACTTGCTTCATGCAGTTCCACCAAAAAGATGGAAAAACCAGAAACACCAACTTTGAATAAGTGGAAGCTAACCTCGATTTTCAAAACTACTGACCCAAGTGCATTACACAAGTAAGTGGCTAGCTGAAATATATGAGATCGTTACAGGTCGAGGCCATAATAGAATATATTCCACTTAAACTCTTACATATCGACCACCACGAAAGTCGAGGATGTGTGATTTATCGAACGAAGTCGCATCGGTTTGAGGTTAGAATTGTTTTCACAACAACTTAGCGAGCAACAACAGCGACCGAGCAAAGCCTAATGAAGAATGCATTCGAAAGACTTCTCACCACATGAGGATTTCAACACAAACAAGAACCGCAAATAACAAAACGGCACATTGTCAACGTGGACAATGTGTAAAGAGTCGCGAAATTTACGCAATACGAAAACAACAGACAGCCAAACGAATCCACACGCAATGTACTCGCGAGCCCTCAATTATGCGCAGCGCACGGGAGGGGACGGGGTGGGATGTAGCACCATAGGCGCAAAAAAAGGTGAATACTGAGTTGCTGCTAGAAACGGAAGGGTCCATCAACGCAGTGCCGCTTGCAATTGTTACTGCGAAGAGACCCGCGGTTCCCTTGGCATTGAGTTGTGGGGTTCGTTTGCTCGCCATCGAAACACATTCGCGTTTTTGTTGTGCTTTATTGGCGCTTACGTTTATTACGCGTGTTTTTCTGACATATCGTGTTGACCTTTTCAACACAGACGCACGCACATGCATACCGTGATGCAAGTGTGGGGCAACTGCCTGCGTGAATCGGAATTTCGCATCTGCCGTCTGTCTTGCCCGTAGCGCCGTTTGTCACCGTCAGCCGCGTGAGTCCGAAGCTCCCAACGTTTGACCACGCAGTGCCGCGCAACTTCAATAAAACAACAACAATGAGACAGTTATGTGCACTATGTCAACGGCATATGCTGGCGTCGTCGGTGTCGGCCGCACGCGAAAAGGATATCAATTGCAGGACATTAGCGGTTTTGGTGGTCGATTATTTTGCGACTGGTTTTCGCCAGACGTCTAACTGGATTTAGAAGTGGATTTGCGCTGATTGAGAATTTGTTTGCGAAAGTCATTTGCGAGAAATGCGTGTGACCCATGTGGTGCGCAGTGGCTGAGTTTGGTGTTCGGATGTTGGAGGTAGATATGGACATCAAATTCTTTATAAGAATATTATTATTTTTGAAATGTGCAAGCAAGCAAGAAACGTCAAAGAACCTATAAATTACAAGGTGCATTCCAAAGTAAACAGGACTTTTGAATCTAAGTGGAAGTGAAGTTATTGCATTTTAAGTGTCAGTTATCGGTGCGAAAACGAGCTTCGAACAAAGAGCCAACATTAAATTTTGTTTTAAAATTGATAAAACTTTGAGGAGGTTTTCTTAATCCGTAGCAGAGTGCACGAGTGGTATCAACGTTTTCAAAATGGACGTGAGGACATAAATGATCTTGATCACCGGAAATTTCGTGGCAACTGTGTGTGAATTCATCAAAAATCAGCCAAAATTGTCATTGAAATTTATGGAAATCGAATTGAATATCACCAAAACATCGATTTACCGAACATTGGGGCTTACGAAAGGTGTGTGCACGATTTGTTCCGCACAAATTGACTGATAACCAAAAATTGCTCGGAATCCAACATTCGAAGGACATCATTGTGACCGATTATTTGACCAAAAATCACATTTTAACCACTAACCACTTCCCGTATTCACCTGATATGGCGCCGTGCGACTTCTTCCTTTTCGGAAAAATGCATTGGTCCGTGAAAGGAAAGCGTTATGCAGACGTAGAGGCCATTTAAAAGGCTTGCACCGGCATACTGGCGGCCATACCGGCGAACGCGCTAAAACACTCTTTCGACTTTGGAAGACGCCATATACATATATAGAAATGATCAGCATGACGAGCTAAGTACATAGACTAAGTTATGTCCTTCTGTCTGTTCGCGCATACGTCTGATGTCTACGAACTCCTTCCCCAGTTTTTGAGATATTGATTTGAAATTCTGACTTTTTCTCACCAAAACTTCCAGGTCTCGGAACCACTACAGCCTATAGCTGCCTTGAAAACTGAATGGTCGGAATAAAGTGCTTGTTTAGGTAGCCTTTTCATCCGACGAACTATCTTCAAGAAATAGTTCAGTTGTGATGAGTATAGCATAGCTGCTATATAAACTGATCAGTCAAAGTTCTTTTAAGAAATATTTTGTACTTATGAAGGGTATTATATATTCGGTACATCCGAAGTTAACGTTTTACAGCTATATCCTTGGATTTTGGTATATCTCAAAGCTTTCGAGTTACTTGATGTTTACTTGAAGAAGTAAGATTATTTGGAACCTAAATATATTGGATATAAGGGCTGGAACCTGTTATAAAATAATATGGTTAGATAAAGGTTGGCAAAAGAATTAGTTTTACGAAAAAAGTTGACTATATAATATTTAATAAACTGGCCTTCAAAACAAGATTCAAATGAAGCTGCAGATACGTAGCTAAAAGTCTCGAGACGACGAATTTCGTTAGTCTACGGCGTATAAACTATCTCTATGCCTTGACTTCGAGCGATTTAAGATTTTTACTGCGAAAATTTGTCTGGTGTTATCTATTGAAAAAGAATTCTATCGAAGAGTATTTTCTAGAAAAAGAATGGTATTGGTAAACATCCTTTCATTCTATATTCTCTTGTTAAAGCTGGGGAACTTCTTTAGCTTTTTGCAAACAAACTTAATTACTTTGAGAATGATATTGTGGCTATACTTACTTTATAATTTTAATTTTAAATGGGTATACTTTATAGATTTCTGTAAAACGCAAGGTCACTTTCAAGTAGAATTTCAGGTTGTTCATAAACTGTTGATCTCTTACCTTCACTAATTTCAAGACGCTTTCAAATGCAAGGTCGGCGAAACATTGCAGATTAAATGGTGAAATCTCACCCATTTTGAATTTATGTACCTTTTCTCTTATCGACATATGTATATTCCTTCAATTTATGAAGCCTCATTACTAAAATTTGTGTCCTAATGATACCAACAAACATGAGTTGGAAAATTATATCGTTCCGATAGTGCTGATATTAATTTCGTAAGATTTTCTCCGCAATGAACATGGTAAACAAATATTTGACCTACTCTCTATTTTTTTCTCAATATTTGGTGCATAAGAATTAAAAAAAAACTGTCTCCCTTTCAATTTGGCTTACATTTTCTAATAATAAACTTAAATTTGTTACGCTGCTATCGAAGAATTTCTGCCTCGAAAAAAGTTATGTGCATGGAAGATCCGATACATCTCTCGCAATAATGTCATGACTTTGAATACCTATCGTCTAATCCACGTAACTACTGACCCCTTAAATTTACCTTTACCCAACTTTTTTCCAACTTGAAATGTAATGAATGGTTCGATATAAGAAAGCGAAGTCAAAAACTTCTAAAAATCGTAGATTGTGTTTGAGTATTATTAGATGACTTGTTAATGAGTGGAAACGTGTTGGCTAAAACATCGATATACATTTATCGATAATTAAATTATATTGTTATCGAGTTTTTCACCTGCTTTATCAGCTTCAACCTTATTATATGTTTCAAAAACAGCAGTTATCAACTGGAAATAATTTCGAATAGTTATAGATTTTTTCATTTACCTTACCAGAACCTTACCAGGGGAAACCTTACTACAGGCTTCGAAAAAAGTTGTAAGTTGACAAATAATTATCGACATACAATTTCATCGATTTTTTTTAAAAAACTTGTATACTTATCGATTTTTCACCTGCTTCAACAGAAAAAACCCAACTACAGATTCAGAAATAGTTGAAAACTCACAATTTATTATCGATATACGCATATCAATTTTCAGAAATTATAAATTGTTATCCATTTTTCACCTGCTTTACCAGCGACAACCTTACTAATGCTTCAAAAATAGCTGTTGTCAACTTACAAAGAATTCATATAAATATACCGATTATTACCTGTAATACCACAGTTATAGATTTTCTACCAGAAAAAAATGTAACTGCAAGTTTAAAAATGGTTACAAACTCACAATTTATTATCGATATACATATATCGATATAAAAATGTGTACAGTTATCGATTTTTCATTTGCTTCACCAGAAAAAAACCTAACTAGATGAGCCAAAATAGTTCAAACTCACCATTTGTTATCGATATCACCTAACATTATCGATTATTTTTTATTATATTTTCTTCATTGGAAGCAAGAATGTAAGACGATTTGGTCATTACTGCCTGGGTTTGATCAATTCTTTTTGAGAACATTGCTATTGTGACGTCACTGAGTTCTGAGTTACTCTTCGGCCCTCAGCACAGTAGCACGATTCGTTTTCAAAAGTAAAGTGTGGCGTCGCCTTGAAGTATGCTTGTTGCAATAATATGTGAATGTGTTTATCACTTTATGAACTTATACTCAGCCCTTAATCAGATTTAAGTAGGCTGGTCATTGTGTTTGCTTCAAAATCATAAAATTTCGGTTTTAACCGAATATTTGTGCACTCGAGCATTAGAAAACGAATTTAGAGTTTTATGCCACAACTCGCGCCATTCTTCGAACCCACCACACCACACCACACAACTGCCATTAATGAATTCCAAATACAAATTCCGCAATATGGCTTCAAAGGCAAAAAATTCCTTTTGATATTGAACAAGTTCGTAAACTCGAAAATGAAGCGTTGCCAACCGAAACTACTGCAATAACTTTTACGGCGCCGCTTTCGAGCCCAACTCGCCCCCGCGCTCTGCCTCAATGCCGGCAAAGCTCATATGGTCATAGTTAAATTAGTAATTGCTAGTGTTGTTGTTGTATTTTTATAAGTAGAAATATTACAAACACGTGTATGTGTGGTGTATATGTGTGCCTCTTATATATGTATACGTGTGTGTAAAGAAAGTGCTCATTAAAATTTCTGTTCAATTCCGCATTCGTTACGCTGCTGAATTTTTAATCAATTGCATGTCGCCCCGAACGACCAGGGACCAAAAACTTACCACACACACACATACGCGACCATATATACACATATATGACAGTTTTCGTTAATGTATGCAAAGGCAAAGATGTCAGGTCAACTCAATTTAGCTGCTTTGTCGTTGCTGTCCTGGTGTAAGGCCACCAACGCTCATCCCTATCATAAACGCTGCTCGGTTGAATGGCTTTGGTTTGTCTCCCAATACATGCACATACTTATCTGCTTGCTCATTTATGACTAGCCAACGCTGTTGTGCTGAAGTCTAGCTCATTAAATAACATCCTCTTTTGGCACACTATTCGACCAGTTGGCACTTAAAAGCGGACCAACTCCCCTACACATGCACACACTACAAGTTGCTTATAACCCCTTCCAACACCCGGTATATGAAGCGCTGCTACAGTTGAAAGTGTTGGCTAGCGTGCGCTTTCGAAACGCTTATCAAAAATGTCGATGCTGGCCACACGTACCCAATGGCGAAACCAAGCACCCAACCCTCGGCTATAAAATGACCAGCCAAGAGCGTCGGCACTCACACACAAATACACTTCTATACGTAACAGCCACCCAGTCGGCATCAAGCTTCTGTGGCAGAAGCTAACCGAGTGGCTGCTGCTGGGCAGCCTGTGCAGGCGAGCTCCCTCACATACCGAGTCAGTCGGGTTTTATGTACCAAAATGCTGGTGTCCCTTGCGAGCTTCGTATACCCAGCGCTGGTTGAGACAAGTTCTATGAACGCTTTTAAATATTAAATGTCATGACGATTTCACACACACTACCATCTTAAATGGTAAACTACCACTTCGCTACAATTCCGGTATCGGTCACACGATTCTCTATAACAGTCTCCAGTCTCCACCGCTCGGTAAGCAAACGCGTCACTTGCATATTGAATTTATTTAATTAAGGGTTCCGCATATGATTGAGGTGGCGCCATGCCACCGTATAGTCAGCACAGCTTCACGAGTATGGTCTCAGTGGGCAAGCACTCTTTAGCCGCCACTCGACAAGTTGACCGGCGTGCAAGCTACTTGTAGTCATGCAAATTGTTGCGTCGCTGTAAGGTCGCTTCGATGACTTCATTTTCAAAAATATTTTTGTTTGCACCCCTTACTCACTTGTAGAGATTCGTCGACCCTCTGCTGCACTCAAAAGCTTGTGTGAGTAGGTAGTAAAAGTAGTGCACTAAACAAAAATAATCAACATGTCCCATGTACGTGCCGATAACGGTGCAATTTCGAATAGTTTGAAGTGGCGGTTGCGCTGTCTGAGTGTCAGTTGGCAGCAGTAGGTGGAGCTTATGGCAGTTTTAAAATTGAATTGGAGGTATTTGTAAGCTTTTGATGCTTTTTCGAAGTATCTTTGATAGATTGGGGATATTTGTGAGACTTCTACAATAGTAGCGACTAGGGATGGGAAATCCAAGAAATTTCTAGCGGAAAAGGTTCATATTTATAGTTCTTCTATCAATAGCTACCATGAAAAGAGCCCAGGTCCGAAAAGTATTCATATTACATACATAGTTGTCAGACTTCTGCCAGTGAGACCCTATGAAACTTCGGAGCTAAATCATAAGTTTTATCCACAAACTTTTGTTTGAACTTCTGTGAACGAACATTTTGGAATGCTTGTGTTCGAACGCTATATTATTGGGCTTACTCGGTTGATTTCATATGGGAACAGTGTCTCTGCAGACAAACATTTTTGCAGTGAAACCCGGTACATTGTCCTTACAAAATATTAAGTAAAATTCGAAAAATCCTCCGTGTCCTATGAAAATTCTGTGAGAAAAACCTTCTTTCTCTAAAACCGTCTCATCTGATCCTGTAACTATCCACGCTCCTTCATCTTTGAGCATTCTTAGAACTTGAATGTGATAGACAGAAAAATATTTATGAAACTATCTGCTCTTGATACAATTGCGGAAAAAAATCGGAAAGTACCTGCTTTCATATGTTTCTCACACAAATCCTACAAAGAATATCCAAAGCTAAGAAGAGAGAAGATCTATTAGAAGATGACATTTATGAAAGAACCTTTGGTAGATCCAAAGCTGGGTAGTGAATTATGTACTTGAGTTTTGGTCGGTGGCCTCAGTCGATTTTAAATCCGGAGCTACCGAATACTGGATGTGAGAAATGTGACGTCAAATCAAACTTGTTTCGTTCTTCACACATGAAACTTTTTATAAAAGAGTAGTGAAAGCCATAGTTGAAAAATGGGCCTTAGAAACCTAAGCTTAGGTGGCGTGTTTTTTGAGACATCTATGTATTTAACCGTTGGTTTGAGCTAAAGACTAAACTTCGAAGTCGCTTTCGATTTTTGCTTGACTTGTGACAATACAGACGGTTTCCGGGTCGTTTGCGGTACGATGAGGAAGTCTCAATGGGAGCGACTGCTACTTTACTGTTACAAAGCTCAGTTTTTATAACGTACATATGTATATATGTATATTGTAGCCATTGCTTTCTACCACCCTTTAACCGTCATTTCATTTTATTGCGCCAAAGTTATTGAAATATTTGTAGATACTATGACCGCCTTACCGTTATGTGTACTCCCTTTCACACTCTCGTTTACTCTTTAAATATTATTATTGTCCATTTCATATTTCATTTCATTTATTACTGTTATAAGCGTAGTATGGGCATCCATTGATGGTGTCAAAGTCCGGCTGTCATAATTTTGTAGTTTTTGTCGTTTCGTTACGGTTTCGAGTAGTTGGTCAGTGTCCCCGAGGACAATGCAACTGTACTGATTGAAATGGTACAGTGGGCCATATTATGAAAATTTTGTGTTAAAAAGATATGTGTTGGAAGGTTTTACTCTTTTTCAGTAAGGACTTCAAGAACTTTAAACTGCTTTAAACTAGAAAGGCGATTCAAGAAGACTTTCTTTGAGAACTTTTATTCTTCGGTGAAAATTGACAGATGACGTTACGTAATCTCTTGAGTCAAAAGAAAGAAAGCTTTAAGTGTAGGTCTAAACAAGTTCTGCCAGATAAAAAGTTGGCAGAAATGTATAGAAAAGCATGTTAAATGAACAGAAATTAGCATTTCATCACGAAACCAGGTTATAAGTACAGTTTAACTCACTGGTTCAGTTAGAAAATGTTGGTTCCTGTAGGTTCTCAAGAGATTTCTGGTCAAAAGTTGGTACAAAATAGTCAGGAAAGCTTCCGAAATGGAATTAAAGACAATGTGTTTCAGTAGTTCCTAGCCTTCAAACGGGTTTGAGGTTACTGGTAAGTGGTACCAGAAGTGTGGTTCCGACCTCGAACTGAAGTGGATTATTAAAAATCCATCAAAAATGGTAGTCCATACAGCTTTTCAAGAGCTTTCTGTTCTAAAGTTGACAGAAACATGTCAAGGATGCTTCCGAACTGAAATGAAAAATATTTTGCTTCAGTAGTTCTTTGCCTTCAAACGGGTTTGAGATTACTGGTAAGCAGTTCAAGATGTGTGGTTCCGTCCTGGACTTGAAGTGGATTATTAAAAATAAACTTATCTTATAGAAATGTCTATTGCATTCCATAGCGCTTGTGCAGTTTTTCCAAATGTTTGACAAAACCTGCTGAGGAAAAAAGGAATTGCGTCTAAGTTCAGTTGAGTCCAAACATTCCCCTGAGTCGTAATAGTTCACAATAAATATCACGTTTAATATATTTCTGCTTCTTTCTACATCCTTAAAGGCCCACTGTCTTCATAGCTGACTATAATATATTTAGTTATGAATAATTAATAACTGAAGCAATGAAGTTGAATTCACAACTGGCTACAGAATTGGCTGCGGTGAGCAAAATAAAAGAGTTGCCACCACAATATATATTTATATACATTAAATAGCAGTCAAGTTATTGTATTGAAATGAACAAAGAACGAAGCAGTACAAAGCGGAGAAGAAGAAAAATGCCACAAAATGCGAATCGAAGGGACCGAAATGGGTACATGGAACGAACAAGTGGCAGAGAGTGACGTCGACACTGTGACCAAGCCGAGAGGACAGTTCTCCTACTGTTGCGAAATAAAATCGGCAGAAAAGTGAAAAAAACGAGCCACTCAAGAGCAACAATTATTTATGTGTATATATAAATATATATATATTGTAAATGCATATTTCGAAACCAACAAATATATATATGTTTACACAAAAAGTCATTTGATATAAATGGCTAGGAGACTTGTATAGCGTTCAGAATGGTGAAAGCCACAATGAAACGGTGTTGCGGTCAGACAAATTGTTGTGCAACAAGGTATGCAGGAGAACACAAAAAAATGGTGCAACTGTCTGGATATATGTAGATAAATTTCTATAATAATTTATATATGCGTTTATATCCTAATATTTTGTAGGGTATAAGAACAATTTAAATGATTTTCTTTTAGCTAACGCCTATAACTACTTAAAAATAAGTTCGATCGTTACTTTTAAGCCTTACGTTTTACACTTCTGAACCAAATTTTTATGACTTGAAGTCTTTTTCAAGGAGCCTCTACCAATACCAGATGGCCTGAAGTATCCCTTCAGCCTGTTAATCAAATGAAAAGAAAATGGTAAGTAATAGACGTTCCTAAGATATCGGTCCCTTCCGAAAATCTGAATCATGTCATCAAAGACACACAGCTTCGAATATACACTGCTGTTTCGACGGGGTCGGACCATTGGGAGAGGGGTGTCAGAGTAGGGTTAGCAGCGCATGCAAAAAAATGGCTAGTGTCATGCGGGACTATTTGCACGCAGGACATGTATGTATGATAAGTCAGGGTCCTCGGTGGACCATAGAGCCTCAACTTTGATTATTTCAGTTTCGGTAATCAGAGGGTTTAAGATGAGTAGGTGATTAGCCTTCTGCATCTGAGCCTAGTTCCGGGGCTGCCGGTTTCGCCTCTAGGCAGGCAATGGCGTAGGAGTTTCCTCCTCGCAGGTGCTAAGATTATACCGCCTTTACTCGGTCGTCAGAGCCTCGTTCGTAGTGAAGAAGGGGTACCGCGCGAAGGTGAGGTTGACGTTTGGGAGGGTAGGCTATATATTCGCATCACCAACCCCATTTGCCCATTTTTGGTATTAGCTGAATGGGCGCCCCAACAAACCAACCAGCCCCCCTACTGGGCTCTGGATTCCGGAGCTTTGACTCTAAGTACATCTCTCACTGAGAGGGAGTCGGTGAACGTGTTAATGGCTCTACCGTAAAAGGCGGTCAGTGCATGTCTGAAGTTCGTTGCATCCGCAGTCTGGTCGGCGTATTGTTTTATGAGGAAGGACCTCTTGATGCGCCTAAGAGGAGGTTCCGCTCCAAGCAAGTGACTGCACGGATGATTTCTGCGAAAGTATCTCAGCAGAAACTACTTGAAGAGTACTTCATTGTGCTCCTTAACTGGACCTCACTGTGTAAGTGTTCTATGGGAGACATCAAGAGGCATACTGTTGTTGTCCGGAGTACAGTGTTCTGACTCTCTGTATCTTCCTTGTCTGCATTGCACTGCATCCTGGCGACCATATTAGTGCGGTGTAGTTAAGAACCACCCGGCCGATTGCCTTGAATGTTGTCAACTATGTTTCTTTGCATCTTTCCCACATTATACCGGCTACTGACTTGAGGATTTTGTTGTGGCTTTGTAATTTGGCAATAATCGCTGTCGTGTGAGGAGTGAAGGAGCATAAGCTGTCATACCAAAAGTCTTAGAGTTCATGCCAGTGATATGTTTCTTAACAACCCTTTTAAAGTGCGCAAAACTTGTCGAGAGTAGACCATAGATTATCACCTCGCTTTCGAAAAATTTGGCTATGAAAATAGCGCTTATAGGAAACTGATTTTAGTCAAACTTGTGAAAAATTTCCGGGCCGACCATTGGCTGCTGGAGAATTTGGATACCGAACCTTCGGGCATAGCTCGGTGGGTAATGGGGGGTGGAAAGTACCGACTACATGATCTTACTTTTCAATTGAAAGAGAAGATTAAGTGTAAACAAAAAATCAGATGTTTGGAAGACTCTGTTGATGCGTTGGAAGACGCAGTTGGTGCGAGGATATACAGTCTCAAGGTAGGCATAATAGCTTTTTAAGCTGCCGGACCACTGCAGTTTATTTCATGCAGAACTTTTTACTATTGGGAACGCCGCGACGCTAACAAGCATAATGGCAACTCCAGTGTTAACATCCGCGTGGACAGCCAAGCATAATGAAAGTAATGACCTCGTTTCGCCAGAAGTGCCTTGGAACCAGAAGTGTCTTGTAAAGCAGCGCAGCATTGAATAATGTGATCAGGGATAAGCGACTTCACTTCCAGAGAGTGCCAGTCATAAAGGGTGATATAGAAATGAGATAGTGGATGGGTTTACCAAGAGTATTGCACGGCTGAAAATCAAAAATGTGACCAACATTGGTAAACCCATACCTTGTCTATAAGACGATGTAGAGAAGAGCATGATAAAGCAAGTCAAAACACGATGAATGATCTACCGGAATCCGTAAACCGCTTTAAGGTAGTTCAGAAATACATAGGGCACCAGATTGAAGAAACTGTAGTAATATGATTGGAATACATACTAGTCGTTGTCTGGATACGTCTCACGCTTACAGAAAGAGGCTGACAGTTCAAAAAGACTGCAGGAAATGTCAAGAGCAAGGCACCAGGGATACCATCGAGCATTTTGTCCTTGTAAACTTGTTCCGTATTGACAAGGTAACGCTTCAATTATTTGGTGTCTCCACGTTGTGAGACACTATAACAGGTATAGTTAGTGAGGCCACAGAATCTTTTGAAATTCGCGTCAAGCGCTGGCAATCTAAAGAATGACTACTACTCAAGAACTACGTAACGGCAATCTATTAGGTATCATTAAAGACCGAAACTGGTTTATGCGTGGCTCAATAACCTACCAGACTAAGCTAACCTAATTTCTTTCTATCTCTCCATCTCTCTTATGCTAAATTCTTTTAAGTTACTTCAGTGTCGAACTTCTTTCACTCTACGCATGCTTTCTCACAGCAACTACGAAGCAATCGTTTACAATTTTTGTTTAGATAATGTGAATCCGACTACGATAATGGTATGGAGACAGATATACATGCGCATCTATATGCTTATTAAGGATAAAATAGCGCTGGATATGTGAATTTAGTCGACCACATATAAAATGTAAGCTTGTAAGTATTTAGACATATATACACATATAGGAGTGGAAGTATGTAAGCATATGTATGTATGCATGCGCATGTAGAGAATAGGTATGCATATAAATAAATGTCAAAAATGCAGATTACTTATTAACCCCTGTGGCGTTGAGCCAACAATATTATTCATTAATACGTTACCGCGCTGGCGGTGACTATAATTTCTACAATAACGAAAGCGACGGCAAAGAGACAGGCGACACACATACACCTATGCAGCGGGCATACCTGTGAACAGCCGCACGCCAACCACCCTCGCACAGCGCTGCTCGCCTCCCCCACCCACTACCGCTGCTTGCTGCGCTCTGCAACGTCGATCTTTGGAAATTTATTAGCGCTTTGGCAATATTTTTCTTGCATAAATTTTTAAACATTATTTTTTTTTTCTGATGCTTATTCTCCTGCGCGCCTATATTTATGCTAACATATTTATAATTCCTCCTTTGCTTTTGCTTTCTTTGCTTCTTTGTCTTCTTGATGGGCAATTGCACCTTTGAATATTACTCAATTCCAATTTAGCACCAAGCACACTTTATGCCTTGGCCTCCCTCGGCGTTTGCGCCACCCCCGCACACCCTGCTCCACATGCAGTTGGCGCGGCGCAAAAATTGAATCCTAATCCATGAATATAGATGATTATTATATATAGCAGCGTCGCCGTCGCGGCAGGAACAGCGGGCAATATCCATTGTGTGCTTGTATGCACATGTGTGTGTGTGTGTGTTTTTATGCGCGTCCATTTGTATGATAATATTCCTTTGGTTACTCTTCTTTTTACTTTACAGAATATTTTTCATTTTTATTCTGTTTCAAGTTCGCTTTTGTTGTTGGCATTGCTTTTTATGCGCGTTCTCATTTTCTACCTTATAATTTCGCTGTTGCTGTAATTTTGTTTTTGTTGTAGTAATTGTGCTTGTTCCGCAAATATGTCGTAAAATTTTGTTATCTTTTACGTTATTACTGGTGTTTTATTAATGTGTCCGAAGTGGGCCGCATTTTGTTGTTGCCTGGAGTGAGGTGGGCGTGTGAGACCAAACATTTGTGTCTTTGTTTTTATGGCGAGGAGAGTAGATAGTTCTTGATTCGTTCCGAGTTATTTGAATTGATGATTTTACATTTGAAAACATGAAGAACTTGGAGGAAGAAAATTTGTGGATGAGCTTGAGCTCAGATTTTTCATTTTTGAGCCTGCATATATATGACCAGCTGTCTCCGCAACATTTTCTAAGTCGTTTTTATTGGTAGCCACTATTATTTATGCAACCCTGCTTATTGTGAGTTGGCGAAACATAACTTTTTTAAGATATTTTACCAGTTATTAGTTCATACTGACTACAGAGCTTTTATTCAAAAAATTGTTTTATCTTGATAAGAATGTGTTACGCTTAAGAGATCGTAAAATCTTCTCAATTCATACGCGTTTTCATAAAAATTAAAGTTTTTAGTGTGCTTTCCATTAAATCGAGCCCGAAAGCTTTTAAATTTTGAAATGTTTTCATACACATAAAATCTTTTTGAAGTACTTACTCTTACCTCTAGTGTGAAAGCTCATTAATTTACAAACTTTTTCATGTATATGAAAGCTTTTCATAGATCTTTCGAACATATTATGAAAGATCCTAAATTTCAGCTTTTCTGCATGTGATATTTTTTAAAAAGCTTATTATAGAACTGCGAAAGCTAGGAAAATTACTATGAAAGCTACTAAGTTCTACAGCTTTTTATGCAATTAATACATTTTCACGGAACTGCTTTTAATATTAAAAAAACTACGGAGCGGCTGTTAAAGTTGCTTAATCCGAAACATTTTTATGCATATGAAAGCTTTTTATCTTACTCCTAGCTCCTTTGATATATTTGTAAAAAGCTGTTTAATGAACGAAAAAAGTTTGAAAAATCACTGTGAAATCGAAGAAATTCTCCAGTTTTTTATGCAAATAATACATTTTTACGGAACTTATATTCATATTAAGAAAACTTTGAAGCGACTGTGAAAGTTGCTCAATTTATAAACTTTAACAAATGACATAACAAAGCTTTCAATGAAGTTTACTAAGAGAAAGCGATATTTGCTAAGACGGCTTACTTTTAAATAGTCTTCTAAATTGACTGTGACAGTTTCTGTACTTCTGAAGCTTTTATGAAAGCTGCTCACGGTGCTTATTGTCAAATCAAGGTGAAAGCTCTCCAATTAAGATATTTTTTTAAAGAGCTCACGAACAGATAACGAAAGCTGCAGTATGGAATGTGAAAGCTACTAGCACACAAGTCGTTTTATATTTACATATTAAAGCTTTTTACGGAGATTACAAACATATTGCGAAATTTTTTTAAATCGATTGTAAAAATTACTCAAGTCGTAGCTTGTATAAGAAAGCTTTTAAAGTAGCTAATAGAGCGAGTGAAAGTTTCTGAACCACTGACATATAGATTGTGTCCTAAATCGAGAGTGAAAGTTCAAAAGCTTTGTATGCTTATGAAAGCTGTTCATAGCTTCTACCAAGAGTTAACTCATGCATATTCTGCTTAAATAATGTTCGCAACGAGCTTAAAAAAAACTTAGCTCTTCGTAAGCTCATAATAATAATCTATCTTTCTTTACAATCAGTTTCACTCATTCCACGCTCATTATACCCCGAAGAGGGCATATTAAGTTTACCATGAAGTCGGTAACACCCAGAAGGAAACACCGGACATCTATATCCGTCTGTCTGTATATGCACTACAACGACTAGTTTGCTCTCAGTTTTCGAGATATCGATCGAAATTTTCCACACATCCTGTTCCAAAGAGACACTCATTTATTGGAGCACGTGATACCGAGTCACTATAGCAAATAGCTGGCACACAATCTGAATCAAATTTTTGATGGACGAGATATCTTCAAGAAATTTGGTATGGATTATTGTTTAAGGCAATAAGGTAATCTCCGAAGTAACTCTTCAGATCGGATCATGAGAATATAGTTAGGATACAAACTGAAATATTCAAATCAGATTCTTAAATGGCAACTTTTAAAGAGGGAAGAGTATTATAGCTTTGGAGAAGCCGAAGTTAAAGCTTTTGTTCTTGTTTTATGCTTCTCTTGGACTCCACCTGTCACACTAGCTATAAAGCTCGGTGCCACTTTATATTACAACAATCCTTTCTGTGTGCCAACACACGTTTCTCCTTACCATAATTTTCAAATTCAAACAGATGAGCAATAAAAATACCAGTTTTCCTTTTATATGCATTTTCATTAACGACCGTCAAAAATTTTCAATTTCCAAAAATTTTCCATTATCGCAAACCAAATGCGTGCATAAATTTATTTATTTAAATATATGAGTCTCTATGTGATTACCCGTGTGTATACGTATAAGCATACGTGTGTATACTTTTGTAAGGCACTGTAGGTTGGCGCATGTAAAAGTAGCTTTGCTGAAAAGCAATAAAAATTTTTAATTATTTTCATTTCATGTCTTTTAATTAACATGCCTAATAAAACACAAATAAACCCAAGTAGCATTCATACAACACACATATAGACATACATGTATGTGAGTTACACACACATACAGACATACAAGGAAATAATTATATGCACAAACATGTTGAAAAAAGCTACAAATGAGCCACATGTAAGACATTATGGCGGCTTGAATGGGTGGCGAACGTGTATGTAAATATACACACATGTAGTCACTCACACACACACACACTTACACATGCTTTCACTGAAGTTCATACATAAGCGAAGAAAGGGTACTGATATGACTGATTCCGCATGCTGGGTCACAAAGCTACATTGGTGCTGCATTTTAAATACAAGTGAGCTTGTAGGCAAACACATACACCTGCATATATGTATGCTTGTGTGTGTGCTCACATTTATGTAATTTATATTTACAAAGGCTTATTTATATGCTCGCATGCAAATACATACCTTTTTTATTAATTATGATTCCGCATTTCAGCGTGAAAGTCGGAGAGCTGCAGAATTGATTCTCAGAAGGATAAGTTATGGTATTGGGTCCGTCTCATTATAGGGGTAGGTAGACGTGTTGATACAAATATAATAAATAATAAAAAAAAAATGTTTTTTTTTTTTCCAAAATTAAAATTATAATTTACTATTTACACACATATCAACCTCACTTTACACTGGTGGCGAAAATAATGCGAAAAGGTCTTAAAACTCTTTGAGGTTGATCTATATATATCGACTTTAAAATCACTTAAAACAATAAAATGATATAAGTAACATCATCAAATGGCCTCTACGACTTCTTTTGCAGGAACGAATTCGATGAACCCAATTTTCGAATACTATTTCCACAAAATCAAGTTGTATTTCAAGAATATCACATTCAATAATTTAATATGGTCTTCTAAAGTCTGAAGAGAGTCTGGTGGTTTATTGCAAAAAACCAATGATTTCAAATAACGCCACAAGAAGTAGTCTAACTGTGATAAATCGCAACTTCTTGGAGGCCATTTAATGTCACAACATCTTTAAATAATCGATTCTCCACACTTTTCTTGTAATAATTCGGTTGTGGCACGTGCTGTGTGGCACGTAGCCCCATCTTGTTAGAACCAGATGTTGTCAAGATAAACTTCTTCCAAATGCGATCAGAAAAAGTTGCTCTCCATTGACAGTAGCGGTGCCACCAGCTTGATTTCGAAAGAAGTACGAATCGAAAAGATCAAAAACCACACCAAACTGTGTTTTAGGCGATTCATGAATGGTTATTCATGAATAATTTGTCGATTTTCTCCGTATCAGAATCGACAGTTTTATTTATTTACCGCAACACACAGATAAACGTGAGCCCCATCCGAGAAGGTGATTTTCCTATAAAAATCGTTATCATTTTCAAGTTGTTCTAAAGCAAAATCAGCAAATTCACGACGTTCATGATGGTCCAATAGCTACTGTTCTTGAGTGAGAACAATTATATACCGATGCAAACCCAAAATCATTCTCAAAATCCGCCAATTGTGGTTTGAGTCAATCCCAATTCTTGAGAGCGTCTTGGAATCAGCAACGCTTGCCTGAACGGCAGCAATATTTTTATTACTTCGAGCTGTCCTTTGCTTTAGTGGGCTGAACAATAGGTAATGAAAATCTGTGCTCGCAATTTTCAACCATTTGACGAATAAAGAAATAAGTTCGGCGACAAAAGGGCGAAATGCAAAGTTGCAATTAAAGAACGATTATTTTGATAATACAAATATTTTGTTTAATAAAAAATTTAACAATTTGTAGACCATGGTCCTTCCGTACATCTTTCCATGATGACATTCAAAACATTACTGAATACAATGTAAAAAAAATTACAGATCATAACTTATAAAAAATAGCCGAAGCGCCACGTAGAAATCATATCATCCCTATTTAAAAACCAGGTTTCTCCCATAGCGATTCAAAAAAGGCGGTTCCAACTTCAAATTCAATATACCCTGCTCAGAGTGTTCATAATTTTACACTAGTGGCAAAAGACAGCGAACATAATGTTAATGATATTTAATGTGCACACAATATATAGTGATTTCTTTTAAATAATTTCAGATAATAAAATATGATAATCTCAGAAAACTAGTATAAGTGAGTTTAACAATACCTGAATGACATTTTCTTGCACTTACTCATGACCTTCTTTCTCGATATTCGCCGTAGAGACCCGATTCGTTTGAGGATTTTTCACAGTTTCACATTTGATGTTTGGTCAAAAACTTATTACACCCAGGTTGAGATATTTCGCTCGTCATAACAGAAGCAATCAAGGATTATTTTGTCGGCATCACTGAATCCCATTGCTTGCCGTTTAATGCTCCAAAAGTAATTTATAACCAATTATACCACGGTTTAAGAAGAATCTTAAGCGAATTGTCTTGACAGCTCTTCTATTTTAAGTTTTTTTCTTATACTTGAGTGCATTTTGGCTTCACTTTCTTGCAGATTGTTGTTGAGTTGCAACTTCATCATCGCCTTGGCTTCTATTAACATGTATATCTGAGAGATGTTTTACCATTGCTGCGAGGTTATTTATGTCATATTATTTTCGCTAAAATTTCAAGAAAACAAACTTTGGATTAGAACCAAAAGCATATTTTTGTATTCACCAATAAACAGGCATAAGACAGTTTATTAGTATTTGATTCGAAAACAAGCATTTTTTTTGCTAGGTTTTGACAAATCTGTGTTCTGCTCTCTTCTCAAATAATTCATCTGTGAGAGTAACAACAAAACTTTACAGTTACATTTAATACAATAGAGCACATAAGCCTCTTCAAAATGATATAACCTTCTTTATGCCTTCTCTATTTGACTCCCGCTATTTCGCTGATTTATGCCAGTTGCCAGTTCGATTAGCCGCTTTCCACATTTTAGTCAATACTATATAATAGTTATACAAAGGCATTTACTTACATATTAATCTTAATTTCAGTTCCGCGAGTGTACAAAAATTTGTATGCTCACATTTGAAATTATTCTACAAGATAAACGCGTCAATTTGAATATTTGCTTTTTTTGCGCTCGTTTGTTAGTTGTTAAAAATTTCGTGTGGACAGAGCGAGCGGGCGCCGTGGGTTTAATGTGTATCTTTGTGGTTTTTACAAATGCAAAATGCTGATTACAATAATAATTTCTTGAATTTATGTTGGCAGCAGCCGTTTACATAACTGTGTGCTCATTTGCATGCATGTGTGCGCGATTAGGTTCACCTACACATATGTACCTACATGTGGTTGTCTACATTTATGGGCAGAAAAATTCACTGACAAGATATACAATTATATTACGATAAGCCTGAAATGTATGTGGATATACTATACAAAATGAGTATAGAAATAAAAGCATTTTGGATTAATTCTGCATTATCGGTACACAATAGTAAGCTGGAATCAAAAATCGCAAAATATTTTGTGAATTTCGTTTTAGTCTCGCATACATACATACAGGTATATCGTCCTAACGTTGAAAACATTTTTTAAATCTAATCTATCATATGCGCATTTTGAGAGAGAATCTCATTTCAGTTGATCAAATTTGTAGAAGAAGAAACGACTTCGTGGGTACCATCAGTTTGTTTATCCTCATTATATTTTTCTTCATCAGTGTCTCTCTAATACGTTCATACCTACTACATCAATAGATGTATTCTCCTCTCTCTCTTTTTTCACCTCTTTCTATCGTGTTCTTCAACCATTCAATGGACTTTTTAATAGTTCATGCTACAATAGCAGCGTTTCGATCTTAACCTTATAAAACCTATGAGAGAGTACATGAAGATCGTGAAGAGTCGTTTCGTTGATATTCGCAGCAACTCGGAAC